>NC_135487.1:65935904-66604654 GCF_052094955.1 Ictidomys tridecemlineatus | reverse complement strand
GTACATGACTTTTGTTTAGTTATGATTGTGGAAACAGAAAAATTATGGGTATCACAGTGACTCATTTTATTTATTTAGTTATTTGTTTATATAGTTAGTTTTGCAGTACTGAGGACTGAATCCAGGGACTCTCTGCCACTGAGCTATATCACCAGCCTTTATTTATTTATTTATTTAAAATTTTGAGACAGGGTCTCATTTAGATGCCCTGGATGGCCTTCAACTTTTGATCCTGTTGCTTCAGTCTCTGGAATTGCAGAAATTATAGTCTGTACCTCTGATCCCAGCATTCATTTTAATTGAACAATTTGCTGACTTTTTTCCCAATTTATAGTGACTTTTTAAAATTTATTTTTATTTTTTTATTTATGTATAACAGTGGAATGCATTACAATTCTTATTACATATATAGAGCTCAGTTTTTCATATCTTTGGTTGTATATAAAGTATGTTCACACCAATTCATATCCTCATACATACTTTGGATAATAATGATCATCACATTCCACCATCATTAATTACTACTTGTTCCCTCCTTCCCCTCCAACCCTCTGCCCTATGTAGAGTTTATCTATTCCTCCCATGCTCCCCTTCCTTATCCCACTATGAATCAGCTTCCTTTTTTCTAAGAAAGCATTCAGTATTTGTTTTTTTGGGATTGGCTAACTTCACTTAGCATTATCTTCTCTACTTCCATTCATTTACCTGCAAATGCCATAATTTTATTCCCTTTTATTGCTGAGTAATATTCCATTGTGTATATATGCCACATTGTTTTTTATCCATTCATCTATTGAAGGGCATCTAGGTTGGTTCCACAATATAGTTATTGTGAATTGTGCTGCTATATTCATTGATGTGGCTGTGTCCCTGTAGTATGCTGTTTTTAAGTCCTTTGAGTATAGACCTAGAAGAGGGATAGCTAGGTCAAATGGTGGTTCCATTCCCAATTTTCTAAGAAATCTCCAAATCAATTTGCAGACTTTTTATAGTGGTCTCTTTTCTGTGTGATATTTCTCAAAGTTATATTTATTGAAATGTAATTTTGCTCATTAAATCTAAAAACAAATGATTTCAACTGGTACTGTGAGTATGCTTGCCTTTTCATTTTATTTTTATAGAAATTCTCTCTCTCTCTTTTTTTTCTTTACAACAATATTGTGTCTGAGAGATCTGGAGGGAACAAACAACCATAATCTGATGATTGTTTATCATGAGTAGTTTGAAATGAACTATCCTGCAGTGGGAATAGATTTTTCCTGTCTAAACATTATTTAATATATAAAAACTAGTTCCCTACTACTGTACATGTACAAGGTTCAGAACATATGAATGGTTGAGTCATTAGAGAGGACTCAGATTAAAGAATTGCAAATGCCCTTGATGGTATCCATAAACATCATTTACATGAAAATTGTTTTATAAAAATTTTACTTAAAATTTTTTTTTAAAAAGTCTTTCCCTCTAGACTGATGGAAGGAATTTGTTGCCTTTGAACTGTAGGCAGAACTAGTATTATGAAAAAGATAATTATTTGAATTTAATTTTCCACACTTTAACTCAATTATTCTTCCTTTGTTAGTGGACATCAATGACTTATATTGAGAAAAATAAACTCATAAAGCTGTGTAAGAAGACCGACAGAGTTTGAGTACCTGGCTCACCTGCCTCAGGCTAGAGTGAAGCTGTACTTCACCTTGCCTTTTCCCTTAGCGGTTTGGTTTAGCCAATATTTCTCTCTTTTTGTCATAGCTAGTCCCAGAAGCGTCCCTGACAATTGCAGAGTCCTGAGAAATACAACAGACATATTTTTTTCCCTCAGTTGTTCACACACATAGGGCGCGTTTTTGCCTGCTCACATATTCATGTATTCAGATGAAGCCTTTGGTGCGTCTATCTCCTCTGCATAATGTTGGCACATCAGGGTCAGAGGGCCCCAGTGTCGAAAGGAAATTTATGACACAGGTCTGGAGTTCCTTAATAAAATCAAGTGGTATTCCACCTACATCCCCACAAAGAACTATGCACGCACGCCCCCACCCCAACACACACATCACAAATTGGAGTCTAGAATCACATCTTGCCTGATTTTAGCTTCTTAAAATAGTTTTATATTTAAATTTCAAAAGAATTTCTTCGGATTCTTCTTCCAATAGGAATGTGTAAATGTTAGTAGGGATGCATTTTTAATATGTGTTTTAAGACCTTCATGAGAGGAAAGCTTATCTGGTTTTCAAATGTAGGATCCCTCATTGGGCTTAAGGATTAGAACCAGCCACATTGACAGCCTGACAAAAATTTATTTATTTTTACCTTAGATTGGTTGAGTCCATTGGTTGCTGCCTAAGTAGAGATAATTCTTCATTTATTCCCTTACTCACTGACCTTTTTTCTGAGCTGTGTTGAAATAAGGCCAGTTGCTTAAAAAGAAACAGCTTTTAATGTTCTGACTTAAAAATTCAGCTTTCGTATCACTCAGAGCCTATATCTATGTAGATTAATCTTGAACAGAAAGTAAACCACTCTACTTATATTCTGAGGGCTGACTCCCATTACTAATCCAGATGAAATAATATAGATATTGACAAAATAATTTAGGACTTCAACTTGCTAAGTCAATGACCAAAAAAAAAGCAAAAACAAAGACAAAACAAACAAACAACAGCAACAAAAACCAGAACATCCATTTGCCCATGCCCCTGCCCTCTGATTTATAGTAAAGGCAATCTGATAGATATAAAGCAAGTATAAAGAGGTATTTAATAATTAGGAAAAAAAACTTCATATTTTAGGCTGATTCATTCTCTCTTCTAAATTTAGGTTGTTATTCCCCCAAATAACTGATTATCAAAATGTTGACAGTGAGGCAGCACAATAAGTTGAATCATTAGGAAAAGTTATATAATGTCCTCTATCAGTGCTGTTATTAAAGCAGGAAGAAATACTAAGATTTCTCCAACTATAATCTATAATATTGACTGAAACTTATTTTACCAGAATGATATAATATCTAAGCATCTGAAGTAACATAGCATTTACTAAATCATTTTTTCCAAGAGTTCCTGAAGGTTAAACACACCAGAAGAATAATAATTCATCCCTTACCTTTCATTCCTGAAACACTGACAAAGAACAAATTCCTACGAGAATCACTGCTGATACTGTCTTTCCTCAACATAAGAGATTGGCATCAGATTACACATTTTTCTCCAAATAGTGAAATGCAGTGCTTTTTGAAAAACTGTCCCATTTATACCTCGCAAAACTTTTGAGTATTATTATAATATGTAGGTGGATGGGCAGGCAGATCAGTCCTTTTGGGTATCACATCATTGCTTTACAGTACTAATCTGGTCAAACAACATGGATGAAGATCCTTCTACTCGTTTAACAGTTCAGTAAGCTCTGGTGAGGCAGGCTGAAGTCTACTAAGGTGTGCTCTCTTGTATTCATGGAGTTTACACTTTAGCATAGAAAAAAGACATCCACCAATGCCTCATGCAAAAACAATTTTAAAATTTCAACTTTGAGAATGGTTACAAAGCAGAGGTGCTCAGTGGTATAAAACCTTGACACTGGACGATCTGACCTAGGCTGGGAGTCCTGTAAGATCCCATACAAACTGGTTTGTGAGACGTGGCTAAGAAATGAGTAGAGCTTAGCTTTCACTAAGAAGGGGAAGCATGATGTTCTTGGAAGAGATGATTGCATATGTAAGACCCTCTGGTGGGAGGGACCATGGGAGGTGGAGGGTGGTGGCTCCATGTGGCTCTACTGAGAGCTGTGGAGTGACAGAAGAGCTGGAGAGGTGGATGAGTTCACATCACTTACAACCTTTTAGGTCATCTGTGTCTTTTTCCTGAGAATTGTTAAGGTCATCAATTTAGGAGGAAAAGAAAAGTGTATAAGGGTTTTTAGTAGCAGTGGGGATAATATGAGCAGATTAATGGTTCAGAAAGATCTCCCCTGCTATAGGTGGATAGTGAATAGTCACTTTCCCCACCCCTTTCTGCATAGACTTCCTAAATTTTCTCCAGAAGCCCTTTTAGCTCTGAGAAGCATCCAGAATTTCAGTAACATCTTTACCTCATTTATAACTCGTGCCAGAGGCTGACCTAAGACTTAAATTAGAAACATTGTTGCAAAGCAAAATGGCATCATTCAAGACAAATCTTCAGAGGGAAGGAATCAGAAAGCTATGCCAAAGATTCTGACACAGAAACCTATTCTACTGAAATGGTTGGGGTATCTAGTGAGGCACAGAATACTAAGACATTCTTCACGTCCCATAGTGCTCATCCTAGAAGGCTAGATAGTGTCCAAACTTCACTCCTGTAGACTTCATAGTCTCTGAGACTGCGTTAGTCAGCTTTTCACAGCTTTTACCAAAATATCTGACAAAAACAACTTAGAGGAGAAAAATATTTCCTTTGGCTCATGGTTTCAGAGGTCTTAGTCCATGGCAACCTAACTGTACTGCAGAAAGGCATGACAAAAGAGCATCTCAGATCATGGCAACTGAAAAAGAAAGAGAGGAAGGAGCCAGGGAAAGATATAGTCCAAAAGCATGTCCCCAACCTACATTCTCTAGCCATACCCCACCTCCTACAGTTATCATCCAGTAACCAAATCAAATAATTAATCCAGTTAGTGGATTAATTTACTGATGAAGCTATATCTCTCATAATCTAGTCTTTTCACCTCTGAACATTGCTGCACTATCTCATACACAAGATTCTTGGGGGACATTTCCAGATCTAGACTATAACACAGACACACAACTTTTTTGAAGCTCAATCAATTTATCAGAAACTTCCTCCTGTATCAGCCCTCTGTTACTATTTATTCAAACAATCATAACTTCTTAATGCCCCCAGAAATGACTCTCACCTTCATCAGTAAAGGAGACCCATCAAGCCACCCACCAAAATAAAGAGCATCTGGGTCTATATGACCATGTCATCCCTGTCACCATTCCTAGGACACTGATATATTTAGGAGATTATTTGCTTTATGTTTCTGTCTATGCTGCATTGTTGGTTTTAGAGTATAAGCTCTTAGAGGAGAGGGAATAAGGAAAGAGAGCTAGCTTTCTGGGTGACATACAATTAAAAGCCTAGAAAATAATTTTTAAGATGAAAATTATTTAATACACTGTTGACTACATATTTATCAGAAGGTTAAAAATGTCACTTTCTATTACATATCTTAAATATACTACTTTCTTCTTTATCAATAAATGTCAACATATGTCTATACAAGCCTAGGGAGAAGATGAACTTGTCTTAACCTTGTCTCACATACATGATGGAAAACTTCAGTTCATATAGTTTAAATCATATGAAGGCAATAAACAACACTCATCATGTTTCTTGGTATTGTTGAATGCAGCTGTGTTAGGGCTCCTTGACTCAAACAACCAAGTTAACAAACGTTCCAACATTCTTTGATGATTACAACTCAACACTAGTCTTTGCCACTGCAGCAGAAGAAGAGAATAGGAGAATTAAGCCCACATAATTAAATTTTTATTTCAGCAGATACTTCCACTCACATTTTATTGGCCAGAACTAATCACTGGCCGTATTCAATTTCTAGTATAGGGAAAGCATAATTCTCTTTGTACTGGTAAACAGAGTAAAATGATTATTGGTAAACACTGCTAGACACTTCCATTTAGTATATTCTATCAAAACATTTGCTAATATCTGGCATGCATTGCCTTTAAAAATCACATTTAATTTCTTCTTTTTTTATTTAAAACATTTTACACAATTAAAACTATGCTGACTTTTGAAAGATAGAAATTTATTCTCCATGTATAACTTCTATATTCTATAATCTTTGTCCTTTTGATAATGAACATTTTTAGTGCTTTTTCTTCAATCAATTACTCTAGGACAAAAACTTTTAAATTACTTAAATTTTGCAAGTAAGACTATTAATATTTTATAATGCAGAAAAGAACATTTATGCCTAGAAAGACTAATTAATTGAACCAAGTGTTTATAGACAAAGAAAAAACATCAGAATTTGAACCCAAGCCTATTAAGTATTTTATTAATGCAAAATATAAGTTTTCTAGTTTACATTTAAGCACATCTTCTAAAGTTAGATCAAATTTCACCTCTTCTATAAGGCCCCCAAACCTGTGATTCTCAAGTGATCAAAATTTACCCTCAGCTTTTTTAGGCAAACATTTTAGTTTTATGGAGTCTAGCATTTTTTATACCAAATTGTATTAAGCTGAATTTAACCCAGCAGTGGGGATAAATATGCTAATTAAATTATGAGTCAATTTCATGTCTCTGGTTTTAACAGTACTGCATCATAAGGTATTACAAGCTTCAGGTTTCCATCTAAATTTTTGGTTTTATTTTTAGAAGGCCTTTTTTTAAAAAATAAAATCACCATTCTCTCCATGATTAACTGCAGCATTCTCTTCTAAGAATACTTCTGTGTATGAACCCCTGTCTGTATATGTATGTATAGGTGCCAATATTAGGATATAGATACTAACCAAAAACTTGTTCAGTATCCAAAGTGGAAATGCAGCACTTAGTTGAGTTCCAGTGCCTCTTCTCCAAGAGCATTCGCCTTAACTTTCCTTCAGCAAATTGTTCCCATAGTCATATGAACACTTGTCATCATCAGTATTTTTCTATTTTCAAATTCATAATTCTAAACATCCCTCTCTCTGAGCACAATCTCCTCCCCACTCAAACCTCTTGCAGTTACCCCCCTAGGCTTGTCTGTGTGTCTTATGGAGAGCTTCAGATCTCAACCTTTCTCTCTCTCTTCTATCACCACCTTTCTCTTTCCACTTTGTTCCCATCTGGCTTATATTCAACACTCCACTATTGCAACTTGCATTAATTCCATGTATATCTTGTAGGGAACATCAACTCAGCAAATTCTCCATCAATATCGTCTTTATTACCAAAATCTAATCTCTATTTCCCAGCAAAGGGTGCCACCATTTGTTTTGTTGTGCTAGCCAGAAACTTAAGTGGCATTCTTGAATCTCCTTCTCCCTCACCTCATATAACACGTCACTTATCCTGTTGAATTTGTCTCCTAAACATCTTTCAAATCCATCTGTTCCATCCTCCTGCTATCATCCCAGTTGTGCCCTAGATCAGAGCTGCAATAGCTTTTTAAGTGGTTTCCCTATTTCCTTTCTTGTCTCTCTGTAGGCAATTCTGCAGACTACAGTAAGACTGGCCTTTCAGAAATACAAATCTACCAAAGTTAAATTCCTATGCAAACCCTATATGATTTCACATTGCCCTTCCCATAAATCTGAAATTCCTTAACACAGCTTGTGAGCCTTTTCAAGATGTTGCAGTTTAATTCTGAGGCTAGTGTCCTAATTCACACCGCACACATAATTCCCAGACTTTAGTCCTATTGAACTTCCAGACTGTCTAAATTGGTATGAGTTTGGGCAAAAAAAGAAAATAAAATAAAATCTCGGGCTATTGCGCACAGTTTCCTAGGATGAAAACAGTTTCTTGATATTGCACACTGTTTCTTAGGATGAGAACAGTTTCTTTTCCTTTCACCTTGACCTCTCCACCTTCATGTTCCTAATTATTTCTTCCCCTTAAGATCTTAACATAGGTTTGTTTCCTCTTCTTTAGACCCTTAAATCTAATTTAGACGTCCCTCTGCTGTGTTTTAATACACAGAGAATCTCCCCTAAGTATTTCACATGGAATTATATTTGCTGGTTTTCCTAATTACTCCCTCCACAATTCACTCTGAAAATGGTCCCAGGCGACCATCCATGAATCTTCCAATACATTTTCCATTTAACCATCTTCATCTATTTTTGTATTTCTAGATGAAATTCCTTGTGCTACGTCTGAACCCATTTTCTGAAATAATGTTTAAAATTTGCTTTAAATATTTTGGATCCCATAGGAAATATATAAATTTAGAGAGTATATATAAAGCATATCTTTGAAGTATACTTCTTCTGCAAAAGTACTCAAATGACAGAATCACAAAATGGTCTTGCTCCAATTACAGGTAGCCAATTATGTGGTAGAATTGCAAGTGCTCTTAAGGTGTGAAATATGCATTTTGATAAGAAGGGGTTAATGAGATATTTTTATACTGTTATAAAGTCACCTACAAGGACAACATTTTAGTTTCTATTTCACTGTCACTGACATCCATTTCAATTTCGCTTAGCTAACAAATTGAAACAAAAAAAGAAGGTTTTTTTCCTTCCTATTTTTTTTTTACCCTAATTGCTCACATTGCAAAGTTCAGAATATGAAAAATCAAGCTGTGTTCTCTCTGGTTCAATATCACCTCAAGTAATAAACTTTCTGCAATTAGCACTTTACTGACAGTTCTGTTGATGATGCATGAGGCAGAATGGAAGCCGGTTCACTCTTCCGTAGATGTAAGATTACAATGTAGCTAAGGGAAGTGTAAATTTTGAAAGGAAAACTAGTAGCTATGTCTTGAAGACACCCAGAGAGCTAATGTGCTGAATAAGAAGGTGATTTTTTTTTTTACGTACTTAACTTTTTCGAGTATATCCAAGTCATAGCTTCCATTCATGGTTATCAGCACTTTATTCTTAACAAATTGAGGTTGATTCTTTTGGGTTCTTTTAACTGTGCAAACCTTGAAAATATACTTTTATGATTTGTAATTTGTATATACTTTATAATTGTTCCCAAATTAACCTGGATCTGTTTAACTAAAATACAATGCTTCCTAAAGTCTTAATCACCTTTATGAAGTTGAGCTATTGCAAAACAGATCATTTCTGATTCTATCCTTTCAGGGATAATAAGAACAAATTCTGTTTATAAAACTATTATCCTTCAGTGTAAGTTATAAAGCTCTGTGAGAAATACTTGAAAGTGGGCTATTTTAGCTTTTCTGACTTAATTTTAATCTACATGTGTTATTATAACAACTGTGTGTAATCCCTGCAGCTCCGGAGGCTGAGGCAGGAGGATCACAAGTTCAAAGCCAAACTCAGCAAAAGCAAGGTTCTAAGCAACTCAGTGAGATAGTGTCTCTAAATAAAATACAAAATAAGGATGGGGATGTGGCTCAGTGGTTGAATGCCCCTGAGTTCAGTCCCTAGTACCTCCCCTCAAACAAAAACCTTGTGTAGAATTCAATTCACAGCATAAGACATGGTTCCTTAAACTTCCAACAATATATTGTTACTATACATTAATTGTCCTTTAACTTCCCATAGCACTTACTATAATACCTCACTGACATATAAATGGTAGAAGAATTTCATTTTACCTTCAAACTATTCCCTTTCCTTTATTGTAGGACCCCTGCAAAACTGGTTTTTATACCCTAAAGAGCACCTTTATGCAGAGCAGAGCCATGATAAATTTGAAATGTCACATGGAGACTCTAGCTGTCTGCCAACAGTTCCATTGACTATATATATATATATATATATATATATATATATATATATATATATATTCATTTGCATTGAAGTGAAAAGTTTTATGGTTGCATAGTATTCCATGAAGATATACACAATTAATCTACATTTATTATTTCTTTAAAAATTAAGAATTATATATGCACACTAGGAAAAAAAATTCTAAATTCAGGCAGACTCTTATGGGAAGGATAAAATTATTATGCTTAGATACTTAATTTGTGGTAGTGCATCCTAAAGTAGTAAGAATGCCCCTAGAGTATTTTAGTGAGTTTTACCAATTGCTGTATTAAGGTCTCTCCAACACAGGTTGTGTTGGTGTGTTTCCCTGACTTTAGTCAGAAAAATAAATCAGTACTACAAAGCTGTGAAAAGTATTTGAAAATTGACTTATTTATTTATTTTTAATTTACAGGGAAGGTCTCATTGAGCTGCTTATGACCTCATTGAGCTGCTTATGACCTCACTAAGTCTGACTTTGAATTTTCGATCCTCCAGAGCCACTAGGATTACAGGTATATTACAGGTCCAGGGAGACTTGTCTCTTTTTAATTCTTTAAATCTGCCATTTAAAAATATTTTTGTTGTTATTTTAGATGAACAAAATGCCTTTATTTTATTTATTCATTTGTTTATTTTTATGTGGTGCTGAGGCTCAAACACAATGCCTGACATGGGAGAGACAAGTGTTTCACCACTGAGCTACAACCCCAGCCATGTAAAAATCAGCTACTTTTATTTGTATTTTGCTTACCTATTTTTAATATCCATGCATTATTATAAGAACTATGTTTAAGAATTCACTCCAAAATACTTACATTTCTGGCATTCAGCTCACTTCTCTCTTTATTTGTAGTTGTTTTCAATGTCTACTCAAGACAGACTGCTATAAAAATCACTTATCAATTCTGTGCCCCACTGCCCAGTGCATAGATCATAGGAGGATAATACTTTGATTTGAAACTTCAATTTCTGTAAAATAAATGTGTAAACTGCTTTATCAATTCTTGAAAGTTCAAATTGCAAATAGAATCTTTTGACTTAGAAGGAGTTTCTCTTTTTTTCTGATCTCAAGTAAATATTTCATGTAGAGATCTCAGAAAGAATTATAAATGATGTTTAATTTTGATAAAATTTTCTAAGACCTAAGTTTGGAAATATTTTTACATAATTTATTTATACAGTTATAGCATGTTTTAATATAATCTATTTTTGTAAGCAATATAAATACGGGAAGTTCTTTATATCCATACCCAAAATTCTGAATAATACTTAAGCAAAATCTCCTATATTCCAAAAGTAGTTTTAAATTTTCTGTCAATTAAAAATTGCTTTATTTTAGTGTTGTATATTATCGAGTTACTCAATTCACTGGTAATTTTTTTGCAGTACTCAATTACATTATGGAGACTGGGTTATGCAACAGATCTTTCTAATGGTTATATATAAAGCACTTGAAGCCTCTATTATTTTATAATAGGCAATACCTAGATGAATAATGAATTGGACTCATCTTTCTTATGTGACTCTAAAGGTCAAATCACACCACCTGAATATTTTTATCCTCTATGAATATTTCCATTTAAGAGTTTATTTAAAAGAATTTTTAAATCTTCTCATTATGTCTTAACAGCATGATATCATATTCTACTTTTTGACTTCTCCATTTGATATGGAATAAAATTGCATCATATGACCAAGGCACATTCACTTAAAGTCTTCAATTTAGAAGGTTTCCAGAATCAAACTGAGTCAATCTATGCTTTAAAAGTCCCCCACAAAAAGAATCCTACATAAATTACTGTGTGTTTAAAGGTTTCTGATTTTAATCTAATAACTGAAATATCAAAACTACTTTTTAATTCAGGCATTTGAGCATCACTAACAGGTGTTCTCATCAGATTTAGGAACCCCGCAGCAAGATTTATCAGTGTCAAAATGCTAAAATCCTAAATTTAGTGCCAGAATCCCTTTCAAATGGCATTTATATTTTGATATCTTAACCTACTTTCAATCCCCTGAGCATCTTGTCTATTTTTATTAGTAGATTTTGCTGATTTTTTTAACTTTTCAAAGGCTCTTTAAATTATCCTAAAGTCATATATTTACCATAAGAAAGCAGGTGTCTTTTTAGAGTGTAGATGCTTAAGTCGCCCATAAAATTAATTTCCTCAGGTTGGAAGGTTTTAAAACTCTAATTTGAAAACCCTAATCTGGCATTCTGAAAACACTGTATCAGCATTCAGATATAATAAAAATGGAAACATAACAGCATAATAAATTTAATTTGGTCTAGCATAATATAAGAAAAAAACATTTTTGCATAAACAACTAAATGGTTTTAAAAGTCAAACACGGGGCCATGGAAACTTTAGAGAGACCTGTTGTTCCGAGAAATGGCTATTGCCTCTCCTTGATTATGCTACCCCAGGGCAACCCTTTAGTTTCTGTTCCTGCTACTACCAGCTGTGTATAACATTGCCTGTGCTCCAAACAAGGGTACTTGACATTCAGTGGATGAATTCAATGGATGAAATGTTCTTATTATTTTTAAATATACAACTAAGTATATAAATAAGTGCATTTAAATTTGAGGTTGTCCTAGAATCCAGAATATAGTTTCCTTCAACATTCATTGAATTTGTGGTTTTCTTACTTTTATATTATTAGAATACAATCAAATACATTGAATAATAAAATCATACTGTGTACAATTTCATCTTTGGTGAGTCAGAAAGCACTTTAAGCTATTATGGTTTCTCAGAGTCAAGACTAGGTGCTTTAAAATTTTTTATTGTACTGTTAAAACATGGAGATATTGATTAACAGGGATTTCCAGTAGTTACGATGTTTTATAAACCAATTTTACTATACTTCTAAACGTTGAAATGGATGAAATACAGATAATTTCTATACATTCAAGTATATAGTAGATATTTGTAACTGGACTTCAAGTATCACTGTAAACTTTCTAATAATAATCAGAGCACTTGGTCCTTAAATTTTTTCCTCCTCTGTTTTGACCCCAGTTTATATATCAAAATCCCTTTTCCCTCAATTTTCCCCTCTTTGGTACCAAGGATTGAACCCAGGGGAGCTTAACCACTGAGTCACATCCCCAACCCTGTCTATATTTTATTTAGAGACAGGGTGTTGCTAAAGTTGCTTATGGCCTCACTAAGTTGCTGAGGTTGGCTTTGAACTTTCAATCTTCCTGTCTTGGCCTCCCAAGCAGCTGGAATTACAGGTGTGCTTGTCCCCAGTTTGAAACTATAATTGTCATTCTTATTTGTTTTTATTTTCTCCTTTTCTGAATTTAAATGGTAATCAAAACTTGTGCCTGCTACCACTTTAAAGGAACTTGCTTCTGTTATTTTTGGCTGGATTGCTCACTGTCCCTCATTAAACCTCAATTTGACTACTGATGATGAATTACATGCTTATTATTTGTTTGACTTTTGTCCAAATCCTGAACATTCATTATTGTCTTTAAATCTTTAAAAACAACTCTGCTTTTTCTTCTGGTGTGAGAGTTGAGTCTATCAAAGCTTAGATAAATTTAGTGACTTGTCTATTTGATAGACTCAGAATTGAAACCTGCTCTACTGCAACAACAGCCAAATTGCTACTTTGTCATTCAGGGTAAAACTTGACCTTCAGCATAATATCTACACCCCTTAATGCAGTCTTCTTTCCATCTCCACTTCAGCTCTTCAGTCCGTGTATCTAATGACACCTCTGAGGACGATTTTTTTTTCTCCAAATTAGAAAATGTCATCCACTTAGAGTGCTGTGGCATTGCATAAGCTTTTCTTCAAAATTCTTTTTGTCAAAATTTATTTCCTTAGCACTTAGTTGAAATCTCAATTCTAACATGATTACTTTCCATACTTTATGGGACATGATTTAATCGATTACTAGAGAGTAAGAATACTATAGTAGTCAACACTACACTATGCCTTGGATTGAATCTTGCCAGTCCTTTTCAATCTTGGGACAATTACTGAATGTTCCTATGTGTTGGGTTTTTTTTTTTTTTACCTCTAAAATGAGTCTAATTATAGTACCCACATCAATGGGTTGTTATAAGTATAAAATCAACTATTTACGTAAAGAACTTGGAACAGCACCTGGTACATTGTAAACAATGTCTTCAGGTCTGTTCCTAGTATTTAATCATTTCTTTATCTCATTATTAAGGTAATTTGAAGGATATTATAAAACTTACAGGTGGCATAACAAGAAAAAGTGAAGGATTAATAAGCTAAGTAGAAACTAAATCACATTCATGAAATTATTTAATAACATTTATCTATTCTTTAGGACTAGTCTTCTAAAGCATATACAAAATTAAGAAACTATAAAAGGCATGATTAATTCAATGGATTATGCATGAGTTTTAATTGGATCTGTAGTCAAAGGGAACACTACCAGAAAAGTATTATTTTCAACATATAACAGATAAGTGTTTAATACCACATCAAATAAAGAGGGTATATATTTACTTTTTAGTTGTAGTTGAACACAATACCTTTATTTTATTTTTTTATTTTTATGTGGTTCTGAGGATTGAATCCAGGGCCTTTCATGTGCTGGGCTAGCGCTCTACCTCTGAGCCCCAGCCTCAGCCCCAAATAAAGAGTTCTTACAAGTCAATACCATTTTAAAAAACAGTAAAACAATGAGAGAATAAGATCAAACATAAATAGTTAGTATATAAATATCCAATAAACATTTTAAAATACTTATTTAAATAATCTGTAATAATATCACCCCTTAAATGGAGTAAATTTATAGGGATCAGTATTTAATTGGTCTTGTCAAGAATTAGAAGAAGCAGTCAACCTTGTATATTGTTAGTGATGTTGTAAATTAAAATATTACTGTAGAATAATTGCATAGAATCAATTTAAACATTTTGGAAATGAATATATCTTTTGCTTGATTTGATTGATGCAGTAAACCCTCTTTTATGAATCTTACATGTGCACACAGTACATTTCACACATTTGAATTGGGATCCTGGTGACTGCTCCCACCTCATATAATTTCCTATTACTCCTCTTCTTTCTCTTGTTGTACACCTGTCATGCTGAATTTCTTGCTGTCATTTACATACACAAAATGATTTTATGCTCTTGTATTGACTGGAATTGTCTTCCTCAGTTATTTGCCAAACTCACTTCTTCATTTCATTTAATGCCTTCTTCACCTATTATTTTCTTGATGAGGTCTACCTTATATACCCTCTAGAAAATAGCACCCCATTAAGCTTTATCTTCCTCCTCTAGTGTATTATTTACATTGCCCTTACTGGTAACTGATACTATTATTATTATCCAATTATTTATTCTGTCTTCTTAATTTACATGTAAGTTTCATGAGGTAAGAACTATGCTTTTTTTTAGAGTTGAATCGTTAGCATTTGTAACAGTGTAGAATATGCAGTAGCTGTTCAATGAATATTGTTAATTGAATGAGCTAATCTCTAAGGTTGCTCATTTCCACTGATTTCTCCAGGGGGTATGCCAATACCCATTCTTCCTAGAAACCTGTTCTTAAGAAACCTGTTCTTAAGACTTGCCACCACCATGTGCCTTGAAATGACTGGAACCCACTTATTTTGTCCATTTATTCTGATATAATTTCCAAGGGGAATTCCCCACTTTCCAAACCCCAATCCCTTTAACTCTTTACTTATATTTATACCTTTCTATACTTCTCTCTCTTTTGCTCGTCTTCCATTGGGCCCTCTGGAATTCACAGTTTTTCCTTAGCAAAATTTTTTAATCTCTGTTTTATCTAAAATATTTATTTTGTGAGCTGGGGATATAGCTCAGTTGGTAGAGTGCTTGTCTCACATGCACAAGGCCCTGGGTTCAATACCCAGCACCACGAAAAAATAAATAAATAAAATAAAATATTTATTTTCTTATTTAGTTTGCTTTATTGAAGAAGAGCTCTTTAAAAGGCTTTGTTTCCCTGTCAGCTGGTGGCTGTTTCCACTCCCACAGCCTTTCTCTTATTGGATCTGGAGATGAAGTGTGTGCTATCTTGGTTCTTCATTTCTCCTATCAAACTATCTTCTCTTTGGTCCTCTCTATAATCCTCTTTATTTTTGTCCCATGTTCTGCTGTTACATCGCCCAACTCCCTCATTACTATTGCTAGACTTACATTTCCAGACTATCCTGTTGATTTCCTGACTTACCTTCTGACTCCCTTCTTCTTTGCATAAGATGTGTTCATTCAAAATAATTTCAGTATCTCCTACAGATGTCCCATCCAATACCCTAAATTCTCATATCTTTGAATTTTATGTTCTAATGATCTAATGATGCCCAGCATCTACCTTATCTATTTGTGTTGTTATAAAAATTTGTTTTGTTATCAAAAATGAAAACCCAGTTTGGGGATGTGGCTCAGTGGTAGAGCACTTGCCTAGCACACAGGAGGCACTGGGTTCTATCCTCAGCACCACATTAAAAAAAAATAAAAGAAGAAAAACTAAAAACAACAACAACAACAACAACAATAAAAAAAAACAAATGAAAGCCCCAACATAATTCCAATTGTCTATGTCTCTTTCTGACCATCAATATCTATCTTTCCAGTTGATTTCTTTAAAAAGAAAGTTTGTTAATGCCTCTGGGATCTCCAATCAACTGATATAACCAACTTTTTACTCTGCCTCACCCCTTTGGTTTTCTCAACGTGCTCCTTGCCTGATTTCCAAGTACATGCTGATAGATGAATGGATAAAGAAAATATGATCTTTATATACAATTGAATTTTACTCCACTGTAAAGATCCATTTAATTCTGTCATTTGCAGCAACATGGATGGAACTGGAATACATAATCAGGCACAGAGAGACAAAGGTTTATACTCCTTTGTGGAAGTTACAATTTGGATCATACAGAAATAGGAAATAGAATAAAGGTCACTAAAGATAATAATGGTGGGAGGAATAGAAAGAAATTAGATAACAGACATCAAAATACAGTTAAAATAGGGGGAATTAGTTCTAATGTCCTATAGCAAACTAGGGTGACTATAGGCTACAACAACTTATTATACATTTCAAACTAAATAGAGAAGAAAAGTTAAGAAGTTTCCAACACATAGAAATGATAAATATTTGAGGAAATAGAAATACTAATCACACTGATTTGTTTATTATACACTAAATATGTGTATTGAATTTCATAATGTACTCAAGAAATATGTGGATTATATGTCAATTAAAATCAATTTGTGGCTCATCTTTATAGTCGCTTATTGATGTATGCCCTTAACTGCCTGTCTTCTTTTTCTGACTTTTATTTGTTTGGCAAGATGACAACCTGGATAAATCCAGACAACCATTCTCTATGACAGCAATTTTTCTTGTAAACATAGGTAGAGAAAAAAATATATATGACCATCCAATCTTATGAGACATTTTAATGTTAGTCAAGCAGTCATAACATTTTCCATCCTATAAATCCCTTGTCTCTACTATTTTAATTTTACACATTCTTCTCCTTTTTCATCTGTATAACTGATCTCATCCAAATCCCTATCACCACACATGTGCACTGAACAGAAAGAAACCCACACTTGGCCATCCATCTTGTTGCCTGAGATAAACTGTCTGAAATACTATGTACCAGTATCTTCACATGGGCACAAGATTCCAGCAGTTAGTGTTTACTCATGAACATTTTCCAGCAATTCTCCTTCTACTCTATTTTCCCCTCACTACTGGATTATTTTGTCAGTATATAAACAAGCTATTTGTTATCTACTGGTCTGATGGCTCTGTTTTCATCCCTTATCTCCACTACTGTGGTCTGTGCTTCATCAGTTCTGTAATGGTCTTTCTGAAGCACCCCTTGTACCCTACACAATCTATCTTCAACAGCATAGCCAGACAGAATCTGCATAAAAAGAAGTCATGTACCTCCTCTCTTAAATTTCTTACTGCCCCTACACGTCACTCAGAGTAAAACCTCAGGTCCTCATATGCTTTCCAAGGTTTTACATTAACTTCTCTACCCCGCAACTCTGACCTCTCTGACCTTCTAATCCACTATTGTCCTCATTGATCATGAGGCTCTGCTCTAGCTACAACTCTCTGTTGCTTCCTCCCCAACAGGCCTGTCATCTTCTTGCATAAAAGGCTGCAGTACCTGTTGTTCCCATCCTGCAAATGAACTTCCACCAGATGGTAAATGTCCCCATATCCTTCAAGTCCTTGATCATGGGACGCTTTTTCAATTAAATCCTCCTTAATCATCTCATTTAAATTTAACTAACATTCCACTCCGCACATTTCTCTGACCCCCCCTACATTGGTCTACTTTTTTTTTCTTTTCCAAATATCCATTCTATAATTTAATTTTTACTATTTATATTTTTTGTTGCTTGTCTCTGCCATCATTTTTAAGCTCTCACAGGGCAAAAATCATTGAAAGTTTTGTTGTGCACAAGTGAATACCAACAAAATCCTGTAACAATATCAACTAGATAGTTCTCATTAAGAATTGTTAATTAAATAAGTGTACTGCACAAAAGACATGTATATAAGGATGTCTCATGTACCCTTATTTTAATAAGAAAAAAACTGGACAATATCAATACAAAAAATGGATAAAGGAGATTTAATTCATTCTATTGATATTATACATTCATTAAATGATGACATAAAAAACTCCCAAACATGTAAATAAATGTTTAAAATAAAGCATAAAATAGGATACACAACAGGTAATATTATATATGACACAATTATCAAATAAATATATGAAAAAGTTCTTTCCCATACCACATGTCACTAGGGAAATGCAAATTCAATTTAATAAAATACCCCTATGTAATCTGGAACTCTCAGAACACCAAATGCGGATAAGCATGTGCAGCAACAGGAACTTTTATTCGCTGCTGGTGAAAATTTGATACAGACATATACAATACTAAACATAATCTTATCATATGATCCAACAATAATGCTCCTTGGTATTTACCCTAAGACGCTGAAAATATATTCACAAAAAACTTTGCATACAGATATTTACAGTGGTTTTATTTATAATTCCCCAAATATGGAAATAACCAACATATCCTTCAAAGTAAATGGATAAATAAACCATACAGAATATTATTCAGCACTGAAAATAAGTGAGCCATCAAGCCATTAAAAGCTGTGGAGGGACCATGAAAGATTATTGTTAAGTGAAATGAGCCAATCAAAAAAGGGCACATACTGGGGTTCAAAATGGTGGATTAGAGGAAGGCTGCATTTGCAGTTGCTATGTAGCTTGGGATTCCAGCAGTGGAAGTACTGCTTCTCAGAGAGGTAAGAAGAAGCATTGCAATGAAATTCAATATTGAACACTCAGAGTCTCTTAAAGTCTCAAAAGTTTGGATGCCTTGAACGACAAACAAGAACAGATTGTAGCTACATTAGTTGTAGTTGCAGCAGCAGCACTGGTTCACTATAGAAAGGAGGGATAATACGAAGAGGGAACCACTGGAAAAAAACTACATATCAGAAAAACAGTGTAAACGTAGGCTATCCAGAGACTTGGCAGGGAAAGTGCAGTTTCTCAAATGCCAAGCACAGAGCTGAGGCAAGAGCCACTTAAGAGGGTCCCATCAAAGCTTGGTGCTTTGGAGTCTGGGAGATAATAACAAACTTTGCCATACTGTTCCAACAAGTGCCTACCATGTGGCCCTCAGTGTACCTAGAAGACCATGACTGAAACAGGCACAGAGTGGATTGTACCCAGGGGTATTCAAGTTAGAAATACAGAGGGAAGTACAACTCAGTTTCCCTTTGAGTCTGGTGGTTTACATGCCCAGTTGAAGAAGCTCAGGAAACTGTACTCAGGGACTGAGCCTGAAAAGGCCACATTCATGGGCAGTTGAGTGTGTGAGACCTGTGGAGGAGGACTGGCTTTCTTGCTGCATTAGTAGAATTTTTGGAGGGTCCTGAGATCCAGCCTCCCAGCAGAGATCCACATCTGTCTGGTCCAATGGGTGTGTTGATCTCATCTCTCCAAAGCAGATACCACCCAGCAAAATCCCAAAGGACTGATTAGATCTAATTTCTAGATGCTGGACCTTTTCTTTTACAGCTCTGAAGCAACCACATCCTAGGAGTGCATCAATCTGGTCTGTCCAAACAAACTCCAGTTGACAGTACTTCCCATTGCATCCTACCATATACTGGTGAGAAGGGAAACTGAGAGCTATTCCAAACAGCTTCAGTTTTAGGCCACTCCAGTTGGTAATTCCGTGAACAACACAAAAAAGAAAGAATTCACAACCCCCTGGCATTTGCTAGCTGGGTCTTGATAGAGTCTGTCTGTCTGTCTGTCTGTCTCTCTCTCTCTCTCTCACTAGACATAGCCTAATAGCCCAAGAAGAAAGTAAAAAGAGAATCATACATAGGCAGTGACCATTGATCCCCATTCATCCATGTCATTTTGACCACTTTAGTGGAGATAATTTATTTTTCATTAAGAATCCATTTTTTCTTTTCTTTTCTCTTTCTTTCTTTCTTTCTTTCTTTCTTTCTTTCTTTCTTTCTTTCTTTCTTTCTTCTCCTCCTTCTTAGTGTTTTTGCTGTGCTGAGTGGTTCATAGATATCAATATTCTCTTTCTTTTTTTTTCTCATTTTTAGGTTCTTTAATGATAGTTTTTTTTTTTATTTTGAGGGTTAGGGTTTTGTTTATTTCGACTTTGTTTGTTTCTCTTTTGTTATGGTTTAGATATGAGGTATCCCTAAAACTGTCCAAGAAAGTTCAGAAGTGAAAGGATTAAGTCATGAGAGAATAAACCTAATCAGTGCAGTAATCCACTGACAGGCATTAACTGGGTGGTAACTGTAGTCATGTGGGATGTGGCTGGAGGACATTGCTCAGTAGGGGTGGGACTTTAGAAAATATAATTTTTTTTTCAGTAAGTGGAACACTCTCTGCTTCCTATTTCCATGTCATGAGCTGCATTCCTCTGCTACACCCTTTCTCACTCCCCCTTCTTCTTCTCCTTCTCTCCCTCCTCCCCCCCCCTCCTCTTTTCCTCCTTCTCCTCCTCCTCCTCCCCACCTCCTGCTCTTTCTCCTCCTCCTTCCTCCTCCTCCTCCTTCTTTTTCATCCAGAAATTGAACCTAGGGGTGATTAACCACTGAGCCACATCTCCAGCCCTTATTTATTTTGTTTTTATTTTGAGACAGGGTCTTGCTAAGTTGTTCAGGGTCTGGCTAAGTTGCCAAGGCTGGCTTTGAACTTGGGATCCTTCTGTCTCAGTCTCTTAGCCTCTGGATTACAAGCATGTACCCCCTGCACCTGGTTTCCATACCCTTTCAACACATTGTTCTGCCCTTTCTCAGGCCCAGACCAATAGATCCACCATCTACAGACTTATACCTTAGAAACCATGAACCCAAAATAAACCTTCCATTCTCTATATTGTCTTTTTAGTCACAGTGGTGAAAAGGCTGACGTTTTAAAACATCTTGTTTCTCTTTCTCTCCTTTCTTCTTTCACTAACAAATTCTCATATTCTCTCTTTCTGTCTCCCTTAACTTTTCCCCCCATTTTTCTTCTCCTTCTTTACAGATATCACTTACTAAATCTCTTCTGCCTTCTCTGTTTACATTTTGAACATTCTAAAGTTTCTTTTACCTTCCAGACACATTTTATTTTCTCTAATAAAGAGTATTTTTTTTCCCATTTTTCCAGTTCACAAGGTAGAAACTGCTGCTGAAGTAAAACCGGCCAGGAGACACTGTACCTCCACACAGACACACACACATAAAGTAACCACTGTCAAAACTTCAGCAACATTTTAATACAAAGAGTAAAAGAGACAAAAATCCCCAAACTAATGGCCCAACCCCAAGTAAGAACAAGTAGGGGACAGGGCTCAGGTCTCACTCACATTAACTCCTAGAGCAAAAATGAATGGATTCCACATCTATACCCTCAATCTAGATCACTCAAGGATACTCTGCCAAGAGAAGGCTGTGCCCTAAATTGGCCCACTCATGAGGGGAAGAGAAATTTATCCCAACAGAAGCATGAAACCCAAACTAGGAATACAAGAAATATGAAAAAAAAAACAAAACCAAGGCAACACATTACCTCCTAAATTTCACAATTCACCAGCAAATGACTTCAAATGTATTGTAGTGGAAGGAATAGCAGGTAAACTGTTCACAAGAATGATAATAAAAATGATCAATGAATTCCAAGGGAACATAGTGAAACAAGGAAGTTGGTATTGGATATAAATGAGAAATTCCAATAAAAAGATATAAATATTTAAAAATAACTAGAAATCTTGGAAATGAAAGGCACAAAAAATCAAATAAAAGGTTTATTTGAAATGCTCTCTAATTATGTAGACCATACTCAAGGCAGAATCTCAAAAGCTGAAAAAACGAAGCTGGGGATATAGCTCAGTTGTTAGAGTGCTTGGCTTAAATGTACAAGGCCCCTGGGGTCAACCCCTAGCACAACAACAACAACAAAAAGCTGAAAAACAAAATGACTGGCCTTAAATATTCAGCCAGTATTAAAGAAAAAAATATAAGTAACCATGGCCAAAATATATAAGAACTCTTGGACAACATAAATAGCAAGTTTAAGAATTGTTGGAGAAAAAAAAATGTTGGAATTAAAGAGGAATTTGATATGCAAATTAAGGGCATGGATAAACTTTTCAGAAATATGATATTGAGTTTGAGATTGACATTCAGATACAGGCTACATTCAGAACCCCAAATAGACAAGATAAGTTAAAAAAAAACAACTTTTCACTACACATTGTAATTAAAATATTTAACATACAGAATGACCATAGAATTTTAGATTTATACGGTCTGAAGAGAAACCAGAGTATCAGAATGACCATAGAATTTTAAACACCTTAAAAAAATATCAAAATGTCTTCTGACTTTTCAGCAAACACCATAAAAGTCAGGAGGGCTTGGAATAATGTGTTGCAAGCCCTGAAAGAAAATGACTGTCAACCAAGATTGCTATGTCCAGCAAAGCTATCCTTCAGAATTGAAGAATATATAAAAATCCTCCAAGACAAGTTGAAACAGAAATAATTTTTTAATGACTATTAAGCCAGCACTATAGAAAATATATAAAGAAATACTTTACACAGAAGGGGGAAAAAAGGTCACAGACTTCACAAATGAACCGATATCATTGGAAGATTAGCAAAGCAAATGAGAAGTAGGACCCAATTAAACATTAGAAATAAATAAAAATGACAAGAATTAATACATATCTCTCTATAATAACATTGAATTAAAATCTCTTAACTCCCCAATTAGAAGACACCAGCAGCCAGAATGGATTTTGCAAAAACGGGATATATTCTTTGCAAGAGACACATCTTAACAGGCAGACAGTTACAGACTGAAAGTGAAAAGACAGAAACTGTTATAGCATGAAAATGAAGCACAGATATTGTCATGTCCAACAACCAGACTTCAAGATAAAAGTAATTAAAAGATATAAAGAAGGTCCCTTTACACAGGCAGAGGGAAGAACCCCAAAAGAATATATAATAATAGTATATACGTATGCCCAAAATATTAGTGCAACTAACTACATAAAACAGACACTATTTGAGTTAAAGACTCAACTAGACCCCAGTATATTAATACTAGGTTATAGCACTCTAACCAATAGATAGATCATCCAGATGTAAGTTCAGTAAAGACCCTTTGAACCTAAAAAGATAATAAAATTTAAATGGATTTAGCAGACATCCAGGGAACATTTCACTCAACAACACCTGAATACACTTCTGAGCTGCTCATGAAATCTTCTACAAAATAGATATATTTCAGGACACTCTTGACAAAAAGCAGCTCTTCACAAAAATTAATGATAATAATTTCTTACATCTAATATGGTCAAAATGAAATGAAATTAGAAATAAGCACCAAAATGACCTACAGAAATGGCATAAACACAATACACATTTAGATGATAGAAGAAAACAGGTTAGAAACTCAAAAATTCTGAGAGTCAATTGAGAATAGTGATGTGACAAAGGAAAACCTCTGGGACACTATGGAGGCAGTTTTAAAAGAAAATTTATAATTATGAGTGTCTACATAAAAAAATTGGAAACCTCAAATAAACAAACTAACGGTGAAAAATAAGGCCCTTGATAAGCAAGATCAAACTATTTTCAAAACCAGAAAAAGGAAGAAATCATTAAGATTAGAGCCAAAATCAATAAAATAAGTAATACAAATAAACAATAAAAGTTAGTTTTTTGAAAAAATAAAGAAGATCCATAAGCCCTTAGGCAAGCTTACCAGAGAGAGAGAGAGAAAGAGAGAGAGAGAGAGAATGAGAGAAGACCCAAATTAATAAAATTTAAGTTGAAAAGGGAAAATTCACCACAGACATCAAAGTAATTCAGACGATCATTAGGAACTAATTTGAAAACTTAGACTCTAATAAATTGAAGAAATTATAAGAAATGGATACATTTCTGACAAACTTGAACCAGGAGGACATAGAAAGCCTACATAGGCCAGTAACTAGCAATAGAAGAATTAATAAAATCCCCCCAACACAGACAAGCCAAGAGCCAAATGGATTCTCAAATGAATTAACTGAACTCTATTAGACCTTTACAGAAATACTAATGCCAATGCTCCTCAAATTATTCCACAAAATAGGAAGAATAGCACACATCCAAATTTATTCTATGAAGAAGTACCACACTCATACCAAAATATCAAGATAAGAAAACTACCAACAAATCTTTCTGATGAACTTAGGTACAAAAATACTAAATAAAATACTTGCAAATCATATTCCATAACATATTAAGAACATCGTACTTCATGACCAAGTTGGTTCTGTCTCAGGGATTCCAGAGTAGTTTAACACCTACAAATTAATAAAGGTAAGGCCCTACATAAATTATATTAATAACAAAAGTCATAGTTAACTCAATATGTACAGAGAAAACTTTAGAAACAATTTAGCTGCCTTTCATGATGAAAACACTAAAGAAACTAACAATAGGAGGGCCTACCTCAACATCATTAAGGCTAGGTATGATTAACTCAACATCATAGTGAATGGAGAAATACTTAAAGAATTTTCTTTAAAATATACAAGACAAGAATATTCACTCTTCCTACTACTCTTTAATATAATACTAGAAATTGTAGCCAGAGTTATTAGCCAAGATAAAAATAATAATAGGGCTAAACATGGAAGAGTAAGAAGTTAAATTATCACTGTTTTCAAGTGATATGATCCTATACTTAGAAGATCCAGAAAGCTTCACCAGAAGACTCCTAGAGCCTATAAACAAATTCAACAAAATAGCAAGTTACACAATTAACATATAAAAATCAATAGGTTTCTTACACACCAATAATAAACCTGCTGAGAAAAAAAAATCAGAGAAATCAGTGAAACACTCCCATTCACAATATCCTTAAAAATCAACAAGCAAAACAAAACCCTAGGACTAACCAGAGAGGTAAAAGATAAAATACAATAAAAACCATAGAATATTGAAAAAATAGATTGAACAAGATACAAAAAGATAGAAATATCTCCCATATTTGTGGATAGGCAGAATTAATATTGCTACAATCACCATACTTCCAAAGTAATATACAGATTCTGTGTTATCTTCATCAAAATGCCAATAGCATTTTTTGCAGAACTGGAAAAAACAGTCCTAAAATTCATTTAGATCAATGGTACAGATTAGAAGACCTGGAGACAAATCCACACAGATACAGTTATCTGATACTTGACAAAGGTGTCAAAAACATACATTAAAGAAAAGACAGTCATTTCAGCAAATGATATTGGGGAAACTGATTATCCATATGAAATGAAACTAGATTCTTATCTCTCACCCTGTACAAAATTCAACTCCAAATTGATCTGGGAATTAGACCAGAAGCTCTACAACTCCTAGAAGAAAATGTAGGTTTAACCCTCCGGCAATTACTCTCTAACATTTAGAAAAAAAAAGACCAACAATTGAAAAAAGAATGGCATCTAATTAAACTACCTTTGCACAACAATGAAAACAATTAGGAATATAAAGATAGAACCAACAGAATGGAAGAAAAATCTTTGTTAGCTACTCTATTTACAGAGGATTATTTTCCAGAAATATATAAAAAACTGAAAAAACTTATCACCAAAATAATAATAATAATAATAATAATAATAATAAATGGGTAAATGAATTAAATAGACACTGTTAAAACATAAAATTTATGAAAAATGTTCAAGATAATTAGGAATTAGGGAAATGCAAATCAAAACTACACTGAGACTTTATCTCATTACAGTTAGAATGGCAACCAATGAGAATACAAATAATAATAAATGCTGGAAAAGTTGTGGAAAAAAATAAACACTTTTACACTGTTGGTGGGATTAAAAATTATTACAACCACTATGGATATTAGTGTAGAGGTTCCTCAAGACTAGGAACGATCCACCATATGACCCAGATTTACCACTACTTAGTATTTATCCTGAAGAATTTAAATACTATAGTGATATATGCATACCCATGCTTACAGCAGCATATTTCACAGTAGCCAAGTATGGAACCAGTCTGCGTATCCATCAATGGATAACTGAATAAAGAAAATATAGTATAAATAAACAATAGAGTTTTTAATTCAGCCATGAAGAATAAAATTAGGTCATTTTCAACAAAATTTATGGAACTCAATAACATTATGTTAAACAAAATAAGACAAATTCAGTAAGTTAAGGGTCATATGTTTTCTTCCATATGTGAAAGCTAGAGAGGTAAAAGGAAAAGAAAGGTGAGGGTGATATCATGAAAATCAAAGGAATAGCAGTAACAGAGAAAAAGGATGAGAAGAGGGGTGGAGGGGAGAAAAAGGGGGAAGTTCTGGGAAATGGTATTGGCCTAATTTTATTGTTATATTGTGTGCATGTACAAATATGTAATGATGAATCCCACCATTATGGACAACTATAATGCATTAATACAGAATATAGAAAACAAACAAACAAAAAAAATAACAAAAAAGGCTATATACTATATGATACAAACTATATGACATTTTGGAAAAGGCAAAACAATGGAAACAGTAAAAAGATTTGTGGTTGCTAGAGTTTAAGGAAAAGGCAGGGATAAATAATCAACCTAGATGCCCTTCAATAGCTGAATGGATAAAAAAACATGTGGCGTATATGCACAGTGGAATATTACTCAGCAATAAAAGAGAATAAAATCATGGCATTTGCAGGTAAATGGTTGGAGTTAGAGAAGATAATGCTAAGTGAAGCTAGCCAATCCCCCCCCAACAAAAAACAAATGCTGAATGTTTTCTCTGATATAAGGAGGCTGATTGATAGTGGGATAGGGAGGGGGAACATGGGAGGAATAGATGAACTCTAGATAGGGCAGAGGAGTTGGAGGGGTAGGGAGGGGGTATGGAGTTAGAAATGATGGTGGAATGTGATGGACATTATTATCCAAAGTACATGTATGAAGACATAAATTGTTGTGAATATACTTTGTATAAAACCAGAGATATGAAAAAATTGTGCTGTATATGTGTAATAAGAATTGTAATGCATTCTGCTGTCATATATATAAAAAAATAATTAAAAAATAGGCAAAACACAGAGGATTTTAGGGCAGTGAAATTATTTTGCATGAAGTTTTAGTGGTTGGTACATGTCATTATACATTTGTCCAAATCCATGAAATGTAAAACACCAAGAGTAAAGCTTAATGTAAACTATGAACTTTGAGTCAAAGTAGATCCATCAAATGCAACACATTTACCTTCCTGATGTTGAATGCTGCAAGGAGGTCACAGTTGTGGGGAGTTAGGGGTTAGATACGAAATCTTTATATCTTCTTCTTAAATTTTCTGTGAAACCAAAAGTTCTCTAAAAATGAACTTTTTAAATTGTGTATGTACATTTCTCTCTATAGAAAGAAACACCAAAATCATTTTCAGTGGTGAATATAGTTAGGCAGGACAGATTTGATTAGGTACAGAAGAAGGAATTTAAACATTTTATTAATTCTGAAATTTTTGTATCTTAAAGGGATATTTATATATAGTGTTTATACATTTTTAAAATGACAAAATTAGAGCAAAGAAAAAATAAAGCAAAAATTATGATGAAATCTAGCCAGGTGCAGTGACGCACGCCTGTAATCCCAGCAACTTGGGAGGCTGAGATAAGAGGACTGTGAGTTCAAAGCCAGACTCAGCAATGGCAAGGTGCTAAGCAACACAGTGAGACCTAAAATACAAAATTGGACTGGTAATGTGGCTCAGTGGTTGAGTGCCTGAGTTCAATCCCTAGTACCCCCAAAATAATATATATATATATATATATATATATTTATCATATATATGATAAAATTGACAGTGAAATTAATATTCATATTATGCACATAAAAGTCTCTATATTTTGTAAATATGGGTCATAAATTGAACCTGATCTCTGTTAACAATGACCAATCAAATCACACTATCAACAAATATAGAAACAAATTATTCAAGAGACACACACCATTCCTGGGACCATACGTCTGAAGGGAAAAATTCTATTCAGTCTTTACTGAATGAAATGTGAACAGCAACTTTAATAATACTATAGAGCAAATTCATTGCATTTCTTGAACTTTTTCTTTTTTTTTTTTTTTTGAATGTCTCACATAGACTGCCAAACTGCATCTTGGTACCAACACTGTCAGTCTTGAGGACACATAGATGGAGACTGTGATGAGCTACAGAACAACATGATCATGAAAATTGGCTCTTCCATGGTCCTCTTCATTTCAAAGCCTATATTTAAAGATTCCTAAACCAGGGCTGGAGATATAGCTCAGTTGGTAGAGAGCTTGCCTCCCATGTACAAAGCCCTGAGTTCAATCCCCAGCACCATAAAAAATAAATAAATAAAAGGTCCTAAACCAAAATATGATTTTTGTATTCTGTAGAAGTAGAATTGGTCAAATATTTGAGAAAGTTTTTATCAAAATAAGTTGGATGTCTGTACTTGCCTTTGGGACTTCTTAGAACCTTTAATATGTAACTATTCTAAGTCTTCAAAATGATATAGAATATTTTGTGTTTATCAAACAAAATTAAGTCTAGAATGGTATATTTGAATGAGTGTCTCCTAGAGATTTGAGTGAGCAATGGGAACAGGTGCCCTCCTTTTAGGGCAGTAGCTACAAATAGGGCTTTGTTGTCATCATTATTTTTTTTTGTTTGTTTTCTTCTAAGGAGGATATTGACAGGTCTGCTCTGGATCCCACATTCGATTTGTAGATAATATTTTTATATTCACTTAACTTCACTTTTCTCTGTCAATTTCTCTACCTCTTTGAAAATGTATCCAGAACAGTTTTTGTCCCTTCAGTACCTAATATCACCAGTGCCTTGAACAATGTTTATTAAATATTTGTTGGAAGAAAAATACACATCCACAGCAAAACTACAAATCCGTGGAGCATGACTGAGCATTCTAAGGTAGTTTTCACATTCCAAGCCTAATATAGAAAATCAAATGACATTTTTGTTGCTGGAAAGACACCAATACCACGTGTCAATGATCATGATGATCAGACACTCTAATTAGATAGCTGTAAATGTCTTTAATAATGACTAAACAACAAATAAATAGTTTCTGTAATTAAAAAAAATGTCTTCTAAAATGTGAGGTCTAGAGAAGAAAATAAAAATATCCGTAGGTCAGAGAAAAAGTTGAGAAATAATGAATTCAAATCTTTTCCTTTACAAAAAAGGACACTAAGAATAATGGGGTCAAAGATTTGCCCCACATTGCATGCATCTTGATAGAAGAAAAGGTATTATAGTCATGCTTAATGATTTCCATGCAGCAGATTTTTTTCCTCTTTTCTAGATTTCCCCTTTTGCAGGTTTGTTGTAACATTTTCCTTTCTCCTTGTCCTCTCCTTTCTTTCATTTGCATAGCATGTGACATTTTCTAGCATGTATCAAGGACTCTTGCCATCTCAGGTCTGAAAGGCCTGGTGAGCTGGCAGTGGGGAAGCTGCATGTCCCTTCATTTATTGATGGGAAGCGCTGATTCTGACAGAGCTGATGCACAGTGATGGGGCAGACCGGCTGAACACTGGTAGAAGGACTTTGCAACAGCTCGGGGGCCAAATCGAGTCCACAGGCCATATGTCTGGCTCCTCTGTCATAAATACACGACCAAGTGTGCACACTCCCAGGTGTAATGTCACTGGGACCTCATTTGCAAACATATAAACGAATGACATTCAATTATGTTCAGAGGCAATGTTGTCAAAACCACCAAGGAAACAATTTACTGCTCTTGCACAGTATGTGATTCTGATTGCATTAGCAAGTTTTCATCGCTTAGTTGTTCAATATGCTTCTGAAGAGGATCTTTTTCAGCCTGTTGTTTAAACACAATACATACACATCGATAGCATGTAAGCATATGAAAAAATTGAGAGTCATTACAAAATTAGCTCAGATGAGGAAAATATTATATATAAGCAAATCAGTTCATTTCTTTGTAGGCATCAGCCAGTTCAAGGAAGAAGGGAAGGTTTCTTCAGCTAGTGGAATAAAGTTATCTGCTAGCACAGTGGATAATGGTAAATTTTAAAATTTCGGCTCTCTGAAATTTCATTCTTCATAAGTGGTATTATTTTTTTCTGTGGTTAAAAAGGAAAGTTCTCTGATTTATATAAAACATGCATAGGGAACATGCAATAGTGTTTTAATTTTATAAGAGACCTCATAATGCCCCTATAATATTCTTAGAACAAATGTTGTAGAAGCTAAAAGAGCTAATTTGAAGATTTCCTTAGTGGCACTATTACTAGTGCTAGCAGAAAACACCCAGAAAATTGAATCAGGAGTTGAACTATATCTTTACATGATACAGAATGGCAACAACAATAGTCTTCCTCTGTATTTCTATTGTGTTTTAAGTGTGATAAACATGGATTATGCTCTTTCATTTGACTATACTAAATGAAGCACAAGTGAGCTGGGTATCTTCAAAGAAAATATACCATTAGCATCATTTTTATCATTCTCATTTCAAAGATTATAAGACTGAGGTTCCAAGAAGTGAAATGACTTTTCCAAGGTCATATCACAATAGTATTATAATCAAAAGTAGTTGTCAATGAGTCTTTCAAGTTATAGGACAGAGTTTCCTTACATACGATATTGTCAATGTCTCAATTTGAGAACTAAACTGTTTATTTTATAACTGTAACTATTCTGTAGGTGTCAGAAAAGGGAATAGGTAAAGAGAGCAGGTAGAAGAGCTTAATCCTAATAACCCTGAACCCTAAAAGAAAGACAATGATTAGCTGACAGAAGAAAAATGAAAGGAATTCTGAGAAAAGCAACAGTTTAGATAATGGTTAGAGACTTAACACTTATGTTATGGTTTGGATGTGAGATATCCCCCAAAAGCTCATGAGTGAGACAATGGAAGGTTTGGAGGGAAATTGATTGGGCTATAGCCTTAACATAATAAATTGAATTCAATCCTTGATGGGATTAACTGAGGCAGGTGGGATGTGGCTGGAGGAAGTAGTTCATTGGGGGCGTGGCTATGGGTATATATTTTTTATCTGGAGAGTGGAATTTTTCTCTCTCTCTCTGCTTCCTGATCACCACGTGAGCTGTTTCCCTCTGCCACACTTTCTCCCTGGTATCCCTCACGTTGAGCCCCAAGGAATGGAGCCTGCTGTCTGTGGATGGAATCCTCTGAAAACTTGGGCCCCCAAATAAACTTATCTTCCCTAAAATTCTTCTTGTCAGATCTTTTAGTCACAGCAGTGAAAAGCTGACTAAAACAACTTATGTATTGATTTAATAACTATTAAGAACAGGCACTAATTAATATTGTGAGCATTTTGAGTCTGTGATGAGTGAAAGAGACAAATTTTGAGCCTCATCGGAAAGTATCATAGTTGGAGTAGGACAGACTCTAAATGAAATAACATTTTAAAAATCTTATTGAAATCTGTAAAGAAAAATAATTGAGTATAATTATTTCCCGTTACTGGGATTTCACTTTCTGTGGTTTCAGTTACAAATGGTTAACTATGGCTTAAAAAAATATGAAGTGGAAAATTCTAGAAATAAACAATTCATAAGTTTTAAATTGTGTGTTCTATTCTGAGAAACATGATGAAATCTCATGTCATCTTGCATTTTCCGGCCAAAGATATGTATACCGCCATTGTCCAGTATAGCAACACTGTATATACTACCTGCCCACTAGTCACTAACTGACAATTGTGATTATAAGATCAACTATGATGGAATCACTGTGTTTGTGTTCAAGTAACCCATTTTTTTTTTTTTTTTTTTTTTTTTTTTTTTTTTTTACTGAGGCACCAAAGTCTAAAAGTAATGATGCTGTCATTTTGGACATGGGAAAGAAAAACCATACTGTGCTTCCTTTAATAAAAGGTAACAGTGCAATAAGATACTGAGAAATGAAAGAGAGAGACCACATTCACATGACTTTTATTACATTATATTATTATAATTGTTTTATATTTGCTATTGTTGCTAGTCTCTTACTGTGCCTAATTTATAAACCATATCAGATGCATACGTATATAAGTTTCAGGCAACCACTGGGGTTTTTAATCCTTATCTCCTGTAGATGAGGGGACAGTACTGCAAATGGATCAAGGCTGTAGGGGAAAGGAGTATTGTAGAGCCTGTCATCAGAGAAGGTCTATATGGACACCTCTAAGCACACATATGAATCACAAGGAAACCAGTCATATAAATGTTCATGGCAAGCACTTTCCATGAAATGAATCCATGGTGCAATCTGGAAGAGCTGTGTAGGCTGAGATTAAAGGCGAATAATTCCAAAGTATGGTAAGTACTCATCAAGAGATTGTGATTTACTATTTGAAAAGACCATCCCATTCTGTTTTTTTTTTTTTTATTGGTTGTTCAAAACATTACAAAGCTCATGACATATCATCTTTCATACATCTGATTCAAGTGGGTTATGAACTCCCATTATTTACCCCAAATACAAGTTGCAGAATCACATCGGTTACACACTCACATTTTTACATAATGGCATATTAGTGACTGTTGTATTCTCCTACCTTTCCTATCCCCTACTATCCCCCCTCCCCTTCCTTCTCATCTTCCCTCTCTACCCCATCTGCTGTTGTTGAATTCTCTCCCTTGTTTTTTTCCCCTTTCCCCTCACAAACTCTTATATGTAATTTTGTGTAACAATGAGGGTCTCCTTCCATTTCCATACAGTTTCCCTTCTCTCTCCCTTTCTCCCACCCCACTCGTCTCTGTTTTTTTTTTTCCTTTTCTTTTTACAATAAATCCAGAGGGTGTCCTGAATAGAAAGAAGCAGGGAGAGCATACAGTACTTTGAATAATAATGATCATCACATTCAACCATCATTAGTTACCCCATGCCCTCTCCCTTCCCCTCCTACCCTCTGCCCTATCTATTCCTCCCATGCTCCCTCTCCATATCCCACTATGAATCAGTCTCCTTATATCAAAGAAAACATTCATGAATTGGTGTGAGTATACTATGTATACAACCAGAGATATGAAAAATTGAGCTCTATATATGTAATAAGAATTGTAATGCATTCCACTGTCATATATAAATAAAAAAATAAATTTAAAAAACTAACCAAAGTAGTATAAAGTGAAAAAAAAAAGAAAAGAAAAAGGAGGGGGAGCAATAAAGTGACTTAGCATTATTCAAGAGACACAAAGATTGTGCTGGGAGGGATGAATGTGGCAGGAAATGATCAATTTAGGATGATTTTGAAGGCAAGACTGACAGAACTCTTTAGTGATTTGAATGAAGTAGGAGAGGTTTATTTTGATGGGGAAAGGGTGAAGTAAGAGATCAAGGCTATAGATCTCTCAGCCTTGACTGAATAGATGGCATCAAGAAGATGATGGATATATTTTATATAGTCAAGTAAGTGATGAAAGAGATTGTGAAGCTACTCAAAAGGCATGCATGTTTGTATTGTAGGAAACAACATCAGGCTCTTTCAGGGCTGTGTGTTTAATGCAGCTGGACTCTCTTGGGCTGGGCTCTGCTAAAGTGGTGTAGAATAGAGAGGAAGGGGATCTACAAATTAGCTCCACCTTCAAGAACAATACCCCAAGCTCCTTTGCACTCATTTCTATTGTTTATAAAAAATAGGAGATAGGTTAGATTCAGGTTGTAGATGCCTTGTAGGAATATAATGAGTACTAATTATTCTCCAGGAGAAAAAAAATGCACATATATTCAAAATTTCCATAAAATTCAGAGGCTTAAGGACCTTTGACCACTAAAGATTATCAAAGATTTCTTCAAATTGAAACCTATTTCTATAAAATATGAAATAAGCATCAATCCATAGTGTTTTAACAAAACAATAAATGCCCATTGAAGTGCAGAGAGCTTTAGGGCAAAATTTGCTGCCGCATGTGGACTGATGAATGCCCTAATCTTATATCTGCAGCATCAGGAACATTCAACCTCCTTGTTCACTGTCCAGGAAGAGACAGAATCAAAAACTCCATATGGGGTTTCACTGCCTCTGACTGGAAATAACAGGCATCTCTTACTTACTAACCTTATATTATTGGTCAGATCTAATTATCTGGAACCTGGCCCCTAACTAAAAATGATATAGAAAATATGATATAGAAAATGATATAGAGAGCATATTTGGTAGGCACTATATTCTCTTTCATATGTGCTTCCTCCTTTCATAGATATTTTTCTAGTCCAAGGAGAAACATTTGGTTAAATAAGCACTAACTTATGTAAATAATGGAAAACTACAAAGTTGGCCAAAGATTTGTAAAGATCTCTAAAAAATTGTAAAATTTCATGAAAAAGCAAAGTGCAAAATAATGTAGAGAGTTTGCTGTCAGTCATGTTAAGAAAGACAGAAGCTGTGAATTTATATTTGTATGTTTTTGCCTTTGGATGGAAAATCTCTGAAAGATAAACTTAGAAAGCAGGAGTGATAGTGATGGAACTAATGGAATGTAAAGATGACGGGTGAGAGAGTAAGACTTTATAGATTATAGATAGGGATGGGCATGTTGCACAGTAACAGAATGCTTGCTTTGCATGCCTAAGGCCCTGTGCAGGTCTCTCTCTCTCTCTCTCTCTCTCTCTCTCTCTCTCTCTCTCTCTCTCTCTCTCTCTCTCTCTCATACACACACACAGAATTTATTGTTTAACATATCTTTTCATTACTTTGATTTTTGAACTATAATAATACATCATCAACTCAAAGTATTAACAATTACTACAAAGAACAGAAAGATATTTAAAGTCTTCTCAACCCATATGTAATATTTTTATTATCAGCGGTGGCGAAGTTCATAAATACATTATTGTCTAATTCTATAATTCTCACTGTTAGGGAATGACACATCTGATAGGGTAGGATGTTCAAGCATCACCAAAGAGCTCAAGTGTGGCTTCATTATAATGTAACAGGCATTGTGTCCTGTGTTATTGCTTACTGAACAAATCTCACTCCATCATATGGGTTAACCAAGATCAGTAGTTAAATGTTGCCTGAGATTTCTCATCTATAGATAAGGTTTAATTTGTCAGAATGAGAAATAAAACTAAGTAATAGATTGGTAGATTTTCTGGTTATTCAACCCCAATGCTAACATACAAATTGATATGGGATTTGGTGCCATAGTTTGTTACTGACCTAGATGAAGTGAAAGTTTTCCAAGGGAAAATATTTTCTCTTGATAAATTAATTTTATATACTATTTCGACTTAAAATGCATGATACAATGTTATGGCAATGTCATTTCTTAGAATTGATTTATAATTTTCAAAGCATGATAATGCAAAGTTATAGTAAGAATATAAGACTTGGAATTAGACATGTAAGTATTCCAATCCTACATCTACTAGTTGTGAACTTTGAATCTTTTGCAATCTTGATTTATTATCTGTAAAATGGAAATAGTATTAAATACTTTCTGTGATTATGCAAATTGAGATTAGTATTTAAAATAACATAACACCTGACATCATAATGCATGCTCCATAAGTGGTTTCTATTGTTATTTTCCCACCTTGGCTGATTAATCAAGGCAATTTAGTACAATTTATTTGGTGTTAGTTATGACAATCAAATTTAGAAAAGAGTCACATATTATTTTTTCTTTCCCCAAGATACAGTGAGAATTTTAGAGCACGTAACGAGTTCCTTTCATCATTTATCCTAATCTACAGAGTTCAAAGCAGTTACAAGACACACTAAGGCACACTGAGGCATCTTGAGGTACAGAAAAAGGATGACCTGGAGAGTTCAGAAAACCCTGGAACAGCCACTTTAGAAATATGGATGTTGTTGAGATAAATTGAGGTATGATTAGCAAATACACCCATCAGACTGTAAGCAATTGCTAAATAAAAGTTATTAACATTTCATGGTAAAATGAGAAGACACATAACTGAGACCACCAGAGTCAAGCCATGATTCTAAAAATGCTGTCATTTAGGAAGCAGGTCACATTTAGATGAAGTTAGAAAGGAGTAAACAATATTTGGATAATTTGACATTTATATTTCAATATTACTATATTATTAAACTTTTTTACTTTCTGATTTTTTTCCTAAAAATCATAGGCTTTATAGTATAATCTTAAACACGTTTCTTCTTTAAGTCTGGTATATTTCAGTGAAAACTTAATTCGTATGGTTTTGATTCTTGTATACTTAAGTCATCCAAAAATATTTTGTAAGAATTCTTTGATGTTCAGAATGCCTTATCATTTCCTCACAATATATTCAAGGTTTTTCCTTTTGGAAATCGTGTCTTGCTTAAAGTAAATAAACTCAAACACCCATTTTCAACAAAGCATACAAAATTATTCTCTGTCTCCTTTCTCTTAAGTTTTCTCAGTTAGTATCTTAGTTTATAGGAATGACCATTCTTGTTTAGGAAGAAATTGGACAGTTTAATATTCTTCAGGCCTGTTCCATATAACATTTTTATTATCTTTGATATATGGAGAAATATGTATGTTTGTATGGTGATAGCAATGAGGATGATACTAAAAATAATAGGTAGTGTATATCTTTGAGAAGTTCATATTCTAGTGGAATAAATAGATATATATCAAAAAAATAATATTGGATAAAATACTCTGAAATAGGTTAAAACAATATTGTATGTGAATAGTATGAGAATTATGGATTGTATCTGAGGAACTGAGAAAGAATTTTCATGAAATGGAGCTCAAGCTAGCTTTTCTAGAATTTCCAGAATAATTAGAATTTCAGTGAGTAAAGAAGTTGAGGGAAGATGTCACTGTCTCAACAATGCTACTTGGTCATAAAATAGTAATTTCATAACTTCATAAATTGCAGAGCCATGAATATCAGCTTTCTGAAAACCAACCTAAATGTTTGGATTTTATTCTCTAGGTAATGTAAAACCATGTGAATGTCCTTGAGGAAAATAAGTAATGTGAATACAATGTGGGCTTGAAAGAGGTAATACTATGGAAGTGTGAAGAATAAATAAGGGACCAGGGAGCCTGAAGATTTTGAGAGCAAGTCTGTGACAACTTCAATTATTCAAGGGTTAATGAAAACATGAATTATGTATGGCAGGAGGAAAGAAAAATTAAGGATCAAAGAAAAAAGGAGTTAATTATCATTCCTGAATTTTTAGTTAAGGTGCATATTAGACTATAAACCAAGCTTACTTTAATGAAGAAACCTAAAACTAGAGCAGTTCAAAAAACAGAGAATTTTATTTCCTTCTTACAGAGTAGTCTAGAGGTGGGGGTGTGGCCAGGGTGAAGTGAATGTTTCATATGGCCATGCCCAGTGTTGTTTCCATAGTTATCAGTACTTTGTTGACATTCTTAGAGGAAAGCATGAAAACTGACTCTCAATCACCTTTCACTCCAGTGTCCTAAAGGGGAATTAGGAAGTTGAAAGTAAGCAGCTTCCTTTTAGAGACATGACCCTGGAGCTGTGTGAATTGCATCTACTCACATTCCATTATTCATGTGACTCCACGAGAATGTTCAATTCAGAATCTAAAATTAGGTAGCGTGAAGCCCAGAGATTGCTACTTCACATCTTGCAATAATAGCATAAGTAGCATTTGAAATTACTTCTGATTTTTATAAAGAAGTACCCTATAGCTCCTATGGATAGGGCAAGGGTGACTAAGGGCCAAAGGATGAGAGGGCAAGTGAGAGAAAGGAAGAGATAAGGCAGTTTCTTCCTCCTGGCTTGAGACCAGTGGGCTGGTCCTGGTGTGCAGGCTCCTCCAGTGCTGGACTGCAGCAGCAGAGTCAGGGCTCCATAGCATCCTACATATACATGAAGTTCATTTATCAAAATGCCTGTAAACATTGATTCCTAAAATTATAAGTATTAGATTATTGCTTGTCACCTACATAATAATGAAGGCTCCAGGAGGGAAGGGACTTCATCTTTTTTTCTTCCTACACTGAATTCTCCCAGTTTCTAGAAAAGCATATTTTAAAGAGCTAGATATATATTTATATTTTAATTTATGTTTTGAAAAAATTCAAAGAGAAAAGCTGAAAGAGTAACATAATAAAAATACATGTTCACTAATTATTACATTTTGCCATATTTGCTTATTTTTCCTCTTTATCTCTTCAGTCTAAATATGCTGGAACAAGTTGCAGATGTTATGACAAAATTTCTGCAGTATTTAGGAAAGACAGGAAGAAGAAAGGATGAAAGTAACAAAGATGTAACTATGTGGTATCCATTTATTCCCTTTTTCTTTTAAATTTTCTATCTTTTTTAAAAATTTACCTTGTTTATGTTTATTTATCTAAACATTAACATGTTTAGATACTTAGCTTAGTAAAAATAGCTTAGTAAATAGCTTAGAAAAATAATGTGAGAAAGTCGGAATTTTTGTTTTATAGATACTTAAAAAAGATAAACTATAGTAACTTATGTAAATGTTATTTATAAATATGCTACAAAGATGATTCAGTTTTAGGACATTTAAGAAGCTACGCTAAACTGAATGAATCTTAACATTGGATTTTATAAGTGTTTCAATAGATGCGCTTTTTGCTAAGAGTACTTATTAGCTAACCAATAAAAGAAAAATGGACAGGAAGAAAAAACAATTAACACACACAATTGTAATACACTAGCTTTTCTTCACCTTGAGCTCTAGAAACAATCTTTAGCAGCTACTTTCGTTTTACTATGAGAAGAGTGATTTAAAAATTGAGATACTTACAAATAAATGTAAGGGAAAAAAGTCATCTTCCAAAGGTTCAACACGTCCTAAAGGATTTCTTTCTGCTAAAGGAATAAGTTATTGGCATTTTGATGACATTCATAGATAGTCTTAGAAGAAATGATAAAACATCAATAAGTTCAAGACAATACTATAATTAGATTTTAAGAAGTTAGAAGTGAGATAAAAACAATCAGAGATTTGAAAAAAGAAAACACTGATGTCAGAAAAATGAATCTATAGTTGACATCTTCAATAGCACAAACAGCACTGTCATTTATAAAGGGATCTACTAACTTTCCAGGGGCCAAAATCTAGCAAGTGGCAGAGTAGCGATAAAAATTCATGTCTATCTGACTATAAAACAAATATCTTTTTCCATACCTTAATATGCAGCCTCCCATACACCAGGAATACTTAAGAGAACAGAGGGGAAATTCTGTGTTAGGTTCAGAAATTCTTCCCTCGTGTTAAATGAAGACATTATGTAGTAGATGAATATTCAGCGCAGGAGTATTACCTGACAGATTTGTTCAGAGAGCACGGCGTGTATCATTGCCTTCTTCCCATGCAAGGCTTGAAAGTTTCATATATGTCTATAGATACATGAATTGCATATATATTTTTTAACTTTTCAGTTATTCTATTTTATCTTCACAGTAACCTTGCATGGGAAGCAGAGAAGCTCCTGGCACTTCTATTTCAAGACAAGATAACTAAGAAGCATCAAGATTAAATGATTTGTCCAGTGTCAAGCAGCTTTTTATCAGTACAGTTAGCCAGGGCTCCTGATCACTTCTGTATTAATCACTTCATTACCTAGGGATTCAGAATTTTTAAGATCCTTCTTGCTATTATCCACAGAGAGATTACGCTTTACTGAAATTACAAGTAATTAGCCAGATCCACTGTCACAAGAGGTAAATATTAATTTTAATGCTATAGATCATAGTAAGCTTTTCTAAATAATTTCAGGTAATATTATCATTGTCATATCTGTCATTTATAGCACTGAGCAGACCACATCTCCTCCCTAATTCTAATATACAATGAAGATGACATTGGAAAAGAGGGTCGTGTCCACAATTGCTTTGGGTTATTACGAAGATCTTAACTTTTACCTAGTCTGGGTTAGTGTTGGGGGGTTCTCCAAAGTGTGATGGAATGTGTGATCCCTATTCTCAGAAAATAAAGTAAGAGAAATCAAAACTAAACTAAAAAAGGAAAACAAAAAGTTGGGGCAGCCACAGATGGAATAGTTCACTCTAGGTTAAGAAACCCTGGTCTGGGAATATGGGATTGAATCAATGTACCAGCTTTGGAACACAGTAAGAACTGAGAGACTAATAGATGACAGAGTGTTACAGATGAATTCACAATGAGTCACGAAGGAAAAAGAGACCAATGGTAAGAATGTAGAAGAACCTGGGCCAGAAATATGATATTCCTTCAGTAGCATGACTTGGAAAACGATCTGTCTCCCTTGGCTCCCCATTTCTTGTATAGAGTATACCTGGACTATTTCATTTAACTGGATATCTAAAATAAGAATTCAATGTAAAACCAGTAAAAATGCAAACCAATATAGAAGTAGCTGGAAAATGTAAAAGTACTTTAGATCCCCCCAAATGAAGACAAAAACATGGATAGAAATCATTAAATTATGAAAAGAATACATAATTTTATCATAGTCAATGGAGTTCAAAATAAAGAAGGTGGTATATATATGTATACATTTTTGTAAGAATGAGCATATGTACTCACATACTTACACATGTGTATGTGCATGTGATATATATCATTTATTTCTCTAGCTCTTCATATGATTTGACAATCTCACTGCTAATAAATTCAGGTTCTGTCTCTCATGTGAAGCAGCACAAAATATAATCTTTTCTCTAAAATAACAATAAAAAATAGACTGAATATTCTGTGAGCAGTTTAGTATGATGTCCAAGTAATCTCCAAGGTAGTAAGACTTAGAGATTAAAAAAAAAAATCCAAGTTGCCATAAAGGTTGTGGAACTCTGGAAACATGTCTGTATCATAGACTATATTTCCATAAAATAAATTAATATGAACATATCTAAAATAATAGTTGTTAATTAAATCGATGCTATAAAATAAAAAGGCTATTCGTTTTAGAGTTTTGCTACACATCTCTGTAAGCACAAATAATTTCTAACTCATTGCAAAATGAGGAACAGGCTGCCTAGCAACTATTTTAACTATTTCCCCTGAGGTTCTCAAGCAAAAAATCGGTGTTTGGAGAAGGAATGTTTGGTTTTGTTTTTGTTCTTATATTGAAGTCTCAGGATCATTCTTACTAATCTCTCTAGTCTTTTTTTTTTCATTATACTGGAAGGAAAAGTTAAGGAAAATAGGAAGAAAGGAAGGCTCTAGGGAGGAATGGAAGGAAATAAATAAAAGAAAGAAATAATAGATAAAGATCACCATGGTACATTTCAAGCATTCACTGAGAAATTTAAATATAATAATGCAAATCAATATCAAGTACTTCTGTTTATCATATATAGGCATATACACCTTTTTGTATAAGGCTTACAAATCAAATTCAAAGTAATGGCATTGGCCTGACAAACTACTAGTTCCTTGAAATGTATGACAGAAGAGAATATATGGGTAGCTGTTCTTGACCCAGGATTCAAGGGCAACTTTGAAACTCTATGTCTACTTCTTGAAACCATAGATCACCAGGAAGATGTTCTCATAAAGAAAATGTGGCAGGTTAGGTCATTATCCTTCCAGTCTTCCTGGTTAAGTAAAAGTACACACATAAAACACTCACAGCACATTTTCATAGGATATCATAGCAGGTAGACAGACCCCTGCCAGGGTAGAGAAAATTGGTGGCAGTTCATGAAAACAGTAGGCTATGTAGGGAGCTTTACCTTATGTGTCTGTGTGTGTGTGTGTGTGTGTGTGTGTGTGTGTGTGTGTGTGAGAGAGAGAGAGAGAGAGAGAGAGAGAGAGAGAGAGAGAGAGAGAGAGAGAGAGAGACCTAGATTTTACAATATATTTCTCATATAGCTCCTATTATTTTGGGAGGGAAGAACGAAGGATTATATTCTACTTTTAATGATATGTAAATGAAGATGTAAGATAGAAATGTGATGAGATAAAAAGGTTAGAGTCTCTAGAAAAGCAGAAGTGTTGGTGGGTCTGGAGTATGATGGATAAGTTATATAAATGAGATATTTACAGACATAAATTACTGATCTTACTTTATGCAATTATTTTCATAGCTTTTGACTCCTTTCCAAGACTGTATTGACAATTGGGTTTAGTAAACATTATTTTCAAATCCACAACACAAAGGGGATTTAATGATAAAAATTGACCTTGATAATCTTTGTAATACAGAAACACTCTTCCTTCTAAAATTTATTCCGAACCTTGGGTTCATTTACAAGTTCGTCAGTGACCCAATATGAAACATAGCATTTATTTTCTCTTTAGTGCTTTCCTGAAGTGAAGATGACAAACTCACTGCATTGCTTTGAATTAGTGGAGAAATTGCCATAAATTGCCTTTTCATAATGTAAGGGTGGATTTCTCAAGTTAGAGTCTGACCTCAACAATGAGTTTAAATGCCAAGATGATATTTTAACTCTGTTGAGTCATAGACATGTATGAAAGTCTATGTGTTTAGATGCCAATGAAGACTTATTTTGGTATATTATTCTATTTATTTCAGCACCTTGTCATCTACTAAGATATTTTAAAAATTAAACTGAAAAAAACTTCCATGTTGTTACTAGGTAGGGAGATTTTTCTAATTTGATATTTTTTAATAGTTTGCTTCTTTGTGTTTCCTAAGATAAACAATAAAGGAGAAAGCTACAGTAACTTGACTAGCATTTTTCTTTAGATATTAAATATTATTTTTGAAAACATTTGAAATATGAGTATCCCTGCTCAATGGTTTTCCTATTATAAATAACTTCTCATAGTTATCCATTTTTTCCCTTTGATGTTCAGGCATACTAATACTATACAGAGTGTTTAACTAGTAAATTCTTCCTCAAAGCTCTGAAACTTACAATTTCATGAAAAAACAAGAAGACACACATACCCTTCGAAGGAATGATTTACATGCTCAGCAGAAAGTTGTTATTTACTTATTTATCTATCTTTGCAGGCACTTTAGGTTTTTGTTGATGTAAATCTTACAACTAAAGATATATTTGATTTTTAAAGTAAAGTTCATGATAACCCTTAATTAATTGTGCTAATGTATATATAAAATGATTTTGTGGGTTTTATAATCCCAAAAACTACTAGAGAACACTTTCTTTAAATTGCCGTAAACCTTCCAAAGAACAGTTATAAATGGCTCCATGTTAGGTGGTGTCTTATTTGACAGAATCCTATGTCCACTACTATACTCATCTTGTTTTCATACAAAGTTTGAAAAGATTCTTAATTTATATTGTTTAAGATTTGATAATGAAGACAAAATTATAGTAGTTTACAAGCTTAAATCAGTCAAATGAGAGATGTTGCTGAAGTAAGATGTAAGTTGTATTCCAAAAATGCTCCAAATCATCAGAAGTATCCCAGGTCAACCTAGTTTTCTTTAGGGTTCAGGACTATTATGATGTCACCAACTATTATGATGCTACCAAATTTCATGGAAATCCCATATAGAGCATAGAAAAGGTAGAGACAAGGTAGTGGTACAACATATGCATGGTGGAACTCAACTGTCAAACTCACTGGCTTCTTAATCTTGGGAAAGTCATTAGATCTTTCTGTGTTTTGTGTGTTATTCTTCCAAATCAGAATAACAATAGTGCCCCCTGCATGAACTTCTCTAGGTATTAATATACATAAAGAACCAACAGCCTTTATTGCTTGGATTATGACATGATATTATGGTAAAGATAATACTGAGTTTAAAAATATTTTAATAGTCCTATAATTTATTGATTTGATACCCACATATAATTTTTAATTTTTTGAAGATCTACACCTGACTTCTGAGGTGAACATGAACCCTTTGACATTACTGGTGTTACTTAGGAGTTCAGATGCATATGAAAGAACCTGTCACTATTGTCAATGGCCTAGACCAATCTCAAAGGTTGCGAGAACACTTGTAATGCTGAAGCTAACTTCTTTTGTGTGGGATTCCTCTTGTGAAGAAGTGAACTCACTATGGAAGATGCTTTTTAACCACACGTCAAATAAGCCAGGTCCTTACTAATTTGGCCAATTAGAATATTAAGAAGTTAACAATTCTCAGCCTCTATAAAGATGCACTGTGAAATAACATTTTAATTACCTAGTATTAAGTAATATATCAATTTAAAGAACTGATGGTATTCCATTTTATGTGCTTTCTCATAACTCTCCTCATTGATAGAACAAGTTTCTATTCTGGGTTGACTGCCGTATGTACATACTACTCCCACAAAGATGAACAAAATCAGTTCCTGTCACCAGGGTGTTCACAATCAAGTCTCATAGGAAGAGTCAGACTAATGTGAAATAAATACTAATATAAAATTCACTGTTAACTATGAACCAACTTAGGTGGGCTTCAGCAGATGAGTGGATAAAGAAATTATGGTACATATACACAATTGAATTAATATCAATTTTAAAACCTCAAAGAAGAATGAAATTATAGCATTTGTAGGTAAATGGATGGAAATGGAGAATGTTATGCTAAGTGAAATAAGCCAAACCTAAAAAATTCAAAGGCCAATTTTTTTTTTTTCTGATAAGTGGATGCTGATCCATAATGGCGAGTGTGTGTGTGATAGGGAAGAATGAAGGACCTTTGGACATGCATAGGGGAGTGAGGGGAGGGGAGGGAGTGTGAGGATGGGAAGGACAGTGGAATGAGATGAACATTATTTCCTTGTATTCATGTATGATTACACTACCTGTGTGACTGCACCAGGTACAACCAGAGGAATGAGATGTTGTATTCCATTTGTGTATAATATGTCAAAATGCATTCTATTGTCATGTGTAACAAATTAAAACAAAAAAATTATTGTTATACTTTATAGGGCTATGTTTTGGACTATACAAATAGTGATATGATTCTAGTTGACTTAAGCAAGGGGTTACATCATATCACCTGGAAAAACTTTCTATGGGCTCTGAGTAAATAAACATTGTGACAGGAAATTCTGGAACTTTCTTAGATACTCCAGAGTGTTGAGGGTCTTATGAGATAGGTCCAGTTATATCCTTTAATTTGCCAAAGGCTAGTGATGTCCAAAGTACAGAAACAGAATTTGGTTAATTACATTTTCAACATGCACAAATTAGACTGCTATTTTAGGATGCTTTGGTGGGGGGTGCTAGACGGAAAGAAAAGGGGACCCTGAGGAAATTTATTACCAGGGAAGGCCAATTCCAGCCTAACTCCTCATAACAAACATTTGGACTGTCAGAGGGAGCAATACCTCTAGGGAAATGGGTGGCTGTGCCTGTCATTCCCTGATATAATACATCCTACTCCACTCCCTGCATTGTCTGCTGAAGAGGGAGAATGCTGAGCAATACAAAAGAAATTGAATTGCTGATATCTCACATGTTTTGAATGCTGAGACCTGTGGGGAAAAATGTTGGCCTTGAGATATAGGTTTTCTCCTGCTGATCGGAGAGAACAGAAACATAAATAAGCAGAAAGAGCTATAGAGGGGCAGCAGTGGTGGGAACAACCTCATGGTGCAAAGAAGGCTGGGAAGGCAGCAGAGAGGAGCCACTTGGGGGGCAGGAGAAGTGTAGGGCCAATGTGAGAACCCCAAACCTATCTTCCTGCTCATCCCAGCTCTCCCTATCGCTAAGGGATGCTCAGGAAGAATAACTGGTGTGTGTTGGGGGGGGATCAGGGTGGTGACTGGCAAAGCAGCTGCCACCCAGAGGCAGCATTGGTGAGATTTTGGGCATGTCCTGTTAGAATCTTGCTTTGTTTTCTGTTGGCCCTGTCAATGTCCTATTGAAACTGTTGATGTTGAGCCTTCAGCATCAGGATTCCATCCCTAAGAGTGCTGTTTTATATTTTCTCAAGTGAGAGGTCTTTAGGAAGGACAGAAGAACTTCTTGATAATGGAATGGAAAATGGGACTGGGGGAGGCGGGGGTCAGAGTTTCCTATTGTGTCTATTTCTGTCAATGTGTCACACTAGTATGTCTGGTGAGGCCAAAACACGTGCAAATTTTATGACTCTGTTGTGCATCAAAGTCTCCAGTGGGTAATTTGTGGGAAAGCAGAGGTGCTGGGGTGCTGGGGCTATATCTTCAGAAAAATGTTTCACAATGTCAGCCATTTCTATTCAGGCTGGAGGGTGTAGCACAAATGTGTAGGAAACATTTGGAATTAGGAGAAGTTTGATGGGACTAGTAAAAGTGAGTTGACTTTTGGCCAAGAGCAAGGGCACCAGGGAAGGAATGGAGAGAGAAGAATGTGTCTCAGGAGAAATGAGGGATTATAATATTTCATAGCACTGAGACATGAGGGTATTTTGGTTTAGGAGACATTGAATCATGTCCAGGAACAAAATATATTAGCAAAGGTAAAAGGTGGCTGGAGTTGAGCTGGAAACAGAATTTTAGATGGGGTTAATACATTTTTTTACATGTTCTTTGAAGGATCAAAAATATTCTTTTCTTATCTAATATTTCCCAACATAGTAAATATTTTTAAAAAATACTTTCCTAAAACAGTTGATTTGTATTCAATTAGCAAAGTGAAACAGATTTGAAATAAAATTAAAATATTGCACAACTGATAAGCTGTTAGACTATGTTTACATAAGATAAACTTGCCAAATCACTATAAAGAATATCTTTTTCATTGTCTACATTGTCCAGAATAAAACAAAAGCAAAAAGCCGATTATGTTTTATGCTGCAGTAAGACTTACTAGCTGTCTTTATCACACATTTAGGATTTTAAAAATTACAAATATAATGCAAAGTAGATATGGCTATTATCCTCATTTTACAGATGAAGAAATTGATGGCCATTGGTGTAAATAATTTGCAAAGGATTGATCGCAACCACAAAACGCTACAATAATGAATCCAGCCCATGTAAGTCTATTTCTAATTAGGTACTCTGAAGTCTCCTGTATTATCCAACTTATCTTTTTCTTTCATGTGCACTTTATTACTAATTTCTATAAATCTAAGTTTTAAATACAGTTTTTTTTCAATAAAAAGTAAACACATGAAAATCTGTTTATCCTATCTCTTTCTCTCACTACTGTCTAATTCTTCTATTACATTGTATTTTAAAAGCATCTCCAAATAATTGGTCATTCCACTTCCTCACTACCCATTCTTCTTTTAAAGGAAGATAAGATATTTTATAACAATTTGTTACAATATAACGACATAAAAAATAATCTGTGCGTAATTGCCATGCACCATTTGGTGAATGTGGACATAAATATGCCCCTACAATTATGATGTACAATTATGATGCGATGTTTGTGAGTGACCTGCCACTCACAAAGGTTTCCTCCATGGCTCTTTGTCATCCTCACCCCTACTCCCCACCCTCTTTTTTTTTAAAAAAAATACTGTACACTTCTGCTTGTTCTGGTAATTTGAAGGAAAGATGTCAGATAATTGTGATTTTTTTTATTGGGTGCTGTTTTCTTTATTTACATAAATATTCTTGAGCTTCCTTGTGGGATACAACTAAGTGGTATGGATCTTACTTTTAAACTGTATTCTATGGGAACAGAACAGCATTTAGTTTAGGGCTAGTTTCCCCCTTATTTAGACAAAAACCGTCTGCGCCACTATTTGCTGTCCTGTTAGTCATGAGGTTTTCCATACAGGGTGGAGGGTGCAGCACTATTCTTCTCCCTCTATGAACTCCAAAGACTTTTCCCTCTTATTCTTTCAGGGGCTTCTTTCCCCAGAGTCACATGTATTAAACACCACCTAGCAAAAGGCACAGGGGGACTTTCTGGAGATCTCTGAAGTACTCTCTCTACTTCAGTACTATGCCATATGCCATGCTAACTACCTTGATCTACCTGGAATTCCAGATCCTTCTTTTCAACTCTAGGAGAGTTCTGTACTTGGCCTGAGTTCTCTCCCTGTGGTAAAATTATACATATATATTCTGTCTTTGTTCCCAGTTCCTGGTACAGATTTCCTAAAATGAGTGACAGTAGTGGATAGGAACATCTTTTGTTATTTATAATAAGCACCTTTCAACAAGACCTGAGTCTACACAAATGAGGTGACTCTTGGAGAATTCTTGGATGGAGGTTGGTTGCCAGAATAACAAACTATAGGATAGAACGATTTTATTCCCTCAACTCCAGGAGGGGAGAGGTCTTTCACAGAGAATTCCCTTACCACTCACCTCAGACCAGTGATTTTATCAATCATGACTATGTAATGGAACCTCCATAAAACTCCCTAAATGATGAGGTCCTAGGAGCATATCCTGATGTTGGAAAGGTGCTGTTCCCAGAGAGGGCCTGAAAGTTCCGTACCTTGTTCTATGTATCTCTTTGATTTGGGTATTCCTGAATGGGTTATTAACTGATAATGATAATTTTAGGATAATTAATTATTTATGGTGGTTCCCACCTGTAGTCCTAGCTACTGTGGAGGCTGAGGCAGGGGATTGTAAGGTTGAGCCAGCTGGACAACTTAGCATGACCCTGTTTCAAAAATAAAAAGGAATTAAATAAAGGGCTTGGCATGTAGTTCAGTGGCAGAGCACTTGCTTAGCATGCCTGAGCACCTGGATTCATCCCCCAGCAGTTCAAAAAACAAACTAACTAACTGTCAGTCCATTCGGTTGAGATGGCTGTGGCACCTTGGGTTCTACACAAGCAAATGGAAACCCAACTCGATGTAAACAGTAAAATGAAGTTTAAGCTGAAGCAATCAGAAATCACTAACTAACCTCCAGCAAGGAGGTCCTCCTGCCCCTCCTCCTGTCCTCTGGCGATTTTCCAGCAGTGCTTGCACTTAACTCTCTGCCTCCACCGTCAGGTGGTACCTCACCGCAGGTGTCTGTCTTCATGTGGCATCCTCCTCTGTGCACATCTCTATCTCTTCTTTTCATAAGACACCAGCCATATTGCATGCCCATTGAACAACCTCATTTGAATTGGTGATATATTCAGAGACTTTATTTCCATATAAAATCACATTCACAGAAACCAGAGCTTAGGACGTCAATGCATTTAGAGGCACCACATTCAGTTCATGAAACTAATCATTCTTCTATACCTTTCTCCCAATCTCTAAAAGTTGGATTGCCCTAGTCAGTCTGAAGAATGCATCTTTTTTATATTTGTTTACTAATGACTTCATCTAGTCCTAAGCCTTTACACAACATCTTCACCTTCAAAAATCCAAACATTGTACCTCTGTTGCCAAGTTGCTCTCTGAAGTTGAGACTCACATATCCACTGGCATAAACAGTGTTTCTAACTAAGATAGTTACTCTTTTTAGACTTTCTCTTCTCACTAAATGATGCTACAATTCCCCTGTTGTTCACACTAAAATATTGGAATCATCTTTAACTGAATTGATTAAAAATGAATTTTAGTAAGGTAGATCCTAGTGTCTCCTTGGGAAGTTGAAAAATAATGTTTGGAGTACCCTGTCCTTTTGGGGTGGCCTTTTGTTTTTCTGTTCATTATAGCAGGCAAAAAGCAAATATAGTGTCAATACTAAGGCTGCCATCATAAAGTAAGACAGTTCAGGGCCTGGGGTTTTGGCTCAGTGGTAGAGAACTAGCATGTGTGAGGCACTGGGCTTGATTCTCAGCACCACATATAAATGAATAAAAAATAAAGGTATTTAAGAAAGAGAGTTCATTGCTCTCCAACAATTGTTTCATGTGATCAATACCAGATTTAGTGATATAGGATTTGTAGTTCTAAATTGCAAGCTCTATAGAAATATTTGGTTTTTAAAATATCTATGGGAATTTGCAACTCTTGAGTTCCTAATGTTACATCATTTCCCCAACCACTAAAATTTGGAGTCTCTTCTATTCAACCGTAAAATGGTTTTTGAGTACTTGAAGTTGATTATGATCACACATCTTACACTAAAAATGTAGAGACTATACCCTTGAATTCATAATTTCCTTTTCATTCTTATATTACCAGCTTAGTTTGCATGTTTACTCCTCAATCTGTGGCAATAATCTTAAAGCTTCATTTTATGCCTTGTTTTACTCTTTCCTTTTCATTCTCCACATTGCTTTCTAGATTTCCTTTTCTAAAAGAGATGTTAAGCCAGGTTTTTGCTTGAAAATGCTTAAGGGCTGGTTTGTCGTTGCTTTTAGGAGAAGTCCCAGATTCTTCGCTGTACTTGTTATCCATAACGTGTAACAATATTACCATACACTTATTGCCTAAAAGAAACACATATCAAGTCACGGTTTCTGTGGGTCAAGAATCCAGGGATGGCCTGACTTTGTCCTGTCATTTAGGTTCTCACAAAACTCTTCGTCAAGCCATCAGCCAGAGCTGTCATCTCAAGATCTGAATCTTGACTGGGGAATGATCCGCTTCTAAGCTCACATAGTTGTTGGCAGCCTGCAGTTTCCAGAGATCTGCTGACCAGATGTTGTTTTGATTTCTTTGCTGGTTGTTGATCAGTGTCTGACTTAATTCCTTGCCATGGAAGACCATGTGGGCCTTCCCATCATGGAAATTCACTTCTTTAAGGCCAGAAAAGAAGAGCGTCTCAATGCAAGATGGGCTTTGTCATCTGTAACACAAGCACATATTCCCCATTACCTTCGCCACATTTTGATGGTTAGAACAAGTGCTAGTCCCTGCCCACACTCCAGGAGAGGGGATTATACAAGGCAAAAATCACAAGGCTATCTTTGAGTCTGGCAAGCTCATCAAGTCATCCCCTGGCCTTTAAATCTGGTTTCAAACGTCCTTCTTCCTTCTATTCCTGCATCAGGCACAAGATCAGACAATAGTAAGGACTTAAAATTTTGCTAATGAAATGAACAAATATTGCACTAATCTTAAATGTTTATTGAACTGAACTTTTGAGCACTCTGCTGAACCAACTACTAGCAGGGCCATGTGGCAATCTAGTGCTTCATCCTTGAAAACTTATATTTGTGCATTCCAAATGCAACCTTGGCCCCTTTCAAAGTTCTACAAATTAAGCAAAACATCTTACAAACCAATCAATCCATCAATCAAAACCAGATAAATATCCTGGCCCTTGGTATATGTTGGAGATTTAATCCCAAACTCCTGCAGATACCAAAATCAATGCATGATTAAGTCTCTCATATAAAATGATTAGAGTATTGACATATAACTCACCTGTATCCTCTCATTCACTTTAAATCATCTCTAGATTACTTACAATACTGTGTCCATGAGCTTTTCATCAGAGTGGCAAATATCTGAGAAAAATCAACTTAGAGGAGGAAAGATTTACTTGGACTCATGGTTTCAGAGGTTTAAGTCCATGGTTGGCTGGCTCCATTGCTGAAACATCAAGGCAGAAGAGTATTGCTGAGCCAAGATGCTCACCTATGGCAGCCAGAGATTAAAGACAGAGGTGGGGAAAGGACTGGGAATAAGCTGTATCCTTCCAGGGGCACAGCCTTAATGACCTACTGTCTTCAACTAAGCCCTACCTCCTAAAGCTTCTACCATCTTCCAATATGGCGTCAACTATGAATCCCTCCACAGATTGATTACTCCTCTAGAATAATTCTGGGTTCTCTACTGAGCACAAAGTATTCATTTACTTTGTTTCTTAAAAACATGGCTTCCACTTTGCATCATGTTTCCTTATTTCTGTGATTCTTCCTCACTAGCTTGGCAATTCCTTGAGGATTGACCAATACTTTTGATTTCTTCTTTCCTTGAATATCTCCAACATCAGTTTTGAGGCTTTTTTTGTGCAATTAATGTTGCTGAATTTTTATATCTGCACTATTAAGTGTTCGATTGGGTGGATGCATGGTCTTTAGTAAAACAGATTTTCTTGGTTCCTTCGTGTTTTGAATGTGACTTTCTTACCTCTTTCTTGCATCCCTATTACTTCTGCTTTCTGCACCAACTCCTTCCACCCCTCCAACTTCCCACACACATTTTTATGGTTTCCACTTGCAAACCTTATAATTTTCTTCAATTTAGTAATAAAATCTGGTTCAGAAAATCACTCAGTCCTAGAATACATTGACATTGGATTCTCTCTCAAAGTGTGTATCTTGTTGGTTTTCTTCTTAATACATCAATGTATATTTTTCCTTTAAACATGAGAGTGCATGGCATTTCCCTTTGATTTGGTTGCATATTTGCAAAATTAAATGAAAAGCAAAGGTAGCTTTGTAAAAATCACCTCTCCCATAAAACAAGATAATGGGAGGGAGGAGGCAACAACATAACAATTAGAAGCAAACCGTCTTAGCGAGGTGATGAATTCTTTGTACAGTAGAAATGTATAATCATCAAAGAGTTTTATCTCCCTCTGAATGCTACATCACACAGGCATGTGTAAATGCCAACACACCTGCCTGAACATTGAGGGGAAACACAAAGGCTCCATCACTCATTCTTACACTGGGCTCAATTTTTACCCTGAGGTGCTGTAGGCACTCCTGTAGCACTGCATATTTTAAGACATTCAACACCTTGCACGAATGTTCCTGTGCCAGAGTAGATTATTCAAAATAATAGCCTGCAGTGGTGCCTGTACACTTCAGAGGACTGCCTAACCCATTGTTTGTTTCAAAAGGAGAGGTAGCTCCCTGAGAACAGACATTGCCAATCACATTTCAGTGTTGTACCAAATCCTCTAAGGAAACCACCAAGTTGAGAGAAAGGTAAGAATTTTACTCTGAGAACTGCATTAAACATCCTAACCTAGACAAGGGGGAAACACCGATAAATAGAGTCTAGGAACCAGAGTATGTTGATACTCCAAGAAATCAGAGGTAAAGAAAACATTCTTCCAACCTATTTTTTTTTTTGACTGAAAGATGGAAACAGTAAGGGAAACAGTAAAGAAGAGAGAATGTTTTCTTTCAGAATGTTTCAAGAACATCTTAAGAATGACTTCCTCCTTCAGATCGGTTTCCTGTTGTTTCTGTTGAAAGCCATTGTTTGATAATCTTAGTTCTCTGTTTGCTCTCAAGATAGAAGAACACAGTAGAAGATGCTTTGGCGGGAGTGCAGGTATGGGAGAGCAATGGTACAATTCTACCTACACATTCTAGAGTTTGTCCTTCCACATCTGAAAGTATATGTATCCCTTTACTAGACCACAGCTAGGTCAATAAGACAGCATCATTCCTTTTCTCCTCCCGGAAGATATACAAATGCAGCAGTGCAAATGAGGTAAACTCATTTGCAAAGAACCTAGTTAATATACAATCTGCTGACTTCAAGTATATGCAGAAGCTCCCCAAAGTTGCCAAATAGCTACAGGCGTGCAGGAATACATGAAGGAAAGAAGCATGCAAAATGGCAAAAGGGCTTAGTGGTGGTAAGTCTCAGAATGCACTGGAAACACTCCAGCTTCCAGAGGGTAAGGGCTCACTCTGAAATCACGCCACAGACCTTGTTTGCAAGAAGAGGAAAAAAAAAAAAAAACAGGGTGATCAGATTGTGTAACATAAGTCTTCCTGGAATTGGCATGGATTTAAAGGAAAAAGCATCAAGACTCTAAAAGCAGATCTGTATTTGGAAGCAACTCTCTGTGATGACAAGGGAGATCAGGACCTCCGAGTTACAAACCTGCAAGGGGACTCTGCCTCCTTTCCTCTCATAAGAATGAACTCCAAATAACCACTCAAGAAAAATTCAAACCATCCTAGAAGAATTACTGAAAGATCCTGTACTGACACAAAATGATAACAAAGACCCCTCACACAAAGTTGCAGTAAAGAGAAGCAATACCTACCAACAAAGAGTCACGAGAAATTTCACAAACCCCACAGAGAGACAAGTTTTAATAGGAAAGACGTCACATCATACTTTCTGTTCTTGATTTAGACCAGAGTTTAAATTTCATTCAAACAAGAGAGACCTTATGACTGGAGATAGTAAGATAAATAGGTAGTGAAAATTGAGTATCTTTAACTGAAGAACTAAAAATAAAAACAGATTTGGAGATTAGAGAGTCAGAATTAATGTAATTGGCATTTGTCTGATAATGATATAGTAATGAAATAACTTACATATGAATTGAGGAAAGAAGAAAAGAGTAGAAGCACAGTGTTTCCTGATTATTATGTGCTTAGTAACAATTTTTTAAAATTTTTCAATATTAGAATTTAATTCACATGCAATAAAGTATCCTTTTATGGCATATTTAAAAGTTTTGGAAAGCCTATATTGTTTAAGGACTACTATATAAAAATATAGTTTTTATTGCTACACACACACACACACACACACACACACACACACACATCCCTCCCTTTATAGTAGACCATTCTTTTCAACTCCATTGATAATTTTTTCTGATCTTATATTTCTGTCTTTCCCAGATTGTCATCAGTTAGAATTTTATAATGCACACTTCTTTCATTATGTATTGGGGATCCATCCATGTTATTTTACATGTCTGTAGCTCAATCTTGTTTAGGGTTGAATAGTATTTCATTGTCTAATTGTACCTCGATTTGCTTGTTCATTCCATTGGCTAAGAAAGAGTAGTTTTCAATTATTGATGATTATAAAAATAAAACTGCTATATGACATTCTTATACATTTGTATGTAAACATGTATTTTATTTCATTTGAATAAATAATCTAAAGTAGATTTATTGTATTATATAATAAGCAAGCATATCTTCAAAGAAATGCAAAATTTTTCTCCCAAAAGATCTAAACCATTTGTATTATCACCAGAAATATATGAAGGTTCCAGTAGCTCCACTACTTATTGACACTTGATATTAACAAGACTCGATTGTTTTGTGCTTTTGCCTCTTTGGTTTCGTGTTCAGTCACTCTAGGAGGCATGCAGTTGATTCCTTTTTGCACTATTTCTCAATAATGTTGGACATTTTTTTTAGGGTTTATTTGCTATCTGTAGATATCTTTGGCAAAAAGTTTGTTCAAATATCTTATACATATTTTAATTGGATTGTTTCCTTTCTGTGATTTTAGAACACTTGATAGCATCCGGATGCCAGTCTTTTATCAGATATATGACTTGAAAATATTTTCTCCAAATTTGTGGCTTGTCTTTTTAAACTTAACTGTATGTTAAAGAACAGAAATTGTTAACTTTAAGAAAATTAATTTATCTTTTTTCTTTATTAATTTTGGTTCTGTGTGATTAAGCATAATCTTTAACTCAAGATAATTTATTCTTTTCCTATGTTATCTACTAGATGACAGGACCATACTGTCTTGATCCCTTCAGCTTTCTGGGAAATTCTGAACTGAGACAGTGTGAGTTATTTGACATTGCTCTTTTAATTCAACATTGTTTTGATTATTTTCATTAATTCCTAGAAATACCTATTTTCATATTAATTCCTAGAAATACCTGTTTGGACTGTTATTGAAATTCTGTTGATTTTGGACTTTAGTTTGGGAGAAATCAGACATTTTAGTACTTTTGAAATTTTAATTTTTTGAGATCCGTTGAAGTTTGTGTTGGGGCCAAAGATGTGGCTCATCTTGGTGAATGTTCCATTTGGACACAAAAATACTGTGTGTTCTGTTCTCTAAATGTTAATTGGTCAATTTCTTTTGGTAATATTGCTCTGGTCTTCTATATTCTTACTTATTTTCTATCTTTTCATTCCATCAATAACTGAGAAAGGAAATTTAAGTATAAGTGTAGAATTATTTATTTCTAATTTCAGTTCTATCTGTTCTTCTTTCATATATAACAAAGACCTGCTAGTATACAGATGTGTTAGGATTTGCTACAGCTTTTTGATTAATTGATCTGTTTATCATTATAGTTAATATATAATGTAATTTTAACATAGTACTTATCATGACATAATTAGAATCTTATTTTTCCTTAATTAGCCAGTTTAACTAATGTTTGCATTACTTTTTAAATTTTTTTTACTTTTAACCTACATCTAATTTTTAAAAAGAATTTCTTATAGAGAGCTTAGGGTTGAATCTTGTCTTTCAGCTCAATCTGACTATCCTTTAATGGGTTTCTTGAGACCATTTATATTTAATAAAATTATTGATATGATTAAATTAATATATACCATTTTATTTTTTCTATTCTACTTCATTTATTATTTATTTTTTTGCCTTTTTATATGTGATGTTTTCCCAAAAGGATAAAGATTTTGTTTTGTAGGTCAAAATGGAAGTAGGGTCTTGACGATGTTTCATATATCTTCTTCTAAGACTGTTCTTTGTTCCCTCCAGTCGAAAATCCAATGTAAACTGCTCAGATATTTTATCCTAACTCAAATATTTCTACTGAAGGTATCTCTATGGTCAATGGAAATGAGCTGGCTAATGGGTGAAAATGGACTTCTATACTGACTCCAGAGGTTTGGCACATCTACAATAGCCTTTTGAGATTCATTAAATACTGTAATTGACTTTGCCTTAAAGTCTTCCATGGCATTACACATGTACGTCACAGAAGCAAGTCTTTATATTCTGTGTCTTTAACAAAATTCAAATTTATTGAGGTTTTTCTTTGTGCTTCAGTATATAATCAATACATTTCTTTTTTTAAAATATTTTTATTGGTTGTTCAAAACATTACAAAGCTCTTGACATATCATATTTCATGCATTTGATTCAAGTGGGTTATGAACTCCCATTTTTACCACATGTACAGATTACAGAATCACATGGGTTATACATCCACATTTATACATACTGCCATAATAGTGTCTGTTGTATTTTGCTGCCTTTTTGAACAGACACTTCTCAGAGAAGGATATACAGTTAATCAACAAATATACGAAAAAATGCTCACCATCTCTAGCAATCAGAGAAATGCAAATTAAAACCACCCTAAGATACCATCTCACTCCAGTAAAAATGGCAGCCATTATGAAGTCAAACAACAACAAGTGCTGGCAAGGATGTGGGGAAAAGGGTACACTTATACATTGCTGGTGGGACTGCAAATTGGTGCAGCCAATCTGGAAAGCAGTATGGAGATTCCTTGGAAAGCTGGGAATGGAATCACCATTCGACCTAGCTATTTCCCCTTCTCGGACTATTCCCCAAAGACCTAAAAAGAGCGTACTATAGGGATACAGCTACATGGATGTTCATAGCAGCACAATTCACAATAACTAGATTGTGGAACCAACCTAGATGCCCTTCAATAGATGAATGGGTAAAAAAAAAAATGTGGCATTTATACACAATGGAATATTCTCAGCACTAAAAAATAACAAAATCATGGCATTTGCAGGGAAATGGATGGCATTACAGCAGATTATGCTAAGTGAAGCTAGCCAATGCCTAAAAAACAAATGCCGAATGTCTTCTTTGATATAAGGAGAGCAACTAAGAACAGAGCAGGGAGGAAGAGCATAAAAAGAAGATTACCATTAAACAGGGACAAGAGGTGAGAGGGAATGGGAGAGAGAAAGGGAATTACATGGAAATGGAAGGAGACCCTCATTGTTATGCAAAATTAATCAATACATTTCTACAAACACAAACAAAACAGAAAGCATTCGACCATCACAGAAGGGAAAATATTAAAATATAAAAACAACCAAAAAATGCTGCTTAGTTTTTCATTTACAAAAGTATCTCTGTGATGGTTATTTTTAGGTGTCCACCTGACTGCATTAAGCAATACCCAGAGATTTGAGTAAGTTTTATTTACAGTCAGCTGAGGGTCCAGGTAGAACCAAAAGACAGAAATAAAAGGGGAATCCAATATCTATGGGTGAATAGTAGCCTGAAAGCACTAAGACAGGAAATAGTAAATACTGTGGCAGACAGGATTCTAAAAAACCGTTCAAGCTTTCCTGCTGTAAATTCTGAGACTATGAATAAGGTAAGATCTCATGTCTTGAGTATTTTATTCCATGTAAGAATGATGGGTTTTGTTTTGTTTTGATTTTTACAACTGTATTTAGACCAATGAGTTGACCAGCAGTTAACTAAAAGGAAGATTATCTGTCTGTACCTATCTTAAGTACAGGCAGTCCTTTAAATGCAGACAGTTTTCTCCACTGAGAACAAAGACAAAGCCCAGAGAGAAGACACAAGAGAGAATTGATGTGCTATTGCTGCCTTTGAAAATGCAGAGAACCACTTGGAATAGACTTTATCATGTATCCTAGTAACTAAAAATTACTTCTGTCTAAAGAAAATAAGCAAACAGGGACAATGTTCTGCAACCCCAAGAGCCTAAAGTCTGCCAATCACCTGTATGAGATCAGAGGGTGATTCTATCCCAGAGTGTCCAAAAGAGCTCAGTCTAACCAACTCCTGTACTTCAGTCTGTGAGACCCTAGAAAGAGAACCCAGCTGAGATTGTCTGGATTTCTGATATAAAGAACTATGAGTTGATCATTGAGCTTTGCCTTAATCTTCTAGATTGTTGTAATTTGTTACTTGGCGTTGGAAAACAAGTACAAAAATACAATAGTAATCAATTGGTTAAATGATGTAAAAAAAAAGAGTAGAATAAATAGATGAATATATTTCTTGGAAAAGTTTTTATTATAGATAGGTCGCTCATAAACAAAGGAAGGAAAAAAAAAACTAAAGACCAGAGAGACATTATTTTTCTTGGAGGAAAATAGTGGCCAAAAAGGAAAAAAAAAATGAAACTAGAAATTACTTTGTGGAGATAGACAAGATAACATATTTATATTTCATCTTATATTCATAAAGAAACTGAAAAAATACAGGAGAACTATTAAAAATAGTTATTAATAACCCAGCGTAGGATGGGAGTAGAAGCTGAAAACTGATTCAATGGCAAACATTTGTGGGAGTATGTATACTTTATGTATATGTAGGTCAAAATGTGAGTAGGGTCTATATATATGTATATACATATATATATATATATATATATATATAAACACACACACATATATGTCTATGTATATATGTGTATATATTATTTGTGTACTTTATTCCTAAAGTACATGAGTTTATTTCCTTTTTAAACACAAATTTTAAAAATAATGATTGCATAAACAAATCTCAAAATATTACTAGATATCTGATCTATACTAGTGTTGGTAAAATTTATATATATTTCAATTGGCTTTATTTTAAAACAAATATGATTCTTTTAATGATATTTTCATTACAATAAATATAAGACAGACAAGTAACCGCCAAAGCCTACATACCTTCAAACACAAGGGAGTGTTTTTTGACAATGCTTTTTTTAATTAAACAAGGTGTCCTTTGGAAGTGCCAAGATGGAAGCATTTAGAAGTCTCTTTTCGCTCCTCTGTGGAAAGTGTGGGAAATGAATAATGGACATAGGTAATTAAAATGAGAGTTTTTGAATTACCTAAGATGACATTCAGCAATACCAAGAGGACATCCTTGGGAACATGCAGAAAAATCAAACCCTTCTTAATAGATATGGGAAACGAGAAAAACAAGAATGTCTCTTTTCTGTAGACATGGTGATAATGGTATTCCTTCTAGATTTGGCTCCTTGGTAAGGAAGTAGTCACTTGTTATGTGAGGGAGGAAATTATTCTAATAAGATTAATATGTCAGGTTGATAAAAATATAAAAGGGATGTGATTATCATTGTTATAATAACTTTTTCTCCTAAAACATATCATATGGAAAAGATAGAGGGGGATGTAAATGTCTTTATAATGAATATATGCAGAGACCATATGGTAAAATTGTCGCTCCCAAATGGCATCAATTTCTAGATAGACTCTAATTTGGAATATTACTGATAACCTAATTTGGGATCTGTTTCAAGCCATCATTGTATTTATTTCCAAAAGAACCAGGGGAATGCATTTTTTCTTAAAAAGAAAAAAGAAAAGACAATCAAACTTCAGTCTGGTGATTACTGAATGCATTTAAGAAAGACAAATGATAAAAGCTACATGGAACATAATGATACATGACATGAGGAAGAAACAAGATAACATACTAATACACACTTTAAAAAATCCTTTTTGTTTGTTTGTTTGTTCTTCAAAGTGGAAATCTCTTTGGGAAGATTATCAGATTAAAGGAGAATTATAAGTATTTGATGAGTTCTGCGGTGCATACACATACTCTGCGTACACACACACACACACACACAAACACACACACACACAATGAGCTTTTTATTATAGCCAGAGATGGACGCAGGTAATAAAAAACCAACTCATCTCTACTTACAATAAAGCCCTAAAATAAAGAACAAACCTTATTATAAGGACATGAAATTTTAAATGAAAGTATAATTGGCTTGCTGCATTTTAAGACTACATTACTGAGCTACAACATTATTGTTGTAACTTTATTACATACATTTAAAATTGAGCTTATTGTAAAGCAGTTTGGATTCTCTGTCTCTTTCCGTCTGCCTCATCATTCAGCCTGCCTGCTCACCCCAGTTCCTCCTTGATGAAGAACAGTGCTCTCTATTGACTTCCCAGGCAATACGGGTCAGGGTTTATTCTCAATTTCCAACAAAAAGTATCACATGGTCTCTCTAAGACTTTCAGTCATCATCATTGCAATATATCATATGTGGACCCTTAAAACGTGAAGTTTTCCTAGCTGGGCAAGCATGCATTCCCTGCTAAGAATTAAATGAAGTAAACATTCCCCTGTCATCATTGCTCAGAGGTCATCTAGGTTTGTTTTTAGGTGGTCCAAATCAGTGAGGAAAAATTTTTACTGGATTTAATACTTAAAAACTTTTTTACTATTAAACATGTATCATGGTCATAGAAAAAATTTATTTTCTTAGTTTCATTCTGATTAAAGATGACCAAAATGAGTAATGGTCTACTTGAGAAGGATATGCTTTCCGTTCTCACTGTAAAAACCATCCTTAAACAAAACTCGAACCTGAGGCAGACACAGTATTTAGGAATGAATGATTCACAATTCTACGGTACAAGAAGAGAACTATCTAGGTTTGGGTTTCAAATTTCTTGGACTCAGGGTTTGAGCCATCATTTACTTATTTGTGTGGCCTCCAGTGATTTCTGAACTATAAAATGGAGTTAAAGCCCGGATCAGTGGTGCACACCTGTAATCCCTGCAGCATTCGAGGCTGAGTCAGGAGCACTGCAAGTTCAAAGTCAGCCTCAGTAATTTAGTGAGGCCCTAAGCATTTTAGCAAGACCCAGTCTCTAAACAAAATATAAAAAATCTGGAGATGTGGCTCAGTGATTAAGCATCCTTGGGTCCAATCCCTGGTACCAAAAAGAAAAACAAAGGAATTTAAATAAATAAATAGATAGATAGACAAAATGTTTATAGGTTTGTTATAAAGGATTTTAGGAGATATTACTTGAAAATTGTTTCATATATGCATGGAAAATAATTAGCATTCACAATGATACTACTATTATTTTATAAATCTGCGAGTCATCTAGAGATCACTTGAACCACAATGTCTTCAACAACTGTCTTTCATTTTTATGTGAAATAACAAAGTCCAGGAATGGGGGTGAGAAGAAGAATATTTAAGAAGAAAAAACAAGTATGGTACAAAATTACAGACTCGTAATAGTTAAAGGCTTTGCTATACAACTGTATACAATCTGAACACATCCTCACACCGTAGGAATACTTTCAAATAAATCTACACAATTAAAACACACTGCATCACAATCTTCCTTGGTTGCCACTGTGCTGTGTACCTCCTTCTCTTTGAAGTCATACATCTTTAAATAATCGAACCATGATGCCACATTGATCTCTCACCACTGCTCTGTGCACCATGGCAAGATGACTGTATTAAAATGTTCTCAGTATATATCACTAAGTTTCTTGAACGTATTTCAGAATTTATCTTCTTAGAACCTACTTGTTCCCAATCTGTCCTTGGCTACTTGAGGACTACCTCCTGTAACTGCAACCTAAAGTACTTCCTATCACTTGATTTCTATGTCCTTCTCTGGTTTTTCTCCTACCACTCTGGGCTTTCCCTTTCCCCATCATTTTGCAATCTCTTAAAGTGTTGACATTCTCTACAGCCATGTCTATGTCCTCTTCCCTTATTCTGCCAATATCCATTGGAAATCTCATCCACTTCCATCTTTCCTAAATCTGTCTTTTCTACCCAAGTGGATCTCCTCAGCTCCGTACAAGTCTAACCATAAGACTTCTAACATAGCTACTTAAATGTCTCAAAGTTCCTGAGAGTCAATGATTTTAAAATGAGTTCTTCATTTTCTTTGTCCTTTGAAATTGTTCTTCTTCTAAAATTTCCCAGAGTTACTAAATAGTCACCAGTATTCAGTATCTGTGCCCAGGCAAAAAGCTCAAGAATAATTCTTGACTTCTTTCTTAGGACCTTAGGACCAACATTCATTCTCATTAAGCCCTGTCTCTTATACTTGGCGCTGCCTTTGTCCACCCAGCTCCTTTTTCTGGGGTTATCATCACAGTCTGGCCACCAACATTCTGCTCACATTACTATAGCACCCCTGGAGTGCTCTGCCTAGCTCCCTTCAGGCTTCCCATGCTAATCAAATAGCAATCACAATGAACATCACATGAACACCTTCCCTAGTAGAGATACTTTACCACCTCCTAGGATGTATATCAGAATCATTTGTTTACTCCTGTTTACATTCCCAGGACTGTCTTTTGCCACTCTGACCCTGGCATAACACTCATGCAAAAATTAATATTTGTCTGTTGGTTCCTTAATTTCCCGGACTTTCTGCTGTTTCAAGATTTTTTTCTCATAGGATGTTTTCTCTATCTAAAGCAATCCAGCTCCTCCAGTCTAATTATTAGGCACCACTGTTATCTTTCTTAGGTTTAATGTCACTTCTTTAGAGTAGGATGGGGATTTTCCTCCTACTAAATTATGTCCCATCCACCAAAATATGTCTCCCCAGTCACTTACTTGATATTCTCATTAGATTCCAGAGCAGGGACGACTATTTTTTTCCACCAATATTTATTATTAATGAACGTAATTTTATTAGGAGAATTCTGATATTTTAGCTACAAACATGGTGAGCTAGCTAAAGACTGGATTCTTAGCCTCCTTCTGCTCAGCGTGCCTGTGTAATTACTTTCTGTCTATGGGGCGTGAACAGAACTGATGTGTCATTTCCTGGCTGTGTTCACAAAATGGAATATGGATACGTATCCCCGCCACTTGCCACTTTCCCTTCCTTTAGTGAGAACTAAAGCGGACACCAGGGACCAAGATATCAAAGCCACATATTGCTCCATCAGCCCCAAACTACTTAGCTCTAGACATTCTTGTGTGTTTTTTATCGCTGTTTTCAAGTCTCAGCTTTAATCCTACACTTAAAACATGTATTTCCTTTATTGTATTTTTTAAATGTATATTTAAACTGTTGTAGTTGATCTCTTAATCATCACTATGTTCCTTGTATCTAACACAGTTCAGATAAAGAGGAAAAATGAATCAATGAATGCATGAATGTCTATCGAGTCGATGGGGACACAGTGGTACTACACATTTAGCAGTCTCCTGATTCTTAATCCACTGCTGTTTGCATTTCACAGCATTACCCCACACACACCGTAAAGCCATGTCATATCTGTACCTTAACTCATTACATCACTAATCCTACTTTCACTGCTAATGTCTAAGCTCCTTGTGCAAAGTGGAAGTTCTAAATATTTCTAAATAGAGATTGGATGATCTGAGCAGTCCAGGCTCTTAAATCAAGGTTCAGAATGAACCATTTCTTGCTGACATGCTACATTTCCTTTTTGCTTTGAGTGAGATTATGCAGCACACTGAAATGATACCTTCAGTACTGAATGATTTGGCATTCAAAAGAATTAAAATAAGGCTTTCCTTTATGGTTAAAAGTAAATTACAAAAAAGGGATACTGGCAGGCAATTACTCTATAAGCTATAGGAATGAAAGGGATTTCATGATGTGAGTAGTTCAGATTCATATAATGTGACGAGCTGTTGGCAAGAGGGAAATCATTCAGCAATCTAAGGGAAAGAACTGAGCTTATGAGTGCAAACTCTCCCTTTGTCTCTCTTCTCTTCCCCTCCCCACACACAGACACATTCATAACCCATGAATGTACTAAATGCAGATGTTCCAAAGTAAGGAAGAAAAAAAATTAGCTTAATGTGTATTATATTTTCATTTAAAAATAATGAGAATGCACATATTCTGGATATTTGGCATATAAGAAATAAATAAATACAGAGCCAGAACTAAACTAATGACATCTGCATTTTGTTGACATTATGTGTTCTAATTTAAAATCCAGAATTAAAAAATTATGATGGCTTTCTAAGTACTTAGGATGAATTGAGTTCTATCCCAGTAAAATTTATATGTTGAAACCCTAAACTCCAGTGCTGCATAATGTAACTTTATTTGGAAATAAGGTCTTTATAGTTACTAAGTGTAGGTGAGATCATTAGAGCAGACTCCATCCAGCATGACTGGTTTCCATATTAACAGGAGAGAATTGGATATATTTACACCCTTGGAGAACATCAACTGACCATGAAGACAGAGATCAGGATGAGGCAAAAGAACATCAAAGATATCCAGGAAACCACAAAGGAGAGGAAGGGGACATGGAACAGATGAGCTCTTAACAACTCTCAGAAAACACAACTCTGTGGACATTTTGATCTTGAACTTCTAAGACTCCAGAACTGTGAGACAATAATTTTCTGTGATTTAGGTGGTATTGAGCCCTGGAAAACTATCCCAATGATTCTGTGATTTCTCAAAATGCCATGGATTCTTACTTTTTTTAATATGTGAAAGATTTATGGTTACATGAGCAAAGCCTTCCAATGCCAGATTCAGCAATAAAACCAAGGAGAAAGTGTCAAAAGCTAAAATTTTAAGCATTTTGCTGTAAGACCTAGGGTCTTATTTTGCAAGATTTGAGGAACCCAAGAAGTGTTTTGCAGGCTTACTGCATGCTAGTGTGTGGGTGAGCGCTGTACTGCCCTAGACCTCACAATGAGCAATGTAGACACTGTTGCTATGTACACTCACTGAAAAATATTTCTAACAGATAATATTATCACACCCAGCAAAATCTATACATTATAATTGCCTGACTTATAGAAGTAAAGTGCCTTGAGGAAGAAGCATCTTTCTCTAATTTGCATAAAGGTTATCAACTAGCAGTTGTTCTGTTTTATTAATGCAAAACTATTACTTTCTAACCCTGTTAATGACATATAAACTTGTCACAATTTTATTTCTTTTCTTTTCTTTTTAAAGAGAGAGAGAGAGAGAAAGAGAGATAATTTTTTTAATATTTATTTTTTAGTTTTTGGTAGACACAACATCTTTTTATTTTATTTTATTTTTTTTAATGTGGTGCTGAGGACCGAACTCAGCGCCCCACACATGCCAGGCAAGTGGGCTACTTCTTGAGCCACATCCCCAGCCTCAACAATTTTATTTCTTTACATTAAAACAGTGACTATAATTAGCATATAAGCTATATTTGGCTTGCACATTTTTATTCTGCATACTCCTATTTTAAATACTTGAGCAGAAGTGTAGAAACTCTGTAATTTGTATTAAAAAACATAGTTTTTTTTTTCTATTTTTACTTTTTGGAAAATGACTGCTTGGACCTGCACTCCAGTGTAGCCAGGATGACTAGTGTGGAGTGGCAGTGCTGCTGATTCCCAAACATCGTCAAACTTTCCTCTTGTCTTCCTTGTAGTAAAAAACAACCATACTTCTCTGTAAAGTGGGAAAATAAAATAGACTGGTATTTCAGGAAAAGTAAGAGAGGCACCAATGGCTACCACTTCATCTCTGTGTGTGGTTCTCTGATCCTGAGGCAGTCTAGTTTCAGACCTTACCTCTAGACTTTACAGTCTATTAAGGTACAGATGCTGCTGGAGTCATTTGTCTTGTCAGTCATTAGCACCTTCCTGTGAATGTGCTTATCAGATACAATCCAGCATGTCAGGCAGCTGGGAAGAGCTTGTTTGGTAAAGAAGAATAGGGAGGATGGAGGAGGCTGGGGTTGTGGCTCAGTGGTAGAGCACTCGCTTAGCATGTGTGAAGCACTCGGTTCAATCCTCAGCACCACATAAAAATAAATGAATAAAATAAAGACATTGTATTCAACTACAACTATAAATAAATAAATAAATAAATAAATAAATAATTATAGATAGGGAAGAGAGGTGGGAGGGAAATGGTGGGGGATTAGCAAGGGTGGTAGAATGTGATGGATATCATTATCCAAAGTACATGTATGAAGATATGAATTGGCATCAACTAACTTTATATTCAAACAGAGATATGAAAAATTGTGGTATATATGTGTAATAAGAATTGTAATAAAAAAAACAAAGTACACATATAAAGGCATGAATTGGTGTGAACATTCTCTATATACAAAAGTATGAAAAATTGCACTCTATATGTGAAATAAGAATTATAATACATTCCAATATCATATATTTAAAAAATAAAATCAATAAAACTAAAAAAAAAAAAAAGAATGGGGAGGCAAGGCCATCCAGGACAAGATGTGTCTGCCGATGATCAGCCTGTATGGACTCCAGATCATGAGCTCTGTTCTTCCTGGAAGTCTTATAGTGATATTAACTTAAAATTGGAATGGTCTTAGTATATCAGAAAATAAATCACTTTATATATTTACCAGTTTTCTTAAGCCTCCAGCATTTCAATTATCCATTTTTACTTAAATAAATATTAGTATTGATTCAGCAATGTAATACTTTACATTTGAAATTTCACTTTTGTTTTTAGATCTATATAAACTGATTTCTGTTCAGTAGGAACTCATGTATGTGGTACAGTGCTTTATGTTCACTGGAACAAACACATTTAAGGATAGCATAAAGATATTTATTATTGGGACTGGGGTCTTAGTTGTAGAGAGCTTGCCTAGCAAGTGGGAGATACTGGGTTCAATTCTCGACACCATGTAAAAATAAAATAAATAAAGGTAATGTGTTCACCTGCAACTAAAAAAAAATTTTTAAATATATTTATTATTGAAAATATAACTTTAAATGGAATAAGTGTATTGAATCAAATATGAAACAGGAAAATGAGACCCAGAATCAAATGACCAGATCTACAACATACTGATTCTTGTGAATATAACTCAGTTATTTAAATTTTTCAAGCCTTAGTTTATCTTTTTGTTAAATCCTTGGCTTAGAATATCAAGATAAGAACAGTGGGTGGAAAATTGCTTTATAAATGATGAAGTAGAGTCTGTAAATTTAAAGTCATCATAAAGTCAAATTTATGGCATTTAGAAAATTTCCATGTGGATAGTCCGTGTGTGCTTGCTGTGTGTCCGTGTGTATAGCAACCAAGTTCAACATTGTGAAGTGGGTTTTAATCTCCTATGTTTATGGATGGGGAAATTGAAGCTGACAGCAGAGAGATTTGCACAAAGTTTTATTGGTAATAAGGGAAGTCTTGGGCTTCAGATCCAATTCTAAACAAATTATCGATATCCAGACAAAACACAGCAAAACAAAAGTTCCAATGATTCTCATTTTACTTGATAGTACTTATAAAGGCACAATAATGAAGGAAATTAGAATATGCCACCCTAATATATAGCAGTTCAACATATGAACTATTTTCAGCTGAACTCAATAGAGAGGCAACAGATGTAGAAAGAAACTTTCTCAGCGTTTCCCGTATTTGACTAAATGCAGAAACTTCTGAGAAATGAGAGCTGTCCTATATCCCCTGTCTGGAAGTTTTATGGCCATGAAAAAAGATTTTAAAAAGAATAGCTCTATTGAGATGATTCTGTACAAACAAATCTTACCAAAGTAATCTTTATTTTCCATGAATTTCCCCATATACCTATCTTCCCACCCATTACCACTCCTAGAAACTCCAAACCCTTTTTCCTTTTTATTGTATCTTTCCCACAATTTAACACCCTTTGTTTAAATGGCATATAAACTTCTAGACCTAACTTCTTTTCTGCATGGCTTTCATGCATGTAATAATTAAACTATCAATAAAATCTCTATGCCTTTTCTCCTATGAATTTATCTTTTGCCAGTTACAGAAATTAAGAACATCAAGGAAAGTTTTCCCTCTATAATGACACTGCATAGAGTTTGATATAATTTCTGTCCAAAATATAATTATTCTTTTTTTCCATGAGTGACATTTTTAAAATTTTATTTTCAGGTTTGTTAAGGTAAAATAGGAAAAAAACATTTTTATGTATTAAATTGTGACTTATATTCACATATGTTGTAAAAATATAACACAAATTATTTAACATTAGTTAACATGTATAGAGGCATGAATTGGCATGAACATACTCTATATACAAAGATATGAAAAATTGTACTCTATATGTGTAATAAGAAGTATAATGCATTCCGCTGTCGTGTATATGTGCGTGTGTGTGTGTGTGTGTGTGTGTGTGTGTGTGTGTTGTGAGAACTGGTATGATCTACACTTCTGCTAATTTTTACTAAACAATAACATTTTATTCCATTGCTATGATTTGGTTTATGTTTTGTCCCCTCTGAAATTCATATTGAAATTTAATTCCCATTTTTGGAAATTGAGGTGAGACCTTTAAGAAATACATAGGGCTTTGTCCTCCTGGATGAGTTTATCTGTTTATGTGATTAGTGGATTATCTTGAGAGTGGGTCTGCCACACAAGCTGTTGTTACAGGGTCTCTGGCATGGTGCCTCTTATTATATGATATCCTGTGCCTCCTCTGGATTCTGGATTCTGCCAGCATAAAGGCCATCACCACACGTCACCCATCGACCTTGGCTCAGGACCTTGAGCTGAAATAAACTTCTTTCATTCATACCAACCATTTTATGGTGCTCTGTTATTAACCAAAGAAAAATGACTAGGACAAGTATCACTAACTATAGTCATTGAATTTTATGTTAGTATTATGGTTTTCATACTAGGTATCCCCTAAAAGCTCATGTGTGAGAAAATTCAGAAGAGTTTAGAGGTAAAATGATCAGGTTATGAGAATGTTAACCAATCAGTGCATTAATTCACTGATAGGAAATAACTGAGTAGAAAATGTAGGCAGGTAGGTGTGGCTGGAAGAGGTACATACCCTTTGAGGTATATATTTTGTTTATGGTGAGGGGAGTCCCCCAGCCCTATCTCTCTCAGCTTCTTGGCACCATGTTTCCAGTTGATTTCTTCCTTCACATCCTTCTGTCATGATGTTCTGCCTCCCCTCCAGTCCAGAGCCAAGGACTTGGACTTGGTCATCTGTGGACTCAGCGCTCTGAAACTGTGAGCCCCTAAATAAACTTTTTCTCCTCTAAAATTGTTCTTGTCAGTCATAGAAGTAAAAAATCTAATGAAAAAAAATTAGATCTTTCGAACTTATTCATCTTATAGCTAAAGTTTGACCCTTTGAACAATATCTTCTCATTTCTTCTACCTCCAGATTTTGACATCTTCTGTTCTACTCTCTGCTTCTATGAGCTCCAACTTTTTTTTACATTTCTACATATAACTAAATTGTGCAATATTTGTGTTTCTGTGTTTGGCTTATTTCACTTTATATAATATCCTCCACGTTCAGTCATGCTGTTGCAAATGGCAAGATATCCTTTTTTTATGGCTGAAAATTTATTTATTTTTTTTTTGTGTTTGTGTGTGTGTGTGTGACTTTTTTATTCATTCATCCATTAAAAGATACTTAGGTTGTTTATATGTCCTGGCTACTATAAATGACAATGCAAAAATATGGGGGTGCAGATATACTGGTTTTCTTGCCTTTAGATGTACACTGAAAAGTGACATTACTAGCTTAAACAGTAGTTCTATTTTAAACTTTCTGAAGAAACTTTTTCCATATGGCTGCACCAATTCACATACCTGCCAATAGTGTACAGGGCTCGGCTTTCTCCACACTCCAGCTGATAACTATTTGTTAGTAACAGCTACTCTGACGGGCATTCAGTAATGTCTTATTGTGGTTTGATTTGCATCAGGTTGAGGATGCTGAGCACCTTTTCATGTATCTGTTGCCCACTTTGTATCTTCTGCATTTAAGTGTTTTTTGTTGCTATTTGCTTAAGTTCATTTTATGTTGCATATATTTACATATGACCAGGAATGTAATTTATAAATATTTTCTCTCATTCTGTATTTTCATATTTTGACTAATTCTTTCACTATGGGTAGTTTTTTAGTTTGATGCAGTTCAACTTGTTTACTTTTCTTTTGTTACCTGTGCTTTTGGAGTCGAATCCAAAAAATCATTACTGATACCAATGTCAATGTGATTTTTCCTTATTTTCTTCTAGTAGTTTTATGGGTTTGGTTCTTAAATTTAAATGCTAAGTCTATTTTGGTTTACTTTATAAGAATATAATTTTATTATTTTTTGTATTGTGCTCAGCATTTTAATTTATTTTTTATTAGTTCTAATCAGTTACACATGACAGCAGAAAGCTTTTTGATTCATTGTACACAAATGGAGCAGAACTTTTTATTTCTCTGGTTATATACCATGTAGAGTTTTACAACATGTGCAGTCATACATGTACCTAGGGTATAGATATTTGTCTCATTTTATCATCTTTCCTAATCCCATGCTCCCTCTCCTTCCCTCCCTTCGCTTGGCCCAATCAATGTTACTCCGTTCTCCACCCCCCACCCCAATATGGATCAGCATCCATTTATCAGAGAAAACATTCTGCCTTTGGTTTTTTGGGATTGGCTTACTTTGCTTAGCATGATATTCTCCAACTCCATCCAAAAAAAAAAAAAGACCTGCAAATATCATCATATTTTTCCTCTTTTAATGCTAAGTAATATTCCATTGTGTGTATATATATCATAGTTTCTTTATCCATTCATCTATTGAAGGGCATCTAGATTGCTGCTACAGTTTATCTATTCGGAATTGTACAGGTATAAACACTGAAGTGGCTGCATTACTGTAGTATGCTGTTTTTATATACTTTGGGTATAGACTGAGAAGTGGGATAGCTGGGTCAAATGGTGGTTCCATTCCTAGATTTTCAAGTAATCTCCATACTGCTTTCCAGATTGGTTGCACCAATTTGCAGTCTCACCAGCAATGTATGAGTGTGCCTTTTCCCCTACATCCTCACCAACACTTATTGTTGTTTTTATTCTTATAACTGCCATTCTGACTGGTGTGAGATGAAATCTTAGAATAGTTTTGATTTTGCATTTCTTTAATTACTAGAGATGTTGAGCATTTTTTCATATATTTGTTGATAGATTATATATATTCTTCAGAGATGTGTCTGTTCAGCTTCTTAGCCTACTTATTGAAATAGTTGTTTTTTTTTTTTTTTTTTTTTGTGTGTGTGTGTTAAGTTTTTTGAGTTCTTTATATATCCTGGAGATTAGTGCTCTATCTGATGTGTGTGTAGAAAAAAATTACTCCCTAAAATGTAGGCTCTCTCTTCACCTCATTGATTGTTTCCTTTGGTGAAAAGAAGCATTTTTATTTTGATTCCAACCCATTGGTTGATTCTTGATTTTATTTCTTATGTTTTAGGAGTTTTGTTAAAGAAGTCAGAGTCTAATCCAACATGATGAAGATTTGGGCCTACTTTTTCCTCTTTAGATGCATGGTCTCTGGTCTAATTCCTGGACCCTTGATCCAATTTAATTTGAGTTTTGTGCATGGTGAGAGATAGGGGTTTGTTTTCATTTTGCTGCATATAGATTTCCAGTTCTTCCAGCACCATTTGTCAGAAGAGGCTGTCTTTTCTCCAGTGCATATTTTTGGTGTTCTTGTCTAGTATGAGGTAACTGTATTTATGTGGGTTTGTCTCTGTTTCTTCTATTCTGTACCATTGGTCTAAATGTCTATTTTGGTGTTCATACCATGCCATTTTTGTTAATATAGCTTTGTAGTATAGTTTAAGGTCTAGTATGGTGATGTCTCTTGTTTCACTCTTCTTGCTTACGATTGCTTTGGCTATTCTGGATCTCTTATTTTTTCCAAACGAAATTTATGATGGCTTTTTCTATTTCTATAAGAAATGACACTAGGTTAATTAGAATCACATTGAATCTGTATAGAGCTTTGAATACTATGGCCATTTTGACAATATTAATTTTACCAAAGAAGATGGGAGATCTTTCCATCTTCTATAATCTTTTTCTATTTCTTTATTTAATGTTCTATAATTTTCATTGTAGAGGTCTTTTACCTCTATTGTTAAATTGATTCTCAAGTTTTCTTTCTTTTTTTTTTTTGAGGCTATTGTGAATGGAGTAGTTTTCCTAATTTCCCTTTCAGAGGATTCATCACTGATATATAGAAATAGATTGTATTTATGGGTATTGATTTTATACGCTGCTACTTTGCTGAATTCAGTTTTTAATTCTAGAAGTTTTTTGGTGGAGTTTTTTTGAATCCTCTAAGTATAGAATCATGTCATTGGCAAATGATGATAGTTTGAATTCATCTTTTCCTATTTGTATCTATTTATTTATTTATTTATTTATTTTTGGTCTGTTGAATTGCTCTGGCTAGAGTTTCAAGGGCTATGTTTAATAGAAGTGGTGAAAGAGGGCATTCTTGTCTTGTTCTAGTGTTTAGAAGGAATGCTTCCAATTTTTCTCCATTTAGTATGATGTTGGCCTTGGGTTTAGCATAAATAACTTTTACAGTGTTGAGGTATATTCCTCCTATCCCTAGTTTTTCTAGTGTTTTGAACATGAAAGGGTGCTGTATTTTGTCAAATTCTTTCTCTACATTAATCAATATAAACCCATGATTCTTAACTTTAAGTCTATTGATTACATTTATTAATTTCCATATGTTGAACCAACCTTGCATCCTTGAAATGAACCCCACTTGATCATGGTGCACTATTTTTAAATATATTTTTGTATGCTTTTTGCCAGAATTTCATTGAGAATTTTTGCATCTATGTTCATCAGGGATACTGGTCTGAAATTTTCTTCCCTTGATGTTTCTCTGCCTGGTTTTGGTATTAGGTTGATATTAGCCTCCTAGAAGGAGTTTGGAAGGGTACCTTCATTTTATATTTCATGTAATAATTTGAGAAGTATTGGTATTAATTCTTCTTTGTAGGTCTCGTAGAACTCAGCTTAGAATCTGTCTGGTCCTTTGCTTTTCTTAATTGGTAGGCTTTTTGTAGCATCTTCTATTTCCTTGCTTGAAATTGATCTGTTTAAATTGTGTATGTCCTTCTGACTCAGTTTGGGTTAATCATATGTCTGTAGAAATTTGTTGATGTTTTAGAGGTTTTCTATTTTACTGGAGTATAAATTTTCAAAATAGTTTTTAAGTGTCATCTGTATTGCAGTATTGTCTGTTGTGATATTTCCTTTTTCATCCTGAATTTTAGTAATTTGAGTTTTCTCTCTCTTTCTTTTTGTTAGGGTGGCTGAAGGTTTTTCAGCTTTATTTATTTTTTCATAAAACCAGCTTTTTGTTTTGCAATTTTTTGGATTGTTTCTTTTGTTTCAATTTCATTGATTTCCACCCTGATTTTAATTATTTTCTGTCTTCTACTACTTTTGGTATTGGTTTGTTCTTTTTCTAGGGCTTTGAGATGTAATATCAGGTCATTTATTTTTTGACTTTTTATTTTTTAATGAATGAGCTTAGTGCAATGAACTTTTTCTTCATAGTACTGTCTTCAAAGTGTCCCAGAGATTTTTATAAATTGTATCAGAGTTCTCATTTACCACTAAGAAATTTTAACTCTTTTCTGATTTCTTCTTTTATCCATGCATCATTCAATAGCATATTGTTTAGTCTCCAGGAGCTAGAGTAGCTTCTATTTTTATTTTATCATTGATTTTTAATTTCATTCCATTATGGTCAGATAGGATGCAGGGTAGTATCTCTATTGTTTTATATTTGCTAAGACTTGCTTTGTGGCATAGCATATGGTCTATTTTGGAGAAGGAACCATGTGCTGCTAAGAAGAAAGCATATTTGCTCATTGATGGATGGAATATTCTCTATATATCTGTTAAGTCTAAATTATTGAATGTTTTATTAAATTCTATAGTTTCCTTATTCAGTTTTTGTTTGAAGGTCTATCCAGTGTTGAGAGAGATGTATTAAAGTCACCTAGTATTATTGTGTCGTGGTCTATTTGATTCTTATAGTTGAGAAGCATTTGCTTTATATACAGAGATGCCCCACTGGTTGGGGCATAGATATTTATGATTGTTGTGTCTTGTTGATGTATGACTCCCTTGAGCTGTATGAAATGTCTTCTTTATCCCTTTTCACTAACTTTGGTTTGAAGTCCAATTTATCTGATACGAGGATGGAAATCCCTGCTTGTTTATGTAGTCCATGTGAACTATATGTTTTTCCCACCCTTTTACCTTCTGTCTTTGGATGTCTTTTTCTATGAGATGAGTCTCTTGAAGGGAACATATTGCTGGGTCTTTTTTTTAAATCCAATCTGCCAGCTATGTCTTTTAATTGATGAGTTTAGGCACATTCTGGGTTATTATTTAAATATGATTTGTATTCTCAGTCATTTTGTTTAGTTTTGGTTTTTAACTTGACTTGGTTTCTCCTTTGACTGGCCTTTCCTTTAGTTTATTTCCTCCCTTTGCTTATTTTTATTGCTGTTTTTCATTTCCTCTACTGAAATATTTTGTAGAGAATGCTCTGTAGTGCAGCCTTTCTTACTGTAAATTCTTTTATCTTTTGTTTAACCTGAAAGGTTTTTATTTCATTATCAAATCTAAAGCTTAATTTTGCTGGATATAAGATTCTTGGTTGGCACCCATTTTCTTTCAGAACTTGGTATATGTTGTTCAAAGATCTCCTGGCTTTAAGGGTGTGGATTGAAAAATCTGCTGAGATCTGAATTAATCCCCTTATATATAATCTGATTCTTCTCTCTTGCAGCTTTTAAGATTCTAACCTTATTCTATATGCTAGGCATTTCATTATAATGTGCCTTGGTGTAGATCTGTTGTAATTTTGTTCATTTGGTGTCCTGTAATCATCTTGTATTTGATTTTTCCAATTCATTCTTCATGTTTGAGAAATTTTCTGATATTATTTCACTGAAGAGATTGTGCATTCCTTTGGTTTGAATCTCTGTGTTTTCCTCCTTCCCAATAAATCTTAGATTTGGTCTTTTGATGCTATCCCATAATTCTTGGATGTTCTCTTCATGGATTCTTACCATCTTCACTGTGTGGTCAACTTTATTTTCGAGATCATATATTTTGTTTTCATTTTTTGAGGTTCTGTATTCCAAGTGATCTGGTTTGTTGGTGATGCTTTCTGTTGAGTTTTTTTTTTATTTATTGTTTCTTTCATTTCAAGAATTTCTTATTTTTTTCAGAATCTCTATCTCTTTCTTGAAGTAATCTTTTGCTACCTGTAAGTGCTCCCTTATCTCTTTGTTGATGTGATCAGGGATTGCCTGCATTTGCTCTCTTCTTTAATTCACAAATCATTTTAGTTATGTACATTCTGAACTCCTTCTCTGACATTTCATCAACTGCGACATCAATGGATTCCATCCTTGTAGTATCTCGGTTTATTTGGAGCACTTTCTTCCCTTGTTTTTTTTATGTTGTCTATGTATCTGCCTTTCTTGTAATGCAGATTTGAGGTATTGCAGTTTATACCCTCTAATATTATAGTGTCCCTGCAGATTACCTGTACCTGACCTTGGTATTGGGCTTCCAGTCCCCGGCCAGTGTTCTATGATGATTAAAGATGGTGGCAGTAGTAGTGGAGATAACTCAAGGTAGCAATGGGGTGTCCCAAGATGGGTGCACTCACTTTCAGCAATGGGGCTAAAAGGATAAGCCTTACAATGGCTTTGGGCTGCCTTTTCAGAGATGTAGTGCTGTGGCGGACCATGCTGTGGAGGGCAGCTGTCTCTAGGCCCTGTCTGTTGTCCCAAGGTGAAGGTTACAACATGTGGAAGGTTATGGTGATCACTGTAGTGTCGCAAGATGGAGGAGGGCTGGGAGAGGGACTCTTGGTAAATGAGGAGCCACAGTGTGATTCTCCACTTTGTGTGGTGGTGGTGGGGCAGTCTTGGGCCTGACCTGGGCCTGGGCTCTTATGCCCCAGCACCATTTATCAAAGAGATTATAGTGTCTGTTTTTTATTGTTGTGGTTGTTCTTTTTTTTTTTAATTTTTTTTCCAGTGCCACAGTGGTTTCTTTACTACAGCTTGTTAATATAGTTTGAAATAAAAAATGTGATGACTTTTCCTCTAGCTTTTTTTTTTTTCTGTTTCCTTAAGCTTGCTTTCACTATCAGAGTCTTTTGGAGTATCATAAGAATTTTAGCATCTTTTGTTTCTATGAAAAATGGCATTAGAATTTGGATAGGAATTGCATTAAATCTCTAGATCATTCTAAGTAGCTTGCACACTTTAATAATATTAATTCTTCTAACCCACAGACCCAGGATATCTTTCCATGTATATGTGCCTTCTTCAAGAAGAGTCACAAGTTCAAGGTCAGCCTGGACAACATAGAGATATCTTGTCTCAAATTTTGAAAAATAAAAATAAAAAGAGCTGAGCATGTAGCTCAGTGGTAAAGCACCTCTGAGTTTAATCTCCAGTATCCCCTTCACCCCACAAAAATGATATCTGGGGACAAATTTCTTTCTTTCTGACTTGGATGTCTTATGAGCAACATTTTCATTGTTTTGGGTCTGACTCCAAATTAACCTTTGTGCATTATTTTAAGAGCATCTTATAAAAAAATGGACAATATATATAAAAACACATAAAAATATACTTTTCTTAGTTATAGGTAAAGGAAATGTGAAGTAAGCCATGTTTTCATCTATCAGATTGACAAAAATACAGGAACATTTAACAAGGATATAAGAAAACAAAATTAGACACATCTTATTGGGTGTTAAATGAAAATCCTTTTAGAAATCCATCAATGTTAATTACAATTTAGAAATCTCCTTACCTTTGAAAGATAAATTCTGCTTTTGAGACTCAAATTATTTCTATTTCTTTGGAGAGCACTGATTGATACATCACCTAACTTTAAAACGTAGTGCATCTTTTATGAAATTGCTAGGCTAAACAAATGATGAAGCATTTATTTAAATGATATTCAGGGGGTGAATGTTAAATCAGTGTATCCTCATGGACCAAAAGAGCTGACTGCATTGGTTTACTTAAATGTAAGTGCATATTTTGGTTACAGACATTGAAAGCTGATGCTCTAACAGCCATGATATTGTCAGTCTCCCTCAATCCATTGTCTGGATGTTTGAAGAGGCAATACACATCTGTTAGCGGATGTTTTTAGTCTCCCCACAAATTTCTAATTCTATCTTCATATGTGATCATTGTTTACGAGATTATCAGAGTACTTATAAGTAGACAATCACCAAAAGTGAACTACAATCCAACAAACTATTTTAAAAGGAGAAGCCATTCCTTATAGAATAATAGTTAAATACTCTGATACCTGTAGGCAATTAATTTAATTTTAGATGTTAATAAATCAGTAAATAAAATAAACTAATTGTAAATCAGTTTCATCAAGTACAGAAACTTTTCCCAGTGAAGAATTGACTAGATAGATAATATTTTTAAATTTTTGTGATTTCAGTGAAGATTGTAATTTTTTCTCCTATATTCAAAAAGGCCTTAAGCACATAGTCCATTATAAATAGTGAATCAGAAATATTGTTTGACATAGGGTTATCTCCTTTTCATTTATCTCCCTAGACCCATCTCCTCATGCAAGTGCCCTCTGGCCTTATTTCCATTGGTAATAATCTGTAATTTCTGCTATTTTCTCTTTTCAATACTACTAAGGAGTCAGATTTTCCTTAGGACATATTACCTATTTATAGCCATTTAGAACATTTTATACCGATCGGCACTTTGGAGCTGTATCTGGCTGTGTAACTAGCATTTACAGGGTTTCTGTAGACTTTTATTACACGGTGTGACATTAGATTGATGGACTGTCTCAATCTTATTCTCTGTCAATTGTACACTGATCCGTGACAGCATAATGGATATGTGACAGTGTTTGGAAGGGTGAGAACGACTACAATAACAATTTGGGGAGGATGGATATCAGAGTTCCTTTTAATACTCTTCTTAATTTTCACCTCATATTCAAATTTTAAAAGCTGCCGACATACGATATGCCAATTTCCTTCATCAGAAAAAAAAAATGATACCTGTTTTAGACAAACCATATTAAGCATGATGGCAAAATAGCTGTCGATCAAGCTGAACAGGGCTATTAGGCATTCCCTGTAGCAAGGAGACTTCCAAGGACCCTCTCAGAAGGGAATCGTGTTGCACTCCAGTCTGGGTCAAAGGTTATTACATCTAGGAAGCTCTCCTCTGTTGAGGGAGAAGAAAAGAAGGGTTTACAGCTCTCACAGCTGGGAATTACTCAGGACTTGCCTGAGGAGGTAGTTGAACCTTCCTCTGAGCAGGCATTTGGAGACTGTGCCAGGGAACATGCTTCTGTGACTAGCCAGAGAGCCTTTGAACACAGGAGATTTCAAGTTTATTTACTGTTTCAAAGGTTCTACCAATGTCCTCTCTGGAGAGACAGGGAAAGAGAGCAAAAAACATTTTCAACTCTTTTCTCCCTTCTGAAATGTCACAGATAATACCTCTAAGCCTGTGCCCCTTGGTTTTTATTTTATTTATTTTTTATTTTTTTGGAGGAAGAGTTACCAGGATGCTTCGGGGAAGTGGCAGAGAGGAAGAGTCCGTAGTCAAAAAGAAGGCCCTGCAGGGACAGCCATCACCCACCCTTGGCAATGTTTCAACAGGAGCAGGAGATAAGGTTAGCCGAGCTCCGACAGGAGGGCTGGCAGCCCACAGGGTTTGACATGGTAATGGATACAAGAAGGGGCTTGGGAAAGGTGATCACTGACAAAGAAGCAGTCAGTGCCCTGCGCTCTGTTCTTTGTCCAAGCTGAGATACTCAGATGAAGATTTGAAAGCTATGTGAACTAGCATGATTTATTTAAATTCTACCCAAGGGGATGGGTTTTTTTAGACATTTGTGTGTATTGAAAATATGTAATATATCTCAATTCGTTTCACTGGGTCAGTGATGCACATAACACACACACACACACACACACACACACACACACACACACGAGTTTTTTTTCTCAGAATTAAAAGCGAAAGACAGAAATCTATCTCCATACTGTATCTATTTCTCTCTTTCTCTCAATCTTATTCTCTGGCAATTATACTATTGTACTATTAGTATTTGCAGCATGTGAAGCAGCAGTGGGGCTAGTTTTATTAGTAATAGTATCAAATACATACGGACTAGACTATGTTCAAAACCTCAATATCCTCCAATGCTAAAAATTATTCTACTTAAAATTTTACTTGCCCCTCTTACATGATTCTCCAAAAACTCTTTGATATATATATCAAAGAGATGAACCCGTCCTGAATGTGCCAGTGAATTAGAACAGAGAATTGCACAGGTCTGAACTCAAAGAAGCACAGGCAGAAGAAGGCCTGAGTCTTAACCTGTATCGGAGGCCCAGCTGCAGATAGGTCACAAGACAATGGCAATTGTGGTCATCACATCCTACTGATCCCCACAACTTATTTTCACTGAGTCAAATCCTAAGAACTGGGATTCTCTCTGGCTCCAAACCCCGTGAGAAGACCAGCATGATTCTGATTCAGGTAGAATGTCTGTGCTCTAGATAATACAGCACCCAACACCAAACACTTTGAGCAATGAAGAGTGAGTGTATGCAACCAGAAAAAAAAAAACAAAAAACAAACAAACAAAAAAAATACTTAGAGGAAATGTGTGACAGATCCTGCTCTGTGCTGCTTGGTTCATTCTTCAGGGTGGCTCTTCAAGATGGCTGCCAGTGGCAGGTTGAATTCTTCCTCATTGAAAGTGAAGTCAATTAAATTTGAGATGGTATTCACGACATGGAGAAGCCATGGAAAAGGTATTCACTTTCTAAAAAAATATTTCTGTCAGTAAGATAAAGGATGGGAATAAACAGCAAATGTCCATTGCTGTCACTCTAGTTCCTCCTTCCCAGGTTGTCTTTTGAGTTTCATTCTCCTCCTTTTCAAGGATTCATTGGTCTCTCATTCATGTAGCCAATGAATCAGTCAGTCCAGAAATAATTATTGAGCATCTACTTTATGTCCTGAATTACATACCTGGGCTACATGCACATGTCCACACTTAGTGATCTCGTACTATAGTGGGGAAAAAAAATAAAAATTTAACTAAAATAGCATATACAAGTTTTAATTATGGAGTTATGTGTAAGTCACTGTGACAACACAACTATGTAAATCATTGCTGGAGGTGGTTTCATAGAAGCTGGACTTGGACTTTGAGCCCTATCAGAGAGCTCTTTAAGCTGGGAAGGAGTTACATGCATGTGCAAATGTAGAAGTAGGTGAAGAAACCACTGTGCTTTTGAAGAATCCTGAGTGGCAAGTAGTGTTTGGAGTCAAGATTGTGAAGACGAGAATCACAGAATGTGAGTCTGTTAGAAATGGGCAGAGGCCTGCCATTTTCAGCCATGCCAATTTGCAGTCATGGGTGTCTATGCACACCAGTCATCCCTAGTCTTGTGCATTTACAGAAACTACTTAATGTTCCAAAATGGGGCCACCCGATTGCAGATTTGTTTAGCCAATTTTTTTTTGCCAAACATCTGCTAAGTGCAAAGCCCCAGACTACTGCAAATGCATGCCACAGGACCTCCCACGGAGCCCCCCACTGCCTGGAACACTTCTCTCAAATGTGACTTCTCTCTTTACCCCCGCCCCCCATCCTTTTCCTTTGCTCCTTGTTTCTCATAATGATTTTTTTGTTGTTGTCTTAAAGGGATGAATATATTCAGGCCCCAGGTCATAAACTTGCGTTTTCATCCACTCCAGTCTTTGAGATTGGTCTACCTTCACACTCCTTTTCAAACATTGCCATCCATTTTCTGAGTGTAAGTTTTATTTTAGCTGTTCTCTACCTCTTTAGCACTTCCTGAAGAAAGATGCTCAGCCAGTCTATCCACTGGTTACTTGGTATTAAATATGCTTCCATTCTGCCTGAAGGAATCCAAAATGGTGAGACCCTTCTGTCTTTTCTTTCCTCCCCAGTGCTTTGTTCCATCAGTTCTCGCTTCCCTATTATCTCCCTATCCATTGATTCCCACCCACTGACGTTCAAAAATACTCAAAATTAACCCATCCTTTCCCAACAGAGAAATAGAACAAAGTGCACATTCATTCTAGTCTAACTTCAAAAATCCTTCTTCACATGAAAGCAGTTTATTCTTGCCCTTTTTATATTCTAACGATGTATTCATTCCTTAAAGTATTGAAATGAACTTTTCATGTAAGACTGGTCGCATAATTTGCGGGATCTAGTCCAAAAGGAAATTAAGGGGCCCTTTTTTTTTTCACAAAACAGGAATGATCTTGCTTTTTTCTAAACACAGGTTTCTCTCCTAAAGTTTTGAATTTGTCATATAGTTTCACTGCCCTCAAACAGAGATACTCACAAGTGAGTGTCTAGAACTCCACCCTGACATTCAACACAGAGGGCATGTGCCCAATTCTACCTTCTCTATGCCCAGAACCCTGCTGGAGGCAGGGGCTGATTGTGGCAGCAGTCAATCAGAGATGTGTGAGTGACAGCTTAAAATTTCTCATCAGAAAGCAGAAAAACCCAGGGAAGCAAATCATATATGAACTGAGGTCCCTAGTCTCAAGTTAACACCCCAGCGCCCCATGAGACTTCTTACAAAACACAAATTCAAAGATTAAATCATGAAGAATTTTAAGATGGCCCTATCCTTATATTGACCTACATTTCCCTGCATTCCACAAAATACAATAATATGGATGAACCTCGAGGACATTGTGCTAAGTCTAACAAGCCAGTTACAGAAGAACACATACTGAGTTATCTAAAGAAGGGAATGGTGATTGCCAGGGGCTGGGGAAGAGGAAAATGAGAAGCTGCAGATGAACAAACATTATATTTTAGGTAAGCAAAACGAATAAGCTCTAGAGATCCACTATACAACACCATACCTGTAGTTAACAATACTGTATTGAAGATTTGTTAAAAGGGTAAATTTCATGTTCAATATTCCTACTACAATAAATTCAAATTAAAAAAAATTAAAAGAAAGATAACGCATCACAGTGCAGAAAACAACAAGCACTTCACCCCATGAGCCTTCTCTGGTTCTATGTCCATGTAGCTGTCCCTGTTTCCACCATTAATCATCTTGATTTTGCGCTTTCTCATTATCATTATTCAAGTAACTATGGTATTTGACAGTCACTCCTTCCTTCTCGATAAACTTTCTCTACTAGTGTTGTAGTCACTTTCAGCTACCATAACAGAATTCCACAGATTGGGTCACTTAAATGACAGAAGTGTATTGCTCACAGTGCTAAAGTCTCCAAGACCGAGGAGCCAGGAGATCCAGGATTTGGTGAGGGCTCAATTCCTGGTTACAGATGGCCATCTTTTCACTGTGTAGTCAGACCGTGAAGTGAGAAAGCAAGGTCCTCACCTTTTTCTCTTTTTGCAAGGCCATTAATCCCATCATAATGGATCCACTCTTGTGGCCTAACCTATCTCTATCTTCCAAAGGTTTCTCTTCTAAATTTTATCCCAATGGGAGGTATGATTTCAATGTCTGAATTTTGGTGGTAGATAGATCACAAAGTTTGCATCCATAACTACTAATGTACGCTGTTCTCTTTCATCCACTACTCTCTTCAATTTGCTTTTTTACTTCACTGGCTTCTCAGTCTTTTCTGGTTCTCCCTTATCTGCTTAGCCTCCAGTTGATAGAATGACTCAGGCCTCTGTTCTGGGTTCTCTCCTCTGCCTCACTAACTAACCTCAGGGATTTAAATAGCATTGCTATCTTGACAATGCCCACCTTCACATCCCTAGCCTCCTTTCCTGTTCTGAAATCTGCATATCCATGTTGATCTCTAAGGGAGATCTCAACATCTCCACCCAGATAACTAAAGCGAATCTCAGTCTTAACAAGTGGAAAACAGGTTTTGCTCATTCTAAAAATCTGTTTTCCTGCAGTATTCCCCCATCTCACCAGATAGCAGCCCCTGTCTTCAATTGCTAGTAGCAAAAAAAAACATAAAATCATCCTTGACTCCTCTCTTGTTCTCTTTTACACCAACATGTTAATTTCTACAAATTCTATTTATTTCATCTTAAAATATACCCAGAATCTGACCACTTCCCACTGTAACTAGGCAGAATCCTGGTAATAGGTTTTATTTTTCCTCTGATTATTGTAACATCTTTTTATTCATCTTTCTGCACTGCTTCCCCCAGACATTCCCAATAAAATGATAGGTCATCTTTTAAAACATTTCGTTTATCTGCAGAGAAACCCCCACTGACTGATTTCTTTCTGGTGTAAAGGTCCTACACCCTTATTCCTTATTAAACCTTGGAGCTCCTGTGTGATTTTTGCCCCATATAGTCTCTGTGCATTTATTTTCTGGCAGTCTCTTTACTTCACTTACCATACTGGTCTTGCTTTTATTCCTCAACCATTAAAACGTGCTACCATGTCATAGACTTTGCTGCTCATGCAATAAAGGAATTTTATTGTTTCACACAAGTGTTAAAACAGAGTTAAAACTACCATCAGGTAAGGTTCAATTTAGATATCAAGCAACATAATGGCAGACTCTAGCTCTCAGTGCTCAGCCATCTGTCCTCAATGATATGGCCACTCTAGATGACCTCTCTCTAAGAACCCTAGGCTTATCAACTTATCAATACCCACAGAGTATCTAAAAGTCACTAGAATATGTGACACTTTAACCAGACCAGGTCTGAGTTATATACTCACAGCTGGTATCTGTGAGGGGAAGAAGGGAATAAGATACTTATTCTTCTCAAAAGGAAAATATCTCATTTCTCAGCATAAATATATGTCAAATACAGCTACTTAATAGAAGATTTTGTTACCATCGAGATCAGTGTTTTGAAGAATATTATATTTAATGACCTAAAAGTCTCATAATGCCAAATTGAAAAGTAGGATATTAAATGACTAAAAATGAGTGAGAGAAAGGAAATGTGAATTCCAAAGGAGAATAAATGAGATATTAAGAGAACAGTCTTCAAGTGAGGCAATTATGCAAATATTTTATTCTTATTTCTTTATGTTATTGATATTTTCTACCATGATCATGCACTCCATGAAACCTAGATAGGTGGTTAGATAATAGCTGAACATGAGTATTGAATGCTGTGAACTAGTCACAGGTGTAGCTTTTCAGTCTTGCTTTCTGGGGTGTTGCCCTGAACTCACCTGCTCGTCTGTGTGTAAATTTGTTGCCCAACTTCTCACACCTCAGCTTCTTTGTCAGGTAGGAATGATGGTGCTCACTTCATAGGGTTGTGACAAGGAGCTAATAAGCTCAATAAAGTGCAACATGTAGCCCATACTCAGGGCTTAGTGTTGTCATCACCAAGGCTCAGACCCGGGTAGAGGGGAGAAAAAAGCAAAGACAAGCCTCAACATTTCTGTAATGTTTTCCATTCCTGCAGGATGATCATCTTGTAACTTTTTTCAAACAACTTTTGGGTAGGATTTTATAACCAGTGTCTGTCCAAGGTTGACTGAGCCAGGGCAGCAAGAGTAAAGAAAACCCATGGCTTATTTGTACTTTCCTGCCAAGATATAATCTAGGGTCTTTTTCAAACACCAGACATAGCAGGTTGCTATCAGTCTATCAGTCATCAGGGGATCAAGAGAGAGATAATTTAGGTGATTTAAGCCATGGCTGTAGGCACCCTTCAGGTAATTTTGCAAACTTCTTCATTTCAGAGAGAACTTTTAAAACATGCTTTCACCGAAATCTTCATAGCCATCATGTAAATTGCCCCAACCACTATGCTGGCTTCTAATTTTTTATGAAAATAATTTTTAACTTGTGCCCATCAGATGAGAAAACAAGAGAGAAAAATGTCACCGGTTGCTGCCTATCATATAATTGGAGTCCTTGTGAACAGGCCCTAGATGACACAGTGGCGTTAAATAAAAGATAAAATGGAAACAAGACTCTTTGAATAATACTGGCTGAAAGCAATTTCCTTCTTGAAGTAGGGCACTGCTGATCTGAAAGCCACAAATTTGGGGGAATCATGCAGGGCCTGAGACTTTGATTGTATAGTTAATAAAGGATAAAAAAAAAATCTTCATCTCATACAGTTGATGACATGCAAAACAAACTCAAGATGTTCAGTGACAGAGTTGCAAGAATTTTAACTAAAAAACGAAACAGGAGCTAAGGCTCTTCTTTCAACCATTCACAAATTTACATGTGCAGAGTCAGATGAGTTGTGTGGTTTTTTTTTTTTTCTTCAACCTCTGCACTAAGATCTGGGGCTAGAAACTTATTTTAGATATTAATTTTCAAGATGTCTGTGTCATCTTTATATTACCAGAGACTTATTTGACAATAAAAATTATATATGCCTAAGGACTTTCATGCATGGAAAAACCACACTCTCCAACTGACAGTGTGTTTTAGGAAGCCCTTTTCCTCTGGCACCCCCGCCTTTTCTCTCCCCTCAATGCACCCCTTAAAAAGCCAGGAGATTTGACTCCATGCAAGCCATTTAGCTCAACACTCCCTGATGGCTGCAGTTCCTTCCCGGAAACGTGAAGTTTGAACTTCAGAGAAAATAAGTATCTTTTACATTTTTTAAATGTATTTCTTCTGTTATAAGTACATTTTTTTCTGCCAATATTGATGATGGTAAAGGTTAATGAAAAAAATATATAAGGAATGAGCCAGCCACTGAGACTCCAGGCAGAAAGAGAATTGTCTGGCCAAGTGATATAATTCCAAAAAGATAAAAGGGGTTAAGACTCCATTTAGTCAAGCACAGCAACAGGATGCAAAAGTTCCCAAAATGAGCTCTGATGGATGTAAGCAGGAGAGGGACGTGCCATCATTTTTAGGAAATGAAATAGGAAGGAAATTTTTAGAGATAAGGCAAAGAGGTAACCAGTGGAATGAATCTCATCTGGGTGGCAAATCTATGTCCTTTGTCACCAGAGCATGCCTGCCATTGCCACAATCATTTTAAAGGAATCTAAAAAGAAAAAAAAAAAAAAAGTACTGCCTTAATGTACACATTTTCGCTTTTTTTGCTAAATTCTGGGAATTTCTTTAAATGTGACAAGGGTCACTGAACTCTTTCATTTCTACTTAATAGAATGTTTTTCTTTATGCTAAGGTCCTACCAACGTGAATATCATTCCTCGCTTTTCATGATCCCAGAACAGGTATGCTGTGCATATTATTTCTTCTTAATGGAGAGAACTCTGATTTGGCAGTGATTTCTGTTTTCTCCCCAGATTATTTTCCCACTCAGGGTAAGGCCAGTTGAATTGGAATCTGTGCTTTGTGTTGGATCAGATCTGTAATGAAGTTAGTGTTCATGTAAAGAGAAATAAAGACTTGTGCTTTGCAAAGGGGTGGGGAGAGATCCATTTAAAGGTGCCTCCTCAACAGCCCCTCAATCTCATCAAGCTATTGGGTGGTTATTATTTTCCCCCTGGGAATTATTTATGGGTGGAAAAGACATTTTATTCTAGGAACATAACCAGGCCATTTGGGGGTAAGAATGCAAAGAGATTCTTGCCTCTGCTAATGATCTTCCCTGACTGATACTATCATCTGATCTACCCTCTGGAGGTAAGAAAAGAAATCCAAAATCTGCTTGTTTAGTTTTTCTTGTGAAGTGAAATGTGGCAAAATTTCTAATAGCTGACACACGCTAATTATAGCAACAGGGGAGGGGAGGATTGGTGTACCTTTGTTCTTTTATAAAATTACTTAGATTGTTAATTGTAAAGAAGAATTAAAATATAAATCTGGGGAGAGGCCGGGAGAGTACTTGAGTCAACCTTGTCATTTGATGATTTTATTGTACATTTTGGTACTTTAGCAGAGTTGTATATAGAAGGAGTTTATTTGACAGAATATGGCAATTGGTGTCTTTTCTGTGGATATTATGAATAAGGTTTCAGAATACTTTGAATTTGTATCTAATTTGAAAGATACAGTTTTAATTTTGAAAGTGACTCAGCACCAAGAATCTAGTGGGCAATGAATAAAAATGGCTTCTATCAAAAAAAAAAATGCTAAGTATAGGCCATGTAGAGAAAAGGAAACCCTGTACACTGTTGGTAGAAATGTAAACTAGTATAACCATTATGAAAACTACATCACCTCAGATCAGTGAAAAATAAAACCACCACATGATCTCCCCTCTATCTGATATGTACAAAGGAAGTGAAATCAAAACATCAAGGAGACATCTGCATTCTGGTGTTTATTACAGCTATTTGCAATAGCCTAGAAATGCCTACGTGTCCTTCAACTGATAAGTGGATAAAGAAAATGTAGTACAGACACAAAATGGAAAACTATTTAGCTATAAAAAAAGAAATCTTGTCATTTGTGGCAACATGGAGATCACTATATTAATTGAAATAAATCTGGTGTGTAATAACTAGTACCAGAGGGTCTCACTCTTACATGAAACTTAAACAAAAATTCTATAGAAGTTGAATGTACAATGGTGGTGTCCAGAGGCTGGAGTGGAATGGGGAGGATGGAATAGGGGGAGCTTTGATCAGTGGGTACAAAGTTACAGTTGGACAAATGCAAGAATCTCTAGTGTGCTATTATTGCACAGTGGATGACTAGAGATAACAACTACACATTTCAAATTGCCTGAGGAAAGGACTGAAATTTTTCTTGATAAAGAAAGGATGAATGTTTGAGGAGATAAACATATTTAAACTGATTTAAATATTACTCATGTCTAGATATATACTATATTTGTGTATAATAACATTACCTAATACCCCATTAATATGTACATTTTTAATATGTTTATGTATCAGTTAAGATATTTTTGAAAAGAATCTAGTCTGAGCTGTACACAGATCTTGATTTCTTATATATGGTTGCAAACAAAGATAGTGATTTTCCTGATTAAAAAGCTTTGCTTATAATTATGAAGAAATTGGGCCGTACAGAGAGCATGTTAATATAACCTGTAGATGGTTAGAACAGTACCTTACTTAACTTTATTGTATTCTTTATTGTCCTATCTATTGTGATAGGACATTCAGGGTATCTTTCTTGTTCTAGGCCAGATTTATTACCAATTATTTTCAATCCATGAACACTAAGATGACTTTGGTAATTTGGGGCTGCAAGGAAGACTTAGTAAAACATGGTATAAATTGGAGAAGAGGCCCCAATCCATGCCACTTGGAATCATCAAGTCAAGAAAAGGATACATGTTGAAATAAGGGAAAAAGTTAAGTACCAGATTATTTATAGCTATTTTGGGAGTATTGTATCCAAAGTTTCCAAGGAAATCAAAGGCTCAGGTCATTAAACCACCATTAAGTACAGCAGTGTGCAAGAATCTCTGTCAGTGAGAGCCAGTAGGGAGGTACAAATAGGATCCAGGATTTCATAAGCAGAGTTGGAATTTGAGAACAGAACATTTATTCCTGGTGCATTTTTAAACTACATAATTCGAATTTACTCTTAAGAAAACAAATCAAAAGAAATTAGTCAAAAACAAATCACCAAGAAAGTAGGACACTTATGTTTTGAGTGGAACCATAAATAAGGCTTATCATGATTAGCCAGTGATTTAGAGTCTCTTAAATTATCCATTTTGGGGGACAGGTTTGATTTGGGGGCTTAAGATAAAGAAATGCAGAAAATATAGATAAAGGCAAGGTTGACTAAATTGGAAATGCCAAAAATGACAAGCTCAACCAGTGTCTATGCCTGTTAGTTCCTGTGAAAATTGTCGTCTTTACCAAATTTTATTTACCTATGTTGAATTCTATAAATGTGGTACCCATTTTTTAATCTTAGAAGCTCAACAGATGCTGAGATTGAGATAAAAGGAAATTAAGTTAGACTTCCCTCATGGTGGTATATTGGTCAGATTTCTACCTCTGTGACAAAATACCTGAGAAAAACAACTTAAATAAAAGAATTATTTTGAGCATGGTTTCCGAGGTTTCAGACCATGTTCATCTGACTCCACTGTTCCTAGGCCTGCAGTGAGACCGAATATCGTGGCAGAAAGACATGGCACAGAAAAACTTCTCACTTCATGGTATGTGGGAATCAAAGAAAGAAGAAGGGTCCAGGGACAAGATATAGTCCCTGAGGGCACATTCTGAGGACCCACTCCCTTCAATCAGGTCCTACAAACTGTAGTTTCCACCACCTCCTGACAATTCATTCAAATTATCCATCAAATGAACTCAACCACTCATGACGTCATAGCCTCATGATCCAGTCACTTCCCCAAAGCCCCACCTCTGAACATTGCTTCCTTGGAGACCAAGCCTTCAATATTTGAACCTTTGAGGGAAGTTTCCAGTTCTAAACCATAACACATGGCATATCTACTACTAAATGAGAAGTCTTTCATATAAAGAAACAATTCTCCATAGATTAACTGTACAATAAAATGAGCCCAAATCAACAGAAGATTATTTCTGCCCTTGAAGCTAGAGGCTATGTCCCGGCAGGGATCTAACCACACATTATATGCTGGGTTCTCGGAGGAGACTGAATGGACTCTGAGACACATCAACGTGCACTGAAAGGAGCCGAAGGAAGTACAATCCAGTAGAAAGTGTAGTTGAGCCAGGATGGCAGCCAGACAACAAACTCAACCAATGACTAACCCAATGGAGAAATTCGAAACTAAAATTCCTCTTAAATGTGTCCTTCTTTGGGCTGAAAAGTCCTGGCATTTATAAAGTACTTCATGAGTCACTTGAGGTAGGCTGGTCTTATAAGTCCATGATCTTAGGCAAGGAAATTTTGTGCAGCTGAAGTCATCCCTAAAAAGGCTTCGGGCTGAAGCTTGCCTGGGACCCTGATGACTTGCCAGAGCACTAAGGACTGGGACAAGTCTTTCTTGAAGGAAGATTTGAGCACATGTGCCACTCAGAGGAGGATCTAGAAGGGCATCACTGTGGTCATCACAATTTCACTTTCTATTGTTATTTTGGATAGAAAAAAAAAGTTCCTTATATAAGGGCAGGTGGCTTATTGTACAGAATAATTTTTCATGGAAATCTTAGATTCAAAGTTAATTCCTTCGTACATTTTCTTTATAAAAGAGACCTTTCACTTTGTGTGCTTCAGTTCCATCCTTTTTTGCTGCAAATAGCAGTATTTCATTCTCTATGTCTCATGATATTCCATGGAATGCATGATACATGCATGTGTTGAAATATCACAGTGGGAAAATTTAAAAAAAAAAAAAAAAGCTTTCCAGTTATTTTCCCCAAGTACAAGTAGAGAGAAATTTAGGGAAGTTTTAAGTGTGGAGACACAGCAGTCTGATAAACTTCAGGGTTTAAAATCGATTTATGGTCCAGCAATCCCACTGCTAGGTTTATATACGATGGAAATGAGATGTCATTGGTATCTGCAGCCCTATGTTTATAGCTACACTGTTCTTGTTAGTTCAGGTATCTACCTAAATGTCTACCAATAGATGACTTGATAAAGAGAATGTGGTACACATATACAGTAGTATATTATTCAGCCTTAAAAGAATGAAATCCTGCCATTTCCAACCACACTAGTGAAAGCAAGAGACAGGATGTTAAGTGAAATAAGTCTGATGTGGAAGGACAAATACCATATGATATCACTCTGTGGAATCTAAAAACGTTGATCTTATAGAAAAGAGAATTTCAGTGACCTGGATGGGGTGGTTCAGGGGGAGGAAGGATGGGGAGATGTTGGTCAAAGGATATATAATTACAGTTAATAGGAGAAATTAGTTTCAAGAATCTCTTGGGCAGCAAGGTAACTATATCTAATGACAATATATTCTATTCTTACAAATGTGGATTGTATGCTATGTGCTTTTACCACAAACATAATAAATACATGACCTTGTTTATTTAATTAGCTAGGTTTAACCATTTTATAATGTATATATACTGCACAATATCATGTTACACATGATAAAAACATGTGCTATTTGTCAATTTAAAATACCTCTAAAGCAAATAGTTTACAATATTACAAAAATATCCATCTCAAAGTCATATTTGTTATGCAATAAGCAGACAAGCAATCTATATAATATTTTTATAATATTAAGAAAATAGATTAGAGACTCAGGATTTGGACAAAAGGATCCCTAAAGTACTGTAATTATAATCAGTGTGATAAGAGTTCTAGCCCCCAAAATTTCATTCACTTTAAAATCGATTTTTTTTTCCTGAGCATTCCATGATTACAACCAAAAATCATAGTTGGAGAACAAAAGAAAAATCATTGTCTCCCTGAGCAGTGGCTCACATGTTTGTCAAAGTGTAGAAAAACAGGTAAGGGATATCTCTTTAAAGGTCTTCCCTGGGCTGAGCTTCTCTGCAGAGTTCTGCACTCCTTGGGGACCACAGGTGATTGTACACAGCCTAATCCTAGGATCAACATCTGGGAGAGCACACCAAGTAGATCTCATCCAGGACAACCCCCCCCCTTTTTCTTTATTAATTCCTTATTTAGCTGAACTATAAATATTATTAAACATTTGCTTATGAACTGCCAGAGCACCATGCTGTTCAACAGATGAGGCTGGTGTGTTTTAATTTTATGCACTCGAACGTGCTTGGTTTAGCTCTCTTTGCACTCCACATTTCCCTAAATTCCAGTTATTGGAAAGATTTTCTCCTTGCAACTCAAGGCACAGACTTTCTTCATTTTCTTTTTCTGGTGGTGGGGGAGTCAGTGTGGGGACATGTGTGAGAGTAGGAGGATTAGGGGGCGGATTGGGTTAGGACACATTTTCATTTGCAGCTGCTATGACTCCCCAGCCTTAATCCAGCCCAGATCTCCGTGGAAACTTAACACCACCCTGGTGACCCTGGAATTGCACCAGAGCTTCAAATCACCAAATAAGGTAAGTCGTTTGTCATCTGAACCATAAATATTTACATCCACCAGTGACAAATGTATAAAGAGAGTGGAGTGACTGCAATCTCAGCTGCTCTGCTAAAGCCTGTCAGTAGCTTCTCTTATCTCTTGAAAGCCCCGGTGACTGATTTCTGCTAGTTGAATAAGAATGTACTTTCCAGCTTGTTAACCTGCTCTAATTGTTCAGTATGCCAACATCAGTCACCTAAGAAGTTTTTATTTTTCTTTGAAATTCAGGGCCCATTACACCCACCTTCATTGGGGCCAGCCAACATTCAGCATCCTTCTGGATCCTGCTTCCTTTCCATCCAATGTTCCATCCCCTTTCTTGCTAAAAGTCTCAGAATTATCACCACTTTTTTTTTTTCTTCATTAGACTTAACTAATAACAACAAAACAATTCAATGCTATCCCTCCCTGATCCCACTGGGTCTTGCATAAAAGTGACTTGGAAGTTAAGTCTGGATAACTTATCTGAGTACAAGCTTGGGCATAGGCTCAATTCCTAAGTTGGCTACTTCACAAAGCAGTTTTTAATGTGAAACATTTTCCAGCATGTATGTTGAAAAAATCTTTCCAATATTAGATGACCTGAAAGTGAACATGTAAACTAGATCTTATTTATTCTTTTATCAAGATTCAGACTAGTAAGAAATATGAAAAATCAGTTCATCATGCTGTTAGTTTTTCATCCACTTAATCATTATGCAGAGCTTGTATTTTTGTATACTGACTACATAAAGAACTGTTAGGGTTAATTGTTAGAGTGCTAGATGTATATTTGAAATATGAAATTCAAAAATTAGATGCTTCAGCTTTGTAGAAACTGAATTTAGTTTTTTTTGTTTTGTTTTGTTTTGTTTTGTTTTGTTTTGTTTGCTTTGCTTTCCTTGGATTTTTGTTATTTTTGTTTTTGTTTTGTTTTGGCTATAAGACTGTTTTGCACATACACAGTTGTTGTAGATATACTACCAAGAAAAATGGCTGAAGCTTTCCCTACAGTCCTATTGTTGTTTGATGGCTAAAATTCAATTGTAAAATGATGGGTAAATTTATCAGCCTCTGAAGAGTTTTGCCTGTAGTAAGAATTTAAACTTAGCAAGAACATAAACTGAGCCTCAAAAACAACTGAGTTGACAACTTGCAGAAATTTGAATCACACCTGAAAATAAAGACTCAACTCGCTTGACCTCTTGAAAGTTTCCTAACTCTACGCTCAGTTTGATGCTGTTCTTCTCCCCGATCTCTTACCTTTCTGTGCATGGCGATTACAGCAACATGCTGCAATTTGAGCTCCTTGATGCCAGAGTCTATTGGTTTGTTTCAAAATATCTTAAATATGGCACAGTGCTTTGCAGATAATTTGAGCATAAAAAAATGCTAGTTGAATTGATGAATGAGAAGGGAAGTTGAGAAAGGCAAGAGAGGAATGGATCTTAAGACAAGGGGTGTTTGATCTTTTAAAATTAGCATAGACAAATCTCAAGAACTTAGCTCCTTCTTATCACTCCAATTTGTGTGTGTGAGTGTGTGTGTGTGTGTGTGTGTGTATGTGTGTGTTAGTAGTAGATTAGGTGACACTGGTTTTGATGGAAAAGTGGCTTATCAACATTAAGCTGGGGTAAAATGCAGAGGCAGAGCAGACTCAGAGGGACATATAAGTGTAGCCTTAAAAATTATTTGCAATTCAGATATCCGAAGTAATAGCCATGTATGAATTTTAGCACATATGATTCTATCCAGGGCCCAGAGGCATGACTAACCTCTAAGATATAGTTAACATCTGCCTGATCACCCCCTACCCTGCTTTCTACTTCCCAAATATGGAGTCTTCTTAATGCTTCCTACATACAAAGTTCTTACATCCCCACTGGGGCTTAATATCCTTAGTGCTCCAGAATTATTTCTTATTCCTCTCTGCCAAGCAAGACTCCCATTTCCTGAATTACTTGTTTTCAGCTTGATATTCACATGATCATTAAAGTAATTGTTACTATGACTTACAGATTTGATCTTCCCAGAATATTTGCTTTTAAAAAAATGAGTTTGCTAATTCAAATTAATTTCTAATTGCTGAAATATTTTTATTAGAACAGATATTATAATGAAAAGAACTTATGGTCCTCTCTGCTTAACCCCCCCCCCCCCACCCCACTTCATGCCCTGGCTGTGCATTCACTCACATAATTACTCCAGAACTCCGTCAATAGCACTGCTCAGTTACACATGGTCACACCCTGCATTCTCCTGTAATCTCCAGCAAGTGTCTTTTCATCCAGAATTCTTAATAAAAGAAAAATTATAGGTAAACAAAGGCAGCAAGCTTAAAGGGGACATTATACAAAATAAAACTCACAAAGGACGAGTGTCCTGTGTTAGAAATAGCATTTCTTGGAGGCTGACAATTGGCAATTAAGACATATAACTTAGGGATAGTCTTTTATATTTTACCATTATCTTATCTGTAAATGGAATAAATGCCATTTCTGTGTGGGCTTAAAAGTAATATAGCAAACAAAACACCTCAAAAATACAAAAATATTGCTGGGCATAGTGGCTCATGTTGTAATCCCAGCAGCTCATGAGCTGAGACATGAGGATCTTAAGTTCAAAGTCAGCATCAACAACTTAGCAAGGCCCTAATCAACTCAGTGAGATCCTATCTCTAAATAAAATATTAAAAAAGGGACAGGATGTGGCTCATAGGTTAAGTACCCCTGGGTTTCATCTCCAGTAATATATATGTATATGTATATATAAATATATATTTATATATATAACTATAATATATATTTATATATAAATAACATATACAATTATAATATATAACTATAATATATAAATATATATTATAGTTACTGATACTCAATATATATATAAGACTTCAGCTTTAAAAGTTATTCTCAAGCCTATATTTTCTCCTTTGAGGAATGAAACTTCTAAAAGGAAAGTATGATGAGTGTCCTATTATTTTAATAGCTTTTTTGATCATTAAAATAAAATTTGGTGTTATGATTTCAAAATTCAAAACATGATTTTTTTCACATCAGTATTTTTTTTAATCCTCAGAACAAATACTGAGAGGTAGTATATATAGTAGGTTGGAAGACCTAATAAAATAGGTGGTGTACAGAATTCAGGAGTAATAATCAGAACTCCTCAAAGCCAGCCTGAGCAGTAAATTTTCAACAAATAGACCTTGAGAATGTCACTGAATCTTACTGAGCCTTGATTTTCTTATTGTTTAAACAAGGATAATTCAATCATTCATTTAAGAAATACCATTAAGCACTTTCTATGTGTTTAGCGTAATTGATACAAAATATAAATCCCATTGCTAAACTCCAGGGTTTAGTTGCCCTGTCTACCTCTTAAGAATTTTGCAAAGGTCAAACTAGGTGTTTAAGAATGTGCCTTCCCAAAAGGGAAACTCTAAAAGATACTCTAGTCTTTGTCTTGTGGACATCCACTTCTAACTATGGCAACAGGGATGCTCAAAGTTCAGTGAACATATAACCAAAGCAATAGGTCCTCAAAGATCTAGAAGGGCTTGCCAAAAAGTTCTATGGAGGTTGTCCTTTTTAAAAAAATACATAAAAGACATGATGTAAAAATATTACATAAATGAACACACAAACATTTTTCTATTTTTCCATGTTGTGATCCCAGGAAAGGCAAATGTAACAATAGCTGGGGGTTATATTTGAATAATAAAGGCTCTCTGCCTTATTTCAATTTCATTTGAATGTATTCTAAATAGTCATTTAGTTTAAGTGTTCACCTGTAACTTAAAAACATCCTATATCTGTTAGCTTCTCTGAAAGTTAAAATCTCTGGACATGCAAAGTGACACATTTCTTTTCCTGAAACTTGATTTAAATCATGATTCATTAGTAAACTAGGCTAGAATTTATAATATATTTTAAATCCTTAAATTTAAATTCAAGGACTTGCAATTAATTATTAAAATTCAGAGAAAAATTAGAATTGGGTCAGGTGAGTGAGAAAGGAATGACTAAATGCCTTTTATGAGTCATAAGCTTAGTGTTGAAATTAGGTTGTGTGTGGGATTGGTTGGCAAGGGTTGCGGCTTGCCCACTTGGAAGTAGGCTGATATTTTTTTCAGTTAATATTCTCTCTTTCATTATAGTCTTTGAAAGACCTCAACATTTCCAGTTACATGTGTGCATGGAATGTTTCTGCATTGAGTTGATTCATTATACTGCTTTATGCTTATTTCAGACAAAACTTCTACCTTCTTTATACAATGGATACCTGTTCAATGTGATTAAGAGGGGAAAAAAGAAATCATGGATCAGAGTGTCATGAAGAAAACATATTGCATATCCTGAAACACCTAATCAGGTTGCAGCTAGAAGGGTCCTTGAAGATATTAGTGACACAAGAAATGTCTTTGGGAATGTCTTCATCTATATACATGTTTTTTTTTTCTGAAGTGCTTCATTATTCATATATTATGAACTGTTCATGGGACTTGGCTTAGATTCTCTCCTTCAGGCACTTTGGTCTCCAGTGACCTGTTAAAATGGTCTTAGCACATTCACAAGGCTTTTCATTGCGGTCCAGCCTGTTTGTAAAAACGATCCATCAATATCATGTTCAGATGACAGTCTATGTAGAACCTGCCTTTGCTTAACCAGCCTGTCTAATGCTGAGAGCATAGAATTCTATCCAGGAATGACATCTTGAATAAGTTTGGATTGGGGCATATTGCATTCTTCTTCAAGAATATTTTTTTTTCTTCCTTCAGACATTTCCTTGCTTTTACAAGGCTATAAAAATAAGAACACATTTTTCTTCCCTTTGAAATGATGTTGGCCCTAGTTTTGCTCTTCTCTGGGGTACAAGATAATTAAATCTGCATGCAAAGAAGGAAATATTTACAAAGTCATGATTTTGATGTCATATGCTATATTCAGTCCCAATATCTATGATAGCTCTTCCAACCTCTGCTTGTTGACATCAGCAGAATTATCAGGGCTGACATTTATGGGGACTATCATTTATAGGACATTATAGTTGTCTTCCAAAATAATAGGCAAAAGAGTTCTCCAAAAGATAGTTTCACAATTGTTACCCACATTCTGACTGATTCCTATCCTTGCAGGAAAACACAACTAATTAGACTAAATTGAAAACAGTGCAGAAAGCGACCGGTGAAAGGTTTACATAGGTACCAGTTCTAGAACAGATGCAAGGGATATCTCTCAAGCAACACTAATTGTACTTCAAGTTTGTAAGCATTTTTTTTAAGTTTTAATATTTTTTTAAAAAGAAGAGACTCACTTTTTAGTCTTCTTAATAGTACTTCTCCATTAATAACCCTTTCTTCTCCCGGGATGGGTAGAGCTGACACAGGAGGCTGGTGAAGGGCAGCACCACTTCTCTTTGCCTGCAGCATCTTTCTGGTAGTCCCTAAGTCAGATTGTGCTCCTCACAGCCAAAATGCAAACAGATCCTCAAAGTACAATGTCATATGCTGAGGAAAGCCGAAAAGATATAAAATATTGTTTGCCACACATCTTTGTAGTCCACAGTAATCCCAACTGTTTATTCTACTTTTACAGTGAAGAAGACTGCAAACAGCTCACTCATTTGTCAAATACAGAATGGTACTGCACTTGCATTTTTCCTTGTGCAAAGCCTAAGGGTATATTATTCAACTACAATTATGTCTAACTTTTATGAGCCTATATGCCAAGCTTTGCATTATTTTACACTTTGAATTGTACTTTAGACAGGGGACATAGCCCTATGGTAGAGAGCTGGCTTAGCATGTTTAAGACTCTGGGTTTGACTCCCAGAATCAATCAATCTCTCTCTCTCTCTCCTACACACACCCTCACACACACACACACACCACAAATTATATAGAAATGTACTTATTGTTAATCCTATCAGAAGCCCTGTGAGGAGTGGACCATTATTATTCCCATTCTATAGTTATTGAAACTGGGGCTTGGATTAATTTTTCTAGAATAAGAGAGCTAAACCATGGCTGAAAGAGGATGCCATCTACCCCAAGAGGCCCATGATCTCAAAAGCATTATTACATTGCATCCTTAGAATCACCAAGTAGGAAAGAACTATCTCTATTCATATCACCACTTTATAAAGGATGAAAGTAAGACCCATGTGGCAACATTTGTTCCCAATTATTTAGTGGCAGAGCAAGAACTCTAATGTGTTTATCTCCTAATTCTCAGTCTACACCCTGGGCAATAAACCTCTAGTGATAACAGCAGATCTTTGAACTGATAACAGCAGATCCTTGAACAGATAATCCTATTAAAAACACATTATCCTGATTATGCTCAGTTTTTAGGTCTGTCTACCATTTTATTCTTACCTGACAACAAGTAGGTGTGCAATATTTCTCACAAATTGAAAGATAAAATTCTGAAATTCATAGTATGAAGAGCTCAAGGTGAACTTGGATCTAATTATATCTGTACAAGAATGTTTCTCCCTGGTCATATTTCCTTACTTTTACATTTCCAAAGATTATATATACACTTTTCATTGTGTTAATGACCCCATTACCTTTCCCTATTTCCTTGTTTCTAATCTTATCAATTTTTACCACTATATTCTGAAGGAGGTAGCTGGTGTTTACTGATATGGGATAAGTTATTTGACTTATTTAAATTATGATTTCAGTAAAAGAAGGCAGCATGATGCTCTAGAAAGATCATGTGATCTGGCCATAAGAACAGACTCAAAGTCCAAATCCTATTCTGAGAAGCATTAGTTACATAAATTTTATTCATTTCTCTAAATAGTAGATTCTTCATTTGAAAATTTGGGATAGTAATACCCAACTCTTTGAATTGAGGGCTCAAATGTAATTTTTAGAAAAGCACCCAACAAATAGTAGATTTGCAAAAACTTCTAGTTTCCTACTCAGTTACTTTCCCTAAATGTATTCAAGAAATGTTTGTTGTCAGCTGCAAGATTTTAACTTAAAGATTCATTAAGACAGAAGGCAGGCTGAGTAAACCAATCTTTGCCTGACACTTAAAAAAAAATGTTGGGGGTCTGGTCAGGGATGTGGCTATGAATGAAACAGAAAGTTCTCATCTTTTCACAGTTGCTTCCACACTTACCAGAAGAGCAGGCAAATGAATCCATCTTCCTATTTCTTCATGAAGTGCTATCATTTTGGAATACAGGATAGTCAGGGGAAATAAGAGTGCTACTGTGGAAAGGAAAATTCTCCTGTGGCTTGTGACTGGGAATTTGGGGTTGTGTTATTAGGGCTCAGGCTCATTTTTTTTTAAGGTACTACTTAGAGATAAATCTCCGTCAAGTATATCATTTTATCAGATTTGAATTGTAATAAATTTTGTTTGTTACTAGACTTTAATATATTAACAACTGTGTAAGCTAAAAATTCAAAATTTAGCAGACAGTATCTGACAGAAAGTTGGGAGGAAAATATCTAAATCATGAAGCATTGAACTCACATATTTTAAAGTTTTGACTGATATATTTCCTTACAGCTACTTCTTGGCCAACAACAATAATAATGGCAATGAACTCTTATAGCCCTCTTACAGTGAACACCATTACCCTTTTCATAAAGCAGGAACTGAGATTGAAGGGGTAACTGTTTTTTATGGTCTCAGTGAATGGACTAAATTGTGCCAAACACTAGAAAAAGCATATTCTTTTACTTTTCTGAATCAAAGCATCGTTCTGGTTATATCACTAATCCCTACTTCCCAGCTTTAACAACCTCAGAAGAAAAATAAAATTATAACTGATGTAGTTTTTATCTTTTGATGTAGAATCCATTTAAATATCTACTTAAAATCCTTGTAAAGATTTAAGTTAACTTTCTCTGCATAGGAGACAGTTTTCAGGAATCAATTTCTAAAAACTCCTTCATGAATAACTTATAGAAGTTGGTGAGTTGCTCAGTTCATGTTAGGACATTACTAAAAGTTGAATTATTTTCAAATAAAATGACTAAAATGGAAAATTACTTTCTACTCAGTTCTAATTGGTCATGTCATCCAATATGGTTTCTTCATGACTAAAATTTTTTTTCACAACTTTATGTTGTATCTTGAGCTTTCAAGGATGCCCAAAAATTTTATTAAGTGAGATTGAACTTGATTCTTCCCAAAGAGAAGGAACTTTATGCATCTTTCAGGAGAAGCTGAGTTTTGCTGTGGTTAAAAACTCCAAAAGAAACTCAATGTTTCAACACAATAAAGAGAATTTTTGGTCAAACTACATAAACAAAGTGAGGACTCTCTTCATCATAGCAATTTAAAAGACCTCACCCTATAGCTGTTTCATCTCAATATATACTGCCATAAGAACTGGGGTAAGTTGAAGGGGACCTTATATATCACACATTGGCTATTACAGCTTCCATCTGGAAGAGACATACATCACTTCTGCACACACACTTCATTGACCAAACAAATCTAATGCTCTATGTATAGACGAAGACAGTTCTTCATTGGCCTGAAAGAAGAGGTCTCAATTATATATGAAAATTCCTAATGCTTGCTTTAGCAGGTATTCCAGATTCACTTACCTGATGGTTTGGTATCATTTGATCTGCTTCAAATAAGGAGAAATCAAGAACCTTTTTTGAAAAAGGATTAACTCTTTTGTACCAGCCCATAGATGATTGGCCTTCAAGTCTTTGTAAGATACAATTGTAATTTGCCATGCTTAGGATATGAAATTGTTTTTGACTCTTTGACCAGGCTCTCTGAGTGAAAACAACTAAATTTTATGTATTGGGAGAGAGATTTTCAAGTCACATTTTTCAAAAGATGTTGGGTAAATGTTAGTTGGTTAGGCCTTGTGAGTTTCTCCTTACTCCATCCCTGAATTTCAGTTTGACTGGCTTGAAGTATGAAGAGTTACTTTCCAAATTCAAGGACGAATATTCCATTATCTTTGTGGTATATACTCTCTTTTCTAACTTGTGGAAAAGATGAAGGGAAGATTCAATTGCTGCAATGATTTTCTGTATTCAAATACATCCACTAGTTGTACTTTTTTAATGTAGAAATTACCTTGATGTTAAATGTCAGAAAAATTTGTTTACAGTCTAAATTTCAGTATAGGCTAAAGAGAAATACATTGATCAATTGGGTGACAACAATAGACTTAGAGAGGAAATTGAGAATAGCATATTTTTTTTTTACTTTTAGATTGTAAAAATGTACCTAAAATATCATTGTAAAGTTAGCATTTGTACTAATTATACACAAATTATTATTCTTTTTAAAAAAGGAAATTAACATTGATAATCTATATCTCAGAAAAAAATTTTAGTCGGTCTTTATATTTTAGATTATTATGTTGCTTTCTGGCTTCAAAGCATCCTCATGTCCAAGAACAGAAAATAAAGACTTTTAATTGCTACATATGAACACTGAAAAATGAAGTGAGAGTTAATGGAAAAATAGCTGAGATCCCTGTGAGAAGCTTTTATTTCCGTTTTCCCAACAGAATAATATAGAATGTCATGTAATAATTTTGCCCTCACTCTCTAACATATGTGATTATGTGACAATGACATATTCCTATATCTAGGTAGCTGACCTGTCTTTGGAAACAATCCAAGACAGCTTTAGAATATTCTAAATGTTGTATATAGCTTTTAACAATGCATTAAAAGATTGATATTAAGATAGTTTTTTGTCAAAAGGACTTGAAACTGTCTAATACCATCTTAAACTCATCACCTTTTCCCACAAAGGGAAATAAAATCACCACAGAAAAATACATGGACCAAAAGCAATGCTTGAAAGTTAATATGACTCCAAGACCACAGCCCAAAACCTAATCTATCTGATGAGATACAGTCACATGGATTCATGCTTTTTTCTAGATGAGAATCATTCTAGAAGAGTATCCAAAGCAGACTCAACTGTCAGTTCTTCTTTTCTCAATAAACTCACATGCTAAAAATAAAAGTAGAAAAAGAGAAAGATGGACATCTCTGATTTGGGTAGGTCTTTAGAGATAGTGGGGAGTTGAGTTAGGAGGTCAAAAGAGGCAGCCTAGTTCTTGCCTCACCTCACTGTTCTGGCATCCCAAGAAAAGAAGAAACTGTAAAATATACTTTTGCATGTCTTTTTAGACCTTTAGGATAGAATAGGATCAATAAATTGGAATGGTATGTAAGTGAATTGCAAATATAGAATGCATATGCAGTGGTTCTGCATTTTCTCTTTTTAAATTTTTTTTTTTTGGTGTTGTTTTATACAATACCTTTATTTATTTATTTTTATGTGGTGTGAGGATCCAACCCAGGGCCTTGCATGTGCTAGGTGAGCACTCTACCACTGAGCCACAACCCCAGCCTCTGAATTTTCAAAATACTTGATAAACCTGTATTTATTTATATAGGTTTGAAGAAATTGTTATATAAATAGGAGTGTAAATAAGAGTGACTTTTATGTTGCACATACCTAAAATCTTTACTTTGATTTATTTTATATTTTTTGAAGAAAAAATGAGATTAGATATGTCAGTTGCCTGGAATAAGACTTAGAATATAGTGGGAGCATAGTAAATATATGTTAACTGGTAAATTAAAGAAAACATATTAACATTTGATCTAATATTAGGCATAGATTAATAAACAGGCTTAGGATTCCCTAGAGTTTAAAATCTTAGTAAGAAATTTGTATACTACCCACCAGTTTGAATTCTTCATTTTGGATTGGGATCTGGAGATTGATTTTTATGGATAGTCCTCTTCTAAAACATGGAATCCTTTTGGATGTAATTTCCTATAAGTCAGTTAGTGTATCATTGGATAAGGTGTTGAGGATTACAGTAACAGCTGCTTAAGAGGAGGTACAAACTCTGAAGTTTAGTGGGCATCTCACTTTTTCATGCTCTTTAAGAACACTCTCCACACTCAATCCCTTGCTGCCATCCATTCTATCAATTTGAGTTATAAGTGACACTTGGGACTACAATTTGTTAAATTTTACCCTTTTTATATTTTTATTTCAAAATTTATATATTATCCTTACATATTTGAGCCAGCTGGTCTAACATGGAATATTTTTAAAAAACACTTTAAAATACTAGGCTTAATAAATTCTTTAACTACTTTTTCTCATTTCATTAAATTACTCTTGGAAGTGCTTGCTGATTAGCCACTTCATAGAGAAAGTGAAGTTAAAGTTATTAAAATATCTTCAATGCCTTGGAGGAAGTATGTTATTTAGAGAAATAACAAAAACTGAATTGCTTGTAATTTTATTCATTGAATGTTGTCCCTCTTCCCAACTCTTCATGCAATATGACTATAAGTACAAAGAATATGGATACTTGGAGGATTTTCTTATTCTTATACATTTTTAGAAGTGCTGAATCCACAAGTAAATGTAATTTTAAGTGTTCTGAGAATATGTTCTTAAAGTGAATTTTAAAATATTGCATCTAGAATTTCCCTGTACTTTAGCACACTTAGACTTTAGAAGAGTCTTGTATATATCGGTATAAATTTTCAATTTTCAAAATGATAGAACAAAATAAGCTTTAGCCTTCACATAATGTGATTTTTCTATAATAATTCAGAAAACATTTAAAATGGAAATGCCATGTGGACAATATTAAAAACATAATTGTCTTCCTTACCACAGCTCTTTAGAGGTGTTGAATGATAACATACTCAGTTAATCAATTTTTATGTCATTCCTTTTGGAAATCCTAATTTAGAGCAATGATTCTCAAAATGTGGTTCACTAGAGCAATAGCATCAACGTCACCAGGGAACTTTGGGCTTTCCCCAACTTCCTGATTCAGAAACTCTGGAGTGGAGTCCAGCAACTGTGTTTAGTCAGCCTTCTGGGTGGTTCTGATGCAGCTAAGTTTGAGAACTCATTTAGATATTCACTACAGAGTAAAAGAAACATGGGTTTATATCCTTGATCTTTGGATTATTGATGGTAGGGTAACAATTCCAGGAAATGAGCAGTCCTTTAAAGTAAAATGTGAATTTTAAGCAGCAATGTATTTGGAAAGACAAATTCTGTCTCCACTCGGGTCAGAAGGGTGTTCCAAGGCCTAGGAGGCCTCAGGACATGTTAGAATGAAGAGATACCTAAGAATTTTTAAGAATAGAATCCAGGACAACTCAAAGAATTTTTAAAAATATATTAATTGAATGTAAGGTTACCAGATTTTTTTAAAAAAAAAAAGGAGGTTATGTAAAATTGGAGCTTCAGATAAACCACAAGTGATTTCTTTAGAATGAGAATGTCTTATTTGTGGCATACTCATACTGAAAGCACTATATATTATCTATCTTAAAATTCAATTTAACATAATATCCTATATTTTTATTTGCTAAACCTGGCGAACTGAATTGCCTACTGTGACTAGTTCATCTTGTCAAAGGTTTTGTTTTAGTAGTGAGTATCATATTTATTTTATGTAGTGAAAGTAGGTATTTGCTGTTGTGTTGATAAATTGATTTGTACATTTTTTTCTTGCTTGACTTATTAAATACCTCAACGTGAAGTTTCAAAAATCTTTGCTTGGATGAGCAAAAACAAAGCATACATATAAAAAGGGTTTACATATTTTTGTGTGAGTTATCTTCACTTTGAAAACTATGTTGTATCTCACATGATTTTATTAGATATAAAAGTTAATGACTCCATTGATCTTCTTAATTGGTAAGAAATATCTATTATTCTAAGTAATATAAACACTTTTAAACATATAAAAATGTTTTAAGTAAATAATGATTGCATAATATTTTCAGCACAATTGGTGAAGTTTTTTTTTTTTTTTTAAATAAGAAGAATAGTACATGGCTGGGGTTGTGGCTCAGTGGCAGAGCACTTGCCTCACATATGTGAATCCCTGTTTTGGATCCTCAGCACCACATAAAAATAAATAAAATAAGGATATCATGTCCATCTATAACTACAAAAATAATTTTTTAAAAGAAGAATACTGCATTTGAATAATTATAAGAAAACCTACCATTTGTACAATGTCGTAAAAGACGTCATGCCTCACCTCAACCCCATCCCACAGGTACTGTCTTTGATTCTTACCACTTTGATTTGTAGGTTTGCTGTCAGACAACTTGTTACATAAACCATTTTACCAATAAGGTGATTGGGGTGGAGAAATGCTGAGAGGCTTGCTGATGATCATGTAGTGGAAGAACTATTATCAAAATATTTCTGATGAGAACATTTTGTGTCCTTATCTTGAGATTAGGACTTCTGCATGCTTACACTGTTGAATCTTTCTAAATGCATGTAGTGATAAATGAGGCAGGTTATGTTCTGCCCACTTTACAAATAATTACTGTAGTCTCCGAAAAATAACTTGCCCTATATGACACATACAGTAAATAGTGGACCACAATGACTTAAGTACAATTCTCTACCTCTTGAGTTATAAATAATCTTTCATTTATCAATTTTAGCAAGTTTGAAATTTAATGTTTCAGAAACTATAGATGTACTTTTGTTAAGTAAGATTTTCATTAATATCTCTTTTTCTCTGTAGTGAACTACCACAATTCATTCGAAACTTAAGAGGAAATAAAATTTAGTATAAGGCCTTGATTAATAATAGATTTCTCCATGACAACATTGAATTAGATGATAAAAGTCCTAAAATTACCTTTCAAAGAAAGACCCATACATTTATGAAGCCAGGGAAATGAAGATTACATACCAAACTCATTTAAGTTCTTGCTTCTGTTTGGGATATAGAAAGTTAGAAAGAAGATTTCTGCCACTTGACAAGAAAATGTAAATAGTCTAGAAAATCATATTTTTTTAATAAACTCATCAGAGACTTGAAATATGTAGTCTACCAACTAACCTGAATTCTAAGAGATAGGTTCCTCCAAAGAGCCAGGACACAAACACTGGCTTGCTGGAGTAGGTAGGCAGCATGGGAAGAAAATGGGGCCATCATGGAAGTAGGTAAAGTTTTCACTTAAATATTCAGTAAATTGCTAAAGGCAGGTTATGGGATAGTGTGACAGCAAAATCTCTGAAGCTATTAATGCAAGGAACAATCCCAGCCAGGTACAGAACCTTCTCCATAGACTCGATCTTTCTTACAAGAAAGGTTGTGGGCTACACTGGAGAACAGAGACAGCTTCCTCTGGCAGGGCCAGCCTTGGAGAGAGGAGCAGTGCCAATGCAGGAAAGGCACGAAGCCCTGCTTCATCATTCCCATCTCCCTTCAAAAGCAAATATTTCATACCATTGGGGGAAAAGCAACAAAACTCTACTTTGCATCTGCACAAGTGAAAAAGCATTGAGACTAGAAGAAGGAAACAAGAGAAAAACAAATGTTTATATTGGCAGAAGAGCAGAATCACTCTGAACCAGACCGTTAGTGCCAGGCCTTTGAGGAAATTATGATTTGGATGTGAAGTATTTCCTCAAAGTTCTTGTGTTAATGCAGGAATATTCAGAGGTAACGTGATTAGATTATGAAAGCTGTAACCCAATCAGTCCATCCTATTTTGACCATCCTACTTTGAATGGACTGACAGAGTGGTAATTGTTGGCAGGTGGCATGAGGCTGGAGGAGGTGGGTTACTAGTCACTGCCCTGTGACCCATTCTCCTCTCTTCTTTCCTCTCCTCTTCTCTTTTATCCCTCCTCCTCCTCCTCCTCCTCCTCCTCCTCCTCCTCCTCCTCTTCTTCTTCTCTCTCTCTCTCTCTCTCTCTCTCTCTCTCTCTCTCTCTCTCTCTCTCTTCCCTCCCCACCTCTCCCTCCCTCCCTCCCTCCCTCTTTCTCCCATTCCTGATCCCACCATCAATTGAAGAGTTTTCCTCTGCTGGGCCCTTCTGCAATGATGTGCTGCCTTACCTCGGGTCCAGAGCCATGGGAATCTGACATCTGAACTGAGACCTCTGAAATTGTGAGCCCCCAAAAAAACTTTCCCTACTCTAAGTTGTTCTTGTCAGGTATTTTGGTCACTGTGATGCAAAACCTGACTCAAAAAAAAAAAAAAGGGAGAAACAACAGAAATAGCCCTCTTATTCAAGACTTGTTAAACACCCCAGGTAGAGTTTGATTGCCAGATGAGAAGGAGAAATTATATCACTGAGAAGTTTCAACTTAGAGTTGCAGAGTTACAGTGCTCACTAAGAGTCACAACCAAAACAACAAAGAACTATCTCCTAAAGACCACCCCAGGCTATCTAATATGAAGATGAAAACAACTTTAGTCTATTTCTAGACTATATGGAAGAACCTGGAGGCAAAACCTTCTGTGATGCTTTCTTGGGAAAGCCTAAAGTTGGTAATGGAACAGAACATTGAATAAAATGTTCCACCTAATAACCAATGTCCCACCTAATAAAAGAAACACAAAATGAATCTGAAATTTGTAGTATACTGAAGAACGACAACAAAAGTTTAACTCATCACCTAAATGCTTTGACTCAGTCTGTCCACAGTGAACACCTAACTGAAGAAGAGGCACACCCATTTATCAGGAATAACTGCTATTCATCTCAGTCTACAGTCCTACAGATTATATCCAGCTTTCAATAAAAATTTACGGGATACATGAAAAAGTAAGATAAACTCCTCTATCAAAGAACAAAATACAATCAACATGACCATACTAAGAAATGACCAAGATACTAGAATTATCAGAAAGTTTATTTACAAATGACCTTGAAAAGGTAGTCTAGAGCATCTTTGTGCTTGTTAGCCATGTCAGAAAATGAGACTCTAGGGGAGAATTGGGCCTCAAAAACATGCATCTCTAGTTCTTACACTTCCATGGCTTCCAGTGAAAATTTGATTCTGTTGGTCATTCTGATTTATCTGCCTGACAAAAACTAGGACCAATTCTATTCAACGTTTATCATATAGCATTTAATTAAAGTTACTATCTCTAATACTCTTGACCAACAGAATGAGGCCAACAAAGTATTAAACTTAAATTTCTTGGTTTAACCAACTAGGCTTTCTTAGAAAGTTTGGGCTGGGGTTGTAGCTCAGTGGTGGCACACTTGTCTGGCATGTGTAAGGCATTGGGTTTGATCCTCAGCATCATATACAAATAAATAAAGATATTGTGTGTCCATCACCAACTAAAAGAAAATATATATTTTTTAAAAAAGAAAGCCAGGTGGCTTGGATGTGAAGATGATCTGGTTGCTACATCTGTCACTCTGTTGATCACCAGGGTTGATTAGGCTGATCTGGTCAGATAGGTGGTGTGCTCTTTCTCCCTCACTACTCCCTGAGCAGCGTTCCCCAAAAACGTGTGTTCTGTTTGAAGAGGATGTCCTTTCCAAATAGAAGAGAACCATTCTTTCATTGGGGGTATACAAGTAACTGCATTCCCCTGCTAGAATCTCCAAACATGCTCTTGAGAAATCCCAGTGGGTTTATCTTTAAATTTCTGAGTTAATTTCCCCCTCTTTGCCTGAAGCATTAATCAAGGAAGAGTAGAATATATTTGTCTGTCTTGGCCCTCGAGGAGAAAATTTAGAACAAGTGTATCATCTACATGAAACTTGGACAATGAGTATAGACTAAACTGGGTGCTTTTGGAGGAGTGAAGTGATGTCTGACATTAATGCCTTTAAAGTCAGGAAGAATTTACTTTCCATTTTGTTTTTCTATTTGACAATACCATTATAGAAATAAATATGCAACAGATAATCATAAATTAAGAATTGGATATTGTGCTAGAAAGCTCTAAAAGAACCTGAAGAATCTCAATTCAATTTAAATAATTGACACTAATCCTTGTTTTTGGAAGGACTGTGATAGCAGTAAGTCCAGTCTCTCATGTTTTCCCATATCATCTGCCAGTTTACATTCATCTGCCCACAATACTGAAAGGAAGGATATCAGGGGTGTTGAGAGAGATTCTGGGTTGGATATGTAGGAATTGGAATCAATCCCTATCATTTACAATAGTTCACTAAGTTTAAGAAGATGGTGATTAAATAACGTCAGCCCCAAGTAGCCAGGGAATGACAGAACCCATAGTTAATTTCATTTATGATGCTTGCAACAGTCTTCAAAGCCTCAGCAGGGCTTTTCCTTCATGAGTTAATCTTCAAAGACAATTGTGAAGGACAAAAATCATTAAGACAGGAGCTGGTGATGTAGCTCAGTGAGAAAGCATGTGCCTAGCATGAGTGAGGTTCTCAGTTTCATCCCCAGCACTGAAACAAAATCATTCAAATAGCTTTCTCTCATAAATTTTGAGTGTTGAGGTATTCTCTTCCCAGATGCTGAGATTTTGCTCTCTGTCTGTACTCAAAAATTGGTGTTTCTTTATCCAGGAGTATTCATTTTATCGTTTTTGCAATCATCCTCTATTTTCACACAGACAATTTTTTTTTTCCTGAAGAATCATGTGCAAGTGGGGCAGAGCAGTTTGAGAAAACTAACAAAGACACATTATGTTTTCTGCATTTTATATGTGTGAGCTTCTACAAGGGGATTGGAAAGATATGCATGAAAATGTGGATATTGTTCTTCTGATAAAGGATCATGTTAATGCGATAAAAGTACATAGGTAGCTAATCCAAAGTTAAATTTGAATCACCAAGAGGCCTTTCTCGAAACACCCCAAAAGTGTGCCAATCTTGTGTGATATTGCTATCGTGGAAAATAAAGACAAGTCATGTCCACGAATGGTCAAGGCCATATCCTGAATTTTCAGAATAGGCTTTCATTAACCCTCCTCCATTCATCTGGATCATTACCTAGAAAGTAGCCATGAAGCATAATCCTGTTCAGGTACAGCTGTTCTGTGACCAAACTGTCATAAGGAAAAGGTGAGGGAAATAGAGTCAGAAATCTTTCTAAGTTGATTTTGGAGGGAGTCCTTTCAAGGTTAAGGATTCCCAGGTGCCTGTGGATGCTGCAGAATATAGGAGCCCATTAGATACCTTCAAGGAGCTCTGTTGAGTGGATCATTGGACTGCAGCTGGTACAGAAGGCTGAAAATGCAGCACAGATTAGGATGAAGGGCCATAGTAGAATGACCAGAGCTGGCTGACTGGACTGGAAGAATAACAAAAAGTGACCTTAGAAAGTGCTGATGGCAGTGAGGCCCTGCTCATCCCAAGTGAAGTCGGTGAATGGTTCCAACAAGTCAGTTACCAGGAATGGGTGAAGGCTGCATTCCACGTGCTGTGGCCTTCATTACCACAAGAAAAGAGGCCCTCTTTGGCAGGAGTGACAATTGATGACATGTATTAATCGCTTCTACATCAGAGACTGGGGTGCTTTACTTTGTTCACAGTGGACGATGATGGATGTGCTGCCATGTCTGGGGACATGATGGATCTGGGCAACAATGGTGCAATTTAGGGTGTATAGGCTTGATCAGCAGTTTGATTCTCAGAAAATGAGATCCAACTACAAACAGCCACATGAGTGACCCCCACGGTTTGATCCATTGCCATGGCTTACTTCTATAATTCACAGCTTCCAAAAATGGGTATTTTAAAGTTGCCGATCTATTGTTTTCTACAAGTGCTAGGCCACTGGAAACAAGTCAGTAAAAATACTGCAGTTCATCAAAGGAACAGTAACATGAAAGTGTAACATTACATTTGTAGCTAGGACTCTTACAAGTAGAACCCTAACATGGTTTTGAGGTCAGTCCACTGAGTGAAGAGACCACATTTGTTTTGTTTTGTTAATATTTTTAGTTGTAGGTGGACATAATGCCTTTATTTTGTTGTTTATTTATTTATTTATTTCTAATGTGGTGCTGGGGATTGAACCCAGCGCCTCACGCATGCTTAGGCAAGCACCCTACCACCAAGCCATAACCTGATTCAGCGTACATGAGGTTGGATGGCTTCAGCCACCTGAGGGACAATACTTGGCTTCAGCTAAGCCAAACCATCAATGAAGCAGTCCAAGTTTTTAGGGACCTCTGTAAATCAAGGATACCTCAGAGCCAGCTTTTTTGTACATGGAAGAATGAAGGATTAGCCTTAGTAACTTAGAGGGATAGATCTAAGTTACTTTTGTAAATCCAAAATACTTCTGAGGCCTGGGATACTCTTACTCTATTATTAATATTGGTCAAGGGAGGCTGGCTGGGGCCTTCCCCCTCTGTAGTTATGGAGTCCAAGTTCCCATCCACTAAAATAGAAATACCAGGAAGAGTTCCAAAGCTTTTGTGGGTGAGGAGTTCAGTAGCAGCAAGAGCTCAGTAGTAGGCAAATAGTTGATTCTCAAAATTTGTGGTAACTATAGCATGCTTAACATTCTGAGTTCAATTCCTAGCTTTGCAGGGGGAAAAATGGGGAGAGCTGGGAATGTTGCTCAGTGGTATAGTCCTGGCCTAGAAAATGGTAGCTATGGTCATAAGACAATGAGTCTAAATGCTTAGGAGTTCCCCTGAGTGGAAGCAGCCATCCACAGATAGAGGTGATAATCAGTTAAGTCAAGTCAAATTTAAGGGGTCACTAGGGCTGTGAGCCCCCAATGTGGAGAGTGTGCCATAGTTTCCTGGACAGCTTTCTACTTGGCCTTTTTGCTTGGGTCCACCTCAAAACATGCGACTTTCAATATGAAGGGCTACGTAGAATGCCCAGAGTAGGCACATACTGACCCCAATAGGCAAGCAGTTCATAAGTTGTTGGGTCTTATTTTGGAGGTGGAAGGCTGAAATAACATTTTTTTTTCTTTTTGCTTGACTCTGGAGGAATTGACATTATTAATCTTCCCATATAGTCTCAAGAAACTTCACTTGGTGATTCAGATGATACCTTCTTGTTCCCATGGGAGATAGTCTTCCAAGGCTGCTTTGCTATTCAGATATCCCTGAAAGAGAGCCCAGAAGAAAGCACAGACAAGTTTCTGCACAGGAGAGGTACAGAAATGTGAGACCCACAGAGGATTCTCTCTCAGCACTTCATATTGAGAATAGTGGATTTCACTTCATGCACATTGACTCTGATTTCCCTATATATTCCTTTATCTCTCACTTTCATTTAAGAACTTAGAAGGATGGGAAAATTAGGTAATATTAACTTTTTTTTAAATCTGTCCTTAACGCATAACTTTCCTGAGAAGTTTTTGTTGTTGTTGTTGTTGTTGTTGTTGTTTTGTTTTGTTTTAATGTAAATTTGGATTGGAAGCAAAGCAAACAACAAAATCATGCAGGTTCATAAGTGATAGAACCAAATATTAATTATGTACTCCAGGGTCATTAGTATTAAATTTATTAAATTAGGTTCACTCATCTCTATATACTTTAAGAAATGTATTGTGGAGAAAGTGAACATATTTCTCAATATGATTACTGATTACTTGCAGAAAATGCAAAATGCATGATGATCTCTTTGTTAATAGTTCTCAAAAATTACACAGTTGGGGGGAAAAGAGTCTTGAACTGTTCCAAAAAGAGGAATGGAAATTATAATCATTGACTCAAAAATCGGAACATTGAGTTCTTCTTAAGTAAAAATAAATCATTCTAGATTGTTCTATATACACATAGTTTCTGGGTCTATGGTCTATAGCAATAGTTCTTAATTCTGACTGCTTATAAGAGTTACCTAGGGAGCTTTAAAAATAATAATGCCAGGCTACATACCTGCAGATTCTGATCTAATTAGTCTGTGTGGGGCTTGTTCCTTTAGGTTTTAAAAAAGTTCTTCAAGTTTTTTCAGGGTTATAGCCAGGTGGAGAACCACTGGCTCATACAGTGGAATATGCTGCTGTGTTATTCTGCTTCAGCTCCCTGTAAGAACATTGTACCACAGAACCTGGGTGTCATCTAACCATATGAAAAATAAAACTGCACAAAACAACTTAAGAATTTTATGGCTTGGACATTAAAATTCAAAATGAAATGTGAGACTCAAAATATGTCATTAATGTATTTCAGCAATTCTTAATTTGGGGATGGAGGTGGCAAATAAGAACCATCTGAGTCATTTTTTCAAATTAAAATAGCCATTCACTTGTTGAGATTCTAATGTCTGGACAGGCATGTGAGTGGGGTAGTGAAAAATATGTAAGTTTTCAAAGTTCTCCAGATGATTCTGATCCCCACCCCAGCAAAAACAATCCACGTTCTGTAGAAAACTATTTGTTTTATTGCAGTTGATTCTAACTTGCCAGGGGTATTAAAGTAGATGATTAAATGATCAATGATCAACCAAAGTCTATACTTTTGGGTTGTGTGATCAGGTTAATCATTCAGGAAACCTCAAAGTACACATATTACTAAAGGAACACCAGTGGTAGGAAAAGACACCATTAATGAGAACAATTTAAACAGAACAATAGCCAAAAGCATTCCTACTCTTAAAAAAAATAAATAAATTTATTCTAAGAACAACTCAAATGTGAGTTTACCCTTGGAAATGTCAAATGTATATAACATCAAGGAAAAATCATATTGGTAGATTTGCAATATCAAGTACTAGAGGCCACATTTCTTTCTTTCTTCCTTTCTTTCTTTCTTTTCTTGAGAGAGAGAGAGAGAGAGAGAATCTTTTTTTTTTTTTTTTTTTTTTTTTTTGTAGATGGACACAACACAATGCCTTTATTTTTCTGTGGTGCTGAAAATCGAACCCAGGTTGGGCCCGTGCTAGGTGCGCGCTCTACCACTGAGCCACAATTCCAGCCCAAGCCCACATTTCTTAATAAAGTTTTATTATTATTATTATTGACCTAGAAAAAAGCACAAAATAAATTCTAATGCTTCTTTAAAAAAAAAGTCTCAAGACTGGTGATAAAACTTAGTGTCACTTGCCTAGCATGTGTGAGGCCAGCATCATAGGAAAAAAAAAGTTTTAAAACTTCCTTTTTATAGATACACCACATGTGTGCCTTACATGGAAAGCTAAGTATAAGGAGACTTCCTGGAGCTTCAACCCTTTGCTACTCAAAATCTGCTCCATGGATAAGCAGGATCATATCACATTGGGACTAGTTAGAAACACAGACTCTCGGGCTCCACCCACACCAACCAAGTCAGAATCTGCATTTTAACAACATACAAGTAATTTATATGCACTTTTAAACTTCAGATGTACTTCTTTATTCTACTGCTTTTAAGGCAATCAGCTACACTATTGCCCAGAAACCACCAGTTGTGCCTCTTAAAGTATATAAAGCAAACAGCTCTCTCTCGCGCGCTCTCTCTCTCTTTCACACACACACACACACACACACACACACACACACACAAGACATTTTAACAGAATTCTTTGAAAGTACAAAAATAAAAGCTTTAAAAGTCTTAACTCTTACCCTAGCTCATTGAACAGCACCCTTACAACACAACATGCTGGAATTTTTCATCTTTCTCTTTGAATATAGTTAATACATGCAAAGCAGAAGTGAGCCTGCTGGTGATGCTGGTGGTAGCTGTGTTTTGTTGTTATTCTTTTTATCTGTTTTCCATTTCCGTTTCAGGCTGTAATTTCCCGACAAACAGAAGTATAAACTGTGCTTGGGAGAAAAAAATAAGGAACAAAATACAACCATACCTTCCACCTGTTCTTCACCCCATCCCTTATCCCAAACCAATGCTACATAATGCTCTTTGTCCAGGTGTGGAACATCAAGGGGAAAGGTCAGGGATAGAAAGATCCAAACTTAAGATGTGTCACCTTAAATTTAAAAAAGGGCCTTTTATTCTTATGAATGGTAATGAAAATCAAGTTAATAATTCCCAAAAGCAACCTCCCTTAAAATAATAAAAAATAATAACATAAATACCTCAAAAAGTATTTTTGAAAAGGCCATTCTTTCCCACTGGTGGAGCTGAACGTTTCATCACATGAGTTACCTGCCTTTAATATCATCTTCTGTATCTCCATAGGTGGTATTGTACTGCAACCTCCACATGGGAATGTTTTCATATTTTTCTTTCCCAGCTGCGTGACAAATATCACTTGAAACTCTCAACTTTGTGCTAAGACCTGCACAGTAAGTATTTTGAACTGAGACCATTATAGCACACATATAACATTTTCATAAGCAGGCAGCCAGAAAGATTTTTTTTTTAATGTATAAAACACAGAACTTGAAAATTTCCAATTTATTTAATTTGGGTCTGGATGGATAATTATATCACTAATAAACATCAAGACTGAGAATAACATGCAGAATATACATTGGGTAAAACCCTTGCAAAGCTATGCCAATATGTAGACCATGTATGATGTAAAGGCTAAGCCCTAATAAAGACCAGCCTTATAAAGAATGCAGTGTGGATTTTCCTGAGACACAGAAACAGGTCTGTGCTCTCAAAGTAACACCTTGTGCCAAAACCCATAATATGAGATGTTTGGCTCAGTGCCACTGTAGTAGATTCTACTGTTGCATTTCTGCAATGGCTTTCGTCCAATCTCGTAATCTCCATAAAGCAATGAATGAAAAATGCAAACTATTGAAAGAGAAATTAGAATAACATGTTTAATCGAATCACTCATTTTTTTTCTTTTGTTTTGTTTCACATGATCATGTCCCTTTTCTTTCAGAGAAACTTTTTTTTTTTGTATTGAGGGTTTAGATGGGAAAGAAAATAGCTTGAATTTCATTAGGTCCTAATTTAATGATTCTATTTTCCTAAGTATGTTCCAGTCTGATTGTGATTTTATGTTCATGTCAGTGGTAGAAGAAATAGAAGTTTATGAAATGCTATTCTCTTGGGAAACAGTAGGGGGCTGGCATGATTACTACCATTGAAAGGGGAAATTTAAATGGGATTGGGATCTAAAAAGTTATTGGTCTGGGGTTTATGGTATGAGTAAAAATTAGAGTGTTCAAAAAATATCAGTGTTAAATTACAGAGATAAAGTTTAGGCTTCAAAAAAAAATCAGGAGAGGACAAAGTATTTTCAAGAGTGCCTAGCACAGCATATAACACCTATTATTGATTAAAAAATTGAACAAATCAATAACAATTGCAGCATTTCATCATCTTGCATTGGTTTAAAGATAGCCAGTTAGATATCATAGAAAATATGTGTTAATTTGTAACATATTTCAGTTGTGCTGGTTAATAAAAATAAATCACAATCAGATGGGACTGCCTTTGTTTTATCATATACAATTTTTTGGCAATTTTTAACACTCTGGCTATTTCCAATGTCCTCATCTTTTAGAATCCATAATTTCATGATTTCCTAATTCTTACTACACTGGCTATCCTCAAAGCTTTTGAAAACCATCTCCCCTATTCTGTCATTAAATGAGGGAGGGTTTCTGAAAAACTTCCAAATTTATATCTTCAGCTTGTATCTATTTTCTGAGCTTTGAGTCTCATAAAGCCAAAAGCTTAGTTGTCTTACTGACTTCTTGTCTCATTGGCTAACAGATAAAAAACATCACATACTTAGGAGAACAATAAAAATTTTATTCGTAGTCTTTTCTATCTCAGCAAGGAAGGCCATCATATACCTAGGTCTTCCAGCTAAAAACTAGGAGGTGTGCTTGATTTCTGTTTTTCCCTCAATCTCATCCTTACGCCACGTAGAAATCCACAAAACATAACTGATATTTAAAGGTCTATAATATATCTTAAATCTTTATAATTTTTCTCCATCTCTATCTTCCATTCTAATTTTCCATCGAGTTGCAATTGATTGGTGCAAAATTTTTCTGTGATCACATGTCCATTCTTTTCTATACCAATTCTTTCTCCCCATAACAAGCAGAGTGGTTATGATAATAACTCACCTGCCTAAAGGAGTTCCGCAGCTCCTGTTGAACCAAGTCCTGGATCTGCAAGGTCTTACATATGCTGCCTCCTACCTGCCTTTACAGCCCAATCCCATATCACTCTTTCCCTTTTCCCCAGGCTGCAGCCACAATGGTCTCCTTTCACATCACACATGCCAAAATATTTTAAAGTCTCTCTCTCTCTCTCCTCTCTTTTCTCTCCTCCCTCCCTTTCCATTCCCTCCACTCTCCCCCCCCTTCTCTCTCTCTCTCTCCTGTCTGCTATGTTTGTGACCTACTCTTGCTCTTGGCATAGCTTTTTCCCTCTTAATTCAGGTTTCTAATGATGCTCTTGATTTCTTTGACCCCTCTGTAGTAGAGCCTTTGTTTATACCCATTCATAGTTACTCTCCATCACATTCCCTGCTAATGTGCTTCACAACATTTATCATAACCCATAAGTACCTCCTCCTCTCCCTCCATTCCTTCCATCATTGCTTCCTTGATCTTATTTCCTTTCTCTTCTTCCCACTTACATATAAGCTCCAAGAAGAGAAGACGCTTGTCTGCGTTTTCTGCTGTCACATGCCCTGCACATTGCAAATGTTTAGCAGATAATTGTTTCATAAATAAGTAAGGCTGTGGGAGAATAGTCCTCAGTGACAGTCCATTTAAATCTCAAAATCAAATAGCAATATTTATTTTTCTCAACATCTCGAAGGGTAACAGAACTGATAACTTTTTCTTTTTTTTTTGGTCCTATCGTACTATGTTTAAAAATCTTATACAGTGTGGACATGTATAGTCTGAAAGTGTGTCCTTCCAAAATTCATGTTTAAACTTAATCCCCACGTGGTGGTATTTAGAGGTGGGGCCTTTTAGAAAGGGATGAAGTTAGGAGGACTCCATTCTCCTCAATGGATTAATGTCCTTATCAAGGAGACTTCAGAGGGAGCTCATCTCTTTCTGTCCTTTCCACCTTTTGGATGGGAGGACACATTTATCTCCTTTGAAGGATATCTCAACGAGCCATCATCTTAGAAGGAGACAGCAAGGCCCTCATCAGACACCAATGGCAGCACCTTGATCTTGGGACTTTCCAGTCTCTAGAACTACAAAACATATTTCTTTTTTGATCTTTATAAAATAACCAGTCCATAGTATTCTGCTAGAGCAGCACAAACAGACCAAGACATGACTTCCATTTCATTTTTTTTTTCTTCAGGATACATGATGATGAAAATGGTTGGGAGTGATTATTCATAATTATTTAAATGGAGAAATGCTTAAAGAAAAAGCTGCTGATTTCACCCTGATTGCTGAGTTCAGGTCGAGTATACCTCAAAGACAAATGATGCAACAGATTATAGTATTATAATTATTATTATTTGACGTTTATTGTATTCAAGTAGTGAGGTTAACCTGTAGAGAACCATTCAGAAATGCATAGAACTTTGCTATGAAAAGGTTTCCCGGTTTTATTCTTAAATTTCTCCTCCTCCCATATCTCCATTTCACTTCCTTTCTTTTCCATCCTTTCCATCTGAGCATTCTCAGTGCTCTCTCCAGCAGATGTTAGCTTACATATGCTAATTCAACACACTTCCTTCCTACTCATTCCTAAATTCATAACATCTTCAGTGTTTTCTAAACAAAAAACACTCCAACTCTCCAGATCACAAATACTGATATGTACTTGGCAAAAACTTAGCTGCAAAGGAACTGCATTTTTCTTTTTCCTGAAAAGTTTTAAATTTCTTCTGAAATTATTCAAGTTCTGTTCTTCAGTTTTATCAAAAGTTTTCATCCCCAGTGTGGGTGTCGGGAAAGGAAATGATTTGTATCTGTTAAAAAGCAAAACAGAGTGTGTTTTTACATAACTATTTAAAACTATTCCTGAATGTGAAGAATATTTTGTGAGATAAAGGATGTACTCAAGCAAGTAAATAAAGCACTTTGAAGTTATGGTCTGAAAATCCATTTCTGAAACATTTTTTCTCACATAAATACCTATTTTTATAATAGGTAATATCACCACTTTCTTTCTATGTCCTGTAATTTTACATTTATTTATTCATTTACTTATTAAGTTCATGTTTATTTAGCCCTAATTTTGTGTGATAAGTGATAATACACATGTAGAAAAATGCAAAGATTATTGAGGCTAAGGAATTATTCTTAATTTAAGTTAAAAGGCCATGGAAATGTGTGTTAATTTGTTTGAGCTTCCATAAAAAGACACCATAGATTTGGTAGAATAGAAATTTATATTCTTATAGTTCTGGAGGCCAGAAAGTCCAAGATTAAGGTCCTGGCAGGTTTTAATTTCTAGTGAGACCTCTTTCCCTGACCTACAGACCTGCTGCTTCTTGCTGTGCCTTTATATGGCAGAAAGATAGATAGATAGATAGATAGATAGATAGATACATACATACATACATACATACATACATACATACATACATCTTCCATATCTTATAAGGCCACAGTCCTGTCAAATTAGATACTCCTTTATGACTTCATTCACCTTATGACCTTGGTTATCTCCTAAATACCCTGTAATAGTTACATTTGGAGTCAAAACTTCAACATGTGAACTTGGGGAATAGGCACAATTTAGTCCATAACAACATGCTTGACTATAATTCAAAATAGAAGCAGAAAGAACCATTAAAATATGTAGAAATAAAATGATTTTAATTGGAATTTTTAAAGTGAATAAAATTTGATGCATGTTTGAAAGACAGAAGGAAAATCACGAGTAAAGTTCAAGGTTGAAATTCAGAAAGTAGGCTTAGAAGTAAATAGAATAGTTTGCTTGGAAATAAAAGGCAAGAATTTGAATTATAAGAATAAAACTAGGAAATAACTATATATTGAGGTCAATTTAATAATAAGCACAGATGCCACGCTAGCTAACATATATACTTTTTTTGATAGAAAATGAAGAGTCACTGAAAATGTTTAGATAGGGGAAATGCCTGATCATGTGTGAATTTGCAAGGCTAAGATGGCAAACAGCACAGACTATAGGAAAATAATTTAGAGACAAGGAAATCAAACAAGTAACAAGGTAGAAGAGGTATCTGAGATGATAATTAGGGTGTCAACCAATAAATAAAAATGAAGAGGTGAAACATATTACAGATGTAGAAAGGGTAAAATGTAGATGTGAATTAGATATGGAAATGGAAGAAATGGAGATGCTAAACCTGGGAGCTTTAATGTGTTCCTATGAGTATTTGCCAAATATAGAGAGAATAATATCATTCAAGGCAAACTATATATGTAAAAACATCCAACTGATGGATGACAGCATTGGATCCAAGCAAGATGGTTAAAGTGTGGATAGAAGGCTAGAAAAAGAATTCCGTTTCTGTACTCATTGCATTAGGAAATGCCTTTAAATGAGACTTCTTGACTTTTAAAAGATTAATGGAAGTTATTTGTAACCAATTATTTATTCACTAGTAAATTGCTATATTTTTCTTGTACTACCCACTAAAATCTCTTCATATATCATGATAATAAGAACTCATAAAAAGTAAGTATTAGTAGTATATATGTTACATATTAGGTAAGTATTAATATTATCACCATTTTACTAGGGACAAAATTGAGTGATAAGGATAGATAAGTAGTTCATGATCAAATAGCAAGGGAAAGGATTCCTGTTTAATATCTTCGGCCCACAGTTATAACCTACCATAAATCTTGAGTCTCCTCCAACCAAGACTGTCAAGAGTCATTGGTGAACTGAAATCAGTTTAATGCTTCAAAGTCTGTTGGTAGGTACACAGTGTGTATCATTTAGCTTTCACATGCTTACAGAGCTTCATCCTCCAGCAATAACCCCACACTTCATTTACAGACAGGTTTAATTCTTGCTGGCCTAGGGGTCCAGCTCCATTCTCTTGATTGGAATTTCACTTATTCTGACATATACCCTAGCTTCTTCATTAACAGATTAGACCTTGATCTACATAACTCCAGTCAATACCTTGTTATTTCCTTTAACCCAATATAGTGGTGTTAGAAGCACTGCTATACAATTCATCTATCTTTTCCTAGAGATTCTCCAACCCTCTCACCAGAGATAATTCTATTACCAACTGACTAAAGTAGGGCTGCATTGACACCTCTTCCTGGAGGCCAGACCCTAATTCTAACTAGCTTTATTCCTTACTTCTCCAGGCCTACTGATGAGAAAAGTTCATCTTGTACTAAGCAGGTAAAACTTAAGGTTGATGGTCTAGAGGATATTTAATATTCTTACACAAGAAATATCATGATGGTCATGTTTCTGCCTAATAAAGGTAATAATTTCCATTCAGATTCCAAACAATAATTGTCCTTTTTCTCCTTAGAGATTCTTTCCTTGCTTCAGCCCAGGGCATTATGCGGAGACAGATAACTGACAGAGCCACAGAATAGTTCGAGAAGATAACATATCTTAGTAGAAGAGCAATGGACTTTACAACTCTACAAGCTAATTTTCTTATTTGTTTATTTAAGTATAAAATGAAAATAATAACTATTTTTGATTCTTTTTATGATATTTAAATGAGATTATTCATATGAAATATCATCATATGTCGTTCCTGGAACTTGGAGGAATCTAAATAAATGGTAGCCATTATCATCCTCATGACTACCACCACCCACCACCACTTTTATTATTCATCAGAGCTTTACTGCCTGAAAAGAGAAGCTATTTTCCAGTGATAAGTAGTAGAGTCTGGCAATTTCAAGATCATTTGGAAAGGAAACAACCTTCAATGTAGATGATAATCACTAAATTTAAAGTTCACTTTGAGCAATTCTAGAGATATGAAGAATTTTCAGCAAATACGAAAAATATAAAAGAAAAAAGTTCCATATTGACAGAAACTTATAGGAAAACGGCACATAACATAGTGAAGAATTTCTGTAGATCTTGAATAATAAAAGATTGAAAGGAATTCAGGATTCAAACCATAATTACAAACAAAAACAACCATAAACTCTTTATGATAAGAATTAGAACTTAATATCAGATCCTCACTGCTATGTATTTTAATTTATATAATTATGTTTTGGACACTTTCGTCATCTAACTGTATACATGTTTCATTCTCTAGCATGACTTGTTTTCTTTATTAATCTTCATAATTGTCTTTATGAAGTATCAAGCTTATTACATGAACCAAATTGCCTTCTTTGTTCATCATAGTCAAGTTTTTCAAACCCTTACTAAACAAACAAGGTGTATGTACCCAAACAGAGTGGGAAAGCTATTACTCAGTAATTAAGTAAGCCCTTTAGAAAATCCTCATATAGTGTCCATAATATTGAGTCATTTTGTTGATGCTGTTAAGATAAAAGTAAAAACAGTAGTGAGACCTCTTTTATCTCATAGAAAGTATATTAGTAAGTATAGAGCAGATTAGGTTGCAATAACAAACAACTCCCAAACTGCACTGGCTTACAAAAAAAGTAATGTTTTATCCCCATTACCTGCCAGTTGAAAAGAAAATGCTATTCTATTGTATGTGATTTTCACTCATGGACCCTGTCCAATATTGCCTTCCATAACAATAAGAGAAGAAGAAAGTTTGGTTACTCGCGCATTCATTCTTATATCTTTTCACATTTTAGCATTTCATTGCAAATAAGTGGCACTGACATCAATGGAGATGAGATATGTAACCTTCCAAAGGGAAGGTCAGCAAACATTTTTTAACAATAATGTAATCTATCACAGGAGGCAATAAGAAGAAAGAAGAAAAATGAAATATGGCAAACCATGTTAATTTAAAAAAAACACTAAAAGGCACTAACTCTTCCTGGTCTGCAATATGTATTGGTGCTCCATATCAAAACTGTAGCCTCCAATATTTTTTCATAGTTAAGCTAGTTCATACTCAGATGTAGCAAGTTGTCAAAACTACCACTGAAATGTTCAAACTTTATTTATGGTTTTAGTGGTTTAGCTCCAAGTTGACAAATCTCAGTTATTACTCTCTGAATTCATTTTGGGGTGGCAGTTTGCTTTGCAAAGTTAGGAACACTGGAAAATGAAGAAACTAAATATGCATTTTCATCTATTGAAGAAAGACTTGTTATATTAAAAGTTTTCCCAAATTTATTTTTGAAAAATGCCCCATTTTTTCCTGAAATTTGTCAATCTTAGTTGCTACTATTATTCTATTGTATGGAATTTTATTATCATTTTCCTAATAATTTTTCATTTTTTTTAGCACCATCTTTTCTACTATGAACACCAAAAAACTTGGTGAAGACATTTCATGTGTTTCCTCTTGAATTTTGTTTACCAAAATGTCATATCCCTCACATTTAAGACTGTTAGTACAATAAAAAGGGGAGAGATAAAATCCTTTAATCTAATACATGGATATAGTAATCCTAGTGGCTCAGGAGGCTGAGACAAGAGGTTCAGGAGATCAAAGTCAGCCTCAACAAATGCAAGGTGCTAAGCAAATCCGTAAGACCCTATCTCTAAATAAAATACAAAATAGGGCTGTGGATGGGGCTCAGTAGTCAAGTGCCCCTGAGTTCAATCCCTATACAAAAAAAGAAAAAAGATGGAAAATATACCACTTTACCCTTATGGTTTGAGCCGAAAATCCTAGAGTAGGACTGATTGAGTTGAATGCCCTTTCCCTATCTAAGGTTCTGGTAGAGTCTTTTTCCCTTTCAGGAGTTCTTTGTTACAGGGAAGTCTCTAGGAGTATTTCACCATAAGTGTCATTTTCCCCACTGGAGAGATAGGAGGGCTTCTTTCTTGATTCTGTACTGTAAGAATTTGAGTGAAGGAGGTTCTGGTGATAAAAATCTATGAAAGTGTGCTCCCAGCACTGTGGCTTCTAGATTTTTTCTTCTTTAACTATTTAGACTCAGAGCAAATCTTTAAAACTGCCAATGAAATGTAAGTCCTATGACTTAGCATCTTCTTCTCTTGACTGAAAAGTTTCTGTGGTTACTCTCTAGATTCATTTCCTTTCAGATTTGAGGGTGGTAGTTTACCTTGTGATCTGTTTTCTGATGGACTGATGGGTCCATGGAAAACATTTTGTCCATCTTGTTTGTTGTTGTTTTGTGGATAGGAGTGTTATCTGTGTTCTATACATCAGGGATTAAAAGAAAAGTTCTCTCTCTCTTTTTTTTCATTTTTGTATAAATAGCTCCTTTTACCCCTAAGGTCTTAAATTCATATCTATTCTATTTAAAATGATTTTTTAATCAAAATATACCTTCCAAGATTATTCCACAGTATATTACTTTACTTAACAATGAAAATATTCATTCGTAGTTTTCATCTAATTGGTGAAAGCAGTGCAATCCCAAATTTAACTTTTTGGATCACAGTGGCCAGGAAAGCACTATCAGAGAAGAAATTTACGTGATTAAAAAAAATTAATATCAAGTATGTGAAATCACTATCATCTTTCAAACCTGAAAACTTCTAAATCTTTAAGAGCACATGAACTTTGCTTCTCAATTAGAAGCTCTAACCATCTTTGGAAAAAATAGAATGCAATTAAATTCAAATGTATTACTAGTCTATGATTTTCTTCCTTAAATTATCATCAATAATATAAGTTTTTGCAAATGAAGAGAACCAGTCAATGGATGACTTTTGTTAGATAGATGGTAGGGAAGAGACCGGAGTTTGAGAACATCTGCTCAAATGAAAGTCTACCTTATGGTCTTGGAAGTTGTAAGTAGAGACGAGAGAGGTAAAATGGGATTTGTTTTAATGTAATGGACTGCAACCAATACCTGATGAAGTTCATGTCTTCTGCTATCCACAGTTCTAACATAATGCAAAGGAAAACTTTTAAAAAGTAAAAACTTGTTTATTGGTAGGATGAATAATCAAAAATTAGCTATACATCCCCAAACTATTCCTATTCCCATGATTATAGAGGTAATGAAAGATTAACATTCCCTTCACAGAAAATAGAGATGGAAAGAACATGTATAAATCTTGTGCAGAAACCAACATAGTTCTACATTCCTAAAAAGCATTTTAAAATACTTCTTAGACCTTGATTTATATTATATAGGAAGTGTAACTATAAAGTTGGCCTCTTAGTACAAATGAATTCTACCATGGTTTGTTGAAACATTTCCCTACTTTTAAGCTCAAATCTCTTTTTAAAAATAAATTAACATTTGGTTTACAATACTGTAGTTTAGATCTTTTACTTTAGAAGCAATATAATCTCTTTCATTTACTCATCAAACATGACAGGCAGCTAAATATGTTTAATATATTTCACTTAATCATTAATATAAACTGAAGAAGCCAAGAACCTCAATTTGGACTATTGGTAATTACCTGAAATACTAAAGATAGGATAACAGAAATAAGGCTTTCCCTTTGTGTCCCCTTTTAAAATCAAAGTACCAGTGCTCACTGTCTGAGACTTGCCACTTCAAAAGACAACATAGACAATTAGAATTTAAGACTGTTAATATAATAAAAAGGGGAGAGAGAAAATCACTTAATCAAATACATGGATATACCAAAGGGCTGTGTGTTTTTACCTCTTCTTTTTTTGGTACAAATTTTGATGGCTAATATGGCACAGTAGTTAGAATTATGAATTTCAGTGTCGCATAGAACTGGAGTTGAATCTCTGATCCTATCACTTCCTAACTGATCTTGCTCAAATTTTAAACTCTCCAAACCTCAGTTTTTCCTAAAATTGAAATAATGACAGTACTCACTTCATACTAAAGTTTTAAGTGAAAAAGATACCCTCATTTATTGTTGGTGGGACTGCAAATTGCTGCAACCACTATAGAAAGCAGTATGGAGATACCTCGGGAAATTGGAAATGAAAACTCCATTTGACCTAGTTATCCTACTCCTTGGTTTATACTCAAAGGACTTAAAATCAGTATATTATAGTAATGCAGCCACATCAATGTTTACAACAGCTCAATTCACAATAGCTGGACTATGAAACCAACCTATGTGTCCCTCAATAGATGAATGGATAAAGAAAATGTAGTATATATACTCAATGAAATATAACTCAGCTTTAAAGAATGAAATTGTGGCATTTGCCAGTAAGTGACTGGAGTTGGAGAATGTCATGCTAAGCAAAATAAACCAATCTCAAAAAACCAAAGGCCAAATGTTTTCTCTAATATGCAGATGTTAATTCACAATAAGGTGGGGCACTAGAGAAGAATAGCAATACTTTAGATTAGGTAGAGGAAAGTGATGAGAGGGGAGGGGAGGGGATGTGGGGATATGAAAGATAGTAGAATGAAACAGACATTATTACTGTATGTATATATGTGACTATATGACAAATATGATTCTGCAACATGTACATCAGAAAAATGAGAAATTATATCCCATCTATGTATATCAAATCAAATATATATAGCATTCTACTGTCATGTATAACTAATTAAGACAAATGAAAAAATTTTAAAAAGAATAGTGCCATTGAGCTTAGAACATAATAAGCATTCAAAAAATGTTAAAGTTTAAAATAATATTGTCTAAATCAGGAACCCTAAAATTCACTATTTTATTGTATTCTGGAGAAATGACAGTAGAAAAACTAAATTTGATTATTGTAATTATAGAGGGAAACATTATTCAATCAGTTTACTCTTCAAATTTTAGATTCCTACTTTTTTCATTCTACTTGTATGTGTCTATATGTATGTATATATGTAGTACACATGTATGGCTGCCAATGTGTGTTCATTTGCATTGGTTTACTTCTGCAGGGAGTAGGTAAAGACTTATAGTACAAATTATTCATGTGATTTTGTTACTATACTATCTTATTTTTTTCATTCCCACAGAAATAAAATACAAATTATTTAATCTGGCATTTAGGATGATCTGTATTCTTTGAGCTTCATTTCTCACAACAGAAGGGATAGTGGGGGAAAGTTTCAGTACAGAACCCATTGAAGTGGTTGGTCTCAAAGCAATAATAGATGCTCATTATCTCCATACTCTACTAAACATTCTAGATGCCTTTCATCACTGACCTGCACTCTTACTGGTCGAGGCTGCTTTCTCCATGGGATTTGAGTAATTAACTTGCTGCCAAGTGGCCGGTTGGCTTCTTTAACGAGGTGTCAACAGTGCCATTAAGGTCTCTGATGCTCATCAGGCTTAGAGAAAGGGAGCATACATGGTTGAGTCCATGCATAGCTTCTTGCCACGATGATACTTTTCATGGACCCATTAGGCAAATGACAGCATGGCTAAGGACAGAAGCTGGCTCACATCCTTGGTTCATTCATTTTGTCCTGTTTGCTCTGTAGTGAGTACTTTCTAGTGAGCCTTGATGTAGGACAACCAGATCTGCATACACAGTGCTCATTTTTACAAGTCCGTATCTCTAAATCTTCCATCCCTTCCTCAAGACTCTACCAAGTTGATTCTTGCATTTCTACCTTACTTACTGTAGGCTTATTTTTATCTCTGTACTTCAAAAAACCATCAGTTTCTCATTACAATACTGAATCTTAGAAGATTTTCCTATCTTTAGTAATGCTCCTTTGTCTTTCCCTATATCATGAATTCTTCTTAGTACAACACTCTAGAATCACAAGTATATTTATATTCTGTTATTTTTTCCATTAAATACTTAAAACATTCTTCAGATTTTGGAATGATAATCAATACCAAAGACATAATACTGTCAGTTAGCTCACCTTGATCTTAGTTATTGATCTGGAACTATGGAGGGAAGGAAATACACAGAGTTTAAGAGGACACCTCTGCCAGGGATTGATCACACATGAGATTTTTAAATGGTCTCCAAGCAAGGAACCCAACATTTTCTTCTGCAAATTGTGATAGGAGTAATAGGTTATCTTAGACTGCAGGAACAAAAAATAGGATAAGCTAGATGACTCAAACAATGAACATTTTTTCTTTATATTTGTAGAGGGTGGGAAGTCCAAGATCAAGGCTCTGCCAGATTCAGTGTCTGGTAAGGATGCTCTTCTTTGTTTGTCAGTGATGGTGCTCTTCTCTTTGTACTATTGCATAGTGGAGAGCAAAGAGATAGGGCAAACTCTTCTGTCTCTTCTTATAAGGGTACTAATCACATTCATGAGAGTTCAATACCATGATTTAATTATCCCCCCAAAGGCCCAATTTCCAAATACTACTCCATTGGTGCTTTGAGCTTCCACATGTGAATGTGGGGAAGACACGACATTCACAAGTTGAGAGTTCTCAAGTAAATCTTCCCATTAGATGTCTCCTTTGAGGTCTCAATGTCTCTTTTCTTCCAGACCATAGCCCTGACATTGGCATAATTTTTTTCTGCTGCTGTGAATTTGGATTTGTTGGTATTATACCCCTATCATGATCATATGGGGGGCCTAATTTTCATCATGTACTGTACTTTACCTGCAGAAGAGGACCTCAAATGGTGACAGGACTCCTAATCCTAGCATTTTGTTGGTGGTGGGGGGTACCAGGGATTGAATCCAGGGCTACATTCCTAGACCTTTTAAAATTGTTTTTATTTTAGTCTACACTAAGTAAGGTAGAAATATGAAAATCAACCTGATAGAGTATAGGGTTTCACCAAATTGCTTAGGGCCTCACTAAGTTGCTGAGGCTGACCTTGAACTTGCCATCTTCCTGCCTCAGCCTCCTGAGCTGCTGGGATTATAGGCATGCACCACCATGCCTGACACCTTCTTATCGTTCATTTATTTCCAGTAGGCTACACATTTCCTTACATTGTTGCTTTATTTTCGTAAGTCAGTATCTCTTTTAATCTATAAGATAATAAATTCTTTAGAATCAAGAATTGTATATTACGGCTTATTCCTTTCTGCTACAGTGCACACTACTGCTGAATCCATATTAATTCAATGAGGATTATTTGGGTAAGTGTTATTAAAGGTAGGAATAGCAACAGGATTTTAAAGAGAGAATTAACAAGAAAATTCTATTATCTCAATTCAGAGTGCTTCAGTTAATCAAGGTTCTACTGTACTGTGTTCCACTCTCTTCTGAGTATTTAAAGCTCTCCTAAGCAGATTAAATAAGCAGAGGTAAGGTTTTCCTTAATTTTATTTTCCCTCTTAATTTCAATGAGCATTAAACAGAGAGATGCTCCAATATCCCAGTTAGAATGAATTTCCTCCTCCCCCCAAACAATTCTTAAAACTTTTAGGTTGTAACTTCTGAATAAACAACAAATATTATGGCATACCTTCTGTCAGAATCACACATGTACTTAATCATGCTACTCACTAGACTGTGGGCTCCTGGAACCCTATGATTTTAATTTTGAATTAACAAGCTCACTTAACAGAGAGATTTGTACATAGTAGGCACTCGATAACTATGTTAAATATAAAATTGGTCTTCCCAAACCATGAACTGTACCTTATAAGATAATAGTAACCGTGTATATCAAGCAAAGCTTTAGATGTTTCCACATACCATCCTATTCTTGTCTTCATATTTATATTAATACAAGTATGATATTTCCATTTTATAAATGGGGAAACTAAGCCTCAGAGAGAGTGCATATGGGGGTGATAACATACTTGACATCTCCAACCATATACCAGGGATTCTCCCACATGCTTACCTGGCCATTCCATTTCAGGACACTAGTGCTTATAATTATCTTGTAATCGAGTATTTCATTACTACTGGATGAAAATGAGCTTCAGGGAGGTTTAGGAACTTATCCATGGTGAGCCTCTATAGGTAGGTTAGAATTCCATCATTTTTTACTTCCAAGACCACACTCTTTCCATGGTTGCACATTACCTTGCCTCAGAAATAAAAGGTAAGATTCCTGAGTTGAGGAAGTTTACAATCTTATTTATGAACTAGTCCTGAAGGGCAGCAATGTACAAATAGGCAGCTTACCATTTCTCTCCCCAGCAAACGCTCTCTCATCCTGAAGCTCATAATGGTTCAACATAAAGGTCTCAGATTTTAGTGCATACAGTGATTACAGGAAGATTTTTATTAAAAGGCAGATTCCTCAGGATACTTAGGTTTTCTGTCACTCCAGTTGACAACGATGCAGGTCACCTCTGCCGGCTCTTGTGGGAAGGCTCTTTCAAAGGCTCTTGGAGTGACCAGATTGAGTTCTGAACTGAATGCACAGTCAGAGCAAAAGACCCGAGTGAGAAAAATTGCCTCCCAGCTCCCCAGACTCAGATGGTAACCAAAAGGAACAGAACTCTCAGGTAAGCCAAATTGAAGCAATAAACAAATAAACAAAAACAGTATAGACCGCAAACACACTTATTTCTTGTACAAAGTCAAGTTCTTCTTTACCAAGTCAGCAGAGGCCCCACTTTGCAGCTCTTAGTAAGACAGTGCACACCATGAGGACTTCTGAAAACAGCACACTGCAGAAGAATTCATGAGCACGCAGTAAGCATCTCTTCAGATCATCACTGAGAGACCAGCCTTAATTAAAGAAAAACAAGAAGAAAGGCAGGAGGGAGGTGGCGAGGTAGAGAAGAAGGGGTGCAGGGAGCCCTGAAGGGACAGAGAGAGGGCAGACAAGAAAATGAGATGATGAAAGTTTAAGAAATTGCAGTAACACAGAAAAACAAGAATAGATTTAGAGAAAAGGGGAAAAATACCATGCTCCACTATTATAAGCTAGAGAACCAGAGAGGGCAATTCTATTGCATGCTTTATTAAACTGACTTCTCCATTTCTCCCCAGGCTGGACTGCACAGAGGAAATTCATTAGCTCCATTTAAATGCACACCCCAGAGCCCACCTTCAGTTTCCAGCAGAGCACAACACATTTCACATTGGATAAACCACTATGACTCGAGAGAATGAATTTTTTTTTAACTTAAATCAACCTTCATGGAACAGTTTGTATTCTTATGATTTTTTCATTATAAGTGAAGAACTACTCTATAGACAAGGACTGGGGAAAGTCATTATACTAAATAATTCATAGTAGAGAATTTTGTTGTAATGAGACCAACAAGGCACTAATGCTCCAGGCCATTGGCCTGGGCTTAGAAATGATTTCATTGTTGCAAACTTTTTTCCCCATATTGGTTCTTGTTAAAATGGAATTTAACTGTGCAAATAAACTCACAAACATTACAAGTCACCAAAGGGTACCAGTAACCTGTATTCAAAACTTGAGAATAATTTTTAATGGCTTATGTGTTACTCTCACTTCTAATAGATGAACAACTTCTTTCTTCTACTGGTTTTTCTCTTGCTGTTCTTGAATCTTCCAACAGCGTTCATTTCAGACTCCCAGTTCCTGACTCTGCCTTAATCATCACTGATGCTTTGTCTGAGACCTTCTTCTCCTACTAAGACATAAAGTGTTAAATTATCTGCTCTCAATACTTTAATTACACTTATGTCCTTATGGCTTTCAAAATTATTTATAGACCATAGCATTACTCCATGATTCATTTGTAAATTTTCCAATTGCTGCTGGTCCTCTTATATAGAAGTGACACAAACTAATGTGCAAAACTGAACTTTTCTTACCATCTTCAAGGCACACTTTTATCTCCTTCTGTAATCCCTAACTCAAAAGAATGGCACCACATTGACTGAGTTTGTCAGAATGGATGCACCTGTAATCTTCATCCCTCATTCAAATTACCATCATAGAGGTGCTTTATTAAAAGGGGAGAGTGCTGCCTCTCCAGTCCTGGTACCAATCCAACCAGAGAAGAAATAATGACAGAAATCAGTGTCCTAGCTGGGATTCCCTCTTTTATATTCCATCAACATCAAGGGTGGGAATATGTGGATAAGAGTAGTATTCCTGTATGAAAGACATGTAGAATCCATTCCTAAGATTTTGTAAAGAATGCTGAGGAAATTTCAGAAAAGCCAGTGAAAACATTTTGAATAGAGTAATATCTAGGAAGTAAGACTATAGGACTTAAGACATCATACATATAATTTCAGTGATATGGTCTTCCTTCTGAAATCAAAGTAATGTATGCCATCTGTAAAACACATACACACATACACACAAACACACATGTTTGATTCTAAGGCCAAAGGAAAATTGAAAAATGCCCTAAATAAAAGATGCAAGTTTCAAGTTAAGTTCAAAACTTAATTTGATTTTACAAAGAATCCATACTATATTAGAGAAGTCTGAATATAAACTCAAGAACTACTATAATAATTGAATTTTATCCATGTGAAGTATATCACATGGAGATGGGCAAAAAGATGCAAAGTTAGTTAAATTCTTATGCTTATCAATGTAGGGTCAGCTTCCAGAAATGAGAGGTCTTGCTTAGCTAGCTGCCCAGTAACCCTGTAGGAGTAAAGAATCCCAACACGACTGGGAAGCAAATAGGAAAGAGGAGAAATTGTGGCAGACACTTGTTCTCCCTGAACAAGTCAAATATTTAGCAATCAAAGAGTTTGGGCAGCTGCCAGAAATGGGGTACTCATAATCCAGGCAGCAAGCTGGCTTTCTAACTAGCTGGTTGATATAGAGAACAAAGTCCTCTTTATCATGTATCCTCTTCCACAAGACTAGAGTCGTAGAGAAGGATCCAAAATACCCTGAAGAAGGCTCTAAAAGAGAATCTGCTTCTCCAGGTATTCAGAGGAGGTGCTACCCATTACTGTCCATGAATCAAGAGTCCTAAGCACTTTAAAAAGAACCATAAACTATTATTTTTCAACATTATGTATCTGCAGATTGTGAAATCATTAGAGATCAATCTACTCTGAATCCAGCTGGGAGCAGGCAGTTCTCACAGTGTGAACCACCAAGACTCCATGATGACTGCCACATAAGCTTCAGTGGACATGCTTCATAGTGAAGAGGATTTCTTTAAGGCAGACAAAATTTGAAAGTTATTTGAAAATTTTTGTTGGTGCTTACGCTTTTGTGTGAGTTATTTGCCTGAATCCATTCAAAACAATCCAAACCCCATTGATGTCAGAATCAGAGACTTCTAAAATGTGATCTGCTTATTTTCAGTGAGCTGCCTGTCAGGGAGAGAGTTTTGCATTGTTTCTCTGCAAGAGATCAGAAGAATTCTGATAGAGTTTGCAATAAGAATTCATCTCACAACCAAAATTTATGAAATAATAAGGCAAACTTATTATATATACCCTCTCTTTGTTTTTGTAATCCGTCTCCATAAAACATGTCCACCATCATCTGTGGCAGGTTCTTGCCACCTTCCTCACTGTTAAAGACTTTTCCTCAGCCTAATAAACTTATGCAATCTAATAGATACGGAAAACTGTTCTGTCCAAAGGGTTTTCTTCTTCTTTTTCCCATTACACAATCATCAGCTATCAAACAGTTTGAAATATCCAATATGCTTTTTTGCCTTTACATCTTTAGATTTTTCATGCTAGAAAACCACTTCTACAATTTTGGCCCTGGAGACCAGAGAGCTGGCAGTATTGCAGATGACAACATTTCCTGGCTATGACATTCACATCTGACTCCTGCATCTCTCCTTTCCCTGGGCTTAATGGGAACCTTGAAGTCATAGTCACAACACAATAAATGCTAGTTCTTAGCCTTCCTTCCTGCCCCTGTTGATATTTTTGCCTGAAAAATAATATATTTGATTCTATTTCTTTTTTCTTATACCTTTTCCTTTTATCTTTTGTGATTACCTAGAGAATTATTTCTCCCAATTCTAGTATAGCAGCTGCTGCTATAAAAGTCTACTGAATTTTATACCTGTGACAAAGAATCCTGCACTGTCATAAAGATACCCTTAGCATCCCTCAGCATTCATAGGCACAGAGGAAAGGCATGCACCTGGGAACATATAGCCACAAACAGACTTGAGTGCTGCCAAACATCAGAGCGTCCAGATACGGTCAGTAGTCAGCTCAGTCCCTGGCATCTAGCCAAGGAATGCAGGGAAACCTGGAGAGCATTTAAAGCTCTTAAAAATTCCAGGCAATGTGTTTTTTTGCAATAACATTAGAATAGTAGTATCTAGGCACTATCAATACTACATTTTAGGGCTTATTTACTTTCACACAACTCTTTGAAAATCCTCCAGTCACACAGAATATAGCAACTGATAGCATTATTTTTGCAGGTCACGTGGGAATTAATAGGCTTACATAAATTATCACAAAAGCAAAGTAAATCATTTCATAACAATTTCTGAACTGCGGCTTCACTTTGTCAATGTAAATTTGGTGTTAGCTCATCTTAGCATGTCTTGAAATGTCAATATGTTCTACTAAATCCCATGTTAGAATCTTCACTAGCATTGCTTGTGGTTGGCTTCAGTTTGAGAGCCAGCAGGCACAGCAATATCTTTCAGACCCAAGATCTTTCAGACTCTTCCATGTGGTAGGAGAGTCTGTGCCCTTCTGGATGGAGACACATGCTCAGAATCAAGTTGCTGCTGGGTCAACCTGAACTTGGTGCCCTAACTCTGACCAACAGACTCTGTCTGGCCCAAGTTCCAGTCTACTCTAGGGATCTGGGGTTTCTAATTGAGCTCCGTTCCTTTTAGGTTTCTGGCGAATGGTGTAGTAATCACATCTTCTTTTTGTACAGTGCTGTAGACATATGTTTTTTCAAACCTAAAAATCTCACATGCTTATGGAATGCACCGTTCTGTGAATCCCAATGCAAGGTGAGTTCCTGAAGGGTGGTTAAGGAGAAACATAAAGGTAGAGTTTATTTTAAAAAATAATTTCTATTTTAAAAACTATATTAAAATTATTTTTAACCTAATTTCTGTTTTAAAAATAAATAAAACTCACAAATGATGTAAGTTTGTCTCAGTTGACTCTTTCCTGCCCAAGTGTTTGGAGTACATGTCCAGAGAAGCAGAAACTATTCAAAATGCATTTGGGGAGGTGCAGCACAGCCTCTGTTGTAGAGGGATGGCAGCAAGGACAATCCAGTTTCAGTGTTTTTGTCCATTTTCAAAGCATAGTGCTCCAGGCTTAATTGATCCTAATAACAACAAGAACTTACTTTTATTTCATAAGTTTGCAGGCTTCCTGTTGTCAACTGCCACACTCAAGAACATTTTTGAATGTCATCTGGTCCCCAAAGCCAGGAAACCAAGCAACTATTTCAATCTGGACTCCCACTGCTGTTATATTTGATTCACCTCTAATGCAAATTGAGTTTGATTTAACCCCTACACCCTATACCTGCCCATAATTCATCCTTTTCTGGAAGCAGCTACAATTAGGTCAGCTCTTCCAGGTCTAGTCCTGATAAAATGAATGAGTCCCAGGGTCAGAGGCAGGTTTTTCAGCCTGACCGAAGCCTGTGAAACTGGATGCACTTCTGAACCCTAATATAGAACATCCGATTCATTCCCTTCGGAGAATACACTGGTGTAGTAAAATATACCAGGGGTGGGAGGATGGATCTTCAAGGAACCTAAGTAAAACTGAGCTCATTTTGGGTCAATCTCAGAGTGGCATTTTTTTTTTCAAAATTCTATCGACTGACTTTCAAAATTCTTGTGGAATATTTGACTATTATTATGAGTTTCCTTGGAAGGATATTATAAAAAATTTATAAAAGATTTACAGAGTTCTTCCCACAGGAACACTCCCTAAACTTCCCATTAAAGGCCTTTTCTCCTATTCTCTCTGCAGCTGCTCCTACTCACTCCATCTCCCTGTGCACTCAGTCCCTCCACCCCCCAGAGTTGACAATCCTGAACTCCCAGTCTCAAGTCTCAGACCATAACCCTCCACGAAGTCTTCCCTCCCTTCTCCAGAGCTTCCTACCCATAAAAGCAGCTCTTGCCTAGAGCAGGCCCTTTCCCCTTCCAGTCTATTAATTTATAAATCTGAGCATTTATTTCTTTATTTTTGCCAGGAGTAGCTCCTTAGGACTTTGGGTTCATACAATAGAACATTTATTTATTGAACATCTTCCTATTACATTCAGAAACATAATCCTTATACATCTAAGTTATATAGTAGTCATAGGGACAAATTTTTTTGAATAAACTTTTGTTTTATTTGGGGGCATTTAAATAAAAATAAATTCATTTGCTTTAGTTTGAGTCAAATCACGCATGACTCTGATTCCTTTGCATTTTTCTTTCTCGTTGTAGCAAGTATTTTGTCACAACAGGAGTTTGTCAACATCCAAAAATAGATAAACCGAATTTCCTATATTTAAGGATTGCTTCATTCTCCTCTTCTGTAATTTAATTGGAAATTGGAAGGTTAGTTGACATAATCAAACAGATATAATAGGTTCTAGACGAGGACAGAGAAACAGGACCATGTGGCATGCTCATTATTGGTAAAATAATGTAAATAGTTGGGGAATTGAATAATCTCCGGTCCTGGGAAATATCTAAGAACTGCTGAAAGAAGGCGGGGGATAAACAGTTAATTTGACATGGCTTCTCTGTGGCTCTGTAAAATAGCAACAAAAATTCCTTTTTTACCAACAAAATAAGCACACCATTTTATAATTTATCCATATGACTGTGTAAAATTATGTTAGGGTAAATCATCCCAGGCTTGTACAGCTTTAGTTTTGTGTCTATGGTCACCCTAGGAACCATCTGTAGACAGAGCTATTTGACAGAGACTGAAGGGCTGGACTCATTAATCCAAGTGAACTAATTCTGAGGGGGATCTGGAGCATTTAGTAGAAGAAAGAGGAAGTGAGATCATCAAAAAGGTACAAGAAAAGTCCAGAAGAAGGCACATCCTGTTTCACCCCTACATTTGCCAGCCTCCCTCTAGTTGCTAGGATTGTCTTTTTTTTTTTTTTTTTTGACTAAACCCCTTGGGATGGCCTCAGAAGATGTATGAAGGAAAATGCATGGACATTTTGCTCTTGGAATGTGGGGTTCTACAAGAAAAAGAAGATTGGTTTGAAGGACTTAATGATGGACGTAGAAAAGATGAATTGACAAGAAGCTAGCAGAAAAATTCAAAAGAATCACACTTTGTTACAGTCTATGATGAACAGAGGTCAAAATGTCATCACTATCAACATAGTGAGCATCCCAGGGAATGTTATGAAAAGACTATATAGCAGGAACAGCTTGGGAAAGAAAAATACATTCCAGAGGCTACTCATGAAGAGAAGGGAATGATATGATGGTGGGCAAAATATTCTAAAAACTTGATAATTACTGAGTCAAGGACCACCAGGGACAAAGCACCAAGTTCCGACTGGAATGAAAAACATTTCTAACAAATAGTTTTGGAATAACCAGGTATACTTCTCTGCAGAAATTGTTAACCTCGCTTTAGGCAAACCTACTCAAGGAGTGGAATCCAGCCTACACAGCCGCAAAGCTCCACAATACAGCTGAGACAACCGGATCTTAAACCATTTATGTTTAGTTATAGCATATTTCTTTCTTAAACATCCTCTTTGCTTCAAGAAAGTTCATATATATATGTACTGCATGAAATTTTAAATTTATTTTGCTAAAATGCTTCCCCAAATTTGAGACACTTAATCAAGCTACTAACAGAAATTTAGTAGTACATAACTTTGGCAAATTTATTTAACTTCTCTGGGATTTATTCTACTTGTCTATAAAGTGGGGAAACTCAGTGTCTACCATAGGAGTAAATCACAAAATCCACATGAAGAATTTTGAACGTGTCTCACATCTAGGTTGAGCACACACACACACACACACACAAAAAATGTTAGTTATGGCTGTAAAATTTATCAAGATTCTTATCAAGACAATTATTCTACTAGGAAGACATGCAAACACGTAGGCATGTGTTTCTTGTTTTACTTTATTTCAAGATCTGATGAATGTGGAGTTTTAGAAGTGAGGTCCATAAGAAAATATGGCTTGACATAGTTGCCTTTTCTAGAAAGTGTGATCTGTAGTTAAAGGTGACAGTTGGTGATTTATGAGCATCATTACAAAAAAAAAAAAAAAAAAGAAAGAAAGAGAGAGAGAGAGAGACCCAATTAGCTCAAGTCAGAGAACTTGGACAAAAGAAAACCAAAGAGGGATACAGAGAGGAAACAAGTAAGAAGAAAGCAAAGATGCAAGAAAAGGAGGGAGAGAGGCATTGCTCTTGTCTCCAGGAAGAATTTGAGAGAGTACAACTGATTATCCCTATGTTGAAACCCAAAGATTGAGTTTATCTAACATGATAGGATTGCCCTTTCTTTGGGAATCTAGAGCTACATGGGGCTGACAATATTATTAGTCATTTTTACTTGATGATTTACTTTCTTGCCAATTGAAAGAGGCTCTTCTGCTTTCTGATGGTCTTCCCAGAATCTGATAATCTGGAAACAGGTTAGGAAAAAGTGGGTGGAGCCAAGGACGTTTCAAAGTACTTGTTTTGAGAGACAGCTGCAGGGCCACAGAACTTTATTAAGCCTTTACCTTATAAAAGCCAAAAAGAAAAGAAAAGAAAAGAAAGAAAAGGTAAAAGTGAAATTCACGTTTTGAAGAAAAAATAAAACTCAAAGAAAGTCAGATTTGAGTGAAAACAGAGCAATAACAGACTGCCCCCACCCCCATAAAAAAATAATAATGTAGCCTGCAATCCAGGAACCCTCCCAGAAATTTGGTTTGTCTTGTTGAAGAAGGAGGGAAGAATAGACCATGAACTAAGTCAGAAAATCAGTATTCCAATACTAATCACAATGCATTTTCTATTCTTAAATAAAAACTTGTTTGAGAATTTATAACAATTTCTTCAATAGAAAAAATAAAACAAAAGGGTACAAAATATATAGAAACTTAGTTGATTCCAAAATCTGTGTCATGGACAAGTGAGCAACATATATTTTTTGCAAATGTGAAGAATTTTATTAAAATATTTGCTTAGTAGCCATGTCTAATTCCCTATTGTCTTTAAAAGTGATTACTAGACAGATCTAAGAAGTAAATATGAGAAAGGGACTGTTTTGAAATCTGAGCCAACTCAATTAGACTCTAGACATTCATGTGCTAGAATATGGGGTTCAGTGAACACTAGTTGACCCCTTAGTTTATGTTGGGTACTATACCAGGATATAAGAAAGGTGCTTTCATAATAAGTAAATAAATTGGCAAGTGCCACTATGATAACCTGAAGTGGCCAATGAAATCTGAGGTCTCAACTTCCAGCGCACTACATAATCAAAAGGAGTTGTCAGGATCTGGACCTTGTTAGCTATAACATCCTTCAGGAAGATGTAATTGCTCCTATTCTTCTTCCTATAGTCTTAAGATTGTTCATCTGTGAATTTTACTCCAACTCCAGTAGAAAGAAATTTATTTTATCACATATAAAATGTCATTGATTATAAGATATAATATTATTTAGTGCTTTAGTAGAGAGAGCCAGAGACCGGGATTCTAATAGCTGCTTCTTGAAAAAACCATCCTAACCCCTCAAGGCAGGGGTAAATAAGAATTGAACACACCATTCAGAGCCACTAAGGAAACTTGTATATTTCAACATTAAAAATGGATGAAGGGGAAAAAATACTTCCTTTGAAAATTGAACTAATCTGCCAATTTTACAGGTGTACAGTCTGAATTCACATGAGCTGTAAGGTCCTTGCTTAGCATCTGGACAGCCATCTTAAGTGACAACCACCATTTTAAGAAAAATTTTCCTTTCCCAAGGGTGTTTCTGAGAAAGGCTCACCACTCCCTCATACCATCCCAATCCTTAATTGCCAGCATTAAGACCTTCTGGGCTCTAATCTCTGAGCCTCCCCCATAAAAATCCTGAACCCCAAGCCTGTTTTGCCTCTCTCCATCTATGGAGAGATGTGCCTTTATTTGTCAGCTCTGACAAATAAACTCTCTGTATATCTCTGCCTGGACACCATCTTTCATTTCTTGCTCTTCTGTCTCCCAGTTCCTCACTTTCCTTTCACTAGCATAGTCCAATATTGTCAGAAGATGACTTAAATTGAAGTAATATTGCTAAGATAGTGCCCTCAGGTGACTAGCAGAATGAACAGGAGAAATGGGAGTTCAATTCAGGACAGTGGAAGTCATAAGACCTATCAATTATGAGGCACATCCTGATATTAGATATATGCCTATGTGAATAGAGCTGAGGAAATCAGACAGCTTGTGTGTGATTCTTCTTGGTCAAGCACAGTGGTCTTCATATACACATAGTCCTGCAAAGACCACATTGATTTTTTTTTTTATTTTATTGAGCTTGATTTGGGGGGATTTCTTTGTTCCTAGCTTTGTTCTGATTTGGCCATTCTGCAGCTTTATCCTAAGTAATCTGACTTTGCTTCTGCCACATCTTACTCTGTTCTTTATCTCTGGTTTTAGAGTACTTTCCTGAGGATTTACTTCTTCATTAATCAATGCATCTAAGAATACTTATTAAGTATCGATTATGTTCTTAGCATTGGTGATTCAGAACTTCAAGAGAAAGATTTATTTTCCTGGTATTCAAACACCTACCAAGGAAATTTCAGACTGTAGTAAATGTTAGGTGGATGGAGGTGGCTGAGGAACAAAGTACCAAGCAACCCTGGCACATAAGAGAGAAACACCAATCAGGGGCTGACAGAACCATCTGTCAATCAGAGGGGTCTCCTGGCCAATCCTGGATCTTAGGCAGCTTCCCCAACCAACTCCAGTAGGAAAAGGGACTCTAAAAACCCCTTTTCCTATCCCAAGTCCTCCCTTCCTGCCCTAAACTTGATAAAATTACAATCCAGCTGAGCCTGGGTGCTCTTCTCCTTAGACCCACTCTGTTGGTTTGAGGGTCCCACCAGGAAGCAAAATCTCAATAAAGCCTCGTTCAATGGCCTTTTTAAATCTGCCTCCTTTTGGTCCTGCTGCCTGACCTTATACTAAATGCCAAATTTACCTATGGAGCATATTAAGAATGAGAGTACTTCTATATATATCCCTTTTGGAGATGCTGATTGAAAAATTTGAGAGTGGTCCTTGGTATTCTTTTTTTTTTTTTTTAACAAGCTGCTATTGAACCTGAACACCCAAGTCAGATGTTCCCATTTCACCTCAAAAATCCCAGCATTGACTCTAGTTTTCTACAAATACTCATACTCAGAGTCCTGGTCTACGGAAATAATGGGTATTAAAACATGTCTAAAAAATTCATTAAGGAAGTTTTGAACCAAACCTATAGAATCAAAGTATTTTATAATTAACTATTTTGGATCAATGTAATGAGCTCAGCTAAGTAATTGTCACTATATTCTTGCTGCAATAGCATCTGAATCACCTGGAAAATGGCCCCAATCTTTCATTGCAAGGAACATATATCCTCCTAACTTGATTCAGTCTGGGGAGAGACTGAACTCAGTTTGTGCTGAGTTCTCTGCGTAAGTGTTTGTTGAAGTGAATGAGTTAGAAGATTCTTAAGTCCCTTGAAAGATAAAGGAAAATGAGGTATTCTGTTAATAGCAGAGTTTTCCAGTTCAAAGCAATGAACTGTATTCTTATTCCCTGGGGACAAAGGCCTAATTACTAGGGTGTACAGCAATTTAAAAAGTCCCATTTTATAATCATGCCAGATATCTGACACTTTCCTATTTTGTGTTAAAAGCACATTTGTATGGCATGCCGCGTTAAACGCCCTGATCATTATTCAACTTCATTTTTCAAGAAGGAGAATGAGTACAGATTCAGAGTTCCAGTCCCGCTCTGTGACAAACAATCACAACAACCTGGGCTTCAATGTCTGCCCATGTTGAATGATGACTTCCTTATAGGTAGCTTAAACTCTCCGGTTTAGCATAAAATTCCAACAAATGAACATGTAATAAATATAAAATGCAAGTTGAAGTTGCCATTAATAATAACGTCAATACAGTGAAAGAATCAATTGCTGAAACTCATTACTTTCAATAACAGAGATTCAAAACACAACCAGGAGCATATTTTAAGGAGCTACCGAAGCCAGAATTAGACAGGCAGTTGGCATAGATAGGTAAATCGAATCAGGTTGGATCAAGGATGCCAGTTTTGAGGGAGTCCAACAAGTTGGAGCCTGACCCATGAGGGATTGAAATGGTATAATTCCTTCAGAGCCTTTCCTCCACCCTTATCAAGAACCTGCCCCTGCTTCAACCTGTTGCCAAGGTAACCTGTCCCATGAATTGCCCCTCCCTACAGGGAGCTATAAGGTTGTTAATGTATCCTTGGCTGCTCCATCCTGCCCTTCCCGCTCCAGCCCACCTGTTTCCCATCTTTTGGCCTCCCACCAAGCATTGGGGGGGGGGGAGGCCTAGTCAAATGCTCAGCAGGAAGGAGAGAGATGAAGAGAAGAAGGGAGGAGAACAAAGGTAGCCTAGGACATATAAAAAGTGCAGAACACCTCACTTCTTGGGATATCAGGATACCAGCTATGGCCCCCTTCTCCCTCCCTGGGGAAATCTATGTTATCCCTTTTTAAAATAAACCATGCTTTATATGCTTGCCTTGGCATGCTTCTCTAATGTTCAACTTCAACATGTGAGGAAGCAGAACTCACCACCGACAGCCCGGGTTATCACTACCGATCTGATTGTACACTTAGTAGAAGTATGTCCCTTCATTTACTAGCACCTACTCTAGGTTTTCATGTTGCAAAGTGTCTAACAGTGGTCCCTTTGCCTTCTGAATACAGCCCTCTTGTTCTAAGGCTTATTTTTTAAAATAACCCTTTTGTTTCTCTCTCCTCCTCTTTTCCCCCACCCTAACAAGGTTAGGGAGACAGTGCAATCTTTTCTTCCCATAGTTAATTGCTTTTGAATACACCCACTACAGGAAGGAGATGCCTGCTGAGGATCTGGGAAGTGAATATCTCCCAAAATAACAAGTGAATCCTAACACTCCATCAAGGCACTCTGGGACCCCCTACCAGAGCACACCTGGAATGTAACACTTGAAAAGTTCTTTAAATGCCCCCTGTCCCTTGTGATGGGGAGAGTCAGCCTTTGGGACAAGAATCCCCTGTGTTTCTCCTTTGCTAGCAAAGCAATAAACCTTTTTTTTTTTCTTCATTTTTCTCAGAACCGGCATCCTGTGTCCTTATTATTAAATTGTCATTGATTGGCATTGGGTACAGGGACTGAGCTTTTGGTTACAAGTGAACAGTGATAGACTTGACATTGTTCCCCACCTCTCCGTCAGGGCTGTCACACATCCATCAGTTTACAAAATGTAGCACACCACGTTCTGGTGGCATCTTCTGCAGTCTTTCTTGTATTTTTACTGAAAACTGTTCAGTAGGCTAAAACTTTGGCTCCACTCCTGATTGGCGGGCTCTGTGGCTCTGTTTTGAGGACTTGGCTTTCTGAAGTCTCCACTTGTTTGTCTCCCTTTGCTGAAGGTAAATGTAGGTATGAATAGGTCACCAAGGTGCCTAATCTGGTGATGGAAGTTCATTTGCCTCCCAAGCCCTAAACATGAAGGAGATGGCATGAGTCAGCATTTTTCCAACCACTTCAAAAGTTGAAATTATCATTATTATTTTAAATAATGATTCCTGTTTCCTAGTCAGCATCAAAAAAACCCAGGATGTTATACCAACCGAACCCACAGAGGCACTGTAGGCCGGGAGAAGGGAAAAAGCATGTTTCACTACAGTGCTTATTGGAGGGTTTTCCTGATAATATTAATTTCCTAGAAAAGGGGGCATCCCATCTTGTGCTGGGAAATTGGAAACCTGGCACCACAATCCCATAGGGATTGAAACAGCCATCCATAAATCTGCACAGTGTGTCTGATTCTGCCCCCATTGAGCAACTGTAATAGGAGTTCCATAGACACAGCAGGAGCTGAATAAAGACTGGGGAGTGAGAGAAGGCTGCTGTCAGGGCTGTGTATGCATCAAACACAGTAGATGGCTGGGTGTGCATAGTGGAACTGTACAGTTCTCCAATAAACTAAGTCTTAGATTTAAAAAACATTTGGATCTATTTACCAATACCTTGCTATTTTATTTATTAAGTTTGTCACTGAGCCCTGTTTTGCATATACTACTACTTGCTCATGCATGCCTTATGAATATAGAAATTAGCATCTCATTTACTTGATAATTAGGCCAATGATAAACAGCTGTTTGGTTGCCATGTAGGGCAAGATTTCTACCCAAGTTACTTATCTGCCATACACAATAGCTGTGCAATTATTTGTCACACTATCAATTATACACAAACAACAATGGGAAATAAACTTTTCTTTTACACATTTGCTTTCATTGTAATTAAGATCCAAATTCATGCTCTGCTTTTGGAAAAATGATAATGCAGTGTTGTCTAACAATCTTGATAAGTGTACATTTTCAGCTTGGCTTTTATATTTTCATGCAGTTCAAACATTTCACATTGTGCATTCTGCTATAAATGACTTCTTCCAAGATGTCTCTTAAAAAAAAAAAAAAAGAAAAACACACTATGTTTCCATTTCATTATGTTGAGTATATGTCATATATTGATCATTGAGGATTTCTCAAGTTTTCTTCCCTAGATTCTGTCTTACCTACCACTCTTTACAGATTAACCTATATTTTGACCTTCTCTTGCTTTTAATGGGTCTTACACAGAGGGAAATCATCTAAAAGATTGAGGAGTGTACTGAAAGCTATGAAAATGTTTTCTTAATTATTTAGGTATGCATAACTCAATCCACATTTATCCCCTCCCCGCAAAAAAAAAAAAGAAAAGAAAGAAAAAATGGGAACAATGTGTTTCCCTCCAATCACATGGATTAAAAACTGGAGATATAATTAAACAAAAAAGAAACCTGTCTTTCTAACTAATAAAAAAAGGAACTTGGAGCTGTGTTTACAGCAAAGTAGTGGAAGATAATTTGAAACTTCAGTTAGCTTCCTGTAGAGAAAAATAACAACCACCAAACTAATGGGTAATCAATGGCCGATTGCTTCAGAAAAGAGGCGCCCCACAGAATTCTCTGGAAATTAATGTGCCACATAGGAGGAACTGGGAAATGTCCTAAGACTATTCCAGTGAGCCCACCTTTCTTAACAAGTAAGGAAAGGCAGGGGGAGCTATTTTTGCTAATCAAGGCCTGGAGATGAAATGCTGTCTTCATTTAAGTTTCCCTGTGCTTTTCTCTGAACCACTATATTAAAAACAATCTTCCCCCATGATTTCTGGTGCTGAAGTGGAGTATAGTTTATGTGAAAGTAAATCTGGAAAGATTACCTTTCAAAACTGCCAGATGCTTCGCATTTTCTGGTAGAAATCTGGATTCCAGGTCTGTAATGATATTTCCTGCTGTGTTCAATGCTCACTCAGAGCGTTTGCTTCTTGGTGGGCAAAGCGAGGATTCCAAGGCGAACCTGGATGTTTGACTTTTATATTTTTCCAGTCCAGCCAGGGGGTATAAATTTAAATTCTGGGCCCCCCAAGCTAAGCTTCAGAAGGGGTCTTGGTTAATTGTAGGTCCCCTGCAGTTGGAGTCCTCTCCTTTCATAAACTGCCTCATGCAATACAGTTTATGATTATATTTATAACAATGAATAAAACACATTCTTTTTAAAAGAAAACTAAATTATTTCATTAGTGAGACAGAAATGTATGCGTTCTCATTACTCAGGATCTTCCAGGTTTACATTCGAGTTTCTTCTTCCACTCTAAACATTTTATTGTTTGAATGATATTCGAGTTTTCTGCCTTTTCTTCCTTGATCCATCTTGCTCATACTGTGACAAGGAATAGTAGTTATCAGTAGATGCTCTAAGAGACTTAAGTTGGGATTCCAGCTCATTTATTTTAAAGCCAGTGGACCTTGGGATACATAATTTCTTTGGGCTAATAATAACACTTACTTCCTAGGATTGTTGTGAGAATTATAAGAAAAAATGTGTATAGATGTTCAGCACAGCATTACACATAGCACACATGTCAGTTAATGTGATCTTTTTTCCCAAGTTTGGGATAGCCTTTGAGAGAATCAATACAGAATAAGAACTAAGGTGGGGTAAAAATCTTGATCCTAGCTGCTTGGGTTCAAATCCTCACTCCACTCTATCCAAGTGGAATGAGGTTTCACACTTATCAACATCTCTATGCCTCAAGTTCCTTTATTTCTAAAATGGAAATACTAATAGTCCCTACCTCCTGAAGTTATTACAAAGATGAAATGAACTAATGATTAGCAAATACTGTGTTTTATGTATTTTGTTAAATAAGCCTAAAAAATAATTGGTCCAACCACTCCCTCATCTCAACTTGGTCCAACCTTCCCCCACCACGTCCCATGGTGGTCCATGTAATTTCTATGGTGCTGTTGTTAGAACTATAGGGAAATGTCTTCCTGTATGGGGCAACACACAATGGTGTCACCTGAACCAGAGGTGCCTCAGAGACAAATTGACCTTTTAAGACAAACAAAGTAGCCTTCAGGTCTCCCATCCTGCATTTTAGTTTCATATCAGCTGCTGGTCTCTGGAGGGTTTTCTGATTATTTCACTTGTTCTTATTTAGAAATCTTAATTGTTCCCTAGATCCTGGCTCTAGTATAAACATAAAGAGGTATTAGTTTCCTACTATTGGAATGTTTCTTGCAGTTCTTACAGTTTAGACACACTGGTCTGAAGTAGGTCACTACTAAGGCAAACTTGGGAAATTTCACTCCATAAATCATATACACACACAACATGGTACTAGGATCTCTGCCATCTTTGTATAATGATGTTCTCATGATTTGTCTTATTTAAGGAATTTGTATTATTTTCCTAGCTACCTGGAAATTTCCTTAGGACTATATGACTCTATTTGTGACCTCAAAGCCTTTCAGAATACTTAACTTCTCACAGATGTTCAGGGTATTTGTGTCTTTGAGGTTGATAAAACTAGTTAGGATTAGATTCTATTGTAAGCATCAAAATTTGGTTGCAAATATCAGCAAAACACAAAATAATTACGTATTTCCCAAGATGATGCATTTCCAGCTTACCCTCAACAAAGATGTAATGTGGAATTGATAGGATGGTCCACAGTGCCAAGAACCAGTGTTCCTTTCCTCTCATTGCTCTGACATACATGGCTTCAGATCCAAAATCATCGCATGGCCTAACAAACTGATGGGACTCCAGCCATCATGCTTCCAGCGCAGACAACAGAAAGACAAAAAGAGATGAATGCTTCTACCAGAAAATTTTCTGGTGGTTGAATGCCAGGCACATTTTTCTAGCATTCCGTTGGCCAATGGACCACACGTAGCTGTAAGGAAGCCTTTGTTCTGAGTGGCTAGAAGTTCTACTGAAAGACACAATTTGATGATGAAAGAAGAATGAATGAACCATGGCCCTGACCAACCAGCTTTTCCTTAACTGACATGTCTTTTTAGTTCCAGTTCTAGGTTCTTTCCATATCCCTCACTTTTCCATTTTTCCTCAAATAATGACATCAATTTTATTTCCATCATTAAAAGTATCTAAAGAAAGTTAAATAGTAAGTAGTACATCCAAATGACCATGGACAATTTCTTATGTTCATTGATTTTCAAAATTGGCAACATAAGGGCTGGGGTTGTGGCTCAGTGGCAGAGTGCTTGCCTAGCATGTGTGAGGTAGTAAATTCAATTCTTAGTACCATGTATCAGTGAATAAAATAAAGGTCCATTGACGACAAAAAAATATTTTTAAAAAATTGATGACATAATACCTAGACAATTGGCCTGTTTGCTAGATAGAGTTGTTAGAAAAAGTGAGAAAAAAAATCTAGTATTTTTCAATGTGTGGTACATATTAGCTACCAGATAACCTATAATAATAAATAAATAATAAAATATATAACCTATTTTAAGCAGCTTTTAGTAGTTACATGTAAGATTAAAGGAATACATCGAGGGTAGAGAGGTTACATAATGTGCCCTAGCCACAAGTCACTCAAGGAGCATAGCTGGCACTGGAATCCAGAGCATTGTAACTTCAGCATCCCTTTAGTAAGCCTCATGTAATACTCCATTAAAAAAAAAATCAACCCTTGAAATGCATTGCATCACATAGGCATCGTTTTTCATTGTACACATTTTGATTATCTGATATGTGTTTACTGTTGTTAATGATGATTTTAACTATTCTTTGCAAGACGTTGCATAATATTGAAATCTGGCTTGGTAATATATGGTTTTTGAGCATGGCGGCATAATAAATCAACTCCAAATTTCTCACAATTTTGTTGCTTTTATCATTAGAATATGCTTTGTTATAATCTTGTGTCCCATATATTGCTTAGTGAGTTGGAGTTATTCTTTGTCTGTCTCTTGGTTCTGGGTTTGCATGGGTAGGATGAATTAGCATAGAACTGTGATCTCCTAGTGTATGTAGAAGGTCAAGAGTATTCCAGAAAACAAGGAAACCAAATTCCACAGCTGCTCATCCCTCAAGGACTGCTCAGCCACAGACCCTTCTCAAAACTTCTCTTTGTATCAATCTTGTGTTTTCCTGTGTACATATTAAAAACAAAACCATGAAAGAAAAAAAAAACAAACAGTGTTCATAGGAGATTTGGGTGAGAGGCTTAAGTGTTGAAATAAAAAATGGTACAGAATAGGCTAGTCTATGTTAATGTCCCCTCTGGCAGTAGGAAATTAAATGTGGATGACAACTTCTGGAATAACTGCTCAACTCAGCCCTCTCCCTTCAGAACTGCTTGTCACACCTCAAACCATGCTCTGGATGTGAAAACAGTGTTTGTCACATAGGACCCCTTCCCCCTGGCCCTAGATAAGTGAACTACTGTCGGGGTGTCTCCTGACTAAAGTTAGACCAATCAGACTACTTCTCTGTAGTTAGGGCTGGGAAGCTGTCAGTCATATTCTTTCCATATGTGAAGAGAAGAATAAAGTTGGACTGTAGAGAGTCAAAGTGAAGCACATCTGCTAAGAGGAACAAAAATATGAGATGGAGAGTTTTGAGTGCCCCAGATCCCCCAAGGCTTTTCGCTTCCTGCTTCCCTCATTTCTTTCCTCCTTGCTTGCATTGGCTCAATTTGATTTCTGTTATTAAATGTAACCCAAAGAACCTTAACTAATTCAGAAGGGAAACAGAATATTAAGAGAGACAAAGTAGGAGAAGAAATTCTAAATCAGTCTGCTACTGCACAGAAATGAGGTGGAAAAACTAAAGACCCCCAGAGATCCAAAGCAGCCCTGGCGTACTCTTCCTACCCATCCCAATTTTGAGTGGAGAATAGTTACCTAACTTCTCGAGGCACTCATGACAGTATTTGATCACAAAAGTCTCTTCTACAGTGGTGTTCCAGGATATTTGCCCAGTAAAATAATTGAAATTGAACTGTATACAAAGTTCACAGAGTCCCACTATTCATAGAGTAATGGAAACAACAGGACCCCTGCCTGTGTCTTTGAGCACTGAAATCTCCTGGAAGCTATAAAGGCTGAAACCAAAGATTCTTGGAATATAATGCATGAAGATGATCTGTCTTGGCACACTGCCACAGGCCTTCGATCACCTGTGAACTACATTTTTTTCCATATGTTTTTCATTCATTTATATTTAAGATAAAAATTATTGGCTCTGAGCGTCATTTGATGAGTGGTGATTCAGTGACTCTTTTCATGGTGATCTCAACTCAGTCATGATGTATATCAACCATACAATGTTCCAAGAAACTGGAATCTCATGACGCTGTCTAAAGTCATCACTTGGTAATAACAGATTTGGACAATTTCTCTCTCTCTTTCTCTTTGACAGCAAAGTTTGAAATAGGATCAATATCTGTTCTGTGGCTCTATTTTTTAATTCATTTCTTTTGAGTTCATTTGCTAAAAACCAATATTCTAATTTTAAGACAAAGATCCATTGTTTAGTTTTTGGAAATCATATATAAAATATACAAAAATATGCATATATATCAATTGCTTCTGAGAACCATAAAGACACAATGACACAATTCAAATCTTTCAAGCTAATTTGACACCTCCTACCTTAGTTCTTATTCTAGAAAAAATAGTGATTTGATTTATTTTTCATTATGAGAAACATTGGAAAACTATTTTAATATGGTCACATTTATGCTACACTGAACCGCTTGACACGCAATTACTTCAATTCTTCTGACATTGCTGTATGTATATTAACATTCAAAATATAAGCATAAAGCAAACTAAAAAAAGCTGCTACTAATGTAAAATATTTGAGCCATTCACCTTAATATGTGCCTGCCCATATCTTCTCCTTGATGAAATGTAATTTCTCTCTTACATGCTGCGAAACTGTGTCTATCTACTTCACACCCCAAACTGCCATTTTGATGAAACAGTCCAAAATCAATGAAAAATATCCATTTATCAAGCTTTATAGTGACATATAGCCCTGTTTTTTTTTCTTGATTGGGATTTCATATAGGGAGTTTGCCTAGGTATAAAGATAAAATAGATATGGTCTTGAAGAAACTATTTTCATCATTTAAGAAAAAAATATATATTCCTGAGCCTTCACTGAAACTGTCCCACTTGGGTTTTTAGAATGACAAAAGGCATATTTTTACCTCATTTGCCTGTGAAAATATGCCTTCTTGAGAGCATGGAAAACCTATATTACTTGAAGTGCAACTTGATAAGTGTTTCATTTTTTATGAACCCCAGGAAAAGAAATTTATTCCATTTTTACAAATAGTAAAGATTTTTTTTTATTCCTAGAACCATCTCTATTCAACAGAAATTGGTATCATATACTGAATATTTCCTATATAGATGGAAAATTATTCATAAAAGATAGCAGAATGCATTTTTCTTATGACAATTATTAGAGCTAACAGTGAGATTTTATTAAGTGCTGAGTGTTTTGCAAATATTATCTCATTTAATCTCTTTATAATTCTAAATGCCCAATTACGAGCCCTGTTTTACAAATGAGAAAATGAAATTGTAGAAAGTTTAAATAATCTGCCCGTAGCTGTATAGCTAGCAAGAGGAAGAGCTAAAACTCAAAACCAAGTCTCATCAAAACCTAAAAGCTCAAGGTCATAATTGTCTGAAGCTACATCCATTATGAGTTTTAAAAAACACCATTAAGGAAAAGAGATGCCAGGATGCCAGGCATAGCCCTGCCAATTACTTATAAAGTGGGTTTGAGAAAGGTACCTACTTCTGCATATGCATATTTTTTATTTCTATAACACAGGGATAATAATACCTTCTGTGCCTGAGAGGGTCAGAGGAGACAGTTTTTTGTAAAAGTACTCTGAATCTGCCAAGTGCTCTTCACAGGTAAAACAGAACTATTAAGCTCATCTACTTGGACGATCTTAGACTTTCGCTGCATGTTCATCGCTTAAGGTCACAGATGAGAACCGATGCACTCTGGGCAGCAGGGCTGTGCATTCTTTTTGAGTGAGGAGTGATTGGAACTGATTGCCCCGGCTTTTTAAGCCATCTGTAGAAACAGAAAATATTGTTGTGCTTTATCTAAGGAAACAAGATACTGTTTCAGAGCATTCACATTCTCATCAATTTCTCTTGAAAAACATATAATTACACAATGGCTGTATCTGAATCCTGAGAGTGAAGAGTAAAAGACGGAATTGCAAAAAGCTGTAAGATGTGATGAGTACGGTGGAAGATGTGGATTTGCATCCATTTCCTTTCCGGAAATGATGCTTTCATTTTCTGTAAGAGAAGTGGTAATGATAGTGTATATAAGAGAAATAGACTGTTCTCTGGGACATCTTGAGGAATGTTTTTGTTCTGAATAAAATGTGGTTTCAGAACTAATCACATCCTAATTTTTTGACAAATTTAATGTTAAGAAAAATTCATTAGATTAGCTGATTTTGATATTTTTTCCTTTCTCTGTGTATATATGTGTATACATACATACATTTGAGAGAAGACACAGCTTTAATATTTGTTGTATTAATTTTTTTTTCTTTTTGCTTAGCCTATAATAATTTTACAGATGTATGGAATAGTGTTATATTTTACTACATGTATATTATGGAGAATAATCAAATGATTAGCATTCCCATCTCAGCATTTGTGTTTGAGTAGTCACCTCTCAATGAGCACTTGCTATATACCAGCAAGGACATTTTTTTTTTTCTGTTGTCTTCTTTAATCCTTCCAACATTGCTGTAGGAATGAGTACCAGATCAAAGGCAGAGGCTTAGGAGATTTCAGTAACCTGAACTCACTACCTCTTACAGTAACTGTAATCAAGAACACATTGTGTGCCTAACATTTCACAAACCTTACCTTCAATCCTCACAAGAACACAGTAATGCTACTGAAATTGTTCTTGTTCTCCCATTGCAGACACTAATTCTCTGAAGACTTGCAAAAAAGTCATACATTAAGTCACACAGCTAAGAATCTCTGCTACACTGGGCTAACATCAAAACCCAAATCTATACATTATAGTTGTTATGGTTTGGATGTGAGGTGTCCCTCAAAAGCTCACTGTGAGACAATGCAAGAAGATTTAAAGGAGAAATGATTGGTTTGTGATAGTCTTAACCCAATTAGTGAATTAATCTGATAGAGATTAATTGAGTGGTAACGGAAGTGATAGGATATGGCTGGAGGAGGTGGGAATTGGGGACTTGGCTTTGGGGTTTATATTTGTATTTGGCATGTGGAGTCTCTCTCCTCTCTCTCTCTCTCTCTCTCTGTCTCTTTCTCTCTGCTTCCTGATCAGGGTGTGAGCTGCTTCCCTCTGCCACACACTATGCCACGATGTTCAGCCTCACTTCAAGCCCCAAGCAATGGAGCCGGCCTTCTATGGACTAAGACCTCTGAAATTGTGAGCCCTCAAATAAACTTTTTCTCTTCTATAATTGTTCTGGTTAGATCCTTTAGTCACAGCACCAAAAAAGCTGACCAAAATAGTAGTATAGCTTAGGTATGGTAAGTAAGTTCTTTGGTTGTTGACAAAACTTTGTTCCTTGAAGCCTCACCCGAAGAGGTCATAGCAATTTCCTGCCATGTCTTCCCCTCAATGTGGAGATCTGCCTCTCTAAGCCAACCTTAGATTGTCCAGTGTGTTAAAACAGTCAAATAATATAATACATTTGGCACATAACATAACATTATCAAGGGCTAACAACTCCTCACCTTTGTCAAATTCTTTTGCATAGAAGCAAGTTACAGTTTCGGCCACTCTCAAGAGATTATCTAAGGATGTGATTCTCTGAGCATTGCATTAGGGTATGTCTGCCACAGAAAGTATACCACATAATTCTATCCAGATGAGACTTATACAATAATTTACTCATATAATATTCATATACTAATCATATCATACTCTTTATTATTCTATTTTGTATTATTATGTAAATAATACAAAGAGTTGATAGCTCTAAAGAGATAAAATTTTATTTATAATGTCATGCCAAAGTTATGTGATCACCATGCTGTATCTTAATGTTCTCATGATTACTTTTTCTCCACAAAATTAGTTCTTGAACATTCATTTTGCACATAAAATTAAAACTTTTCACAAGCATCACTAATTAATATAGCATTTTATTTTCTCAGTGATAAAAATTCATACTTCAATTGACTGGTGTAATTTTTTTATGTAAAATGCAAATTTTATTTAAGTCATATACAAAATGCTTGCCATATTTGAAGGTGAACAGTTGGATGTTAGCAATGAATTCAAGTGATGTATCTTGTTCCTATTAACATTTTACAGTGATTATTTTTTATAGGAACTATGTAATCTCCTAAACATAGATCATATATAATTCCAGGGACGGCAGATGCACTGTTGAAGAAGGCATGAGGCTATTCTGCTTCCAAAATGCTGAGTTTAAAATTGGAGCCAACACCAAAGTTAAATCTTTCTTTCTTCAGTGCTGTTTCTGCTGGCTTTTTACTCAAGTGTCTTTAGAATTGCTGTTTTTTTTTTCTATAGTTTTAACCCATTTTTCATTCTTATTCTCATTTGCTTGTGTCTTCTATCTATCATTTTCTCCTGATTTATTTCACCAAGATTTATCTATTAGTTTTATTTAAATATTACTTTTGGATCTTGTTGTTAAACTTCTCTGTGCATAAATTTCTTTTTCAGTGCAAGTGAAAATAATAATAGCATCAATTCCATAAGGTTGTTTTAAGGATTAAAGAAATTAATATACCTAAAGCATTTAAATTAGGACCTCTATGATATATAGCAAGTGTTATGTATTGTTGATGCACTACTACCACATCATGAATTCTACCTCTATAATAATCATTAATTCTATCACTTTAAACTTATTTTTTATTTTTATTTCTTTCTATTCTTAATGGTTTTTTTTCTACTATTTGGGGATTCATTCTCTTCTTCCTTTTCTAAGCTGTTAAAATGATCTTTAGAACTTTAATGTGTCTTCTTTTTCAATATGATCATTTAAAACTCAATTTCTCTATAACTAGCACAAGTTTTGACACATTGCAATTTCACTTTTCAGATTTAGGTTTCAGATTTTAAATAATATTAATTCTTTAACCTGAGTTATTTATAAATCTTATTTCTTTCTTAACAGCTGTATTATCTTAATCTTTTTTATTGATTTCTGCTTTAGTTTATGTTGATCAGAGAAAATGTGGGCTTTTTTGTGATATCTCTTGATTTTTATTTATTGATACTTTCTTTATAGACTGGAATATGCTTAATCTTATAAATGACCTAAACATATTAAGAAGATTAGATATTCTTTAGTTGTCTTCATTCAATAAAGCTAATGCATACACACACACACACACACACACACACACACACACGCACATCAGTGAATTAACATCATAAAAGTTTCTTTCCTACTCATTTGGAAGTCTAGAGAAGACATTGGTACTCACTTCAAGCAAAGATTCAGAATTCAGACTGCTTCCAACTTGTAGCACCTCCATGTTAAAATGTGACTCTGCAGGTCATTCTGCAAGTTGTCTCAATTTTACATAGCTACCCAGGAAAGAAGTCAAGGAGATCGTCTTTCTCATATGGCCACAGATGGTTTCGAGGAGTGCAGTCTAACTGGGTGTCAGGCAGGAGACACAATGGGTTTTGTTGATTAGCTACAACACTGAGTTCTGATTTTTCTGAACCACATAAATTAAGCATTTTTTTAAACACAGAATTATAGATAATGTTTGTTTAGATTTCTCAACACTTTTAATAATATCTTTGCTCATCAGCTTTTTAGTCTTGGGCTTTTTCTATTAGCCAAAACAGGAACATTATGATGAGGTAATAAACTAACTGGAAATCTCAAAAAAAAAAAAAAATTCTCACTTATACCACATGTCAAATGAGGGTGAGTGGGACTGCTTCTCTTCACAGTGAGGGACCCAGGTTGATGAAGATCCCACCATACTGTCATGTTCCCTGGGGTGCCATGTGCCACCAGCCCACATGTCCCCTGTCACCATTCATTATCAGAACACATTGCACGGGCTCCTTCTGACCAAGGTCACTTTCCCATGTAGATAGGGTGGTGAACAATACCTGTGGTCACACTTTCCTTCTGATTTCATTGTCTTCTTTCCTTTATAAATTTCTTTCTATAAAATTCTTTTGGTTGTAAACACTCATTTTTTTTTCCTGAATATATTCTTAATTTTATTCATTTAAGATAGTGTATTGTATTCAGAATGTAATGTAAATTATTATTTTCTCATAATATTTTGAAAATATTATTTCATTATCATCTGTTCCCATTAAAAGGCATTTTACTACTTTTGTTGTGTGTGTTTTTTAAGTTTACAAATCCTTACCATAATATGTAATATGTATGTGCATCTTGTTAATTATGCCTGGAACTCAGTGGCCTAACCTGTTGTCTTTCTTCAAACTTGCCATGTTGTTTTTCAACTTCTTCTCTCTAAGAGCAGCTCACTGTGCTTTTCTGAACACAAAAGCTATTAGGGAGTGCTTCTCTAGCTTCTTGGCATAAAACTTGTGTGCACATTACTGGGTTACATCCATTTCTCTATTTTTGTCCCATGGCAATGGTCAGATATTCATTTTGTGTTCTCAATCCAAATACCTTCCATATTTGTTATTCATTTTTATTATCTTTATTATTTCCTTACATACTCATTTTACTGACATAAATACACTGGCAAGAGTGACAATTAACCCATTGTGATATACACTGAACCTGGAAGAACAAGTTTAATGTTTATCTTGACTGATATTTGTTCTATAGTGGAAGGAATTATAAACTGGAACATATCATAATTAATGCATAGAAAATTTGATAAAGTGCACAGTTCAACTTGTAGTATTCCTCCTTGCTCCTTTTTTGCATGAATACTTCCTGCTTGAACTCCTGCAATTCCAGTCCTTAGCACAGAGCATGGGACATACAAGCACTCAATAAGAAAAGATTGAATGATTGACTTATATGAGAAAAGAGATTTGGTTTATGACTCAGTCCTTATAGATTTAAGTTATTTATTAAAAATGTCATGATCCATGGTGGCACAGGCCTGTAATCTCAGAGGCTCAGGAGACTGAGACAGGAAGATCCTGAGTTCAAAGCTATCCTCAGCAAAAGTGATGCACTAAGCAACTCCATGAGACCTTGTCTCTAAATAAAAATACAAAATCAGGCTGGGAATATGGTTCAGTGGTTTCGTGCCCCTGAGTACCCTCTCCCCCCAAAAAATCATGATCATAAAAAAACTAGGCTAATTTTAGAAATATTATTTATTTTATATCAGTATATAAGCATAGACTAAAAGAATTACTAGGAAGAGCAACAAAAATACAGATTATCATGAAGTCAAAAATGAAAATAAAAATCCCAGGAATTAGTTAGAAACAAACCTGACAGACTAGAACTCAGAAGGAAAGGTATATAATAAAAAAGGAAGCTACAGTAATAATATATTAGAAAACTTTTCCCTTCTATGTAAAATGTCTACCTATACAACTAACTTGCTTTTAACAAAACCAATCAAGGTGTGTCCAGATAGTGCAACTCGGTATGGTTTCCTCTAGTTTGAAAGATCATAGCTTTAATGTGATCAGCCTCTTACTTTTCTCTTACTGTTAAACTAAAAAAACACTTTTAAGAGACGCATACAGGCCCAGAGCTGTCTCTGGATAAAGGCTTTTACTTTTTCTGACTCATGATTACTACTGGGCAAGTTCTTTTTAATTATCCTTGTTTGCACACAACTTGATTTTATATATAGAAAAACCCAAAGACATAATTGAAAAACAGTTAGAATAAACAAATTCAGTAAAGTTTCAGGCTACAAAATCAACACACTGAATATACTTTTGAAAAACACAAAGGTGGAATATGGGAACATGGGAAAGTCCATCCTGTTTGTATTTGTATAAGAGGCTTCCTAGCTCAAATTTCGTAACATGGCTCATCAGTAAAACTTGATGATGCCCTCTGGGGTACAGGCTACATGGGTGGCAAAGTATGACAAATAAAATATTTACCCTTAGTTTGTTTCCATGTAGTGCGGATGATTTTTGTTGGCTGAATTTCTGCTGAATAGAGTGATTTCTATCCTAAATTGCAAAGTTTTACAACCACTCCTTCATGTGAAAGGGCTCAAAAGCTTAAAATAAGATTATTTTAAATGTTATTGATGGCATAATGGTATTTAGACTGAGATGAAACCTCCCTCTCTCACATTTGTGTGTGTGTGTGTGTGTGTGTGTGTGTATGTTAATCCATTGTGGAAATGTGCATTAGAATCATCCTATGACCTTTGTCACATTTAGAGTGATGGGTGCTTTAACATGTCAAGAATCTGAAGTTGATGGAATATTCTTATTAATCTAATAAGGTAGACAAGCCCCTGCCTAAAAATGAACATGATCAAATTCTGAAACATGGAAGCTCACCACGAGCATTCCAGAACAGAAGAAATTACAAACTAAGGATAGCAAGTATTGTTAGATGTGGAGCTGGAAACATTCAACTCACTCTAAGGCAGAAGAAATAAATACAGTGGGGTTTTTTTATTTGTTTATTTGTTTTTTTATGGTGTCACCAGGGAAAATGTGGCTGAATTTGTAAAAAAAAAAAAAAAAAGTAAAAAAGAACAAACCCCAAATTACAACAATAATAGTTCAAGTATATAAAGTACTTACAAACATGGCCAGCCAGCACTGTGGTGAGCACTCTACAGTGGGGCATTTAGTTGGTTAAATGTTTGATGAGGCAGAATCTATATTATTCCAATTTTAAAGATGAGGCAACTGAGGCTCAGAAGAGTAAATAACTTAGCCAGGTAGATACAGAAATAATGGAGCTGAGGTTTGAACCCATACTTCTGGTTCTATCCTACCTAAATCTTTTGTCTCAATAATATGCATGTATAAGATCCAAACATCTGCCTATTCTTCTACATTGAATTGTCTTCGAAGTTGTCTACAAAGAGCAGTACTTTTGAATCTAGAACAAAAAAAACCCTGCCTTTTCATTTTGGCTTAACTATGGGTTATAAAATTTTAATTACCTTTTGTTTAGAAAGTGCTATAGAACCTGAACTTGTAATCAGTGCTGGAAGTAGGCACACCAAGGGGTTGTTGATTTCCCTAGTGAATTTGAGTATCATTTATGGAAATGTAATTACAGTGGAATCCTGTTATAACGATCAATTTGGGCAACCCCCATTTGATCATTACATCCAAATGATCACCACATACAGACCATAAAACAGTGAGCCTCTCAAACCAGACAGGCTCAACAGTAAAATATCCATCTTGCAAAAACAGTATTATTACCACTAAGTACTTCAGAACCAGCACAGGTCAGTCAAATTATTGGCTCTAATTAGCCCTTCTAAAGGCGATAACATTCTTCAGCTAAATCATAATGGCTTATATGAAAGGCTTGAAATTCAACTAAGTCAACAAGTATTTATTATGTACCTGCTGTGTACTCCAAATGGGGCCAGCCACTGAGGAGAACGTAAAATAAATAGGAGTTTCTTTGTGGAGCTCACTATCCACTTAGAGAAATAAGCTGTATAAACTCTTCAAACAATCCTGCCTAAGATGACTGGGTACCCACAAACCCCCATATTACAATATCTGTTGGTTTCAGAGGTGAAAACTTCAGCACCAGTGGAAAATAGAGTTTGGAAAATAATCTTTTGTCACAAAAATGACTGCAACAGAAAATGGAATAGGAAATGAAAATAAATAGTTCCTACTGCACAGACAGCACCTTGAGTCAGAAACAGCAAAGGGGTTTCATCTCACATTCCAATTCCAGTGAATTGCCACCCAAGTCAGAGAGAGCAGTGAGATTTTTATCTCTCATATCAATATCAATGAATGGTTAATGGATGGCTGAGAAGAATCCCCACTCCAAACACAGACATGTGAGAATGAGGGGTTTTCCTGATTAGTAATTTGGGACATGGGATTACCAGTAGAAGTCACAGGTAAAATACTAGAAATTGTCCTCTCCTGGGCTTCTTTCCATAGGACACTATTTTGAGATCCCTGGATTGGCATGACTATTGTCAAACCACACTCCTCACATCACAGAACAAGAAAATGCTTTATAGCACATTGCATTGCCCAGAGGAGTCTTCCTTCACCTTCCTTTCCTTCTGACTTTCTCGGGGCCTCATACTTAGCTCCACATTTTACCCATAACCGAAATTTCTACTATGTTCACATCGGTCAGCCCCATGTGAACACTCTTGCCTCCATACTCAACCAGATAACATAATGACCCAATTGAACATCACTCTAACGCTATGTTCTAAACCCCTGACATGCAATATTTATCTCCAAAGCCTGTTCGGGCCAGTACACATCTGGAGACAAGCAGAGCGCCTCACCAAACTGAGCAAGCAGGAACATTGTCTTTCCTCTGACTTCTAGGAAGCCACAATTTACACCAGCAGTGGTATCTGTCTACTTAAACTGCTATCTCACCCTGTAACTACATGTTTCTAAACATATATCTATTCCTCAGGGTAGAAGGCAGTTGCCTTGTATTTTGATTGTTTCCAATGCGCTAGTTATTTTCCTTTTCTGTCCAGAGAATCCATTCCAGAATCTTCACTGCTGATTCTCCAATATAGTATATTCCTGTACTTTAGTGCCAGTTCATATATATCATGTTTTTATTACAAAAGATATAGTTCTTTAGGCTGTCCCTGACCTCTCAATCTTTGTATAACCATGACACCTTGAAATGTACTAATATGACATCAGAACAGAATATTTGGATGGCATCTTTTCATTTCTACCTTTCTCCCATAATCTGGGAGATGTCTTTCATTTCTGGGTCCTTATCAGACACATAGTAATTTTTCTAGGAAAGTTTTCTTGAACTCTTTGGGCCAAAATTTCAGACATATAGTAATTTTTCTAGGAAAGTTTTCTTGAACTCTTTGGGCATTTTAAAAAGGCAAACATAACCATACTTCTTGGGCTTTACAGTTTCTGTGTTTTAACACATATCATCAAGAAAATAAATATGGTACAGAAAAAAATAAATCTTATGGATTAAACTAACATAGCCTGTTGAGAATTCTTGTCTTAGGGAACCAAACATTGATATTCAACCTGTGCAGCAGTAATCTCCATTACAACCATGATCAGTGATGGCATGGCGGGTCCCCCATAGCTCCCTGATAAGGATACAACCATAGATGAGTACGAAATATGTACCGATCAACAACAGGATGATGGAGACAATGACACTGATCCCAGATACTCTCACGGTTATTAAAGATCTCCTGGTCATAGTCTTAGTGCTTTCAGCCTTTGGGGGCACTTCCACCCAGACCCACAGCACTGTAGAGTAAGAAGGAAAAAAGGCAAGATTGAAAATGAAAAAATCACTTGTTAAAATTCAAGAGGAGGGAGACAGCCATTTTCTAAAATAAAGAGTCATTGCAAAAGAGATCGGTAAATTTCAGATAGACAAGAAAAGAGGGAAGGCTAAGATTATGGCAGTGAAAATAAATAAGTGCATCATCTTGGCAGGCCTGGAGGCTGGAAGGGACAGCCCAGACAGCCTGCACTGAAACCAGCATTTTAAAAAGTGCATTTTGTAATTGCATTTCTCCTCTTAGAAAGTTTAAGACCGAAAAAAGAGACAAGGAGATTAAGATCTGGTGAAACTAATACTTCCTCCGACACTAACACAATAAACTCACACAGTCCACTGCTGCATCTTTGCATGTGACTGTTCATATATCCTTTTCAAAAGACAGAATTTTTTAAAAATTTTACAATAATTTGAATTACTTCCTGGATTTTCTCTTTTCTTCTGCTTTTTTTTTTTTTTTGCACTGAGGTAAGCACCTATAAGCAATAAGCCACATTCTCAGTTATTTTTTTAATTTTTTTGTAGTTGTGGATGGACAGAATGCCTTTATTTTATTTATTTTTATGTGGTGCTGAGGATTGAACCCAGTGCCTAACACATGCTAGGCAAGCACTCTACCACTGAGCCACAATCCCAGCCCCGCCCCCCAGTTCTATTTATTTTGAGACAGGATCTTGCTCAGTTGCTTAGAGTTTTGCTAAATTGCTGAGGCTGTCCTTGAACTTGTGATCCTCCTGCTTCAGCTGCCCCAGTCACTGGTGCCTCCATGCCTGGTATCATTATTGTTACTTTCCTATTAGAGTGGTCAGACCTGAGGGATGGGGGCGCATCCTGCTTGCATGGCTATGTGTTTCCTCAAAAATTCAAAGGTGCACAGAATGTGAGAAGGATTAGAAAGGGAGCTGGCTCAGAGCTCAGCCTCAAGAGGGCAGAATAAAGTCTCTGGCAGCTTCCCATCATCCAGTGCAGTCCACTGAGGGAGAGGAGCAGGCTCGGGACAGAAACCAAGAATAAGGACCAGGAGTTTGGTTGATGTGTCTTTTTAGTACATGTCAACAATTTGAGAATAGCAGTTAAAGATTGTCTTCCCTATTGAGCACATGGAAGATACTAGATCCTCACATAATACCTTCCACAAGGGACAAATGACTGGATTTTCCAAACTGAACAGGCCTATAAATAGGAACCACAGGCTGCTAGGTTTGTAGAGATTGAAATGATCAAGTGGCAGGAAAAGTAGTTTAGGGACGTGGGCATGATGAAAGTGGAGGCAGTGGAGGGACTCCTTGAGGACAAGTTTGCCATCCACTGAAAGCTGCCTGGCTGCAGTATGCATGAAGAAGGTTGGATGACACATGCCATGAGTGTCACAGATCATCCAGGACATGTGATCTTGACCTATTTTTGAACTTCCGAGTGGTAAAATGGGACAAATATACTTTCGTTTTAGAGTCCTGAGGACTCAATACTAAGACAATATGTCATGTAAATTGCATGGCATATATGAACCATCTCCAAGTGCAATTGACATCCTTCTCTTGAAATTTCCTCATTTTTATAAGATTGCATAGAATTAATCTGGAATATGCTCATGATTTGGTTTGGGTACTCTAAACTTCTAAATCAGGGGTTAATACATTCTGGGGAGCAACATATCTTCTCTTGCTGCCATTTGCAATATACAGCTTGATATTTTCAGTCACCCTTTGGCAATGTATGTCTTGTGAATCGCATGCATCCATGGTAGGTTGTGTATTTTCTTCAGCTGGCATGTATGAGACGGCGGAGAATTTAAGAGCCCTGTATTTGTGGAAACACTGTGAGACGAAGGCCAGACAGGTGATTTCTTTGGGTGCCAGCCCCTCCTTGAGTGAACCAACTTAGCTTTAAGCAGTGTTATTATGTGTGTCATTTGGTGCCATTACTCTTCCCAAGATGAATATGAGATATCATCTTCAGATTGTGAAACGCAGACACTGATGGATGACAAATACTCATTCAATTACAATTAGGACAAAACAAACAGCTTTTGAAATGAAGCTCGAAGTGGAAAGGGAGGGGGAGAGATTTCTGTCCTGTTGTACTGATAGGTTTCCTTTTCTAAATGAGCATAGCAGCAGACAGGTTATACAGAAATGCCTCTGGCAGTAGAGATGACAGTGACATTAGCAGCATTTGGGGAAGAAAACAAATTGGCATCATCAAAGTACAGCATGCACCTTGTAAATTTATTTCTTTATTATTTCTTTTACAACTTGCATAGCACACATATGTATCCATAATAGCTGTTGAGTGCAGTAATAGTGCAGCACAGAATATTCAAGAACTGCATATAGTTATATAGTTCAGTGCACTAATCACGGCATTAAGTATTGCCTTTTTTAAATCGAGTTTGGCATAAGGAGAGTCAATAAAAGGAAGACAATAGTATGAGTCTGGGAATGACTCAGACCTGAACTCAAATTCTGCTTCTACTTTGTGGTAGCGATGGGATGGCTTTTTCCCAAGGTACAATTTCTTTATTAGAAAATGGTAATATGAGTACATACTATGCAAGACAGTTGCCCTTACACAACTCTAATGAGGGTAGAAATTTGCTTTCTTCTGATTTATTCCTACTCTTTATAGTCTGGGACAGAATATTCAACATCCTTTCTACATCCACCAAGGAATTAAGTGCACCATAATTTCAGAAGTTTACCTTGACTGCTCTGACATAAATGTCTATTGATTTTGCTGTGTCCCCTACTAAATATGAAATTTTTTGAGAGAAGGATACTATAGATATTTTCTAAAATTATAAATCAGTGCTCAAATAACCTTAATTAAACAGTCAAAAGTTAGACTCCTCCTGCTCCTTACCAAACATTACCAACTCTCTGATATTCAGTTAAAAGATAAAATGAAATAATATCTTCTAAATTATTTCTCTAGTGAGTCATCAGGGAAAAACCTTTACCAATACAACCCTAGGTAACCTTCATGCTTAACTCACCCTCAGATGGATGGGCCTAATATGAAATAGGTTTTCATATTTATTTGGAATATACAAGAAATATTACAATACCAGAGTAGAGGGTCCCAACATTTTCATGAATAACCACATTTTCTGTAAAATGAATTTCTTAATTTTAAAAATATTAGTATATCTATATGTGTATATAAAATATCTATATAAAGCCGAGTACTATTTACTAAGACAAGAAAACATCAAATAATTGTTCATTTCGGAGTAGTTTTTCTTCATAGGTATATAGAAAAAAAATGTTCCATAAATATTAAATGTAGGAAAGAATCCAAACAGAGACACATACTCCTAGGGAATTAAGAAGTAAACCAGATGGCCCTTGGCAAATTTTACTTGGACCTAAAGGCAGAGATTATGCATATTTTATAGAAAAATTTCAAGCTGACAAGAACAATAGAAGATTTATGGACACATAGATAATACACATACATATTTTTAACATTAATCTATATGTATGCATTTAAAATATTTGCATATGTGTTGATATACACATGCATATATATATATATATATATATATATATATATATATACACACACACACACATACACACACACACACACACACACATACATCAGGATTCTATAATTTGTGACTCTGGAGTTATTATCTCTAGAAGATTATTATGGGGATAATTCAATAATTAGCCAATAGATTAAAGTACAGAAGTATTAGACATTTGCAAATAGAGATGCTTTCTTTAGAAGAAATAACATTACATTAGTTTTTACTTTAGATTATTTTCAAAGGGTCTGTCAAAAGGTATTCTTAGAAAACCAAGCAAGCATAGGACCATGGCTGGGGATGTGGCTCAAGTGGTAGCGTGCTTGCCTGGCATGCGTGCGCCCGGGTTCGATCCTCAGCACCACATACAAACAAAGATGATGTGTCTGCCGAAAACTAAAAAATAAATACTAATTCTCTCTCTCTCTCTCTCTCTCTCTCTCTCTCTCTCTCTCTCTCTCTCTCTCTCTCTCTCTTTGAAAAAAAAAAAAAAGAAAGAAAGAAAGGACCATAACAAAATTTTAGGATGAAAAATGCTAGTCAAATTAGGTTTCCTCATCAAATGCTGCACCGCATAGTGGTGTTTTGTCCCACACATCTAGTAGTTTTCTGCCCTAGGCTATCTGTCCCTGTGGACTGCCCTCTTTATGGCTTCCACATCAACCCCTGTTCCTGTACAGTATTCGCTGTGCTGAGAATGAATGGCACTGATAATGTTTTGCATTCCATTTTCTTCCCCTTAGACTGGTGTTATTCAGATGCACTGAACCCGTACGATGTTATGAGGTAAAAGCTACTCTCATGACCTGTAAAAATGAATGTCACTTTCTGAGGTATTGGGGAAAGTTTGAGCCCTGGGAGAATGGGCTGCCCTCCCTAACAGCAATCCATGTATCACTATGATGCTCAAAAAGAAGCGATGCTCTCTCGTCTCGAAGAAGAATGGAGCATATGTGAAGCAGTCCTTTTTACTCACAACAAGGTCAGAGAACAAAGCACTTGGAAGCCAAATGAGGAAATTGGGGCATGAAGATAATTATTTTAGAATATTTCTGAAAATATGTTAACCAGTCAAGACAGCATTTATTTTCAAGTGTGGCATTATAATTTTGCATGGGAATTTTTTATGAGCATTTTTTTTGTCACTTTCAGAGAGATCTATTATGATATGTAGTGCTGAAGGGAACATGTTGACATGTCTGAGAGCTAAAACAAACGTGAAGAATGAAGCCGAAAATAGCTGGCTGTGAAGAAAGCATTAAAAAGCACTGGGTGGCACTCCACATTGTACATCTAAAATTCAGAGATGGGTTAGGCGAGGGGAGAGCACGGCACTCAGAGAGAGCCTTTCTGAGAAGGAATTAAGAAGGGCACATCATTTGCTATTGTAGACTAAGGTAATTGGTATCTACATATCTCTGCTCCTCCATTGCCAATAGGGATGCACATGAAAAAGAGACAGCTGCACCTCTCTTTGCATAGTGCATCCCTGAAAAGCTCTGTGCAAATAAAATCCCATTATAAAACCAGAAATGATTCATCTTTTCTGATTGATCTTCAATAGGAATGGCTCTTAACATTTAACCTTTAAGATTCTTTGTCTGAGCCACATGGGGTTCAATTTCTTTTTCTATACTGTGGTTCCTAAATATTAGTTCTTAATGAACTGTTCACCAGGCGGTAGCGAAATAAGAAAATGAAATAAAAATTTTGGAAGATCTTTTGTTTAATTTACATGGCTCTGTTTAATTCTGAGGTTCTGCTTTTCCTTCCTTTCTGAAGATAGTCAAAATACCTTTTCTTTTACAAAAGGATGCTAACCATAGATGTTCGTTTTTAGTGTGTTGCTTATACTTTTACTAGTTTGTGAAATCCAGAAGTATTTGGATCACAATGCACAAATATACAAATCATCTCAGTCCAGCCTCTACCATAAGTTAATGCAAACTGAACAAATAAATACAGAACCTCCTTGATAAAGAAGACATACCATGCTTGTTCTTCATGAAAAGAGGTGTTTTCTAGCTCTTCTGATTATGACTTGCAACAAAGTCACCTGACCAGGAGTATGCAAAATAATAAAGTCTGACTATACACTTCAAATACAGTAATTTCACCATCTAGAAGTTCACATTTTATAGGTTGCAGTGGTCCAAATTCTGAGTAACAAGAAATAGATTTAAGAACTCTGTACCCTCTGAGATTGCTTACAAAGATTAAATGAGATAATGCAAATAGAACACAGTCACAGCTAAACCCTGAAGAGTTATCTAGTGGTGAAAGATACTGATTATTGTAGTGCAGTCACACAGATTACAAAAATAAAACTATAGTAGACTTTTGAAATTACGAGACAGAATATATGCCTATTTGCTGGGGCAAGTTCGCTCTGGAAGAGCCTCTAGCTTAGCATGCTGGTGCTTTTCCTCTCAGCCATGAGTCCTAGACAATACTGCCCCTCCCTCCGACCCTCAGTAGAGAAGAGATCTCATTCAGTGTCTACACCATAGTACATCATTTCAGTGGGAATGACAAGATACTAATCAACCACTGGCATGTATCAATCTAAATGATGGATGACAAGCATGTAGCAGAAAATGTGAATGGTAAGTGGGAATGTGGGACCAAGAGACCTGGTTTGGGCCAGTAACTTCTCTGAGGAGATGACATTTGAACTCAGATTAATAGGATGACAAAGTTACTGAAGTATTCCCTGCAAGGTAATGGCTGGGATCAGGAGCCAGGGAAGGTAGGGTAGATTAAAGAAACTGCAGGTCAGCATGGCTTAGGCTTAGTGAGTTATAAAATGGAGAAGGGTATCCGGTCGAGAAGAGGAAACGTGCTCCAGTAACGTGGTAGAGCAGGCTGATGTGAACAGACCTCTTGCTCACACAAGATGTGAATGCTTGAACAGTGACAAAAAAAAAAAAAAAAAAAAAAAAAAAAGATTTGAACTATACTGCCAAAGTCAAAGGGAAGAAAGAAATTTCCAGAAGGTGCAAAGAAACAAAGGAAAGCTGGAGTGGTTAAAGCCATAAAAATTGTACAAATACCAGTACTCACAAACACTGAATTAATCATTACCAACAATATATAACAAAAAGAATTAAAAGCCAAAGAAATTGAAATAACATCTCCCAGGAATAATTTGATGAATTATAAATTAGGCATATTTAACATGAATGACAATATTTTTTGATAAAATAAAATCAGAGATAAAATATGCTACATGAAAAAAACAAGTTGTTTTGTAAAATGATCAACCAGACCTTTTGAGACAATTATCTATCTCTATATGTATAGATATATTCATGGCAGTTAAAATGTAGAAGGACATACATATATTTGAACATATAATTAATAAACTTTCCAGCCTTCAGAACAAGCAAGAAATAAATTTTTTTCTTTATAAATTACCCAGTTTAGGATATTCTGTCATAGCCATAAGAAGCCTACTAAGTCACAAAATGTGGCTAAGAATATTATAGCATTGCAAATGATATGTCTTCACATTGAAGAAGCAAGGGATGACACTAGCCAATTTTTTAAAAACAGACAACTCTTATGGCCAATATGTGTATGTTAAGTTGTTTATTCATCTGAAAAATGTATATTTAAATCATAAGGAAAGGTAACAAAAATACAAACTGAAATATATTTTGCTAAAATATCAGAAGCTATGTACAGATTGCTAAAAATTACTAGAGACAATAAATAGTAAATTACAAAGTGTGTCCGAGTGATAGACTCCTCATCAACAATAATAAATGTCAAAAAACCCCTGCAGTAAATTAACTTTCACCCTAGAATTCTATAAATCAGTCCTCAAATTTGAGAATAAAATAAAAGACATTTGCAAGAAAACAAAGGTTAGAATTTTCGGATCATCACAGACACTTACTGTAAAAAAACTATTAATCATAATTACTAGTTTGGAAAAGTACAAAAGAAGGTAGAAATAAATAACCTTAAAAAACAGAGCGATTTTATTGATTAGAAGAATGTCAATGACTGATTTAGCTAGCTTTTTTCATGGTAAGTAGAACTAGTAAATCTTGAAGGTAATTGTGAAATAATCACTCTAAAACACCACAATCAAATAGAGAAAAAATAGAAGGGCACTAGAGAAATTTGACCTGCCTAACTAGAAGGCAAGGAAAGAAAGGAAAAATAGTAGCAAAATTAAGATGACAGTAATAATTCAAAATATGTCAGAAATCCAAGAAATGACTGTACCCATCTATCTAAAAAACAGTAATCCTATGATTGAATGGACAAAAACCTACAATCAAACTAGATGCATGTACGAGAATTGCATAAAGTGTCAAAAAAACCCAGAAATATGAATAATACAAAGATAGGCAAAAGTATAACCAAAAGATGGTTTAGTAACATATATTAGATTTAAATGACCATTAAATTATATGTGGTTATTGATCCAGGGGAGAGTTACTTAATAAGTGAAATAAAAAGTGCCATGAAGTGATAAAAACTCTTATACTGAATGCGCCTAAACATGTAAATTTAATGAAAAATATTTGACAAAATTATAATTAAAAACTTTAAAATTTTATCTTAATGATGAATTTTGAATATAGCTCTTTCATAATTGAGATATCAATTAGTTAAAGTATAATTAAGAATAGGTATGTGAAAAAAATGATCAACTGGATGGATAGCTAGGTATATGTTCCCAGACCTCAATTTAGATAAGATATCATCTACTTTTTAAAGAACCATTTAAAAATATTTCTTTTTTATTTTTAATAAATCTATATATAAACAGATAAAATATATCTTATCAGACTTACAGATTTGGAAATAATTCACAGAAGAGAATTCAAGAGAAAAATTGGCAAGGGATAGCACTAGGCAATTTTTTAAAAACATACAATTTGTATGGCCAATATGTGTATGTTAAGTTGTTTATTCATCAGAAGAACATATATTTAAATGAGGCGATGTACTTTCTATCCATTAAATTCACCAAAAATATCTGATAATGCTAATTGCTAGAGTGCAGGCACAGAATCATGAAATTTCACACAATTCAAGCAGAAGAAATTTGTGCAACGGCCTTTGAGAGAAATCTTCCATTTCTGCAGAAGTCAAAAATATTCTATGACATAGCATTTCCACTTTGACTTATAAACTCCAGTAAAATTGCTTTCAAAAAAATTTTAACAGCAATCCACAGTAAAACAAAAGACAAAAAGCATTTCACATCGCACACCAAGACACACTCATGCATCATCACACCCATGATTGAAAAAAATGTCACAATAAAATACTTAACTTTCTACAATTTGATAGAATCTTATTCCATTCCATTCCATTCCAATCTATTGCATCCATCCAATCCCACTGTATTCCTCTCCACTCTACTTCAGTCCACTCTGCTCACGAGCCACTCAACTGATTTCATAACCCTGGTTGTGTCTCTCAAATTGAAAATTATCCTGTTAGACAAATTCTCACATATGCTCAGAATTGTCCAAAAATGTTTATTGAAGCCCTATTGGCAATAATGAAATGTTGTCACCAGTCTAAATGTCATCACATTAAAGAATAGAGAGATAAATAATTAATCACAGGGTGTAATTTTCTGTAGCAGCCAAACCACCCTGATTTGCCTGAGACTGTCTCTGCTCACTCTTGTCATCGGGTTAGTTCCCTGCTCCATGCTGTATTCTTAAGTTTGTCAAGGATTGGATAAAAAATTCAGAGACTGCTTCATAGACTGGTGACCAGTACAGTCTCAAAAGTTCCCACCCTCTGAGAGTTCTTACAGTCCGTTGGGGTTTAATGCCCTGTGTCACTGACTTGAAAGTCTTAATGAAATTGTCTTTGGATTATGTTTTAGAAATGAAGCTGGTGGGACAATGGACAATGGAATGTGTTGGTGGGAAAAGAGGCTAGGAGACTTGGGTCCTACATGGCACCATCTTCCAGTATATTTCCCTTTCTCCACCTCCTACTTCCATGGGTCTGACTAGACCTCTTCCTACTCTGCCACTTCCCTACCCCATGTCCATCAACTGTTACCACCTCTGTCCCAGTCACAGGGAGGATCAGGGTCTGTGGAGTGCCCAGTGGCATCTGGGAGTGGAACATGGAACAGTACAACTCATGCCTCTTGCTCATTCCCATCCAGGTACCCCTGCGGAGGTTGCAGTCCCTCAGGATTTTCCTGGCAACTGTGGGTTGGATGTCAGCCCTAGGAGAAGGGCAGATGTCAGGGAAGAAAATGGTCCATGTCTGAAGAAAAACATTATAGCACATAAAACCCTATCCTGGTGGTAGAGAGACAGTATATGGAAGAAAGACAAAGTTTTATACTGTAGTACCTTGAAGGCCACTTTGCCCCTGCTTTTGGACAAGGGGTCCTACAAATTTTTTAGGTAGGCCTGGAAATGGATAAAATATATGTTCACCCTATTAATATTTTATTCTTTTTCCATAGCTCAATAGAAAGTCACTATGTTGTTCTCCTCAAAGAAATGGGCTGGTCAGATTTGCATTCTGAAAGGATCACCTTTCAGCCCCTGCTGTGAGTTCTAGTGTCCGGTTACCCACCCCAGTGCAGTGTACTGATATAACCATTCTTAGAGACAGGGCTGTCAGGGATATAAACATATTATAACTCCTCTTATAAACTTGAATCCTGAGAAATCAAAAAAAAAGGAAAGAAAAGAGCAATCTTCTGCCACTTGTCCCATCTCCTTCCTATTCTGTGTCCACTCCCCTCTCAGATGTTTCTCTTTTCCTCTGATTGCCATCCATTTGAGCCCCCCTCGTCTGGTGGAGGGTCCTTTTGCAATGCTACACCTGGAGCACTTAAGTGTACATTCAGGTGATTACCTTTGTTGATTAGTTTTGTCAATTCCTCTTATCCTTTCAGCAGATTTAGTTGGGTCACCTTGAGGGTACTTCAGTTTTAATTTAAATACATTTTTTTTTAAACTTGCTGGTACTCTCTGACAGCTGCTATCATTCAGTTTGCTCTGAGAGAGATTCTGCAAGTTTGTTCTCCTTTTTTTTTTCCACCCACTAAGCTATAGAGTTCAAAAACAAAATCATAAACTAGGACGGAAAGGTGGCTTCCAGTGGTTATTACATCCTTCCCCCTTTGGAAGGACCGTAAGGGAGTGATGCCTGAAGAATGAAGACTTATTCTACTTTAAGAGACTTCTGAAAAAAGGAAAATTCACAGCCTAGCAACATACCCACTTTGGGGTTAAAGAGCCCTGTCAGGAAATTTTTCCTTATATCTAAACTAAATCTACCTTAATGTTCCTTTTAGGGCAGGCAAAGTACACAGTGTTCTTTTAATAGTCAAACTAAGGCTTCCTTTTTGCTCTGACATGCCCCAAGGTGTTTTAGAATGGTGGTTGGATATGTCAGAGAGAAAATAGGTTTTATGTTATTTGGTCTGAATTTCCATTAGGTGCCTGTTTGTCTGGACAAACAGGCAGGAGTGCCCATCTTTAAATAATGAGCTCTGAGTTACCTAGGGAATTGCTTACCAATGAGTGTTACCTTCAGGATGAGAAAAAATAGCTGATAAAATCATTACTGAGGGTTATAAAACACCCAAGTGGGTCATATGTGCAGCTTCAGACTGGATAAATCATGCCTCTCTAATCTATTTGGAATTTTTGAGAGTTAACAAAATAGTGAAGTGTCCAAATGTAGTGGACATTAAATATTTAGACATTCAAAAGGCTTTTGATCAAGCCCCTAACCAGAAGACATTTAGGATCCATTTCAGCTTTCTGTAGGACCCAAGAGGTGAGAGGTAAAATTTTGTCTTGTAAAACCTTGGCGTTAAAAAACTGAATAACAATGAAAATGAAAGGTAGAAATAAATGATGTTGTTAGCCTGAAAGGAGGTTAATAGAAAGGTGCATGAGGGAATGGCATTGGAACCAGATTTCTTGTATATGTTAACACCAATCAATCTGTAAACGCTTCTGAATAATGAGGTTGCAAAATGTGTTGGTAACAGAGAATTATTTGAGTTGGTCGTGGGGAACATTTTCAGAAACTCCACAAGGACCCCCCCTCCCCAAAATTTGATAGTTGAATAATCTGATGTCACACAAAATTGAGCCAGGACAAGAGATTGGACTTTATATTATAAAGAAGAATTCAAACTCCTGATGCTCGCTGATAGATTTTGAATTAGCTATAACCTTTCAGGAGAAAGGTCTAACAGTCATTATGAACATCTCAATAAAAGATCTGTTCATAGTAAAAGACTGTAGGAAAGGTCTGTAGAAGTGCAAGTGCAATGATTAGATGCATATGAGAAGAGCTGAAAAAGGACAGGGTTGTATCATTTGGAAGGGGAAAAAGTGAGTGAAATTTGTTAGAAGGGAGTAAAAAATGAAACGTTAAAACAAAAAGGCCAGTTGAATACTTTTATTCAATTTTACCATGCTACTAGGAATTCAAAGAAAATAGGTAACATGAAGTTTAAATGAAAATGAGGGAAAATGCTTATGTGATTCATAGCAGCAAGAACTTCCTGCACAGAATGTCACTGAGTAGACTATCAACTACTGAGCAAGGTTTCCAACGGGTTACACATTCACAAGGGTGGGCTGAGATTAACTTTCTCTATGAGATCCTTTGAATCTGTGTACTAAAGCAGTTTCCACGACAAAATCATAGAATTTGCAGGGAAATGGATGGCATTAGAGCAGATTATGCTAAGTGAAGCTAGCCAAGCCCTAAAAAACAAATGTCAAATGTCTTCTTTGATATAAAGAGAGCCACTAAGAATAGAACAGGAAGGAAGAGCATGAGGAAAAGACTAACAGTAAACTAAGACGAATGGGGGGAGAGAAAGGAAGAGAGAAGGGAAAACATATGGAAATGGTAGGAGACCTTCAGTGATACACAAAATAATAAGAGGTTATGAGGGGCAAGGGGGTGGGGGGAAAAAAAGGGGAGAGAATTGAACAACAGCAGAGGAGGTAGAGAGGGATGTTGGGAGGGGAGGGGAGGGGAGGGGGGATAGTAGGGGATAGGAAAGGTAGCAGAATACAACAGTCACTAATATGCCATTATGTAAAAATGTGAGTATGTAACAGAAGTGAGTCTGTATTATGTATTTGGGGAGTTCAAAACCCAATTGAGTCGAATGTATGAAAGATGATATGTCTTGAGCTCTGTAATGTTTTGAACAACCAATAAAAAAAAAAAAAAAAAAAAGAAACCAGATTTGGGAGAAAGCAAAGGGGAAAGGGCCCGGAGTAAGAATGAGACACAAAATTTAAGAAGCCTGGGCAGAGGGCTCAATGTGAGGAAAGGGAGGGTGGCTGGACCTCAGCACAACGTAAAAATAAATAAATAAATAAATGTATTGTGTCCATCTACAACTAAAAAAAAAAAAAAAAACATTTAAAAAAAGAAAGAAATTGGAATCTTTCCTAAATGGATCGATTGTGCAAATGTCTTCCCAGTGAAACACCAGATATCTAGAAATAATGACATTTTAGAACGGTCTCCCAGAATTAACAAAGATGATTTTGTGATGATGCCGTAACTTCTAGAACTTTAACTCTCTGAGAAATCGCATCCAAAAGAATGCTTTGATATTTGATTTCTACCTTCAGAATATTTACGTTACTCACAGACCTAATAGACTTTGTGAATGTGAGAATTAAGAGAAAAGATGATGAATATCCTATAGCCCAGAAGAATACAACTTATCTTAATGTATCACTAGGTATTGCCAACTAATATTTCAGAGATATAATATGCTGAAGTTAGTGTTCAGGCTTTGAAACAGGTGCATGCTTATTAACCAGACCTAGGCAAGCTCCTGGTCTCATGATCCTTGAAGTGACTACTTTAAATATTATTTCTTGCTTCTGTGGATTTTCTTAAAAATTGGCTTAAATTAATTTCAAGATCCTTCATAGTCGTATAAGTGCTGGTAGAAGGATTGAAACTAAGTTAAAATGCTCTAAAAAGCCACTGTAATAAATATTATGAGTGAGCCCTCTGCTCTATGGTTTGTGGAAAGGCTTAAATGCCATGCCAAATGAAAATGTCTATGTTACTATGGCCAAACACAATACTTCACAATAAAATTGGGGGAAAATTAAGAATCCTCTGATGAGTGTTTGACAAAATAATAATAATAATAATCTGGATCTTCCAAAGCTAATTAAATTATTAATCCTAAGTGTGTTGAAACATTCCACATGGTGTGTTATTAAAAATGATGTTTTCTACTAATTCTTTTTGTGTTTCAATAGTAGATCATGATGACCTCAGACCAAGAATCCAGTGATTAAAGATATAATTCCCCAATTGCCTTTAAATATTAAGAAAGGGGAAATATGTGGGGAGCCACATTGAGTTACCATGGCTTCCAGTCCTGATGCACCATGGGGATCTGAAAGATCACTGTAGTCTGGTGTGGCAGTCTTTTCCCCCACTCAGATGGCAAGGCCAGTATTCTATGTAGGCATATCCTAGGGTTGGACTACACTCACCTATTCTTTTATAATCCTACCCCTTTGCCCTGTTTGGGATAGAATGTTCCATAGAAACTCCCTTTGTGCGTCCCTTTTCTTGCTCTGACTTTGAGTGTGGCCTTCCTAGATGTTAGTCAATCTGCTGACAGCAGACATCATGAAGCTAGACTAAACCCCCCAAACCTGACCCTTTGCCTCATTAAATGGCTTCTCCACAATAAAAAGATCCAACACAAAAAAAAATAAAAATAAAAATAAAAATAAAAATAAAAATAAAAATAAAAAAAAAGCAGTTTCCATAGTCCCTCTTGTGTTTGAAGTTAGTCTATAGGTCTGTCTCCCTCACTGGGTTATATATTCCTCGAAAACATAGATTTTTGTCTTAAACATTTTTGTGTACTTTCCCCTTTCCTCTTCATTGTCTAGTAATACGCTCTCCTCCTAGAGGGACTAAATAATTGCAGGTTTAAAACTTTTAGGGCACACACTTGGGAAAGTCTGCCAATGGAGGGCGCCATTTTGTTCCTCAAGTCTGTCTTCCCCACCATCCCAATTGGGATGTCTACCGAATGTCTACTGAACACATACTGCAGCCATCAATAATGGAAAATAATGAGATAAAATCTGAGAAAGGAAAGGAAAGATAAAGGGAAGGGTTGGAAGTATTGATCATTGTTTGCTATACATTTTGATGCATGTTTTCTTATTAGCAACCAAAACCCCAGATTTACTAGGAACTAGTTGCCTTACCACTTCTTTAGCAAATGAAATGTAACTAAACTCTGTCCCTGTTCTGCCCCTCACCTATTCCCTGCAACACAGAAGAGCTCAAGGAGTTGACATTCAATGCCTTCCCCAAAGGTTATCTGCCTTAAAAACAGACAAATAAGCAAACATGTGTAGTCATCTTAGAACTTACTTTTAAGAACTCATTTTATACAAAACATTAGAAAAACAAGATTATCTCTTTTGGACTTTTCCCATGACTTAGAATTCATATATTTAATAATATTTATCTATCACCTATGGGACCATTCACTGGGGAAATGACAATAAATGAAGTCTTATTTTTCATCTCAGAGAGTTTAGAGCAGGAGAGGAAAGTTGGAGAAACATACAAGCAATTAGAATAAATTATAAGTTCTCTTTTAGTGAAAACACAAAGAGTTGTAGGAACACAGAGAAAGAACATGAAACCCAGCCCTCGGGGTTAAAATAAGGCTTTCTAGGGAAATTTGTTTTTAATTGAAAGACGGAAAACTGAGAGAGAGGGGTGGAGACTAGAGAGTTGTCCCAGGGCAACGTGAACCTGCATGTGTGGTATCTGAATAATTTTCAGTGAGGCTAAATTAGCAAGTCCTGGCTTTGACATTAAAGGTGGAATGCACACTTGACCCAAGTGAACAACAACTTGTAAGTGCTTGGAAATTTTCCTCCAAGGCAGTGCCGAAGAGTAGCGTGGGACTCAAACCTGGGGACAAAAGGCAAGACAGGAATCAGGGAAACATTTAGTTTAGTTTACCAAAACGTACACTCTAAAGCAAGACTGAGGCCACAGAGGTCCATTGACAGAGGGAGCAGGAATATGTGGGGAACATTGGTGGGATGCAAATCTGATGCTCAGGAAAGGACAACACAAGAAAGGAATTTTGGAGTGTGTTTTGGTTTAGACATGCTGTGACCCCCAAAGCTCCTGTGTGAGACAATACAGGAGAGTTTAGAGGTGAAAGGATTGAGTTATGAGAGACTTAACCCAGTCAGTGTGTTAATCCACATGAATGGATCAACGGGGTGGTAACCATAGGCAGGTAGGGTGTGGCTGGAGGAAGTGGGTCTCTGGGGGCATACCATTGGGGTTTATATTTAGTTCCTAGTGAAGGGAACAGTCTTTCTCTGCTTCCTGGCCCCATGTCTTGAGCTGCTTTCCTTTACTACACTCCTCTGCCATGATGCCTTCTTCCTTACCTCAGGCACAGAGCATTGGAGCCAGCTGTCTATGGACCAAAACTCTGAAACTGTGAGCCCCCAAATAAATTTTCCCTTTTCTAAAACTGTTCTGGTCAAGTCTTCTGGTTGCAGCAGCAAAAAGCTGTGTAACTAAAATGGGAAGTCTTAGACTGCATAGCCATTTCTAGAAAGATTCAGCAAAGCTAGTGGGGAGTTCTGGAGCCAAAACTGTCCTTCACAGGAGTCTCCATCTTGTTGGATGGGGTTGTTACAGTGCATGTGTTAGTTAAGGCACTCAGTAAGAACCATTAGAATCTTTCTCCCTCTCTCTTTCTCTCTCTCTCTCTCTCTCTCTCTCTCTCTCTCTCTCTCTCTGTATACACAGATTCATACTTTGTGTAAATATGAAAATATTCACATATACATTCTCTATTGTTTATATATACCTACACTCATATATATGTATATATGCTGTCACCTACCACATAAGAACATCTCAGTCCAAGGGACCTCATACAATGAGGGACCCATAAGATTAAATCACCTAGTGACATCATGGTCATCTTAATTTGTGTAAGCATACTCTATAATGTCCACATAATAATGAAACTGGCTAATGATGCATTTCTCAGAATGTCACCCCATTGTTAAATGACTAGAGAGAGAGAGAGATTTTTAAGGAACTGGCTCATATGATTGTGGAGGCTGAGGACTTCTAAATCAGCAGGGCAACTTGGAGAGCCAAAGAAGAGCCACAGTTTGAATCTAAAGCCTACCTGCCAGAAAAATGTCCTCTTCCTACTGGGAGATCCGTCTTTTTCTATTAACGTTTTCAACTGATTAGGTGAGACCTACTCACATTACACAGGGTAATACACTTTACCCAGAATCTATCAACTTAAATGTTACTTTTGTATTAAAAATATACTCACAGAAACATCAAGAATAATATATGACCCCACAGTTGTTTAATTGTCACATAACATGGCCCAACACAGTATAGCTCTTATACTTGGTGTATCGGGCAGAAAGAGAGGCTTTGGCCTGAACCAGTGAGAGGCATATATATGCCTGCTGCAGACCTGAGCAGCACCACACACTAAAGCAATGATCCAGGAAGCTTCAAAAGGGCTGTCCGGAGTTCAGCCATACCCAGCGGACAATATATAGGGTTGGACAAAAGAAATAGCAAGTGGCTGGGACCAGACAAGAGAGTTAGGCAGACAGACATGAAGACAACAAAGGACTGGAACAGAAAGCCAAGCAGAAAACCAAGGAAAGGCAACATGAGAAAAGGAAAATCCAGAAACAAAACCGTTATAGGAAACTGTGCTAGTTTTTTCATATACATGATCTCATCTTCTTCTCTCTAAAACCCAATTCAGCATAAATTACTATTTGTGTGGTAAAAGGATGAGACTTAAGTTTCAGAGAGACTGACTAAATCAGTAAAGGAGCTAGATAAGACTTTGTCTTCCTTCCATCTCTTTCTGCTTTAGGTGTGCACTTTCGTCTCCATCTGGGGGCCAAGAGACCTTGCTACTAAGTGAAGAAACCGGCATGAGGCAGGAGAAGAAAGACATCTTTGGCATGAAGTAAACCATCTGCGGCAGCCAAGAGGCGTCTTACTGTATTTCTTGCTACCCGCAAACTTGCAGTCCCTGGGGAAGTCCGGGCTGAGGCCCACAGGTGAAAGCAGCAAGGTAAGCAGATTTAGTCAGAGAAGCAGCTGGGACGAGGGCAGGGATGAGGGCTGATCCCCACACACCTTTGTGAAATGGGAATGAACTATCGGAAACAGAAGGCGGTTTTCCTTTGAAAGTGTGTCACATTCACAATGAGGGTGATGAAAGACTTTGCTTCCTTGCCTTTTAGGTGACTTCAATATGGCCAGACTTTGAAATATAATACTGTACTGAATTTCGTATTGAATGTGGTGGTGCAATATTGAACTATAAAAGAAGGGGCTGGAACAGTACTTTTCAAATACTTGCTGCTCAGAATCCCTTTGCCCTTTTCCACTTACAGGTATGATCTTATCTATTGATATTTTCTGTCTGAAAAGGCCCTCTGTCTATTCTATCAGGTTGCCCTATTTTTCATTGTGTAATAAGCTGTATTTTGAAAATGAATAGCCCCAAACAACTTGGATATATTGCTATTACTGTGCTGTCCTTTTGAAGAAATTCTCCACTTGGCATTTGCACTTTAATCAGACTTCATGCTGCTCTGATAGCAGCCCCCCTCTCTTGCCAGACCCCACCACCACCAAGGCACTGACTCCTTTGTACATCTCAATGACTCCTGTCATTCTTGACACTAAGGGTGCCCCTGGTGACATCTTGAGATGGTGAGGTACAGCTGGAGGCTTTCTTAAGATCTCCAGCAATGCACATCGCTGCCACTCCACAGCAATCAACAGAAGCACTGTCTGGCCTCCTTTAGTCTTCTCATTGTTCTGCCCTGCCCATCCTTGCCCTCCATGCCCACTCGAAACCCTCATGCATCATATATACAAGTTCTCATGGATACTGATTCCTAAAATGAACGTGGCCAGAAGGAGCTACTGGGAGGCACAGATCTGTTAAGAGCTATTTGTGTTCTGGGAGCATACTGAAGAGTCAGCCTACTTGTGTGAACACTGAGCACAGAGATAGTGGCATTTTAGCTGCACTTTGGAGAATTTCTAAATAAGACTTGACTGGGAGAAGAATATAGTCAAATCGGTATGGAGCTCACCAGCAAGAGAGAGTCCGATTTACAAAAGGAGAAAAAAGGAATGATACTGTGTGTTGAGTGTCATATCAGCTGTGACTTTGAAGACAGGGAGAGGCTCCTACCACTGTTAGCACTCAAGTACAATGCTGGTCACAGTATGTGCTCAATCAATTGTGTTTAACAGAAGGGACTTTAAAAGCAGAGGAAAAAAAAAAGCAGGGGAGACTGTGGTTCTTAAACCTATTTGTGTAGGTCCTGTTGTAGAGCTTTGAGTTAATGAAAAAAAGATAAGGACCCACCCCCCAAATTTTGTACATTTTCAAATTTGGATTAAATGTGCATTGAATTCCAAGAGTTCCTGTTATCCACCTAATAAGAAGGTGCTACAACAAATTTCATGGAGATTTTTGCATTTTAGTGTTAAAAAACAAAAAACAAACCAGAGCAATGAAGATCAGATCCAGGGTTACATCCTGTAGTGGCAAGAGCCGATGACCTGACATTTAACAATAACCCCAACACTTACCATGAAAAAACTTCTTAACTTCTTAAAGCTCATCTGCAAAATAGGAATGAAGCATTACTTTTTTTCTGCTCTATACTGTTGTGGTTCTTTTTAAAAAAAATATTTTTTTAGTTGCAGATGGACCCAATAGCTTTATTTATTTGTTTTTATTTTTGTGCCCAGGATTGAACCCAGTGCATCATACATGCTAGGCAAGTGTCTACCACTGAGCCATAATTCTGGCCCACTGTTGTGGTTTTTAATAAGATATTTATGTGACATAGTTGTATAACCTCTCCAGACATCCTATCATTTTTTTTGAGGGAATTTTATGTCTACTTAAAATGCTTTATGATTTTCTTCCTTCCTTCCTTCCTTCCTTTCTTTCTTTATATTTTTGTCTTCCTATTTGGTGAAAAATGTTATCAATGTATACTAGTTGTTCTCTATGCACATAGAGTGGAGTCACTATGAAAATATCTAGACTTTCCATTAGCATCTACAAGTTGCTAGCGACATGCTTGCCTTAGCTTGTTCATGCAAAGAGCTAGGGGGGTCAGAGTTTAAAGGATTGGGATTCAAATACTTCCTTCCATTTGTTTGGGGAAGATGACACAACCTCTTTGTACAACTGTACTTTGTGCAAGTTTACATATTTGAGAACTGGAGATAACCTGGCAGGGTTATTTGAGAATTCAAGAGATGCTATACTTAAAAATAATACTTTGAAAATTGTAAAGCACTCTGCGGGAGACAGAGAATAGAGGTGTGCTAGTGTCGGCTCTTTTGCTGCCTAGATACTATGAAACAGAAGTGAGCATTTATTATTTTGTCTGTCCAGCCCCTCTAATGAGATCAGAATTGGTCTTCAGATTCCACCCTGTGCTCTATGCATGGGGATGGGAACTCTTATGTCCCCTCTCCTCAGCCTTTGTGATTTGTCCTCCTTTGGGTTAATCAGAGACTTTCCCAAAAATTTTCTAATTAAGAATAATAGAACAGGAGATTTTCCTCTCAGACAACCAAGCTGAGCAGCTGTAAGCCTGGAGTTTTCAATGGTCCTAGTCAGCATCAAGGGACAAGCTGTTTTGAGAAGTTGAGGCCAACAGACAACAAAAAGCATAGAGCAGAAGGAAAAGGGAATCTCCAAGTGACTTAGGTCTCTCAAGCTTCAGAGGTTGCCTCATCCTCTGTTTCTGTAGCCTTGATTGTTTACTACAGTTGCTTTAAATGCATATTTATTTATTTATTCATTCATTCATTCATTCATACTAGGGATTGAACCCAGGGGCATTCAACTACTGAGCCACATCCCCAGCCCTTTTTAATTTTTTATTTTGAGACAGGGTCTCCCTAAGTTGCTCAGGGCCTTCCTAAATTGTTGAGTCTGTTTTTGAACTCACAATCCTCCAGCCTCAGCCTCCTGGGTTGCTGGGATTATAGGCATGTACCACCAAGCCTGGCAAATTATATATTCCTGTTATTCCATTTGCTAACATTATTTTGAAATGGGTTTCTGTCACTTGCATGCAGAATGCCTGCTGACACTGGTCATCTATGTGCCTCTGAAGAAGCTACTAGAGTGTGTCTCTACCAAAATGATGTCTATGCTCACCTAGGGAAAGAAATCTCTTAATCCCCATTCTGGTACTAGCCCCATTGAATCCACCTGTCAAGTTTTATTGCCCACAAAAGCAATATTATCAATATAACCTAAAAAACCAGGGAGATGCCTCTTCACTATACACAATCGCTGCATGTGTGGGGAAAGCTCTGGGCTCCTTGTGAATTCACCTTGCTTCTTGCAGCCAGAATGTGTCTTTAAGAACCCCAGCTGAGGAAGACATTGTGAATAGGGCAATTTGGGTTGATTGGAGAGCAGATAAGCATGAGGAGGAGACAACAGCAGGAAAGAAATGATTTTGAAGCAAGAGGAGATTGCTGCTGTTGGCTCTTTTAGCTCATGGAACCCAATAATAATTTTCCCCAAGTTTCATATTTCCTGCCAATTGAGTCCTATAATCACATGTGTAGAGAGGTCTGAATTACTTTGCTTGTCAAAGGAGGAGTGTTGTTTATAAGTGGAGAGCTAACATGCCACTTTGTCCTCAAGTCAAGTAGAGACAGTTATCTGAATAGAATAAGAGATTATCTCAAATCTTTCAGTCCATGCCAGGATAAAGTGGAATTTTTGATCATTCTAGAATGTGATCATAATATTTTGATTGAGGCCTCACAAGAATTAATCCTGTCACACTGCAACTGTGAGAAAGCAGTATATTTTAATTAAAACCACCAATTTTTAAATCGCTTGTATAAACCTCTGTGTAGAACATGCCTTCCTCAAAATAAAACAGAGACTATGAAGGCCTTAATTGTCCCTAAAGCCTGTGAACTCATCAAAGTGCCACAAAACCAAATAACTAATTTTTCTGTTCTGTGTAGTAGAAAACTTCCATGAGAATACCTAAAAGGCATGCCTACTTTCTTTTTTTCTTATTTCATTTTTATTTGTCTTTTCTATATTTGATATTATATAACTTTTCCATATTGTATAAGAAACCAGCAAGTCTAAGAGTTTTTGTTTATATCTGTCTCTAGGAATTTTTAAAATACCTTGATTATATTAGCCCCTTTAGTTTCCAAGATCTCTCTGAAATTAAATAAATGTGTAGAAACGGTAACTAATGGCTTACTATTACCCTTATTATTTCTGGGTGCTACTGTATATATGTCTAGAATAATCTTTAAGATAATTATCTATTTATATCACTTGTATGTGACATATTTTAAACCCTCATAGCCTCATTTGAAATAAAAGTGTATATTTTAACACTCAGTTTTCAACTTCTTTCTACAGAAAGTAATCATCTTTTCCTTCAGTTGTTTCATTTACTGCTACTATTTATATGTAAACTTTTTCAAGTAACTGTATTCCACTAACAATAGATTTGTAAATGTCAGAACAATGAACTCCTTATATGTCGTGTTTAATAGATTTTTATTTTTCTATTTCAATTTTCAGATCCTCTCAACATTTTTAGATAATTAGATTTTAAGCATTGTCCTTCAGGTTTCAAGCTATATTGATCTAAATATGATTCACGACGTATATGGGTTTTTTAAAACCTATCAGCTTATATTCGCACATAATTCAAGGTGTGTGTAATTTCCTGGTCTTCTGCCCTTTTGCCCTGTATAATGTATAGTAAATCTGTAAGTACAGTAGCTTATGTCAGGGTGAATTATTGAACTAAAAGTTTAATATATGACCTGGGGAAAATACTACATTTTCACTGAAGGCAAATCATGAATCTCTTTGAGGGAATTCAAGTTGACTCCTTAGATGCTTATATCAACTATTTTTCTCAAGGCATGAAGTTATATATCTTTGTACTTGTAAATACACTGAAATTTTCTGCTTATAAAAGTGTTACAGAATATATTGAAGAAGACTTTCATTATTTTTTGTAGAAACCTTAAATTTTGCTGGTGTGCAAATATATGATCAGTTAGTATAATGCTTTTGCTGGCTTATATGTGATTTACTTTGATGTTTTCCAAACATTTTCCCACAATATAATTTTATTACTTCAATGATACACAAGCACATTCCTAAGTTAAAACAAAATAGAAGCATGTAAAAGAAAAGAGAAAATCCATCCCCCTTTGTTCACTGTTGGCTCTCCCAACCTTACAAATATACCTGCACCCCACATACAACTGCCAAGTACCACTTCCTTTAACAGATATTATCAATTTTCTGTGCTCTCATATGTTTCTTTCCAGAGTAATTAAAAATTTGTGTGTCACTAACCCCAAATATATTTGTTTGCTTTGTTTTGATGTTCCATGAGTTTATACCCAGAAATTTTATGCTTTGCATTTATTCTTTCCTCTTTCTGGAATGTTCTTCCCTGAGATATCCACTAGAATGCTTCCTTAGATTTTACCCACACACTTACTGAAACCACTCTATGTATAATTTGTGTCCATCGCCTGTCCATGAGTTACTTATCTTCATAGTTCTTATAGCCTCATAATTGACATGTTCATACTTACATATTTGTTATGTGCCCACTAGAGTACAAGATTTAGCAAGACTTTTTATCTAATTTATTTACCAGTATGGTCTCAGCACCTAAGAGTGCCTAACAAAAGTAAATATTTGATGTGTTAATGAATGCATACTGTGGTGATTAAGAGTGTATACTTTGAAGCCAGATTACCCAGATTCTGTCTCAGCTTCCACATCAACTGCTTGTGGATGTGGCATTATTTAAACTCTTTGTTCTTTAGTTACCTTTTTAGCAGTTTAAGTATACTAATAATGCCTATCACCTGGGTTATTGTAAGGATTAAACACAGTTGATACATGTTAAGTACATAGTACAATGTCAAAGGTACAATCTTAACTAAAGTTTTAGCTAGTAAATGTAGAAGTGGCATTGTCAGTAGTAGTAATACTATGCAACCAAATCCATTATTCAATAATGTCTCAGAAACATTTTATTCAATAATATTTTTGTTATGACTTGGATATGAGGTGTCCTTCAAACCCTCCTGTGCTAATGCAGAAGATCAATGATTAGATTATGAGACTCGAAATCTAATCAATGGATTAACCCATTTAATGGACTAATAAATTGAATGGATTACTAAGTGGTATCTCTAGGCAGTTAGAGCATGGCTAGAAGAGGTGGGTGTTCCCTAGAAGGGCACATCTTGCCTGTGATCCCTTGCCTCCCCCCCTCTCTCTTTTTCTCCCTCTCTCTCTCTCTCTCTCTCTCTCTCTCTCTCTCTCTCTCTCTCTCTCTCTCTCTCTCTCTCTCCTTCTTGGCATTGATGAGCTGAGCAGCTTTACTCTATCTACCTCATCCTTCTGTCTCCAACATTATGCCTCACCTGAGGCCCAGAGCTGTGGAGTTGTCCAATCATGAACTGAAACTCTGAAACAATGAGACAAAATAAACTTTTCCTATTCTAAATTGTTCTTTTCAGGTATTTTGGTCACAGTAATAAAAAGATGGCTAACACATAAATGGAAGTTCATCACATATGTGTTCACCAAATTTTTATGGCTACGGAGTAGGAGTATCCCATTGGATCAATTTATTTTAATGCATATTACTATTTTCATATTGTTGCACATAAAAGTTTTTCCCATCATATCTGTGTTACAGAGATGAAGCTATAATTGCAAATGAACATTCTTGCATACTGGCATTTGTGTAAATGTTTATGTAATGTTATCTTATGTATGTCTTTTGTAATACTAATATGCCTATATATCTTGGTCATACTCATATGGTTTAATATGATCATGCCGATATTTAATAATTACTGTCCAAAGTTATAGCATTATACATTCTTATCAAAATTGAATGTTTATTGATCTTTTCATAAATTTTGCTAATTTGATAGGTGTCAATATGTTTTAGTTTGCCTTTTGTAAAAATGTATCAATATTGGCCAACTTCTATAACTTTTCTTAAACATTTGTTTAAACATTCTTCGACAACCATTTGTTTTGCATTAAAATTTGCAGGATGCATGTAATGAATAATCAATCTTTAATATATTGTTATTTGTTCTGGACTTTTCTAATTACTCGTACATTACAGAATTTTGAAACGGACTTGATTAAACTATCAAGCATTTCCTAATGACTCATAGATTTAAGGATTACAAAATCTTCTGTATTTTCTTTTAATATTTTTGCTTTTATTGACTGGACACTTGAATCCATTTGATAGATAATGGGTATTTGTATATGTGTAGAGTTTTTGCTGTCTAAAGTTAATTTTTCTTTAAAGGAGTAGCCTAATTGTCCGAATATCATTTATTAAAAATTATTTTGCTTCTACATATAGTTGATATGATATATTTTTCACATACCATATCTAAGACACACATATATATGTTTCTGGACTCATGATTTTTATCAATGTTCTGGTGCCTCCATATGTACATCATGTGATTTTTGTATTATAATCATGTTTTCTCTCAAAACCCTTTTGGTTGTTGTTTGTACTTTGAAGATTGTCTTTTATTAAGGCAAGTAAAGTCCGGGAATTTTTAAGTCAAAATAATCTTCAAAGAGTTTAATATAAATTTTATTAATATTTCTTAATTGTTATTAATGTGATAATTCATGTTAATTTAATTATAGTAAGTAAATTTCTTCAGCATTCCCCAGGTCTTCATAAATAACAAAAGATTGATAACCTTTTTCTCAACTTTGGCACCATTGACACTTAGGTCACATCATGTCTTTTTTTTTTTGGCTCTTGGTTGAGGACCACTGCTCTAGATTGTTATTTTACTTAACAAGATAATACTTTTTAGTCTAATCCAAAAATAAAGAACTTAATTTAAGATCCATCAGAAAAGATAATTATTTTCTAACTTTTTACCTAAAAATACAATACAACATGATTAAAGAAGAAATAAAAAAGAGAATATAAATTAATAAAATACCTGTAGTACATTAGGATTCTAAAAATGTCTACAAGATATTTCTTCCCACATGCTCCATTTCAATGTGATATTTTCGCTTCCTCAGCAAGATGTCTGGCTTATTTCTGTTTCTCTGTATCTGGGTTTGTTTTGGGGATAAGGTGGCAGAAGTAACACTTTAGAACTTTCAAGCCTAAGTATTAAGAAGGCCTGTTACTATTAACTTTTGGAAGTCATTATGATGGAGAAATGAAAGGGAGACATGATGGATGGTGACCATTTGGAGAGGGAGTGTGTTAGTTAGCCTTGTGTTAATGTGACCAAAATTTTGACAAGAACAACTTAGAGGAGAGAACATTTATTTTGATTCACTGTTTCAGGTCAGTTCATGATGGAAAACTCATTGCTCTGGGCCCAATGTTGGGCAGAACATCATGGTGGAATGGTGTAGGGGAGTAAAGCTGCTCCTTCAGGACAGCCAGGAAGCAGAGGGAGAGAAAGGGGAGAGGCTGCAGTCAAAATGAACCTTTTAGGGCACATCTTTAGTGACCCACTCCCCCTTCCATCACTCACCTGACCACAGTTACCACTCAGTCCATTTAATCTATAATGAAATGATCATATTATAGCTTGCACAATCTACTCATTTCACCATTGAACATTTCTATATTAACATAGGAGCTTTCGGAGAGACCTCATACTCAAACCATAACAAGTAGAGACGCTCAGTTTACCAGATGTGAGTGAAGAAGCAATCCTGGGCTTTCTAGCCTCAATGGATGTGAGACCAGCCATTCCAACATGAGCTCTGCCCAAATTAAAAAGTCACAAGTAATTTAATGGTTGGTATTATCTAAAGCAACTAAGCAATTGATAAAAGACATAAAAACTGTCTGTAGAAATGTAGTATTGCCATAACAAAAGCCTAGATCATTTAGTATTGACTTTGGTGGTAGTGGGTGAATGGTAAAGATCTAGATAATCTTAAGGAGATTACTTGCACAGACTGAAAAGACAGCAAGGAAATTGCTATTGGCAGCTGAGGAAAAAAGGAAACCTGAGTTGAGTACCAGATGAACAATTGGAAAAGGTACTGCCTCCAATAGCATAAAAAAGAGAAAGAACATCTTTGGTAGGAAAAAAATATGTACCCCTTCCCAAATGTGCACCATCCCAATTTCTGGAACATCTGATCGTATTTGGCTGAAGGGGTTTTGCACATGTCATTAAGTCTATAGACACTGAGATGGGGAGATTAGTGAAGTAGACTCAATTGAATCACATGAGTATTTTGGATTAGAGAATGTTTTCCCAACTAGGTTGGTAAAGGTGTGTTATGAGTGTGGAAGAAGTGTCAGAACAATGTGATACTGCTGGCTTTGAATATGGAAGAAGGGATTTCATGAGCCAAAAAATGTGGAAGACCTCTGCTAGTCTCCAGGAAAATACAAAACAAAACAAAGACTTCTGACACCTTTATATGAGTCTCACAAGACCTGTGTTGGGACTTGTGATCCACAAAATTCTAAGATAACAAATTTATTGTTAAACTACTGAAGCAGTGGTTTCTTTGTTATGGCAGCAATAGAGAATGATGCAAAGTGTTTAGTAAATATGGAGGATAGATTATTTTGGAACTATCTAGAAGGGCTCAAAGTAATAAAATGAATTCAATTTCAAAGCATCATGTTATACATTATAAATACATAAAATTTTACTTGCAATTTTGAAACAGTAAAAATAGAATATTTTTTTAAATGAAGAGAATATTTTATGGCTATAGTGAGAGAAGGAGATGTAAACACTAAGAATCGTCCACCCTCTTTTTTTCTTCCTTTGGTGTCAGCTAGGAAAATCTGACTACAGCCAAGAAATCCAAGATGGTCTCACCCTGTGACTACAAGTTTAGCTGTCTACTGGGCATCTTAATTTCTGCATGACCTTTCAATCTCTCTTTTCATGGTTTCTGATCATTCAGAAATTCATTCAACGCCTCTCTACATAGTGACATGTTTCAGAGAGTAAGAGGTGAACAATGGAAGTGTACAGCCCTCTTAAAGTCTGAGTTGAGAAGTCACACACTCTTACTTCTGCCACATTCTCTTCATCAAAGCAAACAGTAAAGCCTTCCAGGATTCAGGGAAGGGGAAATAAATTTCACTCCTGTTATAGAAATGACAAAGTCACATTATAAAAGGGCGTGTAGGTGAGAACTTGAGGCACAAGTTATCAAAGTGTTATTTAATCAGGTAGGTGAAGATGGGGAGGTGTCATTGGGGACATACAAAGGTAACAAAGGAGGAAGAATAACTTGAGAACGTATCATGGTAAATTCTGAATATATAGATAGATAGATAGATAGTTTCAGTCTGCTTTTTCACTGCTGTGATCAAAAGCCTGACCAGAACAATTAGTGAAAGAAAAGCGTATGTGGGGGCTCACATTTCCAGAGGTCTTAGGTCTCAGTCCATAGATGGCCAACTCTAGGTCCTGGGTCTGAGATGAGGCAGAATATCATGGCAGAAGGCAGTGATGGAAGAAAGTGAGTCTGGACAGGATACGGAGGGGGAGAGAGAGAGAGAAAAGAAAAAAAGAATGACAAGGGCACACCCCTATTGATTCACCTTTTTCAGCTATACCCTACCAGCCTACAGTTACTACCCAGTTAGTCCCAATCTGAGGATTAATGCACTGACTATGTTAAAGTTATCATAACCCAAATATTTCACTTATAAACATTCTTGAATTGTCTCACATATGAGCTTTTGAGGGATACTTCCTATCTAAATCATAGCATAGATGTATACAGATATCTAAGAGATAACCAAGATAAGGTTATCTATCAAATACTTTCATTGCTAAGCATTCAATATTCTAAGTACTTTGCAAATAGTGACCAATTTAATTGCCATAATAATTCTCTGAAAAGGAGAAGTTACTATAACTTTTATTGTTCTAATTTTACAGTTGAAGAAATAAGACTCTTGAGATCAAGTAACTTGCCAAGGTAACATAACTATTAAAGGATGGTAGCAGGATTAAAGCCCAAGTAGTGTGGATTCACATTCTTTAGTTGAACCATTTTTTTTTCCCTGCTGAACCTCAGGAGATAGATGAATGTGCTTTTCTGGAGCTCAAGAGAAATACAAGGTGATTATAATACCTATAATATTTTGATATTTTAATCAGAAATTATTTAAAGTAAAAAAAATCAGTGTATGAAAATCTAGAGAGAGCTGAGGGTTATACTGACATGTACCTTTCATCTCATTGTCTTTTTGCTTTTTGAGCCATAATACTAAGAATATTGTGGACTTCAGAACTCTTAACAGCAGCATTCATATAGCACATGTTTTCTGCTGAGATGTTTAATTGACCTGGTGAAGAAATGAACAACTGCTAAGTTAAGATGCTTTGCTAACTTGGTTCTGTGACATTTTCAGCCACTTCATACAGAAAGACCAGAGATGGCCAGTTTCGATTTTAGGGCTAATTTCCATCTTCCAATGTGTTTTTAATACAATAGTTTGTTTTAAATGTACTCTAAACTCCTCACAACCTCATAGTCTAGGAACAATGACCACTTTCAAATGTTCTCAAGTATTGTTAAGACATCTTGAAATTGCATAAATTCTTGCTTTTAGTTAAAATTTGGCTCATTCAAGGGAGCCTGTCCTTGACCCCAACCCAAATCCCCTTGATAATTTTATAGCACATTCCCATGTAAAGGAATGGGGGGTGAATCTTATCAAAAAGAATTGTACTGGCTTACAGTAGGGATAAGTACCTAGTGATCCTACAATTTGTTCTTTTGGAAAGTGATTTCAACCTATTATATTAAATCTATGAAACTGATTTCTTATGTCTCCATGATATCTCTATAGCAACTAGAATTTTCTGCAAATCAGTAATTTTATAAGACATTTGCATATCAATCTCTTTTATAAACCACTTCTCTGAATCTTATCAAGCATTCTCAGACAATTCAAGTTCTGCAAATCAATCTGAAAAACTTAAATTAGAACATTGTGGTGTTGGCACGGGAGTGTAGGCCAAACAATTTGGTTCTTTCCCAAGGTCAAAACTACATTCTATGACCTCAGGGAGCTGTCAATATAGATATGTTGTTTTATCAAAGCAGAATCAAGGTTTAGTGTGGCGTTACACAGGATCATCATTTGTGGGTGGAGGGGAGGGTGTCAAAAGGAATAAAAAAAGAAAAGTTATCTTAAAGTGCATATCCTTTTGCCTGTGAATTGACGGAATTATATTTATGTACAGAAAGAGGAATTCCTTAAAATATCACCAGCCTTGATCTGACAGTGAGGAAAATAGCCTAGTGTTAACATCAGCTGGAATAGAGCCCAAATCTTCCCTCTTACTCACAGTTGCTATTTATGCCTGCAACATCCAGCAGAGAGGCACTGTGTTCAACCAATGCTCAATAGTGAATATGGCCAAACACAGGGCCATGTGGCAAACACTCCCCAGTCTCTTAAACCACTGAGGCTGAGTGGGTGTTTTCTCATGAATCAAAGCCAACTTTCCACAAGTTGTCACTACCTCTCTTCTCCCATTCTTCCAAATTCTGAGTCTAATTGGAGTATAAGGGAAATTCAGAGAGGGAGAGATTCTCTAAACAAAACAGATTTTTTCTCATTCCAGGCTTTGGAGCAAATAAATCCCTTCATCTATAATATACCTCCCTTAACCACACTCAGAAAATCACTATCATCCTTTAAGCCCCAATTTAAGCATCACTCTTTTTACAGAGATTTCCCTAATCTGCCCTTTATGTGTTTCTGTTCTAGCCTATATTTTTCTAATCTTTCTAGTTAGAAAAACTCATGCACAGAGGGCTAAAGAAAATTGAATTAGGGTTTGTCAGAGAGACAGAACCAATAAAGTTGCACAGACAGAAAGAGGATAGGGTATTAATTGGGGGAATTGGCTCATGTGATTATGGAGACTAAGAAGTCACTTGATAGGCCATCTGAAGGCTGGAGAATCAGGAAAGCTGTCATTTGGCTCCATTCAAGTCCAAAGACCTCTGAATCAGGGAATCTGATGGTGTAATTCTCAGTCTGAGACCAAAAGTTCAACTAGGGGTAAGTTCTGGGGTCCCAAATCAAGAGAACCTATAGTTCTGTTATACAAGGGCAGCAGAAGAAGGGGGGGGGGTCCAGCTCTGGAAGAGAAGTGGGGTGGAGAGAGAGAACACAAGACAGTAAGCACGCACATGTGAGATGATTAACCTTCCCTCTGTCTTTGTTCTACCTGGACAGGCAGCCTATCAGATGTGACCTATGCACATTGGGTGAAGGTGGATTTTCCTTTATCAGTCCACAGGTTCAAATGCCAGTCTCCTCTGGGAACAATCTCATGGACATACTGAAGGGAAATGAGGAATGAGAGACAGGTAAGCGAGAAATTATACACAGGAAAGTTTATTTGTCAGAGCTGACAAATAAAGCCCATCTCCCTGTAGTGGAGAGAGGAAAAAAATAGGTTTGGGTTCCTTGATTTTTATAGGGCAGCCTCAGGAATCAGAGCCCAGAGGGTCCTAATGCGGGTGGTTAGGGGTTGGAATGGTATGAAGAGTGGTGAGTCTTTCTCAGAAATGCCCTTGGGCAGGAAAGTGAAACTTTTTCCTTAAAATGGTGGCTGTCACTTAAGATACCCATCCAGATGCTAAGCAAGTCCTCTATACATACCTCAAAGCAATTGTTTGCTAGCTATTTGGGTATCCTTTAATCTAGTCAAGATGACAATCTGATCATTATGAATACTATAAGAAATTGATCCATACTGAGGAAATAATTAGCATTTAATTTTATTTTCCTTCAGTATTTTCTTTTGCATAAAATTCTCTTTGATTTCTATTGCTAGTCCTTTTGCCGCCAACTGTAACCTAAGAAAACCACTTTTATGTTTTGGATATGAGGTATCTCTCCAAAACTCCTGTGTTCATTCAGGATTGATTAGAGGTAGAATGATTATATTATAAAAGCTCTAACCTGATCAGTTCATACTAGTTTGAATGGACTAACTGGGTGGTAACTGTCCCTAGGTTAGGTGTGGCTAGAGGAGATAAGTCAATGAGGGTATACCCTCGAAGGGTTCATCTTCCCTGTGGCCCCTACTCCATACCCCCCTGCTTTCCAGCTGTCATGAGCTGAACAGTTTTCCTCTACCATAATGTCAACCTACCATCGACTGAACCTATGAAACTGTAAGGCCAGAATGAACTTATCCTCCTCTAAGTTGTTCTTGTCAGGTATTTTGGTCACAGTGAAGAAAAGGTGACTAACATAATCATTATCATGAGTTTCATTTACATATTTCAAATCTGTTCTTAATACACACAAGTGCACACACAGATAAACTGTCAACACACTACGGCATTGTATGTTTTCAATTTACAGAAACATCCTACTATTCCTATTTTGGACAGCTTTTTAAAAAAATTTCTGATATATATAAATATATCTCCTTTGTAATCACTATGGTGTGTTATATAATTCTCATGTCTTTCACTATATGTATACACTAAATCTCACTGAACGTCAAAAAACTTTATGAAATTACTATCTCATTCACCATTGATTTCCCCATTTAATAGTGCAATACTTGCTATTCTATAGGCAAATATTAGGACATGGATTGGCGTTCACTCTTCCATTTGCCTTGAACTGAGTTTTTAGTATATATTTAGAAATCTGATTATTGAGAGTTTCCTCTTGCTTTACTGAAGTTTATAGAATAATTCAGAGAAGATATTGGTGAAGTTTTGTTGATTCAGATCTTTTTTTTCTTAGTTTAGTGAGGGTTTTGAGAACCTTATTCATGACCTATACTGTTAGGCATCCAGCAGTGTATGGCAAGCTGGCTGAAAATGCCTACTCAAGGCAGGAGAACTCCTAAACAAGGATCAGTCCTGTTCAGGAATACTATTACGACTCACATGTCTTTGGATATGTTACCTCTTCTCTTTAAAGGTCAGTGTTGTCTATGAGACAAACTGGGAGGTGATACTCTTCACCTCCAGGATTAAAATTAAATAACTTATGTCACATTGTCATGGCAGTGTCTGGTAATCAGATGACTAAATGAATACTGGGAATTATACTAGTGTGATTTGCTTCATTCTAGAATAGGAGAAATGCTATATAACATCTGTGTGATAATGTTGTTATATTTTCCTTGGGAGACTTTAGAGAGTCACCCTTAAAGCTCATGAACAATGTCCACTATGCCCTTCCTAGAAAGCACTATAGTGTAAAAAGTAGAGGCTTTGGATTTAGCCCAACCAGAGTTCAAGGTAACCATAACTAGTCAGTTGTGTAACTTTGGCAAATAAATCTCACCTCTCAGCCTCAGGATTTTATTTTCTGATCACACACTCTATCCTGCATGGGAGTGACAGATTTTCTTGCCAGTTTAATGTAATTTATTCCCTTTGTCCAATACCAGCCTCTTTCATAGGACAAAATAGAAGCCTCCAAGCACATACTACTGTAGTGGCATGGGAAGATTTCATGAGATATACTCATGGTAGATTTATAGCCTCTTTTGCTTTCCACTCAAGTATTTTCTGTGACTAATGTGGCTAGGTTAGAAGCTGGGATTTGGGATCACTCCCTACTCACATATCAAATGTGATCAGTAGATTGAAACCAAATAAAGAATACATGAATCAGTAATCTCAAGGCAATATCAGGACCAGCTTTTAAAAAGAGAGATAGGTCCTCAAGAACTTTATGTGGCTCAGGCCCAACAAAGGCAGTATGTCAAGCACAGACATAGGGCAGATACATGACCTAGAAATAAAATGTGTGTTCTTGCTCATGGTATGCTTTTCCCACACTTCAGAATACCAGTAATACTCAGACAGCTGGTGGCTGGGTGGAGCTTTAAGAATCCAGGTCTTGACCGCTCAATTTTCCATGGATCTAGAATTAGCAAGGACCTCACAGAGAGGCTATGAAATGACCTGGCATGTAATAACATGACTTGTAGGAACTATTTTGTTTATTTTCTTATTTTTACAAGTTTGGATTCTTATAGATCTCTATAGGAGCAAAATAGGTAAAGTGCTAAAGTGAGCCCAGTTGTATTTGGCTTTCTCCTATCCAACTGTGTGATCCCTAAACTTTCATCTTCTCTCTGTAGTTTTATAGACTCTGTCTGGCTAATCACAGAAGCCGGGTTTCTCAGTTGTATGTTTCACCTTTGTAAATATGAGACTGCAAATAGCCCAGGAATCTTCATGAATGTCAGCAGTCTTGAGCAAATAATATATGACAATCTGCTTGCTATCAAACCAGCTAGTCATAATGTCTCAGGCAAACCCCAACCTACATAGTCATGGTTGAATAGAAAATCTAAGGAAGGGGTTGCTGCTTCACCCTGTCTCTCAGAACCACCTGTTTAGCATGGCAGGCCAGCAGAGCTTACACTGTAAGGGTTCACTACTGAAAATTAAATAAGATGCTAAGAAATGAGTTTAAAAATGTGAGTGTGTAACCGATGTGATTCTGCAATTTGTATTTGGGGTAAAAATGGGAATTCATAACCCAATTGTGTTAAATGTATGAAAGATGATATATCATGAGCTTTGTAATGTTTTGAACAACCAATGAAAAAATTTAAAAAAAAAAGTCAACTAGGGTATCATGTGTCATTAAATCCAAGAAACCATTGATTTTAGGACTCATCATAATTTTTTGTGCCACTTAGAGAGAAAAAATAATGCCAATTAAGCCTGACATAATGCTTTCTTATAACACTGATTGAAAGATGTATTCAAACTTTAGCTGATTAAAGTTGTCTTGTAATCAATGAAAAAAAAAAGAAATGAGTTTCTCTATGGAATTTCACGGCTAGTTATGAAGAGAGCAGCAAAGGAGTATACACTATAGAAATAACTGTTGATTGAGTGAATAAAAAGGAAGACGGACAAATGAATGAGAGAGATTCAGTGAAAGGATACCTTAACAGAATTCCTTAAGCCATTTGAAAATGGATCCCTCTATGCAATTGCTGCTCCAGACACAAAAATCTCTGGCCTATCTTCTACATATCTTTGTTTTCTAAGAATGCCTGTGGGAGTTCCCTAAGTGTAACCCACACCAGGATGGTGGAGGGGTGTGAGTTCCTGACCTTGAGTGACACTTGGAATTTGACCTGCCAACTAGAATACACCTTTCCATGTAAATGCTGCATTCTTATAAGGCTTGTAGGCATTTATGGCTTTAAGGCAGGAATTCTCTCAGGCTTAGGACACAAATTAAAGCCATATAGTGTCAGCTTCAATAAGGGCCTCTGTGTTTTAAATTTTTTGACTTTCACTTTAGAAAGACAACACTGCACAGGGACATTAGTCTTTTTGATCAGTCTCAACATTTTTCCAGTCATTCTCAACTTGCCTTCAAAAGAATCTCCCACAAGAATTACATGAATATTGTGCCCCCAAGGTGAATGCAGTGTTTGGAACAACAAAATATTGATTTCCCATTGTGTAACTTCCATTTAATTTAAACCAAAATGCAAGGAGGCGAAAGGGTTGGAAAAGAGTCCGCTGATATAACCCTTTCCAGTGATCCTTGAAAACTTCACACATTTCCAGGGCTGCATTTGTTGACAGATACTTATTTCTATCACAGTTTGGCCTTACATATCTCTTGAAAGCCTATTTAAAAAAAAAACACAAAAAACCTAAAATCTCTCTTAAAGCCTGGCTTTTCTAGTCCAAGGTGATTCTGGGAATTGATATGGTGAACATTAAACCCTAGCTGCCTGTCCAAGTCAGTCCCATTAATCATACTTGCTTTAATTCTTAGGACTTACTCCAACATAGGCTCAAAATGTATGAAAAGGATGGCTCTCCACCCTACCCCAGCAGCATGTACCTTGTCTTTAAAATCCTGTTGCTGTTGTTTCAGTCTGAGTTCTTGGAAACCCTCATGAGTCATATCCTATCATGTTGCAAATTCCATTAGATAACTAAACATTTCCTGATGTGCTTTCTTATCCCCAAAGGTCAAAGCACTTTCCTAAGATATTTTTCTCATTTAACAATGTTTTGTAAAATCATAGTAAATGAACTTAACATTTTCGATGCTCTGTTTATGAATAATTGTTGAAATCTATGACATCTATTTGCTTTGGGTTCAGAGGTATAGTGAGTATTTTTTCTCTGATTTTATCATTTTAATCATTTATTAAATGAGGTCATCAATCCTCTCACTACTGACTTCTATATATTTTAGGCATTCATTTGTTAATTTATTCATTTAAAATTGATTTAATAATGCAGAAATAACTGCCTTGTACCAGACTGTACTAAACATTTTATATACATCATTACATCAATTATTTTACAAGTTTTGTTCTATTACCCTCATTTTATTGACAAGAAAATAGAGGCTCAGAGAAGTTAAGTAGTTTTCCTTATTACAAACGTACATATTAACGGCAGAAATGCAAATAATAATCTTAACTTTCAAAAGCTGAGTATCCACCTCCATGCAACTCTAGATCCATCACCAATGGGTCACCATTTTGAACCATGACATTAGTAATAAAAAGAGAAAAAAATGATAAAAGAAAAGGTACTACCTTTACAAAACTTGCAATACACAGTAACAAAGGAAAAACAAATCTATATACAACAAAAGATAATGCTTGGTATAGACATGTTATATGTCTGAAAAAGATAAAAGCCCTTCAGATATTAAGAGGTCAAAAATTTGTTAATGATTCAAAATAGTAGGTCAAATGAGGCTTTCCAAAACAGAAGAAAGAAAGGTAGGGTGAATTTACTAGTTCACTTAACTACTCATTCAAGAGAAGATAAGCTGTGTCAAAAAAAATGTGACCAGGTCCTACTTTTCTTCTTTACCCTTTTTAGACACATTTCTTCAGTGTGGAGCCCATTCTCTTCTATGACTTCCAGTTAATATGCTTCCTGGTTTACAACCAGGAAGAAAAGGAAATCATTTCCCCAATAATTCATTCAACATACATCCAATTGACTTTTATTGCTCACGATCGTCCTGGCTTTAGTGGTCTCTCTATGCCCTAAACCAGTCATTATTGTCCAAGGGAGACAGAATGCTAATTGGCTTTATTAGGGGCTACCACTGAGATCTAAATGGGATGAGTGAGACTCACTGAGCACACAGCAGGGAAACTCAGAATGAGAAAAGGGAAATAATATCTATCACTGAGGATTTGTTTTCTAAGATCTATGATTTATATGGGCTATGTATTAATAACAAAAAATAATAATACTTAATAATCAAAATTTTGGAGTGATATTCTCAGCCTTTATTTACCAACAGACCTTCCCTTGAGTTTGGCATGTATTAACCACCCACCACCTCAAAAACATGCTCTATAACTTCATCTTCTGAGATTTTCTTTGCTCTTGCTGCTCCCCTTAAAGATACTACTTTCCCTTGCTTTTCTAAAATTATCAGCAAATTTCTGAGCACAACTGAAACCCATCCTCAGAAAGCCTTTCCTGGTTATCCTGCTCTACAGTGTTACCTTTTTCTGCTAAATTCTAGTACCATTCCTTGTGGTTCACTCATATTTAATATCACTTCTTATGCTGTTACTTGTTAATCTTTAGGTGTATGGGTTTTCTCTCCAACTTGATGATAGTCTTCCGGAGGTTACTCCCTGGATAACCAAGCTAGTTTTATATTTAAAGTAGATGGCATTTATAATTGCAATTATAAACACATTGTTCATTTTTGTGGAGAACAGTGCCTTTCAACTTATCTAGGAAGAGTGGGACCTAGACAAGTGCTAAGGCCATTATCTTGCAGAATGAGACATCAATGTATCCTACTTTATGTAATTAGATATTCATTTTTATGATATGTTAGTTATTGTCTAGAAGTTATATAGGTAAGTAATAAAAAGTAAAAAAGATTGGAGAAAAAAATTTTGAGAGGAAAAATATAAAAATTCTATTAGCATATAAGTGTTATCAGTATTTTTCTGTTGTGTGTTCCCTGATTTTGTTGTTGTTGGTGGTGGTGGTGGTTTGCATTTGTTTGGTTTGTTTTGGCTTTGGTGAAGTCTTTTAAAATATTAGAAGTAACAATTCATTGGCTCAGCTCATGAGTATTTAGAGCTCTATGGAGTCACAGTTTGGAAACCTCTGCACAGTAGGTGAAGTGTTGTATTTACCCTTATGTCAAACTTACATATGAGGTAAGTAATGGTGACAGGTGTTATTAACTACAGTAGAATTCAGACCTTTCCAGTTAAGAACATGGTTTGAAAACCAGATCTGCTCAATTACAAAGACAATGCTTGGAAGGACTAACGCTTCTTGTTTAATCAGGGTATTAAGCAATTTATTGTTCTGATATATAATCTTGTCGTTTTATTTTCTTTCTTTTTTATTAGTTGCTCAAGACAATACAATGATCTTGACATATCATACATTTGATTCAAATAGGGTATGAATTCTCATTTTTCCACATGTACAAATTACAAGATCACCTTGGTTATACATCCATGTGTATACATACAGCAATCCTAGTGTCAGTTTATCACCCTGAATGCGCCCGATCTCGTCTGATCTCGGAAGCTAAGCAGGGTCGGGCCTGGTTAGTACTTGGATGGGAGATTGTCTTCTTATTTTCTTAGAACTCTAAAGAAGCATATAGATAAGTTTAAATAATGATAAATATTTTTAATGATATTTCCCTAGAAATGTTTTACCTTTAATAAACAATAGATGGGAGATGAGAAGGCACTATTTTTTATTTAGCCCTAGTTTGTGCAAGGTACTTTATATGACTTCATTGATGTATTTATTTATTCATTCCTTAAAATAATTTTTGAGAGCCAGCACATAACCAAAATAACACTATTGTGTTAGGAAAAAACTGCTTATTCCCTCTGTTCATGATGGGTGTATATTCCAGGGAAAAAGTTAGATGCAAACAAAATTCATACTTGCAAACAGTGCTGGGAAGGAATAAATGTAACGTGATCCTCAACTGGCCTTTAAAGAAACATACTGTACTCTATTCATGAATCAGTAGGTTAAGGAACTAGTCTAAATCTACCAAGGTTATAAACGTCAGCAGGTGTTGCTCTGAATCTCTCCTGAGAGGAGGAAACATCATTGATATTAGCTGTAATATACCTGAGGCTCCAAGAGTTTCGCATTATCACCCGCACAACTGTATGCATAAGCTTGAAATAGAGGGGATTTAGCCTTAGCTTGTTCATATTTCCCTTATTCCTTTAGTTATCCATAGTAACCTTATGTGAGATTTGTGTTTTTCTTCAAACCCATAAAATATGAAAGGCAAATAAACAATGCCCTGAGATATAAGTCTCATTCAATTAAAAAAACACTGTTTGCTTGATGTACATAAAAAACACAGTAAAGATGTTTCTGGCCTCACAGAGTTTCTAGTAGAACAGGAAATAAGTGGAAATGAGATTGCCTATTATGCCACAATGCACTTAGAAGGCACTTTATTTTTAACAAGGAATTTTCATTTACTATTCCTAGCAGCCATATTAATTTGAGGTAGAAGCTTGACAAAGTAACCAGGATGCTTAGATATTGGAGCTTATATCATCTATGCTGAGCAATGATGGACCTCTGCCAATTTGAGGGTGTAGTAGCACCATATGCACCACAACATTTAGAATTACTCTAGCATATGATTGACAGACATATGATTGGAACTCTGAGTTTCAGAAACCCCAATTAGAGAAGATTTTTATAAAGGATCAACATGAAGCAATATGTTCTATGATTGTAGAGAAAATTTTATAAGGAGGAATAAATTTGGAAAAGCATGTGTATTTGGAAGGAACATGGCAGTCTCCTTTTCCTTGTTTTCCATAGTTTCAGCTTTGTGTGGTGAACAACACTTAGTAAATCTTCCATACTTTTTCACTGTAATATAAATGAACATTCCTACATAGCTCATTTCTCAGCTCTTTTTAATTAGAATCAGAATAGAAGAATGGGTATCTCGGGCTGTTAGTAATTTGATATAGAACTTTTCACCTCCAGGTCAGTAGTAAGTGAAACACATTTACATATTTTTAAGTGGATTTATTGCACTTGAAGGGAGCCCAGTTTTAATCCTTGACACCAGAACACTTTATTGCCAGAAAGCCCACAGGCGTTCAAACATTGATCAGGAAGTAACAGAGAAAAAGGTTTCAATTTCAACTGCTTTTTAGTGTTTAGCTTCCCTTCCAAGACCTTCTTAAATTGTTTTAATTAATCCTAATTATGATTCTACTTTTAAAGAGTGATATCTATCTGATGACAAATTGGATATGGACCAATAAGCTAGGCTTATTTTAATTTGGAATATGAGCTTTCCGGGGTCTTAAAAATAATTATCCATATCAAAAAAAAAAATCAAGGAATCTACTATAGCACTCACATTCTTCTAAGAGGAAAAGAAATCCGTGATAGAAATTATATTACAAATTTCAGTAACAGCAATATGGCTTTTACAATTAGAAAACAATAGCTCTAGTTACATTGATTTTGATATCAAGGAAATTAGAAGTTGCTATTTCTGGATGTGTGTGCCCACTTAACACCCCTAGAAATGACCATAATGGAATCAGCCCTATCCAATTTCCCAGCCTCCAAGGCAACACATCCATGGCAACAACTAAGCATCATTACCATTTCTTAACTGCGAAAAAAATAACCATTTCTTAACGCCCCTTAAAAAAATCTTGGATTAGGCAACACAAAACTACAAAAAAAAATAAAATAAAATCTGATGTATCATGATTGAATGTACATATTCTCTATCAGATAAATTCATAAGAAATAGCCATATAATAATACATACAATGCAATTCCTGCTTCTTGGCTTTAAGTACCCTGCATGCAGAATGTGGGGAAAAACACCTGAATGCAGATTACTTACTAGGAACATGAACACAAGGAGCAGGAGTGAGAGACATTGAGATCAGACAGAGAAGGAGGGGGAATCCAAAGGAAAAACTAATGCATCAGCCACCATCATAAGCAAGTGATTTTGCTTCTGCCAGATTTCTAAGAAGATGGATGAATGCATCTCAGTACTGCTCACCTGGAAGATGACAGGAAGATAATTTCCCCTGTTGGCTCCTGCTCTCCTATTGTCAATTTGCATACATAAAACAGAACAGAGGTCCCATACTCTGGTGTCAGGGAGATCTTGTGAGGCCTGAGTAGGACACTGAGATTCACCTGTGTGCTCCCAGTGAGGACCTTTGCTAGACTTCAGGGTGTAGCAGAAACTGGAGGAAGAGATGGGTTGAGCCAACCTGAAGGAAGGGGAAGAGTTTTATGATACACTCTGGCTTGCCAGTGCTTACTATTCAATGTCTGTTACAGGAGACATACCTTCTCTGAGGAAAGAACATTAAAGACAAGGGAAATAAGACATTTTAATGAAAATGTAAAGATGAACGCTTTTAGAATTATTCTGCAGAGTGGATGGGGAGGTAGAGATTAAATAGGTTTTGAGGTCAAACATAATTTGATTTGAATGTTGTTTCTAATTCTTATTCATTACGTGGCCTTGATTGGAGGTTTCTCATTAGTACACGGGGTGTGGTATGTGATAAAATATTTTCTATCCCATGCAACAATTATGAATGTTAAATGAGACGATATATGTGTAACCACTAGCCCTTTTTAGTCTTGTATAAGTACTGAGGAACAAAAAAAATATATTAGCTACTATGAAAAGTAAGTAATAACTGAGAATCTTCTGTTTTCTCATTTTCACCTATTTTTATCCATCGAATAATATCATGATACTAATATATTTGACAAAATAATACAGTGGGAATATGTCTTTTCACTGCACTAAACATCAAAAAATTAGGGAAGAAATATTTGTCTCAAGTCTTCTGAATTGAAAATAGGAATTGTTTTAACCTATTTCAGCTCACAAAGTTTCTTTGAACTCTTCTTTATGAAAAGAGGCCACAAATGTTTTGTTTAGTAATTCTTTAACTAAACTTTTCAAAAATTTACAAAAAAAGAATGATGTTTGGCTAAGCTATTTCTTGAAACATCAGTGACCCTGAATGCATGGTCTTCATAAGCTAAGAATTCCCCGAAGCTTAATCGAAGCACTGAGAGCTTAACCTACACAACAGAACAACAGTATCAGGCAAGTCACTGCACTGAGATACCACTTGGGGCCAGATTTTAATAGCTGACAACTCATAATGGATTGACAAAAGCAAAACATCATTAACTTGAATCTACAAAGTCAACATTTCCATATGCAAATAGGAGTTAGCACATATGTGCCTGTGTGCAAGTCTCATTGCTTGTTTAGTTGTCTGTATGTCCTTTCTGTTGCTCTCCTTTGTCTTTAAGATCCCAGTGGACAGGAACCACGTCTGGTAGCCCACTTAGCAAAACAACAATAGGTACACAGATTGAGTCCTTACTAAATGCTTTTTTATGGTAATGATGGTGATATTGTTGATTTTCTCTCTCACATGAGTAAGATCTACAGAGTAATGTCGGCACCCAGGAGGAAAAGGATAGTCATGAACAATATGTTTGAGCAGTGAGATATGAAAGTTACTGTATGTTTGTATAACAGGGACAGACTGAACTGACCCTAAGGCGGTGATTTCGGGAAAGAGCACTCGTCCTTGTTTTCTATATATTAAGCTGAGGTTCATAATATTGATTCTTACAAAAAGATGTTTTTCTCCGCTGCAAGCCAGATAACTCTTTTACATTTATTCACAGAATGATAAGATTGTGAAATTTTACTTTTTTTGTGTAAATCTGCAAAAATCAGGGATGTAAAATAATTATAGCAACACAGTGCCTAGTTCTGGCCTGTGGGAAACAGATTGAAACTCTCCAGTGTTTTTTTCTTGAGTAATTGTAACCTACCTTACAGATGTGTGTGGATAAAATCAGATCAACAAGACTATATCAAGTGCTATAAAAACTTAGGTCATTGTTATCCCCCAAAACAGTATGCTTGGGGCTGAGCGCAGGTGATTTTAGGAAATAGTGAATTACACTATTTCCTTTATGAAAATATAACCTTGGACTTACTGTTCTGTGTGCCTGTGTGAGCCCTCCATGAGGCTCTGCAACCTTCTGAGATCCCTTCCATTTTTCTCCGTGTTTCCCAGTCATCTGTCCTCTCTTGACTTGTCTTTCCCTTGCAGTTGTGTATACAAATGTTGTGCGTTAAGATCAAGGGGTAGACACCTGGTTTGCTGCTCTGAGTTCTATCACTCTTCTCATAAAGATTTGGCTTTGGGCACTGCAGCTGGCATTCTGTCCATTTTTTTTCCTTGCTCCTGAACAGTTACATAGGAAAGAATAATGAAGGCTTAAACTCTCCAATCCTGCTTCCTATCTACCTCGCATCCTCCTGTTACCAAAGGGGAAACACATGTTTTTCAAACTCAATTTTTGCTGATGAAAATTTTGTTCAATTTCACAGCTTGACTTTAGAATTTTCCCAAGTGATGGTAAATTCCATTCCCTCGCCAAACAAGGAAATAATCTACAAGCATGTTTGGAAGGAAAACTCAGAAATTCCCCTCAAGCTCTACCATCAGATAAATGCAAGAAAGAGTAGAATTTGTTATGCCAGCCTCTCTGTCTTTCAAGATACCTAACATGCTTAAAGATTGTAAATTGGGGGAGAATATTTAACGTGAGTCAATGGAATAGATGGAATATATTATTACTAAAATGTAAGCTTTGACCTACAGATATTTATAGCAATGGTAGTTTTTGAATGCTGAAAAGACAAAGGAGCAAAGCTTGCATGTGGCTGGGGGTTAAATGTATATATGTTGAATCAATTATAGTTGGAGAGAGTGCTCAACTAGATTATTTTTTTCCTTTCATGCTATTATTATATTATTTTGCTTAAAAGTTGTTTTGCAAGAACTTATCTCTCCTTGTAGAAGCATTTCTTTTATTTCCTTGATGGTTACCTCAAGTACTATAATTCCAAGTTCCTTTCTTAGTTCACCACAGCCCAGATAAAAAGCCTTCCTATAGGTCACTTTTGTTAAATGTGTCATAAAAATAAACGACTTGTAACAGGTAGGGAAAACATGCACCAGGAGAGGTGGAATAGAATCTTATTTCCCAGCAGTGCCACAGGAAGCCTGAATGTTCTTTTGGTTTTTATTTGTGTGCTCAGTTCCGGCCAAGTAAATCTCCCTGCTTCCACCTGGTACCCAACTCCCCAACTCACCCCAGTCACCTTGCCTGGGTGTCAAGGGTTCCTACTAAAATGACAAAGGATAGGAGAACTTTTCCCCCTGGAAAGGGTTTTGGAAGTGAGCTAGTTTATTTAATCCCCAGGCAAACCTGTAGTCAAGCTAATCAGAATGAAAGAAACAGCTTCGTACATATGAGCTGGGACTGTGAGAAATTGTTTTTCAGGGTGTTTTATAGCCAAACCCCTTCAAGGGTATGGAAGAGCTCTCCAACCAGGGGCACAACTATTCAAGGAGAGCTTGTTTGTTTTATGGTTATTTTTATCCCACAATAAACAGCTTAAATTTGCAGACTATACTTTTTGACTATAAAGTGGGTTATTTCTCAAGATGTTGGTGCTTTCCCATAACAGATGGAATAAATAGAAGAAAATGCTGAGAATACACCACTGAAATTCTGATTTATTCAATCATTAACGAAAAGAAGAACAATTTCAATGGTAATAGAATGAAAACCCAACTGTTTCTGCTTTCCTTCTGAAAACTTGTTTTCTACGGAGAATGCTGCTCTTAGGCAAACACCTATTTAAACCTTGAAAATGTATAATCTTAACTTCAGGCAGCATGGTTGCATGGGTTTGGTAATTTGTAATACCTCTGCAACTAGGGATGAAATATTAACTTTCAATAATATAAGCAGTATCTGCAGTACAAATACTAGGAGGAAAAGTTACATTATCTACAGGAAAGATTTAAAACACTTTGCAACTTGGCTTTCAATGCTTCTCAAGGCAGTTGTTTTGCAGCTTGTTAGAGGAAACACAGTCCATGCATAACCTTTGAAGGCTTGGCACTAAGTAGACAACCAATCAATTCTGTGTGTCTTTCTCAGGACACAATTAAGAAGGAGGGAAACAAAAGACATTTTGGTGCAACAATGCTTAAAATAATATCGGGGAGGCCTCTTCCCTGTTGGAAACCACACTAAATACTTCTTGAAACCATTGTTTGAATATAACAAAGCCAAATAAAACATTGCTATAAGTTATAAGAAAAGTAGAAAAGTTAAAATTGAAAAAACAAAACAAAACATGATACATATAGGAAGCCCATGAAATCCATGATGCATATGCTTATAAGAAGCCCAGGAAATACACACGTGTGACAATCCCATGCACACTCAGGATTTGTAAGAAGGTAGTACATTTATCTCTTTTGTTACATATTACAGTAAATCTGTAGAAGATTTCAACATGTATGTGCTTGAACTTTCCTAAGAGTTTGAAGTTCTTAAGATGGGTGGACTAACAGAATTCATCAGATGTGAAGCCTGGAGTCCCATCCTTTCATTAACCCATAGTGTGATCTTGGCTAACTCATTTTTTTCACCTTCAAAGATTTCTTTTTGTGTGTGCGAAATTTAGAAATGAAATATCTAAATGATCTCTAAGCAAGTTAATTTCAATTCTAAAATTCTATGATTTTAGGTTTTCATTTGTTTTCAATTATTCCTTTTCTTCTTTTAAGTCCATTATTAATAAAAACAAATCAACATAGAATTATGTTTATAAGATATGACCATCTGTATCTAGCTAAAGAAAGATGTTTATGATAGAAACACTTCAGTTTTGTATTATCTTTAGTGTATATCAGATGAAAAGTTCTCCAATAGCAAGATGGTAATCTATTAAGCTTAAAATGAAAATTAAATTAAACCATTTTTGTGTTTGATTTTTGGAATTGCTTTGTTTGTTTGCTTTGGAGACAGCGTCTCACCACGTTGCCCAGGCTGCTCTTGAATTCCTGGGCTCAAGTGATCCTCCCATCTCAGCCTCCCAAGTAGCTGGGCAATTAAACAATTTTATAGGGCACTTCATTTATTAGACCTTTCTCTCTCTCTCTCTCTCTCTCTCTCTCTCTCTCTCTCTCTCTCTCTCTCTCATAAAAAAACCTCTCTTTTCTCTTTTATCTCTTATTCTAGTTTAATTCTAGAAATTTCAGACATAGAATGGATCCTCATGGTAGTCTTCTAAAGAGTTTTAACAAGGCTACCTATACAGTCTGGTTAAACACTTTAAATCTACGTGTTCTGAAAGTGGATGTGGCTTCTCCTGCCCTAATAATGTCCACCGACTGCAACAACAGTATTGTTCAATGTCTTTTAAATTGTGCTGCCTGTTTCTTTTTTCAATTCACGGAATAGCTGCAGTTATTTTTAAACCTCTTTCTTTAGTTCCCTAAGCACACATAGTATCATGCCTGTCGCTTAATGCAGGTGTGTGTTTGTTGGGGTTTGTTTACAATGGCAGGACTTGATTGTAAAAGCCCTGTATTATGAATAAACCAGTGCCTGAAATGAAGTGGAGCCTTGATTTATTGGGGTAGGGCTGTTTTCCAGTGCTGCAAATCATATTTTGGTGTTCATTTACCTTTGCATTCTTTTTGAGCCACCGGCACTGAGGCTGACGAATGAGAATCAAATGAAGTGTGCTAAGTGCTTCTGCTGGAGGGTCTCATCTCCCCACATGCCGGGGTGTGATTTATCTCTGCAATATATCACCCAACTTATTCTCCCTTACTTATTTTATTTGGTGTTGTCACAAATAATATCAATTGGCCATTGACTATGAACCCTAAACAGTAGTAAATTAATGAAATAAGCTACATCTACAAAACTCATCTGTCCCCAATTTGATTAGAGCCACTTTGGTTGCACCAAGCCATTTACTATAGATGAACCTCATTTATTAGACAAGCAGCTTCATGAGTTCTTTGTGAATTGTTATGCATAGTATTTGCAGTGATTTTAATGAAACACTTAAAGCTGACTCTTTTATATCTCAATCACTAAGAGTATTTTATGCTTGTGAAATAGGCATTTTCAGTCATCCTGTGACTTTATAAACAACTCTATGTGAAGTAGTTGTGCATTGATGGGAATGAGTGTTCTTTTGAGGAAGACACCAGAGACAGGAAGGGACACAGGACTTAGGTAGTGTCAGAAGTTCTTGGGTAGGGGATACATGAGCCATGTTTTAGGTTGCCTCCCAGCTCTGCCCAACATTCCCACTCCTGCATCCTTCTGCCTGCTCGCATGTCAAGAAGCATGTCAGACCACAAGAATGCAGAATTCCAAATGGTCTTTTTAGCTTACAATTTGAAAAGGCAGGTTTCACAAAAAGGACGGCTTTATAAAAACAATCTGAACCATTTATACACATAATGTCGATGTTTCTTTGTAGTGACTCTCATAAACATAGGGAGGCCAAACATGTCCCTTATTTACTGCAAGGCAAATAAAAATTATAAATCAAAAGTGGGAAACATAAACAAGTTCAATAAGAAACAAGAAGACCACCTCTAGGCACTGAAGAAACTGCTACAAAGGTGGGGTTGGGGTGAGGAGGGCAAAGTGGAACATGTATCCAGAGGGAGAATGAAGCGGGCTAATCGTACAACAGCGATGAAGGGCAGATGAGGAATGTTGCGGGGGGAGGGGGGGGGACAGAAAATCATGGTGGATGAGATAAGAACATTCCTGGGATGTACTGGCATGAAACAAATGCAGAATAAGAATTGGAAACATTTGTAAGGGCTTTTTCCCAAACATAAATGAAGGTGGGTGGTGGTGATGCAGCAGCAGAGTCCTTTTCCATGTCTTTGCAAAGGACATATGCCCTCCTCCTGTTCATTGCAGTCATCATCTATTAAATAGCTGTGAGGCAATCAACACTTCATGTTAAAGGTAAAAGCATATTCAATATCCCTGTTTTAGGAAAGAATTTGATGCATGCCACCACCTTAAATCCTCACATATTTTCAAAAAAATATGGAACTTACAAACTGGAAATGAGATAATTTAGCCATCCTGGCCCAAAGATTTTTAATTTTCCCAAGAATATGGAATATTGTTATTAATTGAAATTCAATTCACTGGTATTTTTTTTATTTTAAATGAAAGCAAAAATGTCTACTTAAACAACCTCTGAGTTAAAAGGGGGAGTATAGAAAAAAGGAGAAAAGAAAGGAAAGTAAAAGAAAGAAAGAAAGAAAGAAAGAAAGAAAGAAAGAAAGAAAGAAAGAAAGAAAGAAAGAAAGAAAGAAAGAAAGAAAGAAAGAAAGAAAGATGAGAGGAAGGGAGAATATAGGAAGAAAGTCTTGCTGTTCTTTCATGTATTTGTTCTTATTATTGAGTTATTTCTGCACTCTATTATATAAGTATAACGTGACATTTAGCTTGAGAAAAAAAAGAGAGCTGGAAAATACTGAATAAAATACATCCAGGTCTATATGTCTCAAAGTGAGTTTCCTGACAAAATGATTTGGTCAAAAGTGCTTGGGAAAGATCTTGCAGCTCCCAGTATTTCTCTGATATTCATGGTGCTCATAATAGAGGTTTTGAGGAGTCCTGAAGTAGAGGAAGTCTTAGAGTTTGTTTTAACTTGCATTTAAAAAACACAGTAAACTAGGGTAAAATTTTCCCCTCATATTCCCTATTAATAGTCTATGGCACAGTATTCCATGGAACATATTTTGGGAAATGCTACTGTCAACACTTTTGAAGAACTCACTCTCAAAGTCTAACTCTTTTAGAGATTATAGATAGGAAAATATGCCCTTGGGTACAACTACCCACAAGAACAAAGTTCATCGAGGGAGTTCTTGACTCTGAAGTTTTTCTAGTAGAATGGGGATGGGAAGCCAGGCTGTCAGCCTCTAGTCCTTCTAAGGTCCCTATTATTTGTCTTTCTCAGGTGCACCTACACTCTGGCCTTTGAAACCTGCAACAATCTCTCCTACCACAATCATTCTAATGTAACTCAAGTCTCATCAACATCACATCTATGTCTTAATCAGACATGTCCACTGACCGTCACTTAAAATGTTCTCACACTGTCTTGGCTCTTTGGTTCATACTGTTTCTTTAGCATGTGCATGTGTGCGTAGGCATGCACATCCTTTTCACTTTAACTTAGTTTCAAATTATTCTATGAAGTATTTCCTTGGCTGGTGCTCAGTGGCAGGGCACTTACCTACATGTGTGAGGCCCTCGATTCAATTCCAAGCACCAAGCATCATAAAACCAACCAACAAACCATGCAACAAAGACCAATTCCCATCTATAAAAATAAGAATTACATTTTCAATTGTATTAACAATCTCTATGATATGAACTGTTATTCTGGGCTATCTAGAAATCTATAAATACCTATAATACATTTTTTTCTGAGTTCTATTTCCCAAAAATAATAAATAGTGACTAATATATTACTATTTCAAAAACCAAAGAATTCTAACTTTGGGATGAGATTTCTATACTTCTGTGTTGACACTAATTTTAAAATTAAAGTATAGCATCTGAAAACAAGTGAAATATTAGTCTTAAATCCTTGTGTATTAATATTATTTTATTTTCATGTCATCTAATTCTAAAGGAAAAAAATCAAGAAATAATTAAATCCTTATTTTCATAATTGCAGTCCAATAATTGCCAGTAATTATGTCAGCACTTCTATCATACACTTAAAAATGGTGACTCAGTCTGGGTGAAGAGAATGATTTCTTTCTAAGGAAACAAAGCAGGTGCACTCCTAACTAAAGTGAAGTAAACCCCTCTGGGAAAAGCAAACTGCTGAGGATTCCTATGACATTTGCACTATCTCAAACTAATACTCAGGTGACTTTGCCAATAATACTTATTCTAACCCATGCAAATAACTGGTTTCTCAATATGAAATTCATGTTCTTTCGGCTTTTTAAAACAAATCCCAATGAACCCTGCTTTCTACAATTCTCCAACCTTAAGGTATTTAAAATATAATTTTTATATCTTTGCCAACAATAGAGTATTCACTCTATTCAGTTGCTCAATTTAGTGGATTCAACTAGAATAAAGAACAAGTAACAACAGCTAGAATCTTACAAAGTTCGCTGGTGTTATAAGCTTTGCATTCCTTGGGGAAAGCTGTCTTAACAAAGTCCTACAGCTGTTTCAAATGTAAGGACTCATAGTTCTGAAATCTGAAATTAAAGTGTCAATAGGGCTGATTCCTTTTCAGGGATACAAAGGAAGGATCTGTTCCAGAGCTCTCTCTTTGGTTTGTAGATAGTCTTCATAATGTTCATCGGACATGTGTCTATCCTTAAATTTCCCCGTTTGTAAGGACACTACTTGTACTGGATTAGGCCATACTCTGTTGTCCTCATTCAATTTGATTTCTTCTATAAAGACACCATTTCCAAATAATGTCACATTTGTAGGTACTGGAAGTTAGGACTTCAACATATGAATGGGAAAAAGACACAAAACAACCCAAAGCAGACACTTAAATCATTTTTATTTTCAACATCATTTAAAATTTCACTTAGTTTTGCATAAACCCTAGAAGAAACATAAATATGTATTAGGAACTATAATTAGATGGTTCGTCAAAACTATATAGATTTAATGTAAAAAAGGAAATACTCAAATGTGAAGCTTTTTGGTTGTTTGTTTTAATTTTGACACGAAGTTCAAATGAAGTAGGAATTATGAAGTGACTATACATTTTTAATGAACCTGGAAGTGAAAAGTGACTAAACACTGCTATTCAGGTTCATAGGCAAAGTAGAAAGCTGCCTCAGATGCCTGATCCCTGCTAGTAATTTTTCACACCTGCAAAATCTGTACCCTGTAAATTTCTGGCTTAAATCTGCTTCTATCAAAAGACTCTCTCACATATATTTCAGAAAATACATATATTTCAGAAAATAATGGAGGATCAAGTAGGTTACAATAACAAAAAGTATATTGAGAATAAATTTAAAAGATTTGTTCTAACCAGTAATCCTTCAACATTCACAAGCACAGATTTCTGTTGCTTCTCCAAGTGTAAATGTTCTGCTTTAACAGTATAGTACAGATGGTTCAATTATAAACAATAAAAATGAATTTGGCTTAGGGTTCTAGAAAGCCCAAGATCAAAGTAAGGACCTCTAGCTGCATCATAACATGGCTGAGGGCATCACGTGGTAAGAGAGCATGAGAGAGAGAGAGAGAGAGAGAGAGAGAGAGAGAGAGAGAGAGAGAGAGAGAGAGAGAGAGAACATAGATGTTCAAGAAAGCTCACTCCTGCTCTTAATCCCTTCATGAGGGTAGAATTGTCATGACCTGATTATCTCTTAAAGGTCCCAGTTCCAACTATAATGGTGACAGTGTAATTAGATTTAAGCATGTGTTTTGGAGGGGACATCTAGGGCTTTCTACACATTGTGTCCAATGCACCAACATCTTTTTCCAGAAATGCTAAAATTGGGTCTTAACTGGATAGATAATTTGATTTATTTATTCAGCAAAAGTTTATGGAATTCTTTCATATACTAAGCATTATTGGAGGTGTTTGAGGTAACTTAGTAAAGGGAAAAAATTGCTGTCCTTGTTGGGTTTATCTAGAGGAATTTGGAAATGTCTTTTTTTTTTCTTCCTTCAATTTGCCAACTACACAACATCCAAAGTGATTTCAAATATAACTCTGATCTTGCCACTTTCTATATAAAACTTGTTCATAATTTTCAATCACTCTTGATTAATGTCCAAAAGCCTTGATGTAACCTTCAAAGTCCTATGTAATCTAGTTCCCATTTAATTCTGGCACCTCATACACATTGCTCTCTTCACCTTGATCCAACCACATGGCATTCTCCTTTGTAATGGTGATAATTTTCAAATCTCTGCCAAATCTGCACATCTATTTCTTTTTCTGAAATTTAATTCTCTTTCTCTCTCTACTCTTCAAATGTCCATTTCCAACTCTTGCTTTATATCTTAGCAGAAACATCACCTCTACGTTGTTTCCTTAACCCATAAAGCTGAGCACAATATACCTGTAATACTTATTTGTAACTTCTCATTTGAAACTATTACAAGTATTTTGTGTATAATGTCTATTTATCTCCCTGCACTAATTCAATGTGAACAAACATAGAGTTTTACTATTTTCTCCTTGTATCTGGAACACAATGCTGGATAAGTGGAAAGAACTTAAGATGTGCTTGTTGAATGCAAGAGAAATGAGGTAGTAAAGAAAAGAAAATGCCTTGACTGTTGAGAAAACCTAACTTAACCTATTATAGACACTCATCCTATACACCGAATACCCATAAAAACTCAAATTGAGAAACTTTATAGATGTCCTATATATAGGTTGATGAGATACAGTGGGTTAAAATGAAATGAGTTTGAACTGCTATTGGCATTAACTTAAGGGATAGAGGATTGGATGCCTGTCAGAAAACAGCGATTTACTATAAGCATCATTTTCCAAGTACATTCAATTGCAAACTAATCCCATAAAATGGTTCTCAAAAGCATGACACCATGGTCAAAGAAATTTGGCTGCAAATATTTTCTACAACTTAGAGATTCATAATGCATATTAGGAGCTTTAAGGAGTCTTCTAGTAAAAAGAAAAAAAAATAAGGAACCTCTCTCTTTCCCTACAATAATTAATATCATTCAGGAGCACATGCTAGGAAATATGGGTCTAAGGTATGAAAAGTCTATTCCACTCCTTTATTTTTTCTCATAATTAAAGGCATTTAGATAGAATATCACATTCTGTATTTTTTTTCTTTATGAAAGAAAGCCGGAGGTCTCTTAAAAACTCCTGATTGAATATTGGTATATGAAATCAGAAGTCTTATGTCATTTTGGATAATTGAATTATCGACATCTACAGATTTGCAGTGTCATAGGTGGTCACATATGCTCCACATGGACTTACTTTAGCTTAATTATAATGCTATAGAACAGGAGTCTCCAAATATTTTTATTCTGGTATTTGTGTGTTTATTTATATGTAATATAAATGTACCACTATACCTTCAAACCATTCATTTTATAAAACACACCCTAAAATAATAGCTTTAAAGATTAAGGTAAAATAAATTTAACAAGAGGGCATAATTTTTTTCTTTTCACTATTCAATAGAACAATGTGCAATCTCTCTAGATTACATAATATTCCTCACCTTAGATATAATACTTATATACCACCAGGCTAAAGCTCACCCAGAAATGATGAGGTCTACGTTTCCTGTTCAGGAATAAGTGACAATGTCTTTGAAGACCTACTGTTTGGATTTACCCTGAAAATGACTCAGCTACTATTTATTGGATGTGACTTATTTAGGTGAATAGGGAGAAGTGAATTTGGAGGCTCTGAAGAAGATATTAGAATGTGAAAAAAAGCATTTATCTTCATAAACTTTGTGTCAGGATCAAATGATGCATAATTTACTTCCATGATGGTGCTAGACCAAGCCCAATCTTCTTTGCTATGGCCTGAGAACTTATGGGGCACAATACCAAAGGGATATGTTTTTTTTAGAAGACCAAACTACAAAGCCCTTCTGATCAATTAGGGGTGCAGAAGATGAATGTTATGGAGGACTGATTTTAAGTTTTTTCTTATTGTGTTTTACTCAAGGAGAACCCTGAAGAGTAATTTCATTTATTTCAATACTGAGAACACTAACATAAATGCCTGGGCTTGATACTTCTTATGTTGCACAACTAATGGGATTTGAGCTTGTATCCTGACAGAGACTATACTCAGAGAATCTCAGAGAGAATTGGTCACAGATTCATACAGAGTTATGAGTTTGAATTTGAAAATTATATTCTACGTGAACACTATTTCAGGATGGTTAGGTATACATGTTTTGAAGGAAAAGGAGGAATGGATCTGATGTTAATTTCTACATTAAAAAAACTTAAAGCTATATGAACAGTAACACGAAATTTTATCTCTCCAAACTACATGAAATATAAATAATTGTACTATCTCAAATCTTGCCTTGAAATGCAAGCATTCAGCACAATGGTGCTATAATTAGCACTCAATAAATTGTAGTTCTTCATATTAATATTTATATTATTTTCACATTCAGAGAAATGAGAATTATCTGTGACCTAATGTATTTTCCACATATGTAACTGAATGCTAAATTGGTTCTTTTCAACCTTTGATATACATCCACTTGACTATATTAAACTAGCAACCATATGTAAGCTGACAGATTTGATTAAGGAATTTTCAATTTGAACCCGACTTAATCTTTAGTTCAAGTGGAAAATCTGGTAGTAAGGCTTTCTCTCCTCTGCAGTTCTGTCAAACACTGAGATCCATGGAGACAGAAAGGGGAAGTAAGCCAAGGAAATACACCGTAAGTAAAAACTTTGCGGAATTGAACCCAGAAACAACCATGAAAAAAGTGCAGAAAAAAATATGCCATCAACACGTAAAACCAAATGACTTCTGCATCCTGAATTGGCAGAACTTGAAAGTAAAATAATTTCTACAAATTAAAATTCTTAAGGATAATGAGTTACAAATAATTTATCCATCAATCTTGATTTTGAACGATATTCTAGAACAAACATTTGAGTTCTAATGCACTAGGGACAATTATCAAAGTTCTCCACTTGAGACTAGGTTAAAAATTAATCAGCAATAACTTTTTATGGGTTTTATGCATTGTATTAGTCTAATCAGCTGCTAACCCTGCAGGGGTAAAGACTGGAATTAAAGTTGTCAAGATGAAGCAAATTGGAAGTGGGAATGATGAATTCTTATTTTTCCTCAAACAAACAAACAAACAAACAGATCTTTGAAAAGTAATTTTTCCTTTTACAAAGTGGAACCTGGGTTTTGTAATATAATATGTTAAAATAGATTCATTGATTGCCCTTTAAAAATCTGGAACAATCCATGAAGTAGGTACAGAATGAAATGGAACAATCTTTGCTCTCTTGGTGTTCTAATCTATTCTCTGTAGAATTACAAATGGCAGTGCTTTCCATTGTGATGCATTTCACCCCAAACATCTGCAAAATTTGTGCAATATGTTTAGGGAAATAACACTCATTGTGATTTTATTTTCAGGGTCTAGGAGATTTCATATTTCTTAACTCTTTATTACCTTGGTATAATCAATGCTAAAATGGCCTCCTAAAGAATTTATTTTCTTAACATAAAAGTATGGTTAATGGAGAACACATGTAAAACTATAAACTTTTCTAAATCAACATAACTTCCCATGCATGCAGCAAAGATTGGCCATCATCAAACACTTTATTATTATTATTACTTTGGACAGGTTAAAAAATAGTGCACACTCAGCTTGTATCACTAGAACACGGCTGTCTTACCAAGGAGCATTGGATTCATTAACCTAACACCCTGAAGCCAAAATTGTAATGACCTATGGATTATAACATGATGGAGGTCACAAGAGAGCCATTTAACTCAACTCCCAACATAAGTTATTTATGAAAAAAAGGTACAATTGCATTGTTTTTTGCATGAATGCTATACAATATTTTTTATTAAAAATAAAAACAATGATAGAAAAAACAGAAAAGAAGGGAACTTATCCTCAAGCCACCAAACATGTTTAACAGAGATGCAGCCCATTCTATTTCACTAGGGTGAAAATGTGTGGTTAAACATTTGAAGAGGATATTTTACTTGGTGTTACCCATCATAGCAACACCAGCGGGAACAGCAACAGAAAATTGCCCATTAGTTTTTCCACAATGAACTCTTTTTTCTTCTGGCACACCCTTGGGATTCTATGATATTACTTCAGTGTAGTTATTGGTGGATGGATTCAATAATTGAAACTCTCTAAATCTGAAATTAACATTTTCCATGTCACTTTAGTATATAATAAAGATCATAAAATTTGATTTTAAGATCACTCTCTCTTCAACGCATAGGATTCCAAAAGGTAAGCTTGCAAATGCAAAATACTCTCTATATATTTTTGCATTTTTAGATTTGCATTTATTTCTCAAATTGCATGCCAAGGCTCCTACTCTATATAACTTTATTGTGCTCAAGGAAGAACTAATAAATGAGAGCTAACAGCTCCCAGTTGGAGTCTCCAACGTGTCTAAGTTATACCTAAGGCTATAGCCTATGCTCAAGGGAGTTCTCTGAAAATATGTACCCTGAAATGTATAAGCACAAATGAGAATTGGATGGAAGTCTTCACTGAGATAATAAAGAAAAATTTTCAACACCTAATTGAGCCAAGCACCAGGAAGAAGACGTCATTCTTATGCAGAAAAGAAATCACAATTTAGTATAGAAGCTAGGAATTTAAGCCACATAGTGAGTTAATTTCAATCAGAGAAATATGCAACCACTTAGAACACAGAAGAAATGTGATTTGTGCATACAAAACATTGCTTGGAAATTTTTCTTAAAGCTAGAAAAGATATGAGAACTCATCTGACTGTATCTTCTCTCTAAATGTTGTAAGACTGAAGTCTTAAGTGGTAAAATAACCCATGCTGGGAACCACAGCTCATCTGTACCACATCTTCAGTTTCTAAATCTAATGTTCTATTGATTATATCTGATACCACGTTGGGAAATACATGGTAGCATATCCCTAATTTATAATATCAATTTATGCACTAATTCTCCTTTTTCAAAGACTACAATAACATGCAGAGGGTGTGGTGTCAGGGATGACAACAAATTTCCTACTTCTTTCCCTTTCAACTGTGCTATTTACTCAAGGACTCATTGCTGGGAGAAGAGGGACTCAAGAACAAAGTCTAACTTAAAGTCTAAGAGAATGGGCAAAAAGAAAAAAAAAACATTGTATTAAGTACATGGAATAACAGATGGTAGCTTCCCCATTTAGAAGTACATTTAAAATCTGAAAGAATGGATAGGATTTTTTTTGCAGGCAGAAACAACAATTAGGAAAATTCAATTAGCTGAAGTAATATTATTCAGCAAACGTTTATTGACCATTTAATAAGTGCCATGCCCAATACCACAAACTAGGTTTTTCTGCTTCAAAGTTCTCATTCTTCAAAAGGCTAGTGCAGTATGGACATATAAAATAATCAAATAATCACATTAATGATTCTACTCACGTCGGATGTTCTGTGACAAGGATATGATGTTATGGAGGGTTATGATGAAGAATTCTGGTCTAGACTGACAGATCAGTTCTGCACAAATTTATGTCTGTTCTGTGATTCATGAGGAGTAAGAGTCAACAAAGCTAAATGGGTACAGCAAAGGAAGGGATAACCAGGGAACTATTGGAAAAGAACAGTGTGAGAAGGGGCTCTGAGCCAGAGACTCTATTAGAACATGCTAAGGATTAGGTCTTTGTAGTAGATTGAGAGCATTCATTCCCCAACCCCCTAATTTTTTATAGCTCCCTAAATCCACACCCTTGTGCTAGTGGCTTTCTATGAGGAGACTTTCATGCAGCTCACTTTGACCAACTGGACCAAAGCAGAAAAAGTGCTAGCATGCTGCTGTTTTCTTTTTTTCCACCAGGAGAAAATGCCTGGGATCATCTGCTGAATGAGGAAATGTGGAGCAGAGCAGCAGTCTCTACTGAGGCCCATCCTGTTTACCTGGCCACCAGTCAGACGTAAGAGCCCAGGCAAGATCAGCAAAACAGCCCAGCTGATTTTCTGATTTTCACAGCTCAAATCCTGCTGAGCCCTCCGCATAGCAGCAGACCTCCTCAGGTGGGCCTCATAGAACTGCCCAATTAACCCACAGATTTGTGAAGTAAATAAATATTTAATGGTTTAAGCCACTAGGATCCGTGCTTATTTGTTAGGAAGCTTAAATACAGCTATAGGTAACTGATAAGGTGGAAAGTGTGAAAAATGGATTTTGCAGGGGTACATGGTGTACAAGAGTGGAATAATTTTCAGTATATTGCCATGAGACATCATGGTGGCTTATTGGGCTTATTGATGGCAGAGATGAAGAACAAGGCCACGGAATCAAAGTAATTTGGATTTAATTCTCTAGAAAATGTTGAACCACAAAAGGCTTTTAAACATAGAAAGAGTGACATGAAGAAACTTCTACTAATTTAGAAACATGGTTTCATGAATGGATTATGGGAGAAAAGGAATAGACGCAAAGAATACAAGAACAAAAAGAGAAAGGAAAAAAGACTACTAAGTGTCAGAGGACATCTCTTCACTTCAGGACACCATTCTGAATGCTGTATTGGGGAATATGTTCTCATTCTTAAAAAGAAAAAAATTTTTTTCTCGATATCAGTAGCTTCATTTAATGTCCTTCAAACACACCAACCTCAGGTAGCTGGTGACTTGAGGAGTGAAATGAAATCCACGGATAAAATAAATGGTTAGTTACTTCCAAGACCCTTTTATATTCAGTGGTCTTATGGATAAAAATTTAATATAAAGATATAAACGTGTGAACATATATGGAATCAGCTTTAAAGTCTGCTTTTCCATTGTTGGCTAAGAGTCTTCTAGAGATTAAGAAACTAATATAGGGCTGGGGACATACAGCTCAGCATGAGCAAGGGCCTGGGTTCAATCCCCAGCACAGAAAGAAGAAAGGCAGACAGACTGCAGGATACCGTCCATACAGTCAGGATAGAAATTGTACCTTTCATCATATCCTCATCAATCATCAAAACTATTGCTAAATCCAGTGGACACTGTCAGCAGCACATCTACTTCCTTAGTAGAGTTTCCTCACTCATATTTCATACCAACCACTTTCTTGGTTTTCATCTTCCACTAGTTTCTCTTTCTTTGGATTCTATTTCTCTCCCCAATGTCTTGGTGGAACTCCACAGGTTTGTCTCTGGTCTTTTCTTCAGAATTATAATTCCATTCCTGTCTTTGGTGATCTCATCCAGTTACATATATTTAAATAGAATCCATAGGTAAAAATTCACAAATTCATGTCTGTATTCCAGGCCCTTATCCAAAAATACCACATTTGCCTGCCTGTCCACTTAAGTATCCACTTGAATGCTCTAACAGACATCTCAAAATCAATATGCCTTAAAATAAATACAAGACTGCTTCACCTGTAACCTTCCACATCTTAATCGATGGTAACCCCATCTATCTAATTGCTCAGGGCAAAAAAATAATTATTAATCCTTGACTCTTTCTTTCATACCTTGCATCCCCCTACCAAACCCTTCTAATTAATTTTACCCTTGTCTGACATTGTATTCTCAACGCAGCAAGCCAAGTACTGGTTTTTAACATTTAAGATGGATCATATCACTACTGTGCTCAAAATCATTGTCATGGCTTCCATTTTCAGGCAGACTGAAAGCCAAAATCCTTTTAAAATCCTCAATGATCCTGCCCCTGTACCTGAATCCAGTCATCTCTTTAAAAATCATCATCTAATATTCTCTCCTTGTTAACTATTAAAACTACAGGTTTCCTCACATTTCCTTAAACATAATAACAGACCCTTACCTTATGAGATTTGCTCTAGTGATATACTTGGAATTTTCATTTTCCATACATAGGCATCATTAATTCCTTTGCTGTTTTAAAATTGTTATGCTTAAGTGCCAATTCTCAATGATGCTGCCTTAATGTCAATATTGAATATGGCATTCTAACACTTGCCATAAACCCCAGCACTCCTGATTTCCTTTATCCTGTTATCCTTTCTTCCTTTTATCCATAGCACTTATTACCTATGACACACTAAATAATTTACTTATCCATTATGTTTATTTATTTGGGTTTTTCCGTCCCCCTTCTCTTGATTGTAATAATTTCTGTAACCAAAATATTTAGTCCATTCAATGAAGTATTCTCAAGAGCCTGACACGTAGAAGACACTAAAAAAATATCTGTTGAATGAAGGAGTAAATTGTAAATGATATGTCTCACTGCCCCCAACCTGAATCCTGGTACGTGTCGTGAATTGTTTCTGTGGTTAAATTTCATGTTTTATTTTCCTCTTGGCTTTTATGTCAAAAGAAATTTTTAATGTGAATTAAGACATCCTTGTTTCACTTTTCTTCTTTGAAATTTCATTGCTCACAATTACTGCCACTTTGTATGCAATATGGAGTCCCTGCCCTCACTAACTATAAAATGTAAGAATAATACAGTACCAAGTGTCTTGTCATATGTAGGAAGTGTACAATGACATATAGGAGTCAAAACCCTATAAGATTGGACAGGAACCTAGTTGAATGATTTACTCAGTGTGGTACAGTGAATCAATAACAGAAATACAAGAATATAGGAATTCTACTTCCTAGACAAGCCTATTTTCATTAAAACTTACTGCTTAGAGTCTGAGTTAAAGTCCTAGAGATTACAACTGGCTGCTTCCAGCAAAATCAGTGCCCTGAGACCACAGGCTGCTTATCATGGGCCTGTTGGACAGTCCCCAGGGATGGAGCCCTCATCATCCCCTTTGTGCTCTCCAGTTATACTCAAATTGAGAACCCAAGGGGTCTGAGTCCATGCATACCCCCCTTTTTATTAGATCGTTATAGCTGTACATAGTAGTTGCCTTCATCCTGACAAAATCATACATGCAAGGGATCTGACTTTAGTTCATGATTCTCCTCTTTTCCTTCCCTATTTTCCCTCCTGTCTTCTCTTCCCTCCCCCATTCTCTTTATTCTGATAGACTTCTTTCCACTCATATATTTATTTATATTTAATTGATTCTTTTACTTATTTGTAATGTGAACTTCCCTGTGGTATTTTTATATATAAAGATGTGAGTTTTTAAGAATTTATTCTACAATGCATCCCATTTCTCATCCCTCCAATCTGCCTCTATTTCCTTCGTCACTACTGATCCTCCCTATATCTTCATAATATCTCATCCTTCTCTTCTCCTTTTCTTTGTTTTACTCTAGCATACACATCTGAGAGAAAGCATTCAACCTTAGAGTTTCTTAGTCTGGCTTATTTCACTTAGCATGATGCTCTCCATTTCCATCCATTTACAGAAAATGCCATAATTTCATTCTTCTTTATGGCTGAGTAGAACTCCATTGTGTATACATAATACAATTTTTGACCATTCATCTATTTATGGCCATCTGGGTTGATTACATACTTTATCTATTGTGAATTGTGCTGCTATAAACATTGAGGTGGCTGTATCACTGTAGTATGCTGATTTTAGTTCTTTAGGGGAAATACCAAGGAGTGACATAGTAGGGTCATATGGTAGTTCCATATCAAGAGAATAGGTTAATATAATGGTTTTTGAGGAATCACCATACTGCTTTCCAGAGTGATTTTACTAGTCTGCTGTTCCAACAATGTACAAATGTATCTTTTCCCCCATATTCTCACCAACATTTATTGTTTGTATTCTTTTTTAAAAATATATTTTTTAGTTGTAGATGGACATCATACCTTTATTTATTTATCTTTATGTGGTGCTGAGGATTGAACCCAGTGGCTCACACATGCTAGGTGAGTGCTTTACCACTGAGCCATAACCCCAGCCACTGTTTGTATTCTTGATCATGGTCATCTCGATTAAAGAAAGATGAAATATTAGTGTAGTTTTGACTTGAATTTCCCTAATTGTTAGAAATGTTGAGTATTATTTTTTTACATATTTGTTGGCCCTTTGTGTTACTTTTTTTGAAAAGTTTCTGTTCTGGGCTGGGGCTGTGGCTCAAGCGGTAGTGTGATAGCCTGGCATGCGTGCGGCCTGGGTTTGATCCTCAGCACCACATACCAACAAAGATGTTGTGTCCTCTGAAAAAGCTAAAAAATAAATATTAAAAATTCTCTCTCTCTCTCTCTCCTCTCTCCCTCTCTCTTTAAGAAAAAAAGAAAAGTTTCTGTTCTTTTTCCTATTTATTGATTGGGTTATTTGTTTCTTAAATGTCAAGTTTGTGAGAGTTCTTTATATATTTTGAATATTAATCTTCTATCTGAGGAACAGTTGGCATATTTTTCCCATTTTGTAGTTTATAGCTTCACACTCTTGTTTCCTTTGCTGTCGTGACCCCTCGCTGGCAAAGGAAACACGACACAGGATTCTTCTTTCAGCAGTTTACTCAGGACCTTTGAATCATGATGAGAAAACAGGAACAAGAGAAGAAAGCGCGCGCGCCAGCGGTCGGTCTGCCCTAGCTTAAGTACCCAGCCTTGCCAATGAACCAGCACTACGTGGAAGAGTCTAATAGGTACAGCGCAGCGGAAGCAGGCCAGAGCCCAGCCCCACAGCCTTACAAGGAGTTGTTTACTTCTAACAACTCTAACCGCTAAGTCATCAGAAGCAGGAAGCCAGCGCCATTTTCAGGGTGCAGTCGCCGGCTCCCAACACTTTGCTATGCAGAAACTTTTAATTTGATGGCATCTCACTTATTGATTCTTGGTTCAATTTCTTGCACTTTGGGAGTTTTGTTAAGGAGGTCATACCAATATGATGGAGTGTTGACCCCATATTTTCTTCTAGCAGTTACAAGGGTTCTGGTCTAATTCTTATGTCTTTTATCCATTTCAATTTGACTTTTGTGCAGGGTGAGGGATAGGGATATAGTTTTATTTTTTTTTTTACAAATAGCTATCCAGTTTTCCCAGCACTATTTGTTTAAAAGCATGTCTTTTCTCCAAAATATATCTTTGGCCCCTTTGTCAAGTATTCGTGGCTGTAAGTATGTGGGTTTGTCTCTGTGTCTTCTTATTTTGTTCCATTAGTTTTTCATGTCTATTTTGATGCTAATACCATGCTGTTTTTGTTACCATAGCTTTGTAGTATAATTTTCGATGAGTTATTTGTTGTATCTCACATTGCTTTTCTTAAATATTGCTTTGACTATTCTGGGTCTCTCATTCTTCACAATGAATTTAAGAATTGTTTTTGCTAATACTATGAAGAATGACATCAGTATTTTGATGGGGATCATATTGAATCTGTATATTGTTTTGGTAGTTTGGACATTTTGTGAATTCGTGCATTTCCTATCTTAGCTTATAGCCACTAGATTGCTTTTTAAATGCATGCATAAACTCATGCCAAAGTAGTGGGGAAAATTCAAAGAAATCAAAGATGACATTGATGGTTTAGATGTGAGGTGTCCACTGAAGCATATGTGTGAGGCAATGCAAGAAAGTTTGAAGATGAAATGATAGGGTGATGAAAGCCTTAACCTAATCAGTGCATTAATCTGCAGCTATGGATTAGGTGGCAGTAACTGTAGGCAGGTAGGGTGTGGTAGGGTGTGGGCACGCCTTTGTGGTATATATTTTGTCTTTGTTGAGTGCAAGTTTCTCCACTTCTTGGTGCCATGTCCTGAGGCACTACATTTCATTACACTCTTCTTCCTTGATGTTCTGCCCCACCTCAGGCCCCAAAGAATGAAGTTAGACATCTGTGGGCTGAGACCTCTGAAATTGTTCAACCCCAAACAAACTTTTCCTCTTCCAATTGTTCTTTTCAGTTTTTTTTTTTTTGTCATACCAGTGTAAAAGCAGACTAAAATAATCATGCTGATGCTATTGAAAAGCACACTTCAGCTGTGTGTTATTCCTTTCTTTGACATGTATGAGTACAGATCCATATGCTATTTACATCCTCCTGCATTTTGTTCAAGATTTGTCCTATGCATAGACAGTGAATCCTCACAGACCCTAAATAGTTGTTAGATTGCAGTATCCCTCAGCTTCAATGCTCTAACTCCTGCATCTCATCTAAAACAGCATTGGTTATGATAGATGTCAACTTATAGGCAAAACAAAACAAAACAAAAAATTTTAAAATGAATGAATAAGCAAATAAGATTAAGTACTGGGAGTCTGGGGAATATAACTCAATGGTTGAATGCTTGTCTAGCAAGTACTGGGTAATTCTCTTGGTTAAATAATATCAAATTAAGGGTGATTGAAACAATAAAACTAAATGGTAAAACAAGAAAAAAAGGAGATTCCCATTCTAATAGTAAATTATTCTTAATATTTAAGTATTCAACATTTCAATAACTTTTTAATCATTATTTAATAAAATAGTGATTTAATGTCCACACATCATAAACTGCCCCATCATATAATTGTTTTTATATAGAATATTGGATTATAATTAGTTTAGTTAACTACTTACTTCAAAAGATAATATTTGGAGCAACAGTGAGATTCTACATTTTTGTACAGCGTAGATCCAAAGGATATAGTTCATTATGTTCACAAATTGTTAAGGACCATGTTATTCATTTTCTCTTCCATTTTCCAGTAAATTATTCTCTGTAATAGATATTTACCTCTCTCGATGATCTAGTTTTCTGATCCAAAACCTTTACACATGAACCAGGATGGAAAAATAATTAGATAGGCCTTTAATTATTCAATATTATAACTAACTTATCTAAATGATATGTTTGTTTAAAGTATGTTTCAAATGTCTATCCATGTCAATATTTTTACAAAAACAATAAATTGCTATAAATAAAAGAGCACATGTAAATGATTTTGTATAAGAATATCACGGTTCATGAAAATAAATGTAAAACATTTTGATAGTGATAATAGTGATTATGTTAGATTTTAAAATTCACTTTGATGATATTGCCTTCACCAGCCACATATTAACTTTGATGAGTTTTATAGCAGAGGATTATTGAAAAGATAGCTGAAAATTGATATTTATGATGAAGCAGATTAGTAAGAGACTACAGCTCTCTTCCCAGAATGTGATTTGATAGCAGTAAGTCTGTGTTGGTGGGCTTGAGGGAAGTTAAATAAAAAGTAAATTCATACCTCACTTTTTCGTTGACTCGTCCTGTGGTTGAAATCATATTGTAGTGTCATTTTTCTTTTCTTCCATTTATTTATCTCTAAAAGGGTAATAGTGGTACTTCTTAACAGTAGATTTGATCACAAATGAAATAAATAAATACTGATATCCCTTTATAAATGTAATACTGTATAATCAGAATGCTGAAAAATGTACATTTTTTTTTCCAAATAGGAAGTCTACTTAACTAATGTCCAGTTAGGAAAGAATTGTACAAAAGATACTCCATTTATCTGAATGATTTCTCCAGCATTAACACAACTCCAGGTGTGATTTTGTTTATTTTTTTTAGTCTAGCAAGAAAAAGAGGGTTTTTCATTTACTTAAATTAAATTTTTAGACTCAGGCAACAGATATCTGGTGTTTTGAAGAATTGTTTAGTCAAGTCTAAAATGCATGGTTTTAAATTGGGAAAGATTTTGTTGAAGGAGAAATGAAGATGAAAGGTGTGGATATCTGATAAACCACACCATGAACCGTGAGTGATTACAGAATGTTCTTGCATTAATGGATGCCAACAGAACAGGCCAAAGTGAGGAAGCAAGAATGTGATTGCTGGGTCATGACTTAGGACACATGATAGGGCAAAATATATTTGAATATTGGTAGAGAATAGAACCACAGGAGACCCTGATGACAACCCCAAGACATTTCTAGATAGAGCACAGATAAGCTTAGGAACTGTGCATTTGATAATTTTTCATGAAAGAGGAAAAAATGAATTAATCTGCTTTGAGGGACAGACTAAAGATGCTAGGAAGAATGCTCTTTGGATGCTACTACAGAAAGATGAAACAATGATCAACAAGTCTATATGAAGCAGAATAAACTGCTTTTATGATGAAATCATTTTTAAAACTATGTTGAGAATATAGTGTTTTCCCTATTATTATCAGCACTTAGCTATTTAATTAATATTAAGGTATATGTTTAATATTGTTCTCTAATGTTTAGACATTTTGGTGATACTGGCATAAAAAGTAACTGAGATTGTTTGAGTTACACTTCCCTAACCCTGGGCAGGCCACATTTAGTGAGGATTATGGGGCCTGCTTTCAGATGTCACACTTAAAAGGATTGACAAACTAAAAGCATCCACAGAGAATTAGCAGGGTGTTGAGGGTGCTGGCCATGCCATTTGAGGAATAATTTAGGAAAAAGAAGCTCTTCTTCCTAGAGAATCAAAGACCTGAAAGGTCTCTAAAAGGTCATCTGCCCCAACTGCTTGACTTAGGAGCTTTTAGATTCTCTAGCGATACAACACAGAAGTTTCCAGTCTCCCTGCAGAAATTCTCACTTCCCATGAGGCCTACTACTTCTCTCTCCAGAAACAAAGTACTGTAGTTGAGCTGGTAGTTAGAGTCCTATAATTCCCTCTTTCTCTCTCTAAAATTGTGATATTTATATTTAGCTGTCTGACAAGTATCTCTTTGTTCCTCATAACACAAAGGGTTTTTTGCCTAGATTTTAATATTCTAATATTTTCCCTCACACTATATATCCTAAGTTTATTTCCCTCCACATTCAAGACAAGTAAATCTCCTCACTCTACTGTATGGGTCCAATGACAGATTGTTCTCCTCCTGTCTTAGTGCCTAATTTTTGATTTCTATTTCTGTGTACCACCAAAACCACCCCAAAACTTAGTGGCTTAAAGGAATATCTTTATTTATTCTCTTCACTATTACTATGGATCAGGAATTCAGCTAGGATGTTTATCAACTTGCTGTGTCTTCATGGCGGTGGCTTATTTAATAGTCATCGTTCAACATTTTTATTTTATGAATGGTATAGTCTATCTACCCATCCCTTACTGATGAGTTTTTAGATTGTTTGCATTTTTTCACTATTGCAAATATAGCTTAATTAATGCCCTTTGCAGACTCATTTCGACCTCTGTTGGATAAAGTTTGTAAGAGGAAGTGCTGATTAAATATACAAATTCATATAAACGTTAGTACAAATGAATAAACTAAACAATAAAAGGTCAACCAGGACCAACACAGAGGATGGCCATTCCCAATCCTCTCAATTTCCATTCTGCCAGTAAAGGAAGTCATGGTTACTATAATTTGCCCTTCCGTGGAATTAGTGAGATTGAGTACAATTTATATGTTTAATGATTATAACTCTGAGTTACATTTTCATATAAATTTCCCATTTTTATTGCAACATTTTATTTTTTGTTTTGTGGTAACTATGTAGGCAGTAGATATCATATTTGACAGCTATAATTTTTGACAAATAAAGATTTTTTTAAATTTTTTTATAATATATTTTCCCTAAAAAATGTTTTTAAATGTTTTAACAAAATCCAGGGCTTTTTAAAAAAATTTCTTATGACTTCTAGGCTCAGTTTCATGCTCCCTGATGTTATAAAATATTTACCTCTATTTCTTTTTAGAGTTTTTTCTGCTTTGTTTTATATACCATTCAGTCTGTCTGGAGTTTATTTTTATGTATGCTATGATGGAGATTTTACTTTTCTCAAATAGCTAGCCAGCTAATCCATTATCATTTATTTAACAATATGTCCTTTCCCAATTCATTTAGAAAATGAAATTCCCCATATCTTGACTCTATTGTATCATAATTGATCTGTCTCTTCCACCACAAATATTAAGTGTCTTTAATTTCTCTAGCTTGAGTGTGTTTTAATATCTGGGCATGAGTCCCTGTATTATTATCAAAATTTCTGAGTATTCTTGTAAATGCCTTCTCTAAAATGATACTGAGGGAAAAAATACATATAAGTGTGTCATACACATTATATATTTTATTGAGCTAATTTTTTTAGATTAATTTTGGAAAACAAATGTTTATGACATTTAATATCACAAAAATACTATTATACTTTATTTTACATTCATGTAATATTATTTATTTATTTTTTATTGTTGGTCATTCAAAACATCACATCTTTCTTGATATATCATATTTCACAATTTGATTCAAAAGGGTTATGAACTTCCATTTTTACTCCGTATTCAGATTGCTGAATCACATCGGTTACATCAGTTACATTTCCATTGATTTACACATTGCCATTCTAGTGTCTGATGAATTCTGCTCTCTATCCTGTCCTCTACTATCCCCCCTCCCCTCCCCTCCCCTCTTCTCTCGACCACCTCTACTGTAAAACATTTATTCCACTTATATTATTCTTCCCTTATCCCTCACTTCCTCTTGTATGTAATTTTATATAACCCTGAGGATCACCTTCCCTTTCCCTGCAATTTCCCTTCTCTCTCCCTTTCTCTCCCCCTCTCATCCCTATTTAATGTTAATCTTCTTCTCCTGCTCTTCGTCCCTACTTTATCCTTAGTTACTCCCCTTATATCAAAGAAGTCATTTGGCATTTGTTTTTTAAGGATTGGCTAGCTTCACTTAGCATAATCTGCTCTAATGCCATCCATTTCCCTCCAAATTCTATGATTTTGTCATTTCTTAATGCAGAGTAATACTCCATTGTGTATAAATGCCACATTTTTTTATCCATTCATCTATTGAAGGGCATCTAGGTTGGTTCCACAATCTTGCTATCCTGAATTGTGCTGCTATGAACATAGATGTAGCAGTGTCCCTGTAGCATGCTCTTATTAGGTCTTTAGGGAATATACCGAGAAGGGGAATAGCTGGGTCAAATGGTGGTTCCATTCCCAGCTTTCCAAGAAATCTCTATACTGCTTTCCAAATTGGCTGCACTAATTTGCAGTCCCACCAACAATGAACAAGTGTACCCTTTTCCCCCGCATCCTCTCCAGCACTTGTTGTTGTTGGACTTCATGATGGCTGCCAATCTTACTGGAGTGAGATGGTATCTTAGGGTAGTTTTGATTTGCATTTCTCTGACTGCTAGCCTAAACCAGACAAAGACACTTCAAAGAAAGAAAACTACAGACCAATATCTCTAATGAACCTAGATGCAAAAATCCTCAATAAAATTCTGGCGAATCGGATTCAAAAATATATCAAAAAAATTATACACCATGATCAAGTAGGATTCATCCCTGGGATGCAAGGCTGGTTCAATATACGGAAATCAATAAATGTTATTCACCACATCAATAGACTTAAAAATAAGAACCATATGATCATCTTGATAGATGCAGAAAAAGCATTCGACAAAGTACAGCATCCCTTTATGTTCAAAACTCTAGAAAAATTAGGGATAACAGGATCATACCTCAACATTGAAAAAGCAATCTATGATAAGCCACAGGCCAGCATCATTCTGAATGGTGAAAAATTGAAGGCATTCCCTCTAAGATCTGGTACAAGACAGGGATGCCCTCTCTCACCACTTCTGTTCAACATAGTCCTGGAAACACTGGCCAGAGCAATTAGACAGAGGAAAGAAATTAAAGGCATAAAAATAGGAAAAGAAGAACTTAAATTATCACTATTTGCAGATGACATGATTATATAACTAGCAGACCCAAAAGGGTCTACAAAGAAACTATTAGAGCTAATAAATGAATTCAGCAAAGTGTCAGGATATAAAATCAACACACATAAATCAAATGCATTCCTGTATATCAGCGACAAATCCTCTGAAACGGAAATGAGGACAACTACTCCATTCACAATATCCCCCCAAAAAATAAAATACTTGGGAATCAACCTAACAAAAGAGGTGAAAGGTTTATACAATGAAAACTACAGAACTCTAAAGAAAGATATAGAAGAAGACCTTAGAAGATAGAAAAACATATCCTGTTCATGGATAGGCAGAATTAACATCATCAAAATGGCAATATTACCAAAAGTTCTTTATAAGTTCAATGCAATGCCAATCAAAATCCCAACAGCATTTCTTGTAGAAATAGATAAAACAATCATGAAATTCATATGGAATAATTAAAGACCCAGAATAGCAAAAACAATGCTAAGCAGGAAGAGCGAATCAGGCGGTATAGGGATACCAGACTTCAAATTATACAACAGAGCAATAGTAACAAAAACAGCATGGTACATGTAATATTATTTTAAACTGTTTTCATGGAATTTATTATGTAGTTATTTTCTTTTTATTTCACAATGAAATTGTTTTCCTATTATATTTTCTTATTGTATTTTCTCTCTTGCCATTGCCATTATATAAGTTTCAATAATGATCAATAAGTTACAAATATTATTTAGTTACTTGTTGTTGTTTACATTGGCTAGATTATCTTAAGTATTGTAAAATAAATCTCACCTACTTTAATATTTATAAAAATATACTTTTAAAAAACAAATTTCATTGGGATCTATAAATTTATAAAATGGTACTGAACAATATAATAACTGATATGTTGTGGAATAAAGATTAAGAATAAACCATTTTCTGACAACTTGTACTTTTAATGTGTAGTGTACCTAATATTTTTAGGAAATTGTTAGACTGTGTAAAAAAGCAATGATCTTTTTGGTGAAACAGTGTTTGGCATTTAAAATTTGGATATCATGTTTCTTTCTGTTTGATTTTTATTATTTCAGTGCTTTTCTTTCTTGGATAAAATAAAACAATTTTAAAGGAAAGTAGAGAAAAGGTAGAATGGTGAGAAAGGCAAGAACTGAGAAATATAAAGATGCCATAGATAGAGCCCAGAAGATTCTCTGGGTGATAACTAAAAAAACGAATAAAAATAGTAAACGTGTAACTTGAAGGATGAGACCACGTTTCTCTTGTTTTGTATTTATCTTTAACAAGTGACAAAATGGCTGGAGCCCTCAGAGAACTAATATTAAGTGAATAAATAAAGAATCAGTGCAAACCTTTGCACCAAGTGCCCATTTTTAATTCCAAAAGTGGGTGTGTCTGCCTCCAGATTATTAACACAGGAGCATTAATATCTTTACTATCAATACCAGTGAAATCAATCTTCAGCCTCTTCTTCATCACTGAGAGAATTTTTCAGATTGCATCTTATATGAAGGAGAGATCTTGGACATAATAACAAAGATAATTATACAGTTAAATTGGCAAGGTCCCCAGTATTCCTGCCTATTCTATTGTGTGTGTGTGTGTGTGTGTGTGTGTGTGTGTGTATGTGTGCACACACTGCAGGGAACTCAACCTGGGGACTAGCACATGCTAGACTGGCACTTGACCACTGAGTTATGCCATCAGCCCCATATTGAGTCTTTGCAAAGAAAATGAGGTGGGAGGTGGGGAGGAAGAAGGAAGCTAGTGGATGAAAGGCAAATTTCAGACTGACTACTGTTGTTTCAGGGTTGCTTGTACTCTATTGTAATACTAATAAACAAAAGGAAACAAAACCGCCTCCTTTGTGCAAACCTCAGGACCCTTTCTTTCAGTCAAGCTTGCAGAACTTGTTCACATCAGAAACGTGTGTACAGAAAACTACTATCTCCATCACACCACAGGAGAAGCCTTTTAGTTAGAACTAAAAGAAACTTGAGTGTCTAAGATCTCTGCACCGAAAAGCACATCTCTAAGCCTCAGTAACTTGAGAATGCCTAAATACAGACTTTTTGACTGAGAAGCTTTGGAGCAAGAAATGCACTGATGATTCGACCAAGCTTTAGGGTACTCGTTTCAAATGTCACAGTATTGTACTTCCACATAAGGCAGACAAGGAACATCAAAAAAAATATTAATTATTACAAAAAGTTCTGAAAACTCAAACAAAATCCTGTGGCAACAAAAACTGTAAGGAAATTTCGCACGCCCTGATTGCTCATAGCTGTGGGCTTCTTTAATGCTTTTCATATGGTGCACTAGTTCAAACATCCCAAATTACTGAAATGCATATTATTGATGTTAAGTAAACGTCTGTATAGACTTTTCTTGCTAAATTTTGTCATATATTGGAAAAACATGGAAAAGGGATAACCAGTTTCTACCCTTTTGCTCTGATTAGCTTAGTACTTATGTATGTGTTATGCATGTAGCTTAATTTCTCTAGGGTCTGAGCACAAAATAAATTGTTTCTTTCTCAGGCTGATCCTAGCAGACTTTTCTCAAATAGGTAAGGCCAAATGGGAGGGGGCTTTGATGTAGATAAATGTTGAAAATTGAATTTCGCCAGAAGTAAATGAACTCACAGATGTTAAATCCATTTGATTCTTAGCCAAGCAATCTAACCCAAAAAATCCAAATTAAAGAGATGAATTGGGGTATAGGGCATTGATTGGGATAGGACTGTGGTTAGTAAAAAAAGGTGAGACATCTTTTTTGGGCCAGAAGAGCTTATGGTGTATTGCCACTCTCCTTAACAGGTCAATGCAGGGCACTCTAAGCATCATCATTTGGATATGTGCTGGAAAGCTGAGTGGGAGACAGTTACAGATAAAAATGTTATATCCATCCTAAAAATTGGATATCCTCCTTCACTGCAGCCATGCATAGCTGACAAGCCTACAATTCTCAGCAACACCTGGAAGGATTCCAAATCACAGGTTCTATTAGTTGGCTTGGGCTGAGCCAAACAGTTTACAGCCTGCTCTATGTGGGCTACAGTGAGGTAATTGCCACAGACCAGGAAGGGGCAGTGTGGTTAATGACACCCACTGGTTTTAGCGATATGACCAGGCAACAACAAAACAGTCCTAAAATGAACTCTAGCCCAGTCAGTTTCCGTTTCCTTGGCCGTACCCACGTTCTGTTTAGAGTGTGGGTACAATCTGTTTGAAACTCTGCTGAGGAGAACTGCAGGGAAGATCTGAGTGGGCGACGCCAGGCTAATCTGATTGTGTTCCGTCAATATGGCACACCCTCGTTCCCACTCAGTGCCCAAACTGTTGAATGTGGAAAACGCAAGGAAGGGATATAGGCTGTTAGCCTGTGACCTAGATTGCAGAAGTTATTAGGCCTAGAGGTTGCTGGGAGAACAGAAAATTAATTGAAAATGCTTTCTTGGAATCCTAATGGAAAACTTCCCAATCACCCTGGGGAAAGCTCTCTACTTCTATTGTACACCGCACACTTGGGATATGGAAAGGGAGTTGAAGAAAACAAACCCAGGAGAGGGAGGGCAAGGGTTCAATATATGTAAATGTTTCTACATAAGTTGATATAAAACACATGACTCTGAATGACTTCTAAAACCCTAGAATCCTGTAAGACACACAAAAAAATGAATGATCTGAACACCATCTGTTTGTCCTTTTGGTACATGTGGTAATGGTCACTTATCTGACTACCTGTGGATATGGAAATGTGTTTGAAATGATGAAGGACCCTCTGCTCTACTATAATGACAACTACCAGTGACATTTGTAACCCTAGCAGCAGGTTAGAAACTATTTATGTCCACTTCCATTAAGAATTTTACCTCTTTGACACATCCATTTGGTTTGGTTTGAAAAAGAAAATCATTAGTCTGACCTAAAACCACAAATGAAGACCAACTTTTCTCAAGTGATTTGCATATGCTTAACTATTTATGAGCTCCCTGCTGAGCATCAAAGGTGGTTATCAATCTACATACACCCCAAACTTCTACAGAGTATTCTGTTTCTGTTAAAAGCATGCTCAGTATCTTATAAAATGAAACTTGAGGTCAAAAACATATTTGGCACTAGATTCTTTTCCTTGGGGAGCATTTTGGCATTTTCTGCAATGAATAGTTTATCCATTCATTCAACAGATATTTATAAAGTAACTGCAATGTGACAAGCGTTAGAAATAGTCTAATTTTGGAACATATTTAATATAGTAGTATACTAAAATCAATCTTACTTACCATCATCTATTATTTTATAAGCAGTCAAAATCAATCCCTCCTCTCACTAATTTAATTTGTCATATGTTGATAGATGGTCCTAGATGACAAAATTGGGCAAAATACAATGTACAGAATATCTCTTATTTGAAGCATGTGTACTAATAGTACTTGGGGCCTTTTGCCCTATTCAACATAGCCTGTAATAGCAGCACATGAATGTGTACTTAATTTTTAACTTGCATATTCATTTGAAATTTTCATGTACTCAGGTTTTCATCTAATCTACCATAAAAGTAGCATTTAATAGTATTGTGTTAAATATTATTTCGGGGCCTACAGTGGCGAAAACCAGTAACACAGAAATTACCACTGATGTGAGTAAATAAGTTATTCATAGTTTTGTTGAAAGAGTTACACTTTCAAAGTGCAATGCCCTATGCTTTGTTTATTTTACATTTTTTTGATGCAAATTGCTTGCTATCTTAATCTGGGAGTACATCAGGAGTGGAGTGCCAGAATCTTTGTTCAAACTACCAATGCTCAGCATAGTTTCTGGAATTACATGGGTCAACAAGCAAGAAGATTGTTTAGAAAATACAGAATATCACTTAGAGATTTTGAAAAAAGATAATTTTTCTTGTGACCACTTATGACTTCTGAAGTCTCTAGTTTGCAGAAAGAAAAATATTTTAAAAGAAAACAAAAATATGTGTATTGATGCTTCTTTCAATTAGTTTATGCTTTTTAGTATGAAAAATAGAGCACATTTTGGTATTTATTTCAAAAATGCATAAAGTCTGTTGAATTCCAGCTGACACTGCTGAAGGCAATTTTTAAAATCTTCCATTGTTTGATGAATATCATATTTGCATTACTTTGCATCATACTTCTGTGCTGTATAATTATCAAACAGACTATTCAGGAGTTATGTGGGTGGGGGAAAGAGTGAGGAAAAACTACCCAAAACCCTAAACTACCTTCCCAGGGTTTTGTTTGTTTTTCTTTCCCTCTTTCTTCATATAGTGTATATAAAACAGGCAAGTCTAGGGGAACTTTCTAATTTGTGGATGGTGGTTCCAAGCTGTGCCTATACAGTTTTATGACTGCTTAGTTCCAAAATGTATAAACACATTACCCTTCTACATAGCAAAATGCCCAGGAGAAGGCAATACAAAAGAAATGAAGCAGAGGAAAATATATTGTACCATTTTCGTCTTCTTCTTCTTTTTTTTCTTTTCTTTTTTTACATTTAATTTAGAGTTGACATAAAGTGATTTCAGCTTTCAGCAGCTAGTGAATACTTTGTGCTTGCTGTTTCCCTGTCTCATCTCAAGTTCAGTTATACCTAGCTGACAACCCTACCCTATACAACTCCTAAGAAAATCTTCTCTTCTCAGGCAGATATTGAAAGAAGAAATAGTCTTTTCTAATTCAACATTTTATGTTCCTATTATTTATTTTGAGACTAAATCAGTTTTTGTTTTGAGTGTGTGTGTCTATGTGTATGTGTATGTGTGTGTGTGTGTGTGAGAGAGAGACAGACAGACAGACAGAGATTCCCATAACTTTCTTTGCCATGCAAGTCAACATTTATTCAGGATCTGCAAAGTTCAGTCATCTGCAAGCAAAATGCCTGCTATGTCAGTTTTAGAACAAAATGTTTAGAGGTCAAACCGCCTTAGTGTATTGTACATGTTAGTATATTGTTTATCTCTAAGCAGTTGGTATGCAACCAAAAGAAAAATGCCTTGTTTGAGAGTTTGGGTTTTTGTTTGTTTTCTGAAAAGTATGTGCAAACACACGTTTCTGTGTTCATTGATATAAAATGCATGAACAAGAATCAAGAAAGATTTGACACATAATAGGTTCACCTAATTAAATTGAATTTGAATTTCAATATGACAAGGCCACAGTGAATTCCTTGTTCACAAGGTAAAAGCAACATATTCTCCTGCTTGTGCAGAGGAGAAGAGCGCCTTCTTTTCTGAATCATACAGGTTAGCCTAGCAGGTTTGACTCTGGGACCAATTCTGCTGAAGAAGTGGCCATGGAAGAGCAGCCCACAATGCAGGCTTTGTTCATCAGCATGAAAAGGGGCTCAAAGACACACTCTTCCCCTCTTCCTTTTGTATAGCATAAACAACATCTTAAAAGGATGGTTAGTTGTCCCGTTCTCTGCCTTTTTGCCTCCCATTTACTCCTCAAGGTATAAATAAATTATTCACAGAGTGACTTTTGCCTTCACTCCCCAAAATACCCATAGAAATTTTTCTTTCCAAAATCTAGCTAGAAGTCCTTCAGCGGCCAATGAAAGGGTAGGCTTTCATGACTTATTTTTGGAGATCCATTTGAAAGATCACTTTCTCTTTGAAGCAGAACATAACTGTGGCAGGAGACATAGTTACTTTCTCCTCTGTGTTCTCATAGCAAATTGCTTATAGCTCTCTTCTTACAATTACCGCGAGAAGTATTACGATTTATGTGTTGTACAAAATGAGCATTCCACCATACTTTGAACTTCTTAAAAGCAAAAACCATGTTTATTCATTTTGTACCAAAAACATGTATTGTGTCTACGGCTCCTACTATACAGACATGATAAATATTTATTGAATGAGTGAACAATGGAGACAACTTCAATAAGTATTAGAATATCCTGTCTATATTCTGTGATGGTATATGCTCCGCTGTTTACATAAGGATAAGGAATCAAAAGATGCCAATGATGTCTAAGCAGGTCTTTCTGTTGCTAGCATGTATACTTATTGGAGCAGACTTTTAGTGATGTTGATGCTCTGCTCCAAAATGCATGCAAATAACATTAAGTAACTGTGAACTAGACTCTTCAATGACTTCTTTTAGGCTTCACAGTCAAGGCAAAACTTCTCTGAATAGTCTAGCATTTTTAACATGCTTTATATTTTACCAATACATTTTAACAAAACTCATATATTGTATGTTAGAGGATAGTTATCTCTGACATCTTTGAAATACGATTACTGAATAATTATTGTATGTTAGTGGATAGTTATCTCTGACATCTTTGAAATACGATTACTGAATAATTTTTAAAATATAGAAATGATTTTTAAAATATAGAAACCATTGGGGAAGAAATTAAAAAGAAAGACAAGAAGGAAGATCCTTAAATGTATTGATATTTTTTCATAGGAATGAGGGAAGTATTTCAAATTAAAAATCAGACTGATTTGAAATTTGAATACATATGATAAGTGGTTTGATGGTGAACACCTTCAAGGTATAACTTAAATACAGAGTTTAAAACAAGAAAATAAAGTATAACAAGAATTCTCAGAGAAATGCAAATCAAAACCACCCTAAGATACCATCTCACTCCAGTAAGATTGGCAGCCATTATGAAGTCAAACAGCAAAAAGTGCTGGTGAGGATGTGGGGAAAAGGGTACACTTGTACATTGCTGGTGGGACTGCAAATTGGTGCGGCCAATTTGGAAAGCAGTATAGAGATTTCTTGGAAAGCTGGGAATGGAACCACCATTTGACCCAGCTATTCCCCTTCTCGGTCTATTCCCTAAGGATCTAAAAAGAGCATACTACAGGGACACTGCTACATCGATGTTCATAGCAGCACAATTCACAATAGCAAGACTGTGGAACCAACCTAGATGCCCTTCAATAGACGAATGAATAAAAAAAATGTGGCATTTATACACAATGGAGTATTATTCTGCATTAAAAAATGTCAAAATCATGGAATTTGCAGGGAAATGGATGGCATTAGAGCAGATTATGCTAAGTGAAGCTAGCCAAGCCCTAATAAACAAATGCCAAATGTCTTCTTTGATATAAGGAGAGTAACTAAGAACAGAGTAAGGAGGAAGAGCATGAGAAGAAGATTAACATTAAACAGGGACGAGAGGTGGGAGGGAAAGGAAGAGAGAAGGGAAATTGCATGGAAATGGAAGGAGACCCTCATGGTTATACAAAGTTACATACAAGAGGAAGTGAGGGGAAAGGGAAAAAAAACAAGGGGGAGGAATGAATTACAGTAGATGGGGTAGAGAGAGAAGATGGAAGGGGAGGGGAGGGGAGGGGGGATAGTAGAGGATAGGAAAGGCAGCAGAATACTACAGACACTAGTATGGCAATATGTAAATCAGTGGATGTGTAACCAGTGTGATTCTGCAATCTGTATACAGGGTAAAAATGGGAGTTCATAACCCACTTGAATCAAAGTGTGAAATATGATATGTCAAGAACTATGTAATGTTTTGAACAACCAACAATAAAAATTTTAAAAAAATATAACAAGAATTCAAGTAAAAGATTATTTCACTATGAGATTATAAAAAAAACCTAAATTTTAATATAGATAAAGATACAAATAGAGAGAAATTTGAATGACCAAAAATCAATTTAAGTGATAAAATAATATTATTTTATTTGAAAAGATCTTATTTTAACATGTAAACATGATAAAATTTGCTTTTTTTAATTTTAGTTTTATTTTAATTATAATAGTGTAGGCAGACCTGTGTTGAAACAAGAATTCCTACAAGTCATTGAGGATTTTACTTAGCACAAATTTTATAAACTGAGACAATCCTTCATATTATTTAACTTGAAAAACCAAATTTTCTATGTTAGTTTGCTAAAATGAAGCAAATAATAATAATAAAAAAAACCAGTAGGGCCAAGTGGTAGCATATACCTGTTATTTCAGCAACTTCTCAAGCTGAGACATGAGAATTCCAAGTCTCAGTCTAACCTGAGTAACTTAGGGAGATCCTGTCTCAACAAAATAAAAAAAAAAAAAGCAAGAAAATCAAAAGGACTAGGGATGCAACTTAGTGGCAGAACATCCCTGGGGGTTCAATCTTCAGTATTTCAAAGAACAAACAAACAAGAAATAGTAGATTTTCAGTTCTCATTTATGAAACAGCAATGCAACAAAGTAATTTTCAAAAGTATAAAAAGTTCACACTGAAACACTCACAGACACACATATCAACCACTTTGGAATTTTGAAAAAGAAAAAATGGTTATCAACAACACAGTAAGAGGTTGGAAAGAATATCAAAATGACCAAGTTAGAAAAACCATGTATACCATAATAAAAAAGCAAAAACTGTATATTAAAACTCACATGTAGATTTCCAATTCAAGATGAATGTCAACATGGAGGCAGACTGACCACATTCATAATTTCCTTTCCTCCAAAAATCTAATAGGAACAATAAGTCAATAAATCTATTTAAATAAAGTGACAAGAAGAAAAGGGACAGTTCAGAGAAAACTTCAGTGAAGAGTTCATCTACTGATTTTCATTTCAAAGTCAAGGGCAGGCTTAAAACTAGGAGGGAGGAAATATATATATATTAGATAGAGCTATGGGTCCAGAAATCCAGGGATTAATTGCAAGTTGATTATGCAAGGTAGTCTACTTATGCTCCTCTACAGCCTCACCTGTAGAACAGCTGCTAACTCATGTGCTAGGTACAAATTTGGAGTTTTCTTAAAAGTTGAACTATTTTACAACTATGGGCAAAGTGTGGGCATTGCTGATCCAAAGCAGATGCTTTTCTGGAAAATACAGTTAAAAATCAAGTCAAGTAGTTTATCAGGATGATCAATAGCTTCTCAATTATTCAAGACATCAGTGATTCCGACACACTGCAAGGGACATTTACAAGGGTCACTGGACATTGGAAAAGGGGCAATACAAAAGAAAGGGACTAATATAAAGAAAAAGTGAAATTATCTGAAAGGAAACAGAAAATGAGGGGGTAACAAAAAAGACTGAACTTCAAAAAGTAATTGTAAAAACAACCCTATGATTTTGATGAAGATGCACCACTCAGATCACCTACTGCAAGAAACGTAATTGATTGATGGTCCAGGATAACTCTGTTTGTAATATAGTCCACATGCCATGGTCTGCTACCTTCCAACGATAGAACATTAGTTAGTGTCAGAATATAGCTCAATTAACCACTTTGACATGTTTAAGAATTCCCATCAGCTTTTCTAAAGTTTTTTTAGAATTATATCACAGTCAACGACTTTTTCTACCAAATCTTTTGTTCTTTCTCTGCTCATTCACAGGCAATAAAACTATATCATGGTCTGAAGTCTCTTCTTACTTTCTGGGATCCCATCTCTTCTACCTTTTGCAAATGTGTCACTCAGTAAACTACTTGCACATATAATCTTACTATGTCTGCTTCTTGAAAGAGCCCTCATGCACACACATGATGCCAGGCATATTCCAAAAACATGGATGACTGATGTTGGGATAGGCTCATTCTTCTAATAGACAAAAAAGTTGGCATTTCTGGTTGCACATACAGCAGGAATAGTCTATTGAATAACGTCATCTTGGCTAAAGGATTCATCAGTGATGACCCAGGTAAACATTTTGTTTGAAGAAAACACTACTCCAAGTTCTGTACATCTGCCATTTGAAAAATATAAGGGAGAGGGGGACCCTTGACTACAAAGTCATTGGTATTTAGAAATTATTGCTAAGCCATGGGGATGTATCACATAAAAATATAATTCAAAATCGAGGGCTGTTAGTGGACACTTAAAGGTCAAGTGTAACAACCAGAGGGTCTCCTTGGTAGATCCATGGAGCCAAACAACGTGAATTATAGAGCTCCAGAAGTATTTGAATATTCAGGAAAGCAAAGTTTGGTATGCTTAGGCTAGGATTCTGGGTAGGCCAAGGCTAAGAGTAATAATAGGTCAGAGACTGGCTTGTTAACATCCATGGTGGATGGGACCCAGAAGAAATATAATCTAGGTGGTGGCTTAACCAACAGAAGCTAATAGATGGCAAGAGGACAACTGATATGTTTGGAAAGGAAGAGGACAGATCTTGGTACACAAGAAGTTTCAAATATGATTCAGAGAGCACGATCACCTTACAGAAAAAAAAAAAAAGGAGGGAGGGGTGTTCCTTAACAGGAAAAAGGGCAGCTAGCACCAGTTTAGAGGAAACATTCTGAAATAATGAGATGTTTTCCCTTAGGATGCAGTATAGACATTAAATCATAGACCTCTGTATGACATTGTGTCCTCCATAGGAAGACAAAATATGTCTGGGAACCAGAAGTGGAAACAATCATGGCCTGGTTTATCATCACTCTAATTGATCTAGTGGGGATTTTGACCCTCACAACTCCAGGCTGTGTTCACTTACCAGGGGAGAGAACCAGGGTCCTATTAAACTGCAAACCATAGCTGCTGCCAGGACACTTTCAATTTCTTTGTATACAGGAACCAATATCTGAAAGGAAGAGTCATCAGTCCTATAGGAAAAATCAACTTTGATCCACAGGCAAAGGTAAGGCTCCACTTAAAAAATGAGTGCTTCATATTCCCTGGAGAGTAGGACTGCCAATCTAGTGAAGCTTGGGTAGAACTACTAAGTAAGCTGCCAAGTTGTCCTAGGCAATAGATGAGAGTGAATGCAACTGAAAACGAGTAGTGGAAGAAGAGGGCAAGTATCAGCTGTGGCCCTGAGACTACCTGCAGAATGGAGGCTATAGTTAATCGCACTAACCTGCATCTTTGGTCATGCTTTACAGAGCAAGGCCCATAGGCATCATGGAGGTACTTCCCCCAGATCTGTAAATCTGTAAGGCACATGAAAAGTACTCTGCTGGCAATGAAAAGGCCCTGCTCAGATTTCTTGCTGCAGGAAGAGTAATGTAATGATCGTATTAGCTGTTGCCCTTATGGATCCATCATTGTTTTTACACCAATGTCTCACTGTCCACAGACTACTCCCACATGGACACAGTGAGGTTTCTAGGATATTAAGTATATACTTAAGTTATACTTTGGGCTCAAATATTCTAATTACCTTGGCCAAAACTTTCTTACAAATGCCATTTGCAACTCCCTCTCCTGTCCTCCTTTCTGCCCACAGATTCAGATCTGACCCATAATCTGAAGATTCTTCTACTCCATGTGCCTCTGTCACTTTTTCCTTCACCACAAATCTCCGGTATATTAATTCCTGCCCTGGCATCTGCTTCTCAGAGGACCCAAACTGAACCATAGAACTACAAGTTAATAAACTATGTTTGTTAAAATATCTAATTCTGAGGTAATTTGTTACAGAAACTAAAGTGGTGAAACAAAGAGTGGTAGGGACATGGGATTCATTAGAGAGGAAGATGACTCATCTCAAAAGTAAAGGAAGCCATGGGCGATGGATGGCCTTGCCAAAAGCCAAGAAGTGGGCCATCTTGATTGGGGATGGTGGTTTGGGTGGGCAAGAGGAAAGAGATTAGAGTCTTACTGGAAATAATATAACTAAGAAATAATATAAAAAGGAAAGTATGAATAAATGATAAATTATTAGAAGAAATGTCAAGTAAAGGAAATATAATCATAGTACAAAAATTGGCATAGCCCAACAGCATATCATTATAGTATAAAATGCTGTGCATTGCTCTAAATATAGCAATATAATTATATTAGAAAAATGGGGAGTGAAAGGATTTATTCAAATAATAAATCTTTATCTGTAATTAAATAGTTTGTAGATACTATCTAAAGATACACCAAATGAAGAAACAGCAAATACATACTCAAAGCAATATTTGAGTAATTATTTCAAAATCAAAGACATGAAGGTATTTGCTCTTAGGAGTTGCCCTGGGATGTGGGATGGGAATAGAGGAGAGAATATTATTTTTTGTTGTTGTTATTAGTGTTATTTCATACTAATTAGCTATTTCATTTGTTTTACACATGAAAATTAACTTCATTCAATTTTCTCCATTGAAAAAATAAATAAATATGCAAATAAGAACAAATATAAATGAGTTTTTAATAGTTTGTAAGCACAAAAGGAAAAAAAGAAACTACAAAGATGAGTTCAGTAAATTTGATTTTCTAAAATTTTTTCATTTTTTCCAAAAGATAGAAAAAAATTGTGTAAAATTAGGAGCAAATGATAGCAGGGAAAATGTTTTTACAACAAGTATGGCAGATAATATATATATATATATATATATATATATATATATATATATATATATCCTTGATATGTAAAGAATTCTTTGTAAATAAATTTAAGATCTTTGAATATTTCTTTAAGAACACTGGCAAAGAAACTAGACAAACCACATTTGTTTAGGAATAATGAATAAATCTTGAAAATTTTAAACTTTTCACAGCTAAATGAATTTATATTAAAAAGAAAAGGCACTAGGGGCTGAGGTTGTGGCTCAGTGGTAGAGTGCTCACTTAGCATGCACAAGGCACTGGGTTCAATCCTCAGCACCACATATATGTAAAATAAAGATATTGTGTCTACCTAAACCTTAAGACTAAATATTAAAAAAAAGAAAAGAAAAGAAACTTAAGTACTTTTTTGCTTATTATAAAATTATAATGAGAAGATTTATGAGAGGAATTTAGTGATGTGGTAACTCTTGTAAATGAAATGAGAAGGTAAAACTTCAACACAGCCTTTTGGAAAGCAATTTGTCTTGAGGTGTTCTATGCTTCCAACAAGTGATTCTACTTCTAGAAATCTGTTTCAAGAAAATAATAGCAATGGAGACAGAAATGTCTGAAATTGAACACAGTTCTCCATATAATGGTGAAAACTGTAAGTTGTTATAATTTAAATATTTAATATTAAGAGACCTTTTAAGCAATTGTGGCACACATATTGTTCAGCCATTAGAGTTCTTGTTATCAAATTCTGTTATGTGTGACAGTAGTGTTTTAAATTTTATCTGTGTGCTTCTATTTGGTTTTCTCAGAAAATTTTATATATATGTATATACATATATATATATATTCATTTCATTCATATATATTTGTATATATATGTATGTATGAACATATATACATATGAACATATGTATGTATATATGAATGAAGAAAGAAAAGTCAATTTGGGATTTTTTATTTTTGAATTGAAATTTGAATCATTTTCTCTACCAAAGTAAATGGTGACTTGAAGGAAATGAACAGTCTCTTACCCAATGCAAAGGAGCACCCAAGTACAAACTTCAGAAGAGTAGGCTTTCTTCAGTACCTGATTTCTACCCTGATTCCATTTTTCAACCAATGCCACAGCCCAGCTGCAGCAAAATAACCAGGGGGTGACGAACAACTTGTGTAGATTGATACAGCAGGAGTGGGAGCCATTTATTGTAGGACAACAGAGGTATTTATACATTCCACACAGCTTATCTTAATTAACATAAACTAGATACAGCAGTCAACCAATAAGAAATCTCCACACTTAATGGCTCAATGGCACCACCTCACAAACCACTCCCCCTGGCAAAATACCAGGCACCATCCTGACTTGTTTACAGACTCTAACAAATCAGCCCCTCTTGTTACTCCTCTCCCTGTCCAAACTTGTCCCCAACATCACTATTTCAAATGCCTTATTAATTTCTTCAATTCACTCTGTATTTATCCTACTCATCAAGGAATTCTCCAGATATGTGTTAATAGAACTATTTATTTCTTTTCTTTTTTTCTCCTTTCTCTTTTCTCTTTAGAAAATGATGAATACTTTTTCAATTTACATTAATTTCTCAGATTGAAAAAATTATCATTTTTCCCTTTCATGCCTTCCTCTTTTTCTCATACCCCTACCATATCCCATATTTCACTCCTTTCAGTTGCAAATTCTTTTCATTTATGAGCCCTCATTTTACCTAGGGCACATCCAATGAATTCTAAGCCAGAAAGCATGCCAAATCACAGTGAGAGACAAAGGCTTACCAAGAATGGTCAGTCTGGGCCTTTGGCTTGATCAATAGGGTTACAAACTTCTTCTTAGGAGAAATTGCCGTTTAATTATCAAGGTGCAAACAGATGTGACTAATATTCCCCCAACTGGGAAGCAGCATGCCAGCATAAACTAACTCAGAAGGAACATTCTCTAGGTTTCAGTCAAGGTGTTGTCCCTTAAAAGCCCTGTAATTCTGTTAACAGTTACTCGATTTTGATGCTTTAATTTCCTACTATGTGAAATGGACTCACTTGACTCATTACTCTCTCAGAGTTTGTATGAGATGAAAGATAAAATGCAAATAATTTATTTAGCAAATATTTAATAAATATTAATTTTAATATTATTTCTTTTATTATCATAATCTGGCTCATCTGGTGTAGTTTCCATATACAGATTCACAGGATCAAACAGGAGGTAATTGTGTAGTCCATATGCTTTTTTTCTGAGTCTAAGCCAGTATTCAGTGAATCAGCCAGGATACATTTGGAGCAGGAAAAACTTTTGAAATTTTTCTTTCCACATTTTTTTATTGGTTCATTGTAGTTTTATATCATGTTGGGATTTGTTGTTACATTTTCATTCATGCACACAAGAGAACAATATAATTTGGTCAATATCACTCCTGAACACATCCCCCCTCACTCTCCACCTCTTAGCACCTGGTCCCATTGCTCTACAGATCTCCTTTTATATTCACAGGATCCCTGATCTTCCACTTTTGTATTCCTTTTTCCCTCTCTAGCTTCTATATATGAGAGAAAGCATATGATGCTGGACCCTCTGAGTTTGACTTATTTTATTTAACATAATGTCTCTAATTCCATCCATTTTCCTTGAAAAGGACATGATTTTATTTTTATTTATGGATGAATGAAACTCCATTGTGTATGTATACCACATTTTTTTAATCTATTCATCCATTAATGGACACCTAAGCTGGTTCCATAGTTTGGCTATTGTGAATCATGCTGTAAACATGGGTATACATGTATCATTATATTAAGATGACTAATCCTTCAGAATAATTACCAAGGAGTGGTAGAGCTTGGTCATATGATGTTTCCATGACTAGTTTTTTGAAGAACTTCCATATTGATTTCCATAGTGGTCATACTAATTCACAATCCACCAACAGTGTAAAAGTGTTCCTCTCCCTTGTTTATTATTAATTGTGCTCTTGATGATTGCTTTTTCTGTCTAACTGGTATGAGATGAACTCTCAGTTTAACTGATTTGCATTTCCCCAATTGCTAATGATGTTAAAAATTCTTTCAATTTGTATTTGTTGGCTATTTGTATTTCTTCATTTTCCCATTGATTAATTGGATTATTTAATTATTTGATGTTAAATTTTTTGAATTCTTTATATATTTTAAATATTAATCCTGTCAGAAGAGTAGCTGACAATGATTTTATCCTCTTCTGTTGGTTCTCTCTTTACATTCTCAAGTGTTTTCTTTTATGTGGAGAAGCTTTTCAATTTGATGCCATCCCATTTGTTAACTATTAGCATCATATCCTGAGATTTTGGTTCTATTGAGAAAGTTGTAGCTTATAACATATTATTCTATGAGTTGTATAGTTCCCCATCTAATACCTACGTCTATGGTCCATTTTGAGTTGATTTTTGTGCAGGGAGAGGGATATGGGTCTAGCTTTGTTCTTCTACATATGGATAAGCAGTTATTCCAGAACCATCAGTTAAAAAGTCTGGCTTTTCTCCAATGTTCTTGGCACCCTTTTCAAGGATCAGATGATTATAGATATAAGGGTTTTATCCCATGTTTTCTATCCTGTACCATTTGTCTAGTGTATGGTTTTATGCCAGTACTATGCAGTTTTTGTTATTAGAGCTCTGTAGTATGATTTGAAGTCAGGTATTATAATGCCTCCGCCATTACTATTTTGATGTAGAAATGCTTTGTATATTTTGTGTATTTTATTCTTACAAATGAATTTTAGGACTTCTTTTTTTTTTCTAGTTCTGTGAAGAATGTCATTGGTAGTTTGATGAAGATTTCATTGAACCTGATGTTGCTTTTGGTATTTTGGTAGTATGGTCATTTTAATAATATTAATTCTGCTTATCCATGAACATGGGAGGTCTTTTCATCTTCTGAGGTCATCTTTAATTTCTATCTTCAATTTTGTGCAGTTTTTATTGTAGAGGTCTTTCACTTCCTTGGTTATATTTATTCCTAGGCTTTTGTTGTTGTTGTTGTTAATTGTTGTTGTTATTTGTTTATTTTGTTTATTTGTTTGTTTTGATTTGTTTTGTTTTGTTTTGGCTATTGTGAGTGGAATTGCTTTCCTAAGAGCTATTGACTTTTTATGTTGATTTTGAAACCTGATAATTGTATGAATTTGTTTATTATCCCTAGCAGTCTTTTGGTGGAGTTTTTGAATCTTCTGAGTACAGAATCATATCATCTGCAAAAGTGATCATTTGATTTCTTTCTTTTGTTTGTTTACTTCTTTTATTTTATTTTTCTCGAATAATTGTTTTGGCTAGAACATGTTGTACTATATTAAATAAGAGTGGTGAGAATGAACTCCTGTCCTGTTACTGATTTTAAACAAATGCCTTCAGTTCTTCCCCATTTACTATGATGTTGGCTTTGAGTTTTTTACATAGAGGCTTTATGATGAGGTAGATTCCTCTATCCTTAATTTCTTCAGTGTTTGTACATGAATAGATGCTAAATTTTGTCAAAGGTTTTCTCTGCATCTACTGATGTGACTATTGATTCTTGTCCTAATTTTATTTGTGTGATGATTTAAATTGATTGATTTGTATATATTAACCATCCTTGAATTTCTGGAATAAAACAAATTTGGTCATGATGTACAATCTTCTTAGTGTGTTATTGAACATGATTTGCTAATATTTTATTATTCATCTACATTCATCAGGAATATCAGTCTATAGTTTTCTTTTCTTGGGGTATCCTTATCTGGTTTTGGTATGAGTATGATACAGGTTTCATAGAATGAATATGGAAATACTTCATCCCTTTCTATATCATGCAATAATTTGAGGAATATTGGCACTAGTTCTTCTTTAAAGTCTGGTAGAATTTAGCAGAGAATTCATCTGGGAATGGAAATTCCTTTTTGGAAGGTTTTGTTTGTTTGTTCTTACTGGCAGATTATATTTCTCAGAGATGTATTTATTTCTTCTAGGTTTTCAAATTTATGGAAGTATAAATTTTCAAAATATTCCCTAATGATCTACTGGATTTCTCTGATGTTTGCAATAATTTCTCCTTTTTCATTTATAATTTTACTAACTTGAGGCTCCTGTCAGATTGGCCACGTCTTATCAATCTTTTCTATCTTTTCAATGAACAGACTTATTTCTCACTGATCCTTTGTATTGTTGTTATTGTTTTTTATTCTCAAATTTATTGATTTTGGCTCTGATCTTAATCATTGCCTTCTTTGTACTGGCTTTGGAATTGCTTTGCTATTCTTTTTCAAGGGATTTGAGATGCAACATTATGTTGTTTATTTGTAATATTTCTGATTTTCTTATGTATGCACTAATAGATTTAAACTTTCCTCTTAGAACTGCCAGTACCAGAGGTTCTGGTATGTTGTATCAATATACTTATTTGCTACTAAGAATTTTTTAACTTTCTCCCTTGATTTCTTTTATCACCCATTCATCATTCAAAAGTGTATCCTTCAATTTCCATGTGTTTTTGTAATTTTTTGGTGTCAATTTCTAATTTTATTTCATTATGACTCAGTAAATGCAAGGAATTATTTCATTTTTTTTATAAGAGTTGCTTTGTGGCCTAAAATATTGCTGTTTTGGAAAAGGTTCCATGAGCACTGAGAAGAAAGTATATTTGGCTGTTGGATGAAATATTCTATAGATTTCTGCTAAGTCCATTTGATTTATAATATTTTTTAAATCCAAAGAATCTTTGCTAAGTTTGTATGAATGACCTACGTATTGATGAGAGTGGTGTGTTGAAATCACCCAGTATTATTGTGCCAGGTTCTATCTGGGGCTTCAATTTAAGTAGTGCCTCTTTTATGTAATTAGCTGCACTCATGTTTGGGTCATAAATATTTATTATTTTTATATCTTTTTGTTTGATTTTTCCCCCTTATCAGTATAAAATGACCTTCTTTGTCTCTTTTGATTTATGTTGTTTTGAAATCTGCTTTGTCAGACAAGAGTAGCTATGCCTGCTTGTTTGGGGGCTTTATGTGGCACAACAATTTCCATTTTTTTCACTTTATCCCATGATTTTCTTTGTATACAAAATGAGTCTCTTTCAAACAGCATAGAGTTGGGTCTTGTTTTTTAATCCATTCTGCCAGTTTATATCTTTAAATTGGAGAGTTGAGACCACTTACATTCAATGCTATTATAGAAAGATGTTTATTAATTCCTATCATTTTGATTTATTTATAATGTTTACTTTGATTTTGTTTATAATTTGCTTTGTCTATTCTTCAAATGAGATTTGTTTATTTGGGAACACTGCAGTTTGTTTGTTATTTCTTCCATGTGAAGTATTTCTTCAAGTAAGTTCTGGAGTGCTAGGTTAGCAATCATAGTTCTTTTATTTTCTGATCTGGAAGGTTTTTATTTTCTCATCTATTTTGAAGGATAGCTTTGCTGTACATGGCAATCCTGGTTAACAGTTATTTTCTTTCAGGATTTGGAACACATCATTACAAGTCTTCCTGACTTTTAGTTTGTGTTGAGGAATCCAAAATAATTCTGATTATCTTGACTCTAAATGTGACCTGCTGGTTTTCCTCTTGAGACTTTTAAAATTCCATCCTTGTTCTGTATGCCGGGAATTTTAATTTTAATGCATCCTGGAGAGGTTCTTTTTTGATAATCTGTCTAATTATCAAGGTTTGGAAATTTTCTGTTACTTCCCTGAAGAGCTTATCTATTCCATTACCCTGTACTCACCCCCTTCCTCAATTCCAGTAATTCTTAAATTTTTTCTGTTAAGGTTGTCACAGAGTTTCTGTATATTTTGATCATGGGTACTTCTTTACTTTTCTTTAGCGGTGTCTTAATGTTCAAGGATGGCCACTTATCTTCTAGCTCTGAGATTCTGTCTTCATTGTGGTAAACTTTTTCAGAGACTTTCAAATGAACATTTTATTTGATTCATTGTGACATTCATTTTCAAGATTTCTGTTTTGTTCTTTTTCAATATTTCTATGTCCTAATCAAATTTCTTATTCATATCCTGTATCAACTTCCTTAATTAATTCAGTTGTTTTTATGTGTTCTTTTGGAAACTATTATTTTCATAATCATTCTTTTGAATTCTTTGTCTAATATTTCATTTAATTCAGTATTTTTGGAGGCAGTTGCTGGTGAATTGTGAACCTGAGAAAGTATTGTGATACATTTTTCTTATTTCTTGTATTTCTATATAGGGTGTTATGCATCTGATGGGAGGGATATGATTTCTCCTGCTACTCTTATGTGTGGGACTGTTTAGGGCACAGTCTTCATTTGCCAAAGTGTCCTAGACTCATCAAGATTGAGACCACACCACCTCATGTTATGTCCATAGCATTTAGGTTAATTTATTTTCTTTTCTTTTTTTACACTAGCAGTGGATGTCTGTGAGTGGCACCTGAGGGCCCACCTCCTACCTGTTTCTACTTTGGTCCTGGTAATTGGTTTGGGGTTTGTATCTTCTATTCTTTTTACTAAAGTATAGCTGAAGATTGGGTGTATTAATTTGTGTGTTCAACAGGGTGTGCTGTCTTTTGGCTGAGTTTAGTTCTGTAATAGTCTCTACTTTCTGAACTTGTGTTCCTGTAGGTTCCCAGCACCTTACAGAATAGGGGGAGACAAACAGTAGTGACAACTAATACAAACATATACAGCAATAAAATAAATACATATTGCTTCTTGGCATTTTGGCTAAGATCAAGTGTAAAATAAATACATAGTTCTTACCGTGATGTCTACAATGTAAATTACCACAGAAATCAGAAATGGTGGCATCAGCAATTGCCAACAGCACAAACAAAAAGTAACAATAAAATAGATCTGGTATTAAGACAAACAATAATTGTACACTATGTCATCCATAGCAGTAGCAATTGCAACAAGCATGAATGATAGGGGCATAAAACAATTCCAAAAAATGATTAAAATAGAGTTAATTGAGAGAAAAGAAAATGTGATAGGAAGGTAGAAAACAGTTTACAACTTCAAAAAGTGAACAGAGAGAATGCAGAAAAGATGTAGCAGTTGAAGGTTACAAAGAAGACGGAAATAGATAGGATAAACATGGTAAAGGGAGAAAAAAATAGAGAATAAGAGAATTTGGCTGTTAGTGGGAGGACAAAAAAGAAGGAAAGAGAAACAAGAGAGACAAACAAATAAAAACAGAACAAAAGCAAAGCAAATATACAAACCAAAACCCCTAACCCTCAAAAGACAAGGCAAGAAAAAATAATACATTAAAAAAATGCTGGAAATGATAAAAAAAAATAAAGAAACAAATATTTATCTGTATATCTGTCCATTGAGCAATCAGCACAGGAAGAACACATAAACACACATATACCAAATAATAATAATAATAATAATTATTATTATTATTATAAAAAGAAGAAGATTCTTAATGAAAAATAAAGGAATTGCCTTCACTAAGGTAGTCAAAGCAATCTACAAGAATGGATGGTAGCTTTCTATGCCCAACTGTTTTTCTTTCCATTTCTTTTTGAGCTAGGGGAGTGGTGGGGTGGGGGGAGGGAAGTTGGGGATTATTTACCCCTTCCTCTTTTTGTGTTGTGTACAGAGCTTCCAGTTAGAGTGGCTTAAGTCTGAAATAAGTCTCAACTTCTTTCCTTCCCAACAGTATGAGGTAGGATGGAGAAGGTAGGATGAAGTTTTGTCTGCACAGACTATCTAGTCTTTCCCAGCATAGAAGCGCTACAGAGTTCTATGAGAAGAATTCTGGTGGCTCAGAATTAAGTCTTATCAGGGCTCAGGGGCTTTGTTGGATGGTGTCTGTTCTGGAGATATTACATCAACATACCCCTAGGGCTTGGAAGTTGCTGATCTCTGTTGCAAGTAGAAGAAACAACCCTCTACACATTCTACTGCCCAAGAACACAGCCTTCCCAGACTTAGTCCCTAAAGTATTCACATACACAGTGATCAGTTTCCTTACCCACTTCAGCTGGTCATTTGAGTCACTAGACAGAGGAGAAGTGAGTTGGGCTCCTCTTCACTTTTCCCAACTTAAAACCCCCTGGGTACGATCTTCTCTTTTTTATTCTTTTTTATTTAGATATATCATAGGCCACAGGGGACACTACCTGGGATACTGTAGCAGTGTTTGCTTTGATCTCCTGGCTCCAGAGCAGCAGCTGCAATATGGTCAACTCAAGATGGCCCACCTCAACTTAGTTGAAATAAAAAGCAATTTTAAAGTACCTAGTTGATGGTGTAGCTTCTGGATCATTAAGTTCAGTCTCATTTTTTGATCTCAGGTTTTTCAGAACCAAATCTGTCTATTGTGTTTCTCTGTGTTCTTCCTCCCTCCATGGTTGACCAGCAAAGATACCATGGCTTCTGCCACAATTGGCTTGGCTCCAATGTACTCTTTCTTCTTTGTTTAGTGTACCCAAATTTCTGAATCTCCAAGACACTATGACTATCCAATATTGAATTTTAATGGAAGCCTTCTTTTACCTACCTTTTTGAGATGAGTACTCCCACTGCTTGAATCCCAAGCCACAGAACAACTAGCAATCCAAAAATAGTTTTAAAAGTTGGTTTTCTTTTTTATTACATGTTGGGACTTTAATGCTACTTTTTTCACTATATGGGAAAGCGCCTCTGAAATTGAAACCAAGGAGGACCAAGAAGAACAAAAAGTGGAAAGAGAGACACAGTCTAATGACAGGACTTGACCCATTCCTGGAATATGTTGGCGAAGATGAGCTCTGGGTGAGTTTGCTGATGGGAGAGGGCTGTGAGAGCAAGTCATGAGGCCCAACCATAGTGTGGGCAAGCTCAGAAAGCTTCTTCGAAGAGGCAGCTCTTAAGATTGGAGTGGGGGTGGGGAAAAACAGTTCTAAAGAGAAAACAGATGGAAGAAAGTAAAGGCATCTGGCAAGAGACCAGGAACACAAGGCTAATGGAGTTAGTGTATGACAAGCAGCGTCACATCTCATAATGAGGCTAAAGAGACAAAAGCCAGATCACTTGACACCATAAGCCACGCTAAAGGGGTCTAAACCAGACCCGGTGAGTGTGAATGGGAAGAGAAGGGATTCTTCTAGGATGACTTGGTCATTCATTCCCTTTTACCTCAAATTCCTATTGATCCCCATAGATAATTACCTCCTGGAATTAAAATAAATCTTAATCAGAATTGAAAATAGAGCTGAATTCATTTAAAAAAAAACAAAACAAAACATGGGTCTTTAGAGATGAACAGATGAACTGGTTCCCTGCTATCCTTTGTTGAAAATTGCCTCTCTCCTGTGGCCCTCAGTGGCACAAATGGTAGTCAAGTTCTTGCTTGTAATTTCTGAGTAGTAGAAAGTTGTGACTGAGGCTCAAAGGAGCTGCCACTTTAATGGGGCATAAAGATATAAAGGAGAGCAGGAAATGTGGTGTTTCCAGGACAATTTTTAAGGACCTAGGAAACCTACTTAGTAAATAAGAGAAATCTACTTTCCCAGTTGCTACACTACAGACAGAAACAAAATAAAACATAACCATGGTTACCATATGACTCTCATTACAATTGTGCACACCCTGAGAAGACTGAGCAACAGCTGCTAGAACAAATAATTTTATAGATGTGCCAGTTCACCTCGACTGTCAAATCTTAGTCTGCTTGTGCAATTGGGGGCATTTGGGAAAAATCAGAGAGACTGAAAGATTTAGGGGTGCTTCACATGCCCACACAGAAGCCTTTGGATCACTTCCCATGGCTATAACTCCAACCCCAACCTGATGACCAGGTCTGACATAAACATATACACTAATAGTATCCATAGGCAATCCACGAGGGTTTGTCTGTTTTTTTTTTTATTTTTTTATTGCTTTATTTGACTGTTGAGTACATATGTTAATACTAGTTCTTGGTCAGAAAGTGTTCTTAGGCAATCTAGGTTCAAGACTGTCATTGAAGCAAAGTAATTAAGAGTGATGAACAGGGAGGAAGTAGGAATAGACTACTTTGAAGGGCTGTTATTACAATGCCCACCTACTTTATTCAATAATCAGACTCTATTCCATAACACAGGGTAAAAAAGTAGTGAACACACAAAATATTTATCCACATTTCTTTTTATTCTAATTAGAAATGGTTATGTTAACTCAGTCAGGTTTTGATGTATGATTAGGTCTTTTATGAGTTGCACTCCAGTAATGTCTGCTTAATCCATGTGGTCAGAGGAACCTCATGACCTTTAGCCCAAGTCTTCTGCATGTCACCATAAGCATATTCATGAACTCTACTCTGATAAATGCATTAAATTGACATGGTCAATCAACACATAGTTTGAGCTATACCATTGTGTCTCAAACTTCAGAATTCATCTCACCTGTGTGATAACATAAACCAAAAGAAAATTCTCTACATTCGAGTATTTGTCATACAAAATCAATAATTATCAATAATTTCTTGAGATTGCAATAATCATAGATTTCATAGTGTCAATTAAGCACCTGTGAGAGTCAAATGAGAATTGAGTTTTAATTTGAGTTCACCTTGCAAGGGTTTAGAAACAAAACCCAAATGATTCTATGTTCACAACTATGGAGGATAAAACTGGAATATCATTTCAAGTTACATAAAAAATCATCACATTGCACTAAGGATATTGACTCTTTTGTAGGACAACACACACGGGAGTTATGAGAACTGTGACCTCATTATTATTTTTTTTAAAGAAACATTGTAGTATTTGGAATGAATTGCCCTATTAAAGACTTGTTAGCAACTAGTGTGTTATTTGATACATTACACAGGTCAACATATCTAATGGTGGATGAGTTACCGATGACTCTTAACCAATAAGCACTTAATATGGATACAAATTTATAAGTATATAGGAGAAATAAATTCTATTATTCTATTGCATTGTTTCTAATAATAATGTATAATTCTACTCAGAAGAGAGGTTTGTGAATGGTCTTGCTGTGAAGAAATAATAAATGCATGAGTGATAGATATGTTACATAGCCTAATTTGAAAATTACACAATACAGACATGTATTGAAACATTATATTGTACCCCATAAATAAAAGATATTTTGAAGTAATTAATAAATCACAGAACTACCTTCTATTTATACTATTAATTCAGCAAACTTTCATTGACAACTGTGTTAGTTGACTTTCTGTTATTATAACAAAATACCTGAGATAACTAACTTATAAGGAAAAGAGATTTATTTTGATTTACTCTCAGAGGTTCAGTCCATGGTGACTTGGTGCTTTTACTCTGGACCTGTGGTGAGGCAGAACACCATGGCAGGGATCCCATGGTGAAGCTAAAGCTGCTCACCTTATGGTGGCCAAGAAGTAGGGACAGAGAGAAGTTGGGGTCTCAAGATACCCTTCAAGGCACACCCCTAATAGCCTAATTTCCTTCCACTAGGCCCCACCCCCTGAAGTTTCCACTACCTCCCCATAGCACCACCAGCTGGGGACAAATCCTTCAATACCTGAATGTTATGGGATATTAGAGATCCAAACCATCACGAGATCCTACTGTGTTCCAGGTATCTACCTCATAAGTAGATAACCTACTAGGGAGACGAGCATTAACAAATAATCATATATGCATACGATTAGATATAATACATATACATATATGATTAAATTTAACTTAAATGTTACGTCTAAAAGCTTAGGGTACTTTGGAAGAGTATAAAGGTATAAGAAGGGCCATTTACTGGGATGAAGAAGTCTGGAAAATTGAACAATTAGGCAAGGTCTTGAGCTCTGTTTCAGATCTGTTCAGGACAAGATGGCTGTGAGGCTCCCAACAGAGATATGACATAGAAATGAGAAGATATAGATCACCAGCTGTGTTTTTTCCCCCAAAGAAAAGATCGATATATCACAGTAACTGAAAAGCAATTTAATCTAATAAGAGGATCTCTAAAATATAGGCAACAAAGTTGTTGGATGCATGTTAATTTGGGGCTTGAAGTTTTGAAATATAGACAAGAGGGGGCTATCTATCACTCTGCTGTACACAATCCAACCTGGCAAAATGCAGTTCAAAGGACTGGTTCTTCAAAGTTGTTTTTGTTCTACAGATCAACATAACATGTTTGGCAAATAAAGCGTATTTACTCTTTTTCAGGGAAAAAACACAAAGATAAATACCAAAGGGTCTTTACTCCACACTGCTTGATCACTACCGTTCCTCTATCCTACAAATAAAGTATTACCCCCAAGGTCATAGATTTCTCTCTGAGCAATTACCCAGATGTCTTGGCACAAAAGGATCAACTTTCATTTGCTGGGGAATGAGCCTGTCATCCTGGGGAAGTCAACAATAAGCATTCTGATCTGAGTTAAGTGGCCTGAATTAAGATGTGGAGTCTGAGCAGGGAAAAGCAAAACACATTAGCAGAAAAGACAGAAATCAGAGTATATATATATATATTTTTTTTTTTGAATTTCCACCAATTTGGTGGAAAGCCAACTTCTAAAATAGGAGCTCTTCAGTAAGCAGGTTTTATGCGAGCTCTGTAATGGAAAGCTTAAAAGATCATCTACTAATCTGAATTTCTATGAGGAAAATCACGGCTATACTTGCAGGCAAGTGTTTCCTAGCCATGAGATATCCTAAAGGTAACTGCTCACACTTTCAACTGTGATGAGGTGGTGAAAGCTGACGTCAAAACCTCACCCCTAGTAATATGGAAGATGTTTGACAGTCCTGGAGTTCAAAGTCAGATGTGCTTTCTTCCACTGGCTATGTGTAGTGAAAATACATAAAGATCTTGAAAGTGGAATATCCTGAGAATGGGATCATTCGCTTGATAAGCTCATTCTGATTTCTTTAGAAAGAAAGGAGAAAAGAAAAACAAAATAAGAGACCGCCATTCCTTTTTCTGCTGGTCCTAAAAGGAAGTATAATAATTTAATTCCCATTAAATTCACTTTAAAAAAAAAACTGAGAAAGGGTAGAAGGGAGGAAGAGTGGAAGTAGGGAAGGAAGGAGGAAGAACAGCCTAAGATTATTAAAATCCTAAAACTGCAAGGAGACTTAGAAGTCCAGCCCAATTTGATCACCTTTGCAGTAATCCTTTCTTCTCGTCTCTGATGATTGTTCACCCATCTTCTTTCTTGGTCATTCATAGGGAAGAGGAACCCACAAGACCCATTCTGTGGATAGACATAATTGACTTATTACTCAGTGTTTTCCTTTGTTGAATTTAAAGCTGCATCTGTATAACATTTACCCTCTGGTCCTGGTTCTCCACTCTAGCTCTACCAAGCTATGTCTACTTATTTACCTCATAAAAGCCCTGTAAGTAGCACAGTGCCTGCAGATTCAGATACTCAGGCCCCTGATCTATGAGGATGCCTGGTTTTAGCAGAAGCACAGCCAGCAGAAGGAGACCAATCCCTAAAGGGAATGCAGCTTTGGGAGCAAGGCTGTGACATCATTCTGATTAGGGAAAATGTTGCAGCTGGACCCCTGTGTTGTAGAGCATTTGTTAAACATTAAACAGCGAGGCCCATCTCCACAGGGAAACGAGAAACAACTGCAAATGGGGTCAGACTTGCCCAAGGGAGCCTGAGGCAGAAGTATTCTGACATGAGCATAAAGGATTGATGTCTCTCATGTAGTGTGTAAGGGAGTTCTTACATTTGCAGTCTTTGGTTCAGTAACAGCACAATGGTTTAATTCTATTGAAACTAATGCAGAAAGTCTGTACACAAAGGCATTATTTTATTTTATTTTTTTGCCTTGTGCAGGGAGATGGGAAACCAAAGAATTAATGAAGGAAAATGCAAGATGGTGAGCACAGTGGAGCATCTAGCTCCAGGCAGATTAACAGGATGTTCCACTGCAGCTCATAGGCAGGCCCTCAAGATGATGGATGGATCCTGCATAGAAATAGCAATGATCCTGGTGCAACTAAAAGCTCAGTTGCAGAAAGAAAATCTAGGCTGAAGATAGCATGATCTTTACTAAAAAATGGATATATTTCTTTTTTGTTTTTCTTACCCCCAAAACCTTCTGTTACATATTGGTTGCAGCTGTGGTGAAGTTATGACACAGGACATGGGACACAGAGACTGAAGGTTTGATGTGTGGCAACTAATAATTTTGGAGTCATATTTTGCCAGTAACATGAGAAATGTTTTTCTACCTTCAAACCCCTGGGTAAAGGAGAGGAAACAAAATGCCTGAGAAATCAACCACATCGAAAAAATGGGCAAATACAACCAGAGAACCAACTAGGACTAAGTGTACGTAAATTTTGATGATGTCAATGGGCATATTATACCTAATGGAAATACTTGAGCAGATCCAGAAAGAGATGTCCATAATCCTAATGAAAGAAAGGGATAAACATTGAATTAGGCCTAAACACCGGATTTGAGATCATGTCATATGATGGTTAAATTCATGTGTCAACTCTACTTGACCAGAGAATGTCCAGTTATCTTATTTGGCATTGTTTCTGGGTATTTCAGTGCAGGTGTTTCTGGAGGAGATTAGCATCAGAGTTTGTAGACTGAGCAAGGCAGGTGGTCCCACCATTGTGTGTGGGAATGACCCAATTCACTAAAGGTTGAATAGAACAAAAATACAGGGGAATGTTGAATTGTCTCTGGTTCAGCTGGAAGGTTCATCTTTTGCTGTCATTGGCACTCTTTGTTCTCAGGAATTCAGAACCAGACAGGAATCCACTTCGTGGACTTCCTGGTTTTTAAGTCTTTGAATTACACCAGTGTCTTTTTGCAACTTCAGTTTGCAGATGGAAGGTCATGGAACCTCTCAGTCTTCATAATTGTATAGGCCCATACCTTATAATAATTCCCTTTGTAAATAGATGATAGATAGATATCTTTCTGCCTCTGTTTCCCTGAAGTAACCTGACTACTACACCTCACAGTATTGTTAAAGCACTAATAACAAGAAAAGCTAATGGTATTTTTTCTAGTTGTGTAATGACAAGTGAGATATTATTAGAATTGAGACAGAGATTTTTGCAAGTGAAACAAAGAAAAGATGTCTTTGCATTAATGATACTATTCTTGGAGGAAAAGGTATAGATGATTTATCTATTACCAAAGTAGGGAACATTATTCTTAGGAATAACATTTTGGGGGTTGATTTTTTCAACTTAAAATGAACTCCCAAAGTGGGGAAGGGGACTTTGTCTTCTGAAGTAACCTCCTAATAATGTTTTTACTTGTCTCCAAGTTAAGAAAATTACATTTTCCTTAGAAACTGAACTGAAGGAAATATAGCTCCATCTGAGCTACTGTTTTGAATGGGCTGATATAAACTGAGGCACCTGCCAAGTGGTCTGAGAAACAGGACAAACTTGCAGAAGGAGAAGAGTGGAGAAGTCTTCAGCAGAAGTACAGCAGAGACAAATAGGAGACACATATAGAGGACTCAAATTTTAGTCATTTCAATTTTTTCCAGCTGAGGTCCACCATATCCCTTCCAGTTTATCCTGCATGCAATCTCTTTTAATGGCACCTCGATTTCAACTCTCATCAGGTGTTTTGGATTACTGGTCATCAGAGACTTATATACTGTTGAATAGATCTGGGTTTGTGCTTGAGCTGGAACACAGGCTCATATTTATTTATTTTTTTTTTTAATTTTTTTTTTAATAGAGAAATACTGATTTTAATTAAACAGCCTAAAAATTAGCGAAAACAGTTGAAAACAAGGCACGGTTTTTCCCCATACTTGTTATGTGGCTCCAGTTACCAAAAAAAATTTTTAATGCAAATGTTAAACATAAAAATAGAAGTCTTGAGAGTATTTTTAAAAAGTGTATAAAAAGCCCCAACATTGTCAAGGTTGTTCCTGATTCTAAAAATAGCACCAGATAAGAGGAGTAAAGGTGTTAAAAACCACTACAACAGCATTTCTGAAATGCAGCTTGTCCAACCTCTTTCCCCTTAAAAATATGACGTTATCATGGAAAAAAAGGATTTTAAAATCTCTGGAGGAAGGATGCAGCTTTTATTGCAGCTTTCCCCTGCCATCTCTTAGATGAGGGGCAAGTGTGAGGAATGTGCTTCTTTCCCTGAATGTCCAGAAAGGATGAGGAATGTGAGCATCCAGGTTCTCATCTGGGGACCTGAGCCTGTAGGTACACGGATTGGGGGGGGGGGGGTCTTACCTACCTCAGCCCCCCTCCTTCATGCCCTGCACACAGGAAAGAGGGCGACGACTATAATATATGGCAGCTTATATATAATTCCAACCCACCCCTTCCTGAGTGCTCCAGAGGCTTCTATTGCAGATTCCAGGAGGGATTTAGCTAAGGGGGACTCTTGCCCTTGGGTTTATTTGGGGGGGGGGGGATTGCCCTGAATGAGATGATGATGATGATGTCATCCCTGCTGAATCATCATCATGGTGAGAAATACTCTAATGGCTAATGGCCTTGGACTGAGACAAAGGGAATGTGGTATCACAAAGAGGTATCACTTCCTCTTCTGGTAGCCCTAGGGAAAAAACATTCATGCTGGGCCTTTAAAATGTCCCTCACCATCTACAACTACACACAGAGCTGTAGAAACTTTTAAAAAGTCTTGCAATAACAGTCTTGGGTGATTTGGCATTCTAACCTGAGTATATGAGGGCTGTGGGTCTGTGGTTTTGGTATCTTAGCCATTGTTTCTCTGAGTGGTAAAACCAAGAGGGAGGAAAAAAGCCATTTTACTATCTACTTCAAGTTTTAGAAGAAAAAATGAGCACCGTGTTTGGCTGCTCAGAGCAGCCAGGTCGGAATTGTGCACAAGGGGGTGGCACCTTGGCCGCCCCCTGCAGGAGAGGATCAGGTGGCTCTGCTCCCAGTGAGCAGGAGGATTAAGGTATGAGGGGAGACCCAACAGCTCAGCTGGGGGCAGACTTGGAATGCCTTTAGGGATCAGGGTGCCTTCTGGTTCCTGGCTCTGTCCCAGGAACCCTGGTGCCCCAGCAGGCCTGGGTAGAACTATTCACAGGCAAAGTAGTCCTTCAGGGGGGCGAAGAGGTGTCGAATGACTGGCACACTCCAGGACCGCCCAAGCAGCTTCTGGCGGGCACCGCGGCCCATGTTGGACACATCCGTGTAGTGCACAGGAAAACCGAAGATCCTTTCGAGCTCAGTGCACCACAAAACATCTTCTTTGCCATTCATGACAATAGGGAAAAGTTGGTTTTTCCCCTGTTTGATGGAGTTGGACTTGGTAGTTATTGTCTGCACTTTCTTTAACTTTGCAGTCCTACTGAATTCCAAGCAGTCCTGCAGCTCGAGCTTATCATTCTTTGATGCTATCACAGGCCTGTTCATCCCAGGTAGGTTTCCCCAGAAGTATCGAGCCCTGTGAGCAGCAGACACTTTGATAGCATCAATCATCACTGGGTTGCACTCCAAGAACCGTGAGATGTCCCTCTTGTCATCGACCTTCATGGCTACAACATTCTCAAACATCCAGAAGAATGGCCGGTCATCCCCTTCTTTGGGGCGTGAGTAATTGAGCAGGTGGTAGAATTCGAAGAAGAGTCGGCCAGTGCCCTCATACAGGCCTTTCCGGGCAGGATTCACATTTGACAGGTCATTGCACGGGCTTCCACCGATCACCAAATCAAATGGACCCCACTCTTCAATATTTTTCTTTGTGATGTTCCTAACGTCATTCACATATTTGGTGTTGCCCTCGTGCTTCACGGTTCCAACGGCGATGGATTCTTCGCACACTTCCGAGGCAACATACTTTTCCACTTTAATGCCCAAGTCTTTGAGGACCAAGTAACCACAGGCTCATATTTAAAGTAGCAAGTGATGGAAGTCAAATATGAATTGAAGTTTGGTTTGAGTTTGTCTTACAATGAATATAATGAAACTTCAAAAATCCCCTATTTCCCCAAATGCTCAGATGAGAAATCCACGCTCATTATATTTTTTTTTAACCAATATTCCCGGCAGTCAATCAGAACTGCCTGACACTACTTCAGGTTGAACAAGACCCTCAGAGAAGGCTTCTGGCAGAATCAAACATGGTGATTAACTCATTTTCACATCTATACCCATATATTAAAAACTATCATATATTCAGGAATTGATCTTGGTGCTGGCATTTTATTATATAATAAATATAAGATGTAGTCCCAATTGTCAAGGAGACTGTGGAGTCTGGAGAAGACTAAAGAGGGAATTTCAGTGCAGTGTGGTATGTCCTAAAATAGCAGTAAATCTGGATGATGTGAAAGCACAAAGAAGGACCATCCATGCCAGTCTTTAGAGATCCAAAAAGAGTTTCCAAGGGAAATGAGGCATAAGTTAATATCGAAAAGATGAGTGTAGGAGTTAAGCCAGATTAAAGATTTAGGGTGACGGGAGCAGATTCCTGGGCCAAAAGTAAAACATGTTCCAAGGCCTAGAGGCAAGTATTGGTGTGAGAATTTTTCACTATGGCTGGCACCTAAAATAAGTAGGGACTGGTGAGAATAAAGCTAGGAAGATAGCAGGATCCCAATCTTGCATGAGGACGTTGAGTTTGATGCTAAAGGCAATGAAAACTCTTTGATGAATTTTAAATAGGTGAATTACATGACCAAAAATGTGATTTAGGAAGATTTTGTTCTCCTAAGTGGGTTGAAAAAGGGCAACCCTATCCTCCAAGAGACCTGGAGAAACAAACCTGTTCAGTAAGCCATGCCAAATGGACGATGCCCAGGATTAATGAAGTAAGTAGGAGGATGAAAAAAAAAAAAAAAACAGAAAACCAGAAAGCTAATGACTAAAGCACTCTGTTATGGGGATGGTACCAAAAAATCTGAGATGCAAGGTCAGGGCCCTTCAGACCAAGATCCAAAAAACAACTGTTCTGATGCCAAACGATACCATATTAGAATATTTCAGTCGTCACTGTCCCCAAAGAAAACTCGCTCTTAGTAATCTTTAGAGTTATCTGAACCTCAAAGGGCTTCAAGATAGGCTTGAAAACTTTACTTAACACTTTACTGCCACACAAGTTACAAAGCCTGGGGCCGGCCATAAAGATGTTAATTTAATGAATATTCATAATCAATAAATATTCATTAAACAACATTTCCGTTCCAGGCATGCTGTTGCTCCTGGCAGGTCCCGCCTGCATGGCAGAGTGCACTTGTTAAATGAGTGTTGCTCATTGCAGAAACACCTTATGGGATTTCATGAAAGAAGCTGCATTCATCTACAATACATACAGATGTGTTGAGACAAGTTGGAACAAATTCTCCACAAAAGGAAAAAAAAAATGTTTTCTTCTTTAGTGCAATTTTTGTGTTTCACAGTCAAACGTGTGGCCAAATATATGAAACTTTGTGGAGTGCAAAAGATTTTATTTCTGTGTCCTTATGCTGGGTAAGTGTAAAGGCAGGTCCCCAACGAGCTCTATGGCTGCATGATAGAAACCAGTTTTTAAATGCAAATGGAGAGCGGTGAACATAAATGGCTTTTAAAAACAATATATCCTTTTCCTTCAGTGTTTGATGGCTTTTGAGAATGCTACCCATCAGAGGAAGTAACTCAATACTGTGCACATTTCAATTGGAGTATCTGTTCCCTATTTAAATAAATTGTTTTTCTAAAAAAATGGAAAGCACTCCTCCCAAGTGTTTCTCTTCAGAATTTAGAAGAACCCTTCAGGACTGCCACCCAAAGCATCTGCATGTTCTTAGAAGCTCATAACAATTGACAAATTCTCTAGATGGTGATGGTAAACAGACAAATACTACTGCAAACTTTACCTGTTTTGGAATTCCCTGCTTAATGATACTTCATAAGGAATTACATATTCAACACTTTTCTGCATTTCCAATATTCTACAAGACCTTTGCTCTATATTGATTCTATAGCTTGCTTTAGGGAAATAATTCTCTTTCATTGTGTTCTCAAAGTGTGCTAAGTTTCCAGTCGGTACATAATAGTATCCTTCTTTCAGATGCTATGGTTCTTTCCCATGCCTGGATATTCTCTGAACACCCTGTTCTACTGGGGAGCCCTTGAGCAGATAGGAGAATTCTGGTCATTTTGCCAGCATGCTACCAATTCACTGGGAAGAAGGTGAAGCTGGGAAAGAGCAGCTTCGGCTCCTTAAAAAGTGGAGCCAGAAAGTGGTCATAGGCTCATGGAAACATGATGGAAAATTCTGAGTTTTGTTTTGTTGGTGGTGTTGCCAATTTTTTTTTTTTTTGCTACTACCATAATTGTTTCCCATTACTGGTTGAGTTCTTTCATAAAACCCCCTTCCACGTATTCAGCAAACTCCACTTCAATACACATGAGTGATTATGTCCCAATGAGTAGTTTACTCCAACTCTTGCAATTTGAACTTTTATGTATTTTTTTATTTTTATCTTGGCACTTTGATTAATACTTGCATATTTCAGATAAAGTACTAAGGTTCACAATTCAATAAATGTAGCATTTGTGGCTGGCCATCTGCCTTGACAGGCTTTGAATAGAAAATGTGAGAGGTGAGAGGTTGGCCAGAGGGGCTTATTGCTTCCAGCATTCAGTGGAATAAGAAATCTCAAATGGAACACATGATCAAAGAGAAAATGATATATTTTCCCTTTTTTTGCTTTCTGAATGAACTTTCTCTTTATAGTCCTTATACCACATTATTTTCCTTTTAAAAAGGATGATATAGAATCCACAGGACTCTCATAACCAAAGTAATTGCCTATCAAACCCTGGTCACTAATTAGCCAAATTAAATTTTTCACATACTCAACAACCACTTGCACAATTGCGCACTTACTATTCCTCCAAAGGAAGTTCTAATGGTCATCTTATTTTACCTAAGCAATTTTAATTGCATCTTGTGGCATGCCATTAGTTTTATTAGTGAGTTGCTTAAGCTTGCTCATGAATAATAATTGTAAAATACAATAAATTTTTAAATACACATTCTAAGTGAACTCAAATACTTTCCTTGGAAACTAATTTTAACCCAAGTTGAGCTTTGTCTATTAATTTCTTCAGTCTGAGAAAGTCACAATCTAAATTGGCTCAATGTGACTTGATATTTTACACCATCTTACTTTAAGGAAATGTAATGAATGAAATTATTTGAAAACTGTCTACTGCTAAGAATATTATTGTTTCTCTGATAATGTTGTCTCACTACAAAGATCCTTGACATTTGTCCAAGATAATCTTGATGATCTGTGTAATTAAGTAATATTGAAATTATTTCTTGATTCTAATTCACAGAAAGACATCATTTTTAAAGCCATTAAAAAAAAGAGAGAGAAAGAAAAAAACAGATAAGGAAAAAGGATGGCAGATGAGTCTGTCCTGAAGCACCTAAGAATCACATTCCAGGCAATCAGGACCACGAAGCCATTTGTTAGGACCAGTGCATGGATGGTACTTTCCCGGGCAGTGCAGCAGGGATGAATGAATGCACTTTCATGTTTAGACTCTGTGTTGCTTTCCTTAAGTTTTGCCAAACTTAAAACTGTAGCAAAGAATTAAATATGAGCACATTTTCATTGAGGCAGACAAAATTTTTCTGATGCTTAAACATTCTAAGAAACCAACCCCTTTTCAAGTACCATTGGAAACTTCACTAACCAGAAAATCCTCTTTGTCGTTAATGGTCTTCTCCAGTTTTTTTTCTCAAATAAAACACTGATATTCTTGCCACCTTAACTTTGTTCCAGATGTGTCTCTCCCTACTGTTGCTTTATCTAAGCCAGGAGTGGCAAGCCCCAACGTGTGAAATTGCAGCTTGTAAGCCAATAAGGTGTCAGGACGCTGGGGAAATGGAGTCAGATTTTTTTGAGTGTTTTTGCTCACAACTCAAAACATAACCAAGTAAAATGACAGCAACAACAACAACCCTCACCAACGGCATATAGATAAGCCTTTCAGCTTATTTTATCCCAAGAGAAGGCAGCCAGCTACCTCAGGTCCAAATCTGGCCGTTTGTTCAGAGCTAGCTTAGCTCTGGTCACTTTTGTTGAAGACTTCTCTGAACCCCCAGGCCTCAATCACCCTGACCTCCCATCTTCATAATGCAGCATTTATTGTTCTTACCTTTTTTTTTTTTTTGTACACATATGCTGGAAGGTCAAAGATTAAAAAAAATATTTTTTTAACAGAAGTTATCAGATTTTTGTGCTTTATATGGGAGCTTTTTCAGAGTAGACAGTAAAAGATCCACAGAAAACCATCTCTCTCCCTCTTAGGTAGTATGTGATAGCAACAAAAGACTACAGCTTATTAACTCTTGATGCACTGCAGCAGATGGAGCCCAAGAGCTGAAGCAAAGGCTCATAAATAAAAGGATGCCTTCAGTTCTTCTGATTCTGATATATATGTGGCTTGGTGAACCGAGGGTACAGAGAGGAGTGATGTCAGAGTGGGTATCCTGAGGGACATTGTCTCTCTTCCAACAGATCAGACGCTGGAGTCATATTGTCTCTGTTGGGCTTGTTTGGAAACATTTTCAAAACCAAATAACTTTTAATTGCTATCATTACCAGGTTACTGATACAACTTATGACAGCTATCAGCCAATCATGTCTATTATATATTTAACGGGAAGTCTTATCAGCCACAGAGGAACCAAAATTAATTAGGCATTCTCCATTGTAAAGTAATACACAAACATTCAGATCACACTTACATGAGATAAGTGGCATGAGTCATATAGCACAATTATATACTGGTCTTGGGAATGGAGAAACTGAGACTTAGAAGTTAGACATGATTCATTCAAGGATACAGCAATAATCAAAGACAAAAATTTAAAAAAAGGAATGTGTATTTTCCTCCTTCTTGTGCTGATTTTTAAAAAAAAAAAAAAAAAAAACTCCTCCAATTATCATGAAAGGCAGCAATAGCATCCAAAGGCCCTTTGGAGATGCAAGGGTTCTGTATGATTCACAGAAATGGCATTTAAAAAGCAGCTGCAGGACATAGCAGAGATACCTGAGTCTGCTAATAAACTGATAATTTAGTTGGTTTTCTACTCTCCACTCTCTATGTTTCCTAACTAAGGGAAGTACAACATCCACAGCACCATCAAGCCTGGCAATTTACTTTTTTACCCAGATATATTTTGGAAAGATGAAGGGTGCATTACAGTTTGCTAAACAGCATGACTCCGTTAGCCTTTGCTCCCTTTATCCTGAGCCAAAAACTGCAGAGCTGATAACATCTGTTTCCACTACCCATGCTATCCCAATCATCAAAAAGCACAAGGGTGGGGAAGGAAGTTCTGAAGGCCTTCACATGCCTGCTCCTCACCAGGAAAACTGCTTTCTTCCATGCATTCATTCTGCCTCCCTTACTTATATGTCTGACTTACATGTTGAACTGGAAGATAACTTGGGAGGAAGTTAAGGGCGAGAGATCAAGGGTTAAGAATTGTATTAATTTCCATGTTTACCAGGAAGAAAGAAAAGAAAAGAAAAAAAATGATGTCAATTATTTTTATTTGGAAAATAAGCAGAATAATCTTTAAAAACAGAAAGAAAGGGATTCATTCTCAGATCCTGTAAAAATTACGCTAGCATATATTGAACTAGACATAAGAAATTTAACTTTATTGGAAATTTTCAGAAAACAGATCAAAATGTCTTAAACTACAAAGTAATGCAAAAGCAAAGGAAAAAATATATACTCTGTTTATCAATTTCCTTTTGGGGGCCGGAATGTTAGAAAACTTTTGATTTCTAAAAGCAAATGAATATACTTGCATGCAAAAGGCATTCTTTTTGTTGCTATTACTTTGAATTTTATTCTCTTTTATGCATATGCAAAAATAATTTACTTTTAATGGTTAGAAAATGTGAATTCATTTAGAGAAAAGAAAATTTTGTGTAACAGATAAACCAAACTGTTCATCCTTCTACCTCAAATAACTATGTATATATAATATATGGCAAAGAAGATGGGACAGGAAGGAGACACAGAGAGAAAGAAGAGAATCATGTAGAGGGGAAATAATACTTTTTTTGTTGTGTTATGCATGACCTTGAAGAAAATATTGACCATCTTAATCAGTATCATAGTTAAATGACATACAGAAACATTTTGAATGTGTTTATAAACATGATTTTATATCATGTTTCATTAATGTTTGGAAATAAATATACAGAAATGAATACACATGCAACTTAAAAACTTTCACTAAAATTTCAATATTATTATTCTGCTAAATATTAAAAAATCATATAAAATAAAGACCATTTTAAGCCTAAACACAGGTTTATAGTGCTGATTATTTTCCTACTGAGTCTATAATGCACTTTTCATAATAATTCAATGCTCAAAATAATCCTGCACATTACTTAACATGGGTGGTGTGTTAAGAAGGTCAGTAGATTTTCAAGGTCATGTACAACAAGCCCTTGTGTGAGCATACAAGTTCATTTTTACACTGAGTTTATATTTATTCAGAAAGATTCTGATCTAATTCCACTACCCTTACAAACTTTTAAAAAATTTAGTACCATATTTTTAATATTGGAGAATAGCTTAATCTAATGTATATGATTTTGCTTTCTATTTATTATTCACAGCTCTTTCTTTTTTCATCTGAAGCTTAGTAATAAAAATCTAGTTATATGAGCCAATAACTTTGTGACATTAAGCCATCTGTCTAGCCGTATATGTTTTGACTCAATAACAGGCAATCAATGACTTCCTGAAACAATTAACAGGTTTTCACAAGGAATGGAAGGAAACTTTTGCTTAATTATAGTCTTCGGAGAAGTTAACACACATTAACCTCCCAAATGGTACACATTCCCATTAGCAAACTCTCATAGAGTATATATACATCTATCATTATCCTCTATTTATATGGTCATAAATCCTGAATGCTTACCCAAATATTTTAGGATAATATCAACTAAAGAATAATTACACAGAATTTTCAGAAGGGTAAAGTATATATGCATTTATGGCACTGAACATGGTGTGTTGTAAAATTTTAACATATTTGCTAAAATGTAATGATATGTTTGACAAATATGTCAATTTACCAATTTATATTTTACTTCAATTACTTCTTTAGACAAAAATAAATGCAAAACAAGTTGTATGTGTGTAAGTGTCTCCTTTCTGACCAGTCTATATTTTCCAAAAGTACATTTATATAATCACAAGGACAGAAACCTTACACTCTCTACCCATGTGTTCAAAGATATCAGACTGGTTTTGAATATTCATTTCCACTAACCCTCTGTGAACACAGATCATTTGCAGACATGTGTTTTTAAATGTACATTATTTTACTCTTTATTAAGACAGACATTTGATACATACTTTTTTAAATGTAATTTTTGCATTTAAAACTGTAAATAAATATTTTTATTTGAGGTATTAGAATAATTACTCCAGTTATTCTGTGAGTAAAAAAGAGATGGAAAATTCAATTCTAGATATGACTGAAAAAAAAATGTTTCTCTATAACTGTGGGTCACTTAGGGTTTCCTGACAGTTCAGCATTTTGGAAATATATAGTTTCAGTTATTTTTAAGAGGTTAAAATTATATATTTGATTTTTGTGTTTTTCAGTTGCTTAGGCAGATATTGTGAAACAAAATTTTAATTTTTGTTTTAAAGATTAAATTTAAAAGGAAAGTAGGAATGTCAAAATTGTGTCTTTTCTGAAACACAGGTTTATAGTGCTGATTATTTTCCTACTGAGTCTATAATGCACTTTTCATAATAATTCAATGCTCAAAATAATCCTGCACATTACTTAACATGGGTGGTGTGTTAAGAAGGTCAGTAGATTTTCAAGGTCATGTACAAGGTCATGTCACTAAAAAGAAAAGAGACATTGGGAACCTGATACTTGATTCCAATTCTAAATGGATACCTAACTGGCTGTGGAACTACTAAGCAAATCTACTTATCTTTCTGATAGTATTTTAGTAGGCTAGATTATTATGAGAAATCATTTTTATGTTGGGAATACCATGATACTCCAAACTATATAGGAACTCAAAGAACAGTGATTATTGCTAAATTACTTTATTATATAATGTTTAGCTTGGATTGGACAACCTCTTGGGTCTTAGCTAAGGTTTTGAATAATAAATAAAAATATTGTAATTAGTGAATTGTTGAGATTACACATGTATATGAAAAAGAAACCTTAAATACATAAAAGACTATCTTTGTGATTAACATTATTTTCAGTTCGAAAGTTTTACTTGTCTGCCTGCAGTCACAATGTGCTTATACCCTGGGATTTTGGACCAAGTGAGTCTCAACTTTGTCGAATCCTGATTTCCCTATCTGCATTTGTAACCAGCAACATTAGAAGAGTTTACAATAGCAATATATAGAAGACAGCATATGCAAGCAGATGCTCTGTTGTTAGAGATTATGAGTTTCAGTTTTACTGTGTTCCAAACCAAAATGTCATGTCAGATCTGGGGTCCCTTGAGCTTGGTGAGGCCATCAAGTGGACCTTTGCATCCTATTTCATGGACTTGTTAGCTAAAAACATTTTACTGTCTTAGAGATAGTTGCAAATATTTTTTTTAAGTCTAAAGCTTCTAACAATTTTACTGAGATTTAGTATAGAAGCATCACGATGTAAAAAATTATAGGAAATACTATCAAATTTAGGAGGGAATACATGGAATAGAACCAAGGATGTTATAACTTTGTAAGTACATTTTTGTTGTTTCTTTGGTGTGACTTCACTGTTTTTTTTTAAAGGTAAAAACTTTTAAAACTAATTAAGAAAATTTTATTAATAATATTAGAGAAATAACTCCCCCCACCCCATGCCATCTCGAGGATTTTGGCAGTATATCAAGCAAAGAACTCAATATAGCACTGAGGTAAAGAGTTTGTGCTTTGGTGCCAGAGTGATGTGAGGATAGACTCAAATCGGCCACTTGCTATGCTTCAAATTGTGGGATAATCACTTAATCTGGTAAGCCTCAGTTTTATCATTATGACATGACATCATAGCTGCTAGGTCATTAAATAAATTGAAGACTAAAATATATGATGAATAAAGTATGATCATAGAGCTTGGCGTATAAAAAGCCCTCAATAAATATTAGATTTTATTATGAATAAAATTTTCCATTAACAGCTATAAACATGGTTCATTTAGCCAAAATAGAATTTTATAGTCAGCACATTTCTGTTGTAATTTTTTCTGGTAAAGGTGCATATTATTTTGGGGACTTGATGACAGTTCTTGAAAAAATTAGGAGTAAACAGAAGATATGACGAGCATGTCTAAATTCTGCATTGAAGAAGGAAAATACTTACATTCAGTAGCACATCATGGCTCAGTAAGATGTCACCACTGTGACAGGATGTGAACTTCTCAACGGATGTAAAAACAAATAGATGTGATACAGCCATAACTGTCACGTAGTAATTCTTTTTCTATTAAACCACATTGTTGTCTGATTCTTCTACTAACATAGTGAAATATAACTTGCTGGTATTTCTTTTATCAGCTAAAAATTAAGAAAAAAAATATAGTCCCTGCAGAACCAAGAGGCTCTAAAACAAAAAAAGTAAAGAGGGATAACTCACACTTACTTTTTATTTTTCTTTAAACTTTGTTAAAAATGCAGACTTTGAAATGACTTAAGATTGTGAAGGCCTTTCTGTGTATCTACTACAATGATATAGTAATCTCAAAGACAGCATGCAATGTGGCAGTTGCTATGGAAACAAGATGTTTTTCATTGAAGAGCAGTTAAATGGTGGCATATAAATAACATATGTACAGTATATTGTCTTCGAGTGAATGACCTTTGTCCTTGGACCATAAGAACAGGTTCGCTTCTTTTTTGAAATTCTTGTCTATTTTTTGATGTGCATATGTATCTAATAGACTGGTGATCAAACTGCCCTCTTTGAAGCTACAGAAGGTACAGATCTGTGGTGAAAGAATAAAAGGTGGCTCAATATTGTGTATGTGGTTAAAAGAAGTTGATGGGTTGGGAATTAAAGCCCTTGAGTTAGGTGCTGTGCTAAAAGCATTTCACGCTGTACAAGCCTACTTCACAATTAAAACTTATAATACAGTTATATTTTCTTGTAATTTGGTTAGACGGCTACTATAAATAGCGATTAATTTTTATACAAAGAAGCACAGGTGTAGGTAGAGAAGTTAAGGATATCTCATATTTAGAATGAGGCAGTGCTACAGAGATGTCCTCTGTGTTTGAAGTTCTAGGAGTACACACTGGCTTTGCCTTCTTCTGCATTCTGGAATGATGCAAGTTGCTTAGTGACTCCAAGTTTTATTTTTAAAACTAAGATAGTTTAAATTAATTGTAGAATAGGCAAGGGTATCAGAGTAGCAATTATAGAAGAGATGGCCATGCAAATGCAAATCATTTTCTTATAAAATGTTTTCAAAAGTAATAGTTGGTAAAAATCAAATTTTACAAATAACTTGCTCTGACTGGCTTTAAAATGATGGTCAGTGTTAATCTTGGTGGTTTTGGATTGGATAAGAGGTGTCTCCCAAAGCTGATGTGTGAGACAATGGAGCAATGTTCAGAAGTGAAATGATTAGATTGTGAGGTATGGCCTAATCAGTTAATCCACTGAGACAGATTAACTGAATGTAACTAGAGGCAGTAAGGGCGTGACTGGAGGTGATGGGTCATCAGGGGCATGCCTTTATGGTGAGTGGAACCTGCTCTCTGTTTTCTTGTTGCTATGTCCTGAGCTCTTTTCCTCTGCCACATCCTTCTACTGTGATGTTCTGCCTTATCTCAGATCCAGTGCTGTGGAGTCCACCACTTATGAACTGGGAACTATGTGAGCCCAAATCAACTTTTTCTCCTCTATGTTGTTCTTTTTTTTTAATTTTTTTTATTGGTTGTTCACAACATTACAAAGCTCTTGACATATCATATTTCATACATTAGATTGAAGTGGGTTATGAACTCTCAATTTTACCCCAAATGCAGATTGCAGAATCACGTCGGTTACACATCCACAATTTTACATAATGCTCTATTAGTAATTGTTGTTCTTGTCATGTCTTTTGGTTATAGTGATGAAAAAGCTAAATAAAATACTTGTCAACTAGTCAATGCCACTTAGCTGATAACTGTTGATTGACTTTTCAGATAAAAATGAGCGAGTTTTACAAACATAAATTAAACTTATGTATTTGGTGATATAGCAGATATTCTGAATGCTTCTTGATCGGAATGATCATAAATGCACATTAAAATTATACATGTGTATATATGTAGATACACAAACATGTAAAATCATTTCATCTACTATATAATATTGAATTCATATTAATATCTGTATATGTCATGTTCCTATCCACAGATATACAAAGTGTATAAATCAGTAGCAATATGTGTATATGTGATGTACATATGTACAAATATATAAAAAATATATTATACACACATAGATATGGCAAATGTAATTACCTAGGTATATAACAACTCTCTAGACATATGTACATACCATATATAGGCATTTTATCTATATTTACAGATACGTACACATACTTCATTACTTATCTGACACATAAAGAAAGATGCAAAGATGAGAATGATAGGAGAATAGACTCTTTGGAGGACAATTTTTGGTCCTGGATTCTGCCAAATTCTGGAAAGTTTGTGCTTCTTGTGTTGATTCTTGCATGGAATTCAGGGAAGGACAGGAAGTAAAATGTAGGATGAGAAAAATCTAATAGGAAATTCAATTTTAGAAGTGGGATCTGTGAAGAGCTGCAGACTTAGTCTATAAAACAATGAGAAATAAAGTCAAGTTTGAAAATATGAGCAAGCAACAGGAAAGCATAAAGTATTACCAAGCATATTTGAGAATGAGCTACAGACTTTTAGAAATAGTAGATAGATATATTTTATATACATATATATGTCAATAATAATTTATCAAATAACTAGATAAATAAGTACAATGAATATTAATAATAAATAATATGTATTATAAGCCAAGAAACGTTCACAGATAATTGATAATTCAGATAGTTTTTAAAAATCTCTATATCAATTATTGAAATTAATAAGAAAGTATAACAAGGTTGCTTAATACAAAATTGACACAAAAGTATAATAAATCATATTGGATACCAACAATGTGTTAGAGAAAATACTTGAAATATAAAATATTTCAATTAAATAATATCAAAAAACAGTGCAACTGGGAATAAATCTAAACCCCCCCAAGAAGATTTTTTTTAAATAAGTATAAGTTTTTTATTGAAATACACTGCAAAAATTTACTCAGATCAAAATACATTCAATGTTTATGGACCGGAATACTCAGTAACATGAAAGATGTATTCTTCCTGTGTCCAATCCAGTTCCAACCAAAATTTCAACAAATGTTTTATGAAATTTCAGAAGCTGAATCTGAAATTTGCATTAAAGACTAAACAATCAAGATTAGTTTAAATGTTTTCGAGAAAGAACAAGGTAGATAGAATGAAGTTAAAGGAAGGTATCAAGATTAATTATAAAACTAAGATATTAAGATGGTGTACTGACACTGTGCTAAACAAATATTCAAATGAGACAAGAAAGCTCAGAACAAAGGCATGCATATATGAAAGTTTGATTTATGACAACGTAGACATTATAGAACAAAATGGTAAGAATATGTTTTTTAATTTATTTTTAATAAATTATCCTGAGACAATTGGTTACTCATAAAAAAAGAAATTGAATCCATAACTCATATATGCACAAAAATTAATTCTAGGTGGATTAAAGACTTAAATATAAATAGCAAACTATAAAAATGTTAAAAGACAAACTGGAAAACATATTTATTATACATATAGCGTACACAGCCTTACTATCTACAAGTCATTAAGTAAAAGACAAACAACCCATTGGAAAATTGGGCAAAAGAGTAAATAGGCATTTCATAGAAGGAGAAACACAATGTGTTCTTAATTATGTGAGGAAAAAAAGTGTTTTCCACCAGTTTAGTATTCAGGAAAATTCAAATTAGAACCATATCTATATCTTTCACGTGTCTGAGATTGAAGAGCAAATTGAAAGTTAGTGTTCATATTGGCTAGCATGTGTGTTAAAAAAACTCTCATTTATCCTTGAGATGTGTATAATTGGTACAACTATTTGGAAACAGTTTGTTATCACCTACTAAAATTTGACATTTGCATATCCCCCTTATCAGCAGATACACTTTGTATGTGCCTTAAAGAAATTCTTACTTGGGATTGTATTTCCCTAAGTTTATAGTAGCATTGTTTAATATAATAAAAATATGTATAGTAAAAATGTCCATCAAGAATAAAATAGATATAAACATTTATAATATTGTAAAGTAGAATATTTATGTACTAGTACAGTATTAAATTTCAGCTATATAAATTACAGTATATAAACTCTAAAGAAAAAGTTTCAAACTAATGTAGGCACAGAATACATGCAATAAAATTATATTTATATACATTTCAATCTGAATAAAACTAAATTCTGGATTATTTATTATTTACCACACATGTATTAAAACAAAAAAGCAAAAATAGTATTTAGAAAAAATAAAATTGCTAGACAAAGGGGAATAGAATAAAAGATTTTTATTACTAGCTATGATCTTTTTCTTTACCTTATGTAACAACTAAATTGAAATTCATATCATTATTGTTCTTTATATTCAAATACAAATGTTTATATACCATCAGGTATATATTTCTTAATAAAGAATAACATGTCATTTATTTATTATTTTACTTCTACATTAATTTAACAGGTAATGACTGAATGCCTATAATCTGCCATTTCATGGATGTTAAATTGAATAGACAAGTACTGTTACTTCCAAAAGCTAAATAACTCATTAGGTTATAGGTAAGCATACCAGAAACAGTGATATGGTAGCATCACATTGTTGCATGATAAATTCACAGAGACAGGACATTTAAACTGATCTGGGATCTGAGGTTTAGTGAGATCACAGAAGACTTCTTACAGGTATGACAGCTGAATTGAGCATTGAAGCCTGCAGGAGATGGTGTTAACAAGAACAACCCCAAGAAATGCATTCCAGGAGGAGCAAAAATTCTACTAGGAAGAAAATATTCTAGAGAGAACAAGAATTTTGAAGAACTAGATGAAGCTGGCAATTTTATGGCATTTGACATTGAATTGTCATTTGGAAGGAAAAAAAAAATAGAATCTGGATGGAAGGAGAAGGTGGGAGGCACTTAGCCGTCAGAAGACAGCCTCTGTGTATTAGTCAGTTTTGCCCTGACCATAATACCTGATAAGAACAACTTAGAGGAGGAAAGATTTATTTTTGACTTATGATTTCAGAAGACTTGGTCCATAGTCAGCTGGGTTCATTTCTTTAGACTTGAAGTGAGGCTGAAAATCATGGTAAAAGAGCATGGAGGAGGAAAGCTGTTCAGCTAATGGCAACTAGGAAGCAGAGAGGGAGTGGGGCAGGGAAGAAAAAGAGAGCAAGAAGCCATGGAAAAAAATAAACCTTACTGGGTACATCCTCACTAATGAAATTCCTCCAACTGGGTCTCATCTCCCAATAGTCCGTTCAGCTTTCAATGGATTAATTCATCAAATGGAGCCCTAGTGATCTAATCTTGCCTAAAAGTCTCATATCTCAGCCTTTCTGCAAAAAGACCAAGCTTTCAACCATTGAGCTTTTGGAGAACATTCCAGATTCAAACATAATACTCCTCTTTAAGCACAGTGTATTGCTCTTGGACTAAATGAGAAGCCACCAAGGGGAATGAAAAATTTTATAACTTATTTTTTAAATTGAGGTTCTACCAAGAGAATGGTTCTGGTAACTGGAAAATTCATAAGAAAAGAAGCTTATATTTTTAAATTAAAGCTGGTTAAATATCTTGAAAAAAATGAAAGGACTTTAAAAATTCATTCTATTACTATCTCTTCAGAGAAGAAAAGGTGTTACTCAATGAAATAGAGAAAATTGTATGAAAGAAAAACATGAGTCAGAAAGTTCAGAGAAGACTAATATGAATCAGAAGTAGGCTCATGAGGAAGGCAAGAAGTTAAATTATGAAAAGTATTGTTTTTTAGGTATCACATTTTAAGTGAGATCAACAAATCCTTACGCATCTAATTCACTGAATGGTGATTAGGATATTGAGTATTCTACAATTGAAGAGATGGAGTTTTACTATAGTTAAAGCCAAAAGAATTGAGAAATACTTAACCTAGAAAAAGAGTGAATGTTGAAAAAAAATTGGTCTTCAAATATTTAAAGAATTAGTATGTGCAAGAGGAACTGGGCTTTTCAATCCATCAATCTTGTATTGTTAAGGTGAGATAAATTTTGAAGTAATATAAGGAAGGACTTTCTGATCATAAAAGCAACCTAGTTTTGCATGAGTTTTCTTGCAGTGGTGAAGTCTGCATCAGCAGCAGGAACCAGAAAGATAAGAAGTGGGAATGTTATCCGATTTAATCAATATTAGCATTTCTTCTAAACCAGAGTTTTGTTAACTTGTTTCTCTCTCTCTCTCTCTCTCTCTCTCTCTCTCTCTCTCTCTCTGTGTGTGTATGTGTGTGTGTGTGTGTGTGTGTGTGTGTGTGTTTTCCTCATATTTTATGGGATAAGTTCACAACAGAATATTGCATAATAGAAAATTTTAAACAATATAATTGTTCAAATTAATTAAAAAATTATTATTTATAGAATTATGTGGAAAGAATTAAATATGCATACAAGTTATCTCCTAACTCTTATGGAATGCATATTATGAATAGTAAGATGCAGCAGGGAAGCAAATAGCATTTGAGAGATTCATAATAAAGTTTCAGAACTAAATTACTATAAAGGTCATGGAGTAATTTGTCACTGCTACAAAATCCAAGAAAATGGTTGGGTCACCATTCCTCTTCTTTAGACCCCAGCAGTAACTTTGGCATAATTTAAGAATGTTATATGTAGACATGCAAACCTGATCATTCAGGATTGTAAGAGATTATGGAAGAAGGGGAAAAAAAACTAAAAATGTAAACTCTCTAAGCAATTCATTTAGGATTATAACAGAAAACATCAGGTTCACATACATTAGTTTTTAGGCCCCAACAAATGATATTAGCAACATGAAGGCCTTACTAACAAATTGCATTTAAAAACTACAATCTATGAGTTTCTAGATGAGTGTTCAAAAAGCTAGTGTATAAAAGAAGGTGCAAATTTAGCACATCACAGTAAAGAGATCATGACTCACCTACACTGAAGCCAAATATGCTTGTGCTTTACTTTTCAGAAGCCAAAATTGATTCAATCCAAAATTGATTCATTGTAATAGCCTGAGTTCATGTAAGACTCATGAACTCAGTCTTACCTGAACCCAGGCTATATAATGAAAAGTTCTCATTGATTTGTGGTCCCAAATAGTGAAGTTCCTACTTCCTTCTCTGTCTTCAAATTAAGCAGTGTTGATTTATATTTTATCAAAATGTTAGACGAATGTGCTTAAAGAGTTTTCTCATTATATTTATTATTGCAAACTATTGTGAAGTTTCCTTCTGTGAATACTACACAGCTAGATCTAAATTCTTTGAGATCAGAAACTGCCTGTTGTTCTCACCTCCTATTCCAATTCAGTGCCTAGTAGTGCTTTAGAAATATTGCTATATAGATTAATAAATCAATAAGATGTATAAAAGCAATTGTTAGTTCTATGATTTAGTCCAGTGAAGGCTATGATGAACATTACCAAAAAACATCTTCTAAGTTTCCATATAACAACTTGTTCATTTATTTACCAAATATATACTGAGTACGTGTTGTGCATGTACTATCCTACACAGCTGAAACTCTTAAGTGATTTAAAGAGAAAAGAACAGACAATCAAAATGGCATAAATAAATAATCTGGTATTTATTGATATAAAGGTGATGTTGCAATAGAAATACAAGGGCAAAATGTGGAACAGCAAAAAGGGGTTTCAGAGGATGCAGGCTGAGGAGGCAGCTGATTACAATAATAAATAAGACGAACTCTGAAGTTTTCACTGAGAAGTGACATTGAGTCAAAGATTTGAACACAGCAGTCAAATTGACCATGCAGAATATGTTGTGAAAAAAATGTCTAGACATGAGAAACATTTAGTGCCAAATCCCTCAGATGGATACACATGGTATCTCCAGGAACAGGAGAAGAAAGGCCAATGTTTCTAGACAAGCATGAGCCAGCAGTAGTAGTCTAACATAAGATTCTCAGTCTACCTGGCTGTCACAACAAAATACCAGATTAGATGTCTTAACTAACAGAACTTTATTTTCTCACAATTCTGGAGGCTAGAATTTCCAGACCAGAGTCCAATAGGGTTAATTACTGTTGAAAGTTCTTTTCCTGGCTTGTTGATAGCAGCCTTCTCCCTTGGAGCTCACATACTCTTTCCTTAGTGCCTCGGAACATCTCTCTCTCCTTGTGAGGCTACCAATCCTATTGAGTTAGCAACTCACTTTTAAAACCTCACATAACCCCAATTACCTCTGAAAGTTCCCATTTTCAAATACTGTCACATTGTAAGCTAGGACATCAGCAGATGGATTTTGGGAAGACACAATTCAATCCATACCAGAAATTAAGGAGGTAAAAGTTTGGGATAGATCACACAGAGTTATGTGTATGTAGATCTTGTAAAAACTTAGGCTGATTATCTCTTGAATTTTCCACACAAGAGAATTTTATGATTCTGTGTTATACCAGAACAAAGAATTTTTTTTCTTAATATTACTTCTGGATTTTTACTTAGGGCTGAAATGGTAAGAGACAAAAGTTAAGAAGATATTCAACTTGAGCCTCAAATGTCAGCTTTGAATACTGGTTTTGAATATAATTGGAATAATTTGCCTGAATTTATTAATTGAATTCAATATTACAAACTTAGAAATCAAAATTCCTTTAATTTAACATGCAAATCTATGCAGAAACATGCAAAGTAGGATTCATAAAGCAACTGAAACATATCTTCGGGCTTTCCTGGAGGGTCAAAGCAGGAAAAAAAGAGGCAAGGAACATAAATTCTTTAAGAAGAGGTTTTGTATGACCTAGTGTACCAAAATATGTACTTGGATATATGCTAGTGACCTAGCTAGTTAAGCCAAAAATGGGGTGAGACACTACTCAATTTAATTACACAAATTCCTACTGCATGTTTCTAAAGTATACTAATGGGCTAATAGATAATGTACAAAGATGTCTAATTGCCACTACAGACAAACTAGTCAGCACATATGTGCCAAGAGTTTTTGGCAGAGCATCTTTCCATTTAACCAGAAATTAGCCTGCCCAGTAGAAGAATCTAATTCAATCTTTGTTCAATGTTATTAAGTAAAAATAAGTGCAGCACTTGGAAGTAGTTACAGATATGTACTGGAATTATCATAAAGACTGAGTTAATTGTAAAAGTTTTATAAGCATCTATTATTTCAGTCTTCTGATGATGCAAACTAGCATTATTTTTATTACTATTAGTGATCCATATTGTTTTATTCTAAAACCAGATTTCTATGGTGTAATACATTATTGAACATTCCACTCAGAAGAAATCTATGAGAAAGTACACTCCATATCAGTCTGAACAAGACCTTAAATTCAGCCATCTAACCTTACCATTTTGAAGATGAGGGAGGTAACCTAGAGAGATTAAACAGTAAAATGTTACATCAAGATGATTTGCTCTCTCAGAGATTAATGGCTTCATCCCTAACTATCCATTCAGCTCCAAATCTATTCAAACAAACAAATGAATAATAATTTTGTTGAAAATGACGTCGGCACCACAGGACTGACTCTAAAACATCCTTTTTTGCTTTAAGCTTTACCAATCAAGCACAGATTTCAACCCCAGATGAAAGAAATAACATTTTCTCAAGATGATCAGACCACAAAAATTTCTGTGTGCTAGATAGGTCTGCAAGATATTTTATTGGTTTATTTTTTTAGCTCACCCAAGAAAGGCCACATGACCTTCCATCTTGTTTTAGACACGTATCCTAAGTCAATGTTTCAATCCAAGAGAGAAAGATATTCAACTAAAAGGAAAATAGCATCCATGCATAGATGTCTCTAAAAATGGGGGAATTTCAAAAGCATAGATCTGTGCTCGTTATCTACACTAGATCATATTACCAAGAGAATACTAAAACAATGGCAATAACAAAAGGATACCAATGACTTTCTCTATGGCCCCATGCACCCAGGGTCGTTGTTCTGCTGCAATCAGTGCTTACAGTCACAGTTGTAAGACTGTGACTCCCATAACACTCACATAGCACTGTTATGAGTTACAACCCAAAAGAAATATGAAGCAGAGAAACCAGCAGAGCTGACCCAACAAAGATAGATATAAAATTAGTAGTGAACTGGAGATAACTTTATGCTAGTTGCTAAGGGCAACGTACAACTGATGGATAATGTAATAACGCATATTAAGCCGCACTTACACTAAAGAAGTTCACAACATCATTAATATCTGTAGCAGCAGGGGCACCAAGCTGACTGAGGTAAGCAAAGGTGTTGATGATGGCCATACCTTAGGGAAGGCCTGACCACTTAATGACCTGATAGGATGCATAACACAGAGAAAGGGGAGGGAATGTGATTTCAGCTTCATTTGTTCTGGCTCTTAAAAAATAACCACTGTAAATCCATTTATTTCTACTGCTTCTATATTTTTCGTTTACTTTCTTGCTAAAAGTAAAAGATAGAGCTCTATTTTTATAATCTATGGACTTTCTCATGTCAGCGAGTCTCTTCATATCTAGTAGGTACTGATCACTCATCCCTATACAAGGACCATCTCTTTAATATACCAGTTATTTTAATTTTTAGGGTTTTTTTGTATATTTTTTCCGGACATGTTGAAAATTTACTTGCATTTATCAAATCTTTTTTGATTAATCAAAGTCTGTTTTCTCTTCTACATGGAATGAAGAGGAGACAGGAGAAGAAAGAAAATAGAGCATATGAGTTGTGAAGATCCAAGACAAAAACGTGAAGTGACTATCACCCCTCCTGAAGAGTTGTCTTTCTACACTTCCAGGTTGCCAGCAATGTGGCTAACTGGACCCAATGAAGCCATTTTCTAGGCTAGGTCAGAGCTTTCTTTGTCTATGCCATCTCCCGAAGAGCCACAATAACAGGAAGCTGCTGCTAATTAATGAGGCCTTCTCATAGAGAATACCTTGACTGCAAGGAGTGACTCAATGAGAATAATTTTAGACCTGATGACAGATCCTGTAGTATAGAGCGAAGTCGTACTGAGTGTGGGATATTTAGTTCTCTTAGATAATAGTTTAGCCGGGGGGCAGCTCTTGTAGAGTTAACACAGGAAAATCACAGGACCAGAGTGTCATGAGAATTCTCATGAACCTTAGGCATCACCTAGTCAACTACTCATACTTTGCATTTGAGAATTTGAGTAGCTTGTCCAAAGTCAGACATCCAGGCTTATACAATTACAATGCTCTGAACAATAATGACTTTGGCAACAAGTATTTAAGCCCTCCAAAAATGATGTAAAAAGTCATGGTCTTTGGATTCATGTTGTCTAGGTTTGAATCCTGGTTCCAGCATGTCAGGCTTTCTGACATTCAGCATATGACTTCCTTTCCTACACCTGTTTCCTCACCTGTAAAACTGGACTAATGAAATTATCTAACTCATTGGGCCAATAGATGGGCTATGCAGATTTAATAAAGCAGTAAATATAAAGCACTTATAATAGCCTGGCAAATGATAAGTGGCCAGTAATTTTTAATGCCATTATTTAAGGGAGTGGTAGCAAAATCAGAAGGGGAGGTCAGTACTTATATCATGCTCTCTTCTTGTCTCTTATATTTCCTGTAAGTCTTCCCATTCTCTCTTTCTATCCATTATCATTATGCTGTTCCAAGATTGCAAATTTCAAACTGGTCAAGATGTAGTTTTCACTATGATAAATCCAGTTCCTAAAATAATGCCAGACATTTAGTTAGTGTTTGATAAATACTTACAGAATAAATTCATACTGTGCTTGAAAATTGAAATGATATTGTATGGACCTATATCATATCTCCAGTAACAGATAGTTCTGTGCCTTTTGAAAATTTCCAAGGTTAACATATATATTTATTTCTTTGGTAAATTTTGTTTTTAAATTTATTCCTAAGAAAATTATAAATTTTGTTTTTCTCCCTATTATCTCCAATGGCTGTGTCCAACACTCTTTTATACTTCCTGAAGAAAGTGGTTTTTTGCTTAGCATATAGGAAGGCAAAACGATGTTCCTTCATCACAGCACAAAGCACAGTACTTAGTCATATGCAGAAAATAATATTTTTGATTAATTGAATGAAAATCATTGAAAGTTTAAAGTTCAGGATTAGTGTCTCTTAATCATTTGTCTCTATGAACTTGAATTTATATCTATAAAAATGAAAACATTAGATGATTTGTCTCTAAAACTTCTTTTAGTTCTAAAGATTTTGGACTCTATAACTTGGAGATATAGTTGCTATATAGCTAACATTCTTTAATAAATATACATTTGGTACAGTGGAATTCCACTATAGGAACACTTTCTCTGAAACCTATGGGACCTCATAAACTTTCTCCATTACAATTTTAAATGGGATGTATTGTACCCTAATAGACTATGGATTCCAATTTGCTCTCACCTTAGACTTCCAATATAACTGAAAGTTCTAGAATTAATTACACATTAGAAATGCTTATGAAGTTTAACAAAACATTACACGTAGGATATTTCTGGCAATATTTCATATCCAGAGGAACAGCAGTCTTGTGATTCCTATCAATTTGAGACGTCATATTGAACACTAAAGGCATGTGTTTGCTTATTGGGAATTTTCTTTTATTGGTTGTTCAAAACATTACAAAGCTCATGACATATCATCTTTCATACATTTGATTCAAGTGGGTTATGAATTCCCGTTTTTACCCCAAATACAAGTTGCAGAATCACATCGGTTACATATCCACATTTTTACATAATATCATATTAGTGACTGTTGTATTCTGCTCCCTTTCCTATCCCCTACTATCCCTCCTCCCCTTCCCTCTCATCTTCCCTCTCTACCCCATCTGCTGTTATTCAATTCTCTCCCTTGTTTTTTTTCCCCTTTCCCCTCACATACTCTTATATGTAATTTTGTGTAACAATGAGGGTCTCCTTCCATTTCCATAGTTTTCCTTCTCTCTCCCTTTCTCTCCCCCCACTCGTCTCTGTTTAATGTTAATCTTTTCCTCTTGCTGTTCCTCCCTGTTCTGTTCTTAGTTGCTCTCTTTATATCAAAGAAGACATTTGGCATTTGTTTTTTAAGGATTGGCTAGCTTCACTTAGCATAATCTGCTCTAATGCCATCCATCTCCCTGCAAAATCCATGATTTTGTCATTTTTTACTCCATTGTGTATAAATGCCACATTTTTTTTATCCATTCATCTATTGAAGGGCATCTAGGTTGATTCCAGAGTCTAGCTATTGTGAATTGTGCTGCTATGATCATTGATGTGGCAGTATCCCTATAGTATGCTCTTTTAAGGTCCTCAGGGAATAGACTGAGAAGGGCGATAGCTGGGTCAAATGGTGGTTCCATTCCCAGCTTTCCCAGGAATCTCCATACTGCTTTCCATATTGGCCACACCAATTTGCAATCCCACCAGCAATGTACAAGTGTACCCTTTTCCCCACATCCTCGCCAGCACTTGTTGTTGTTTGACTTCATAATGGCTGCCAATCTTACTGGAGTGAGATGGTATCTTAGGGTGGTTTTGATTTGCATTTCTCTGACTGCTAGAGATGGTGAGCATTTTTTCATGTACTTATTGAATGATTGTATGTCCTCCTCTGAGAATTGTCTGTTCAGGTCCTTGGCCCATTTGTTTATAGGGTTATTTGTTATCTTTGTTGTTTAATTTTTTGAGTTCTTTGTATATTCTGGAAATTAGGGCTCTATCTGAAGTGTGAGGAGTAAAAATTTGTTCCCAGGATGTAGGTTCCCTATTTACCTCTCTTATTGTTTCTCTTGCTGAGAAAAAACTTTTTAGTTTAAGTAAGTCCCATTTGTTTATTCTTGTATTTAACTCTTGGGCTATGGGTGTCCTATTAAGGAATTTGGAGCCCGACCCCACAATATGTAGATCAGAGCCAACTTCTTCTATCAGACACAGAGTCTCTGATTTGATATCTAGCTCCTTGATCCATTTTGAATTAACTTTTGTGCATGGCAAGAGAAAGGGATTCAGCTTCATTTTGTTGCATATGGATTTCCAGTTTTCCCAGCACCATTTGTTGAAGATGCTATCCTTTCTCCATTGCATGCTTTTAGCCCCTTTATCAAATATAAGATAGTTTTAATTTTGTGGATTGGTCTCTGTGTCCTCTATTCTGTACCATTGGTCCACCTGCCTGTTTTAGTACCAGTACCATGCTGTTTTGTTACTATTGCTTTGTAGTACAGTTTGAAATCTGGTATCGCTATACCTCCAGATTCACACTTCCTGCTTAGAATTGCTTTTGCTATTCTGGGTCTTTTGTTTTTCCATATGAATTTCATGATAGCTTTATCTTTTTCTACAAGAAATGAATGTTTTTCAGGAAGTATGGACCTACCTGGCTAGCTCCTTCTTTTTTTCCATATTAAGCTTGCCTATTTCACTCTGGCTCACATACACTCTTACTGCTATCTAGAAGGAATTCAATTTTTTTTGGTCTCTCTGGACCTTATGTATAAAATGGTGACACAATAATAATATTAATGTTATCTATTTTACTAATTTGTTGTAATAATTAAGAGAAAATATAACTTCACATTTACTACCTTAAATTTTAAGTATTGTATGAGTTTTGAATACTCTACTGCTGGTAATTTTTCCTTTTGTGTCAATCCAGTGCTCCAAACAAATCTTAGGATCTTTCAAAACAGGGACCACTTGTTTAATGTGGTGAACCAAGCACTGAAAGAGGTAGCAAAAAACCCTGCTTCAGTCTTGGGTCGACCTAGTAGTCACTTTAATGTGGAGCCTGAAAACTTAAATGAGTCCTTTAGATTTTGTGACATTTTTAAATCTATAAAACAGTGATACAGTTCTGTCAGAATCACACACCTGTGTCAGAATCACAGGTTATAACGTAGGTAAAATACTTTTAAACATAAATTGCTTTTCACATGAAATAGTATTATTACATAGACCTTCTTGTCTAGTTCTTGGTACATATTAGTCACTAAAAAAGAATTTAGCATTATGGATTGCAAGTGAAGAGACTTGTTGGTAGATAAATTTAAGGTCTCAAGAGTCAAACTAAAGCATACATATCAAAATATTTACTGAAAGTGTACTTGAAATATTTACTGAAAGGAATGTCCAGGAATCTGGATCCACATCTGGTGATACAGTGAGTCATGGAACAAGAGGGTAAAGTTTAGAGCTATTTATTATATCTGATATAATTCATTAAGTAGCATTGGAAAATAAAACAGATGCGTGCAAGTGTTTCCATAATTGTAGTGGTTATTACTACAGGTCCTCCAGACTAAGCCATCAGCTGACTGTATTACATCCCCTATCACATTCACCAGAGTTCCATTCATGTTCATCCTTGGCCCTGTAAATCTGAGTCTAAGGTAAACTTATGAAATTCTGGAAGATACCTGATTTGTAGAGTCCAGATAGTATTAAATAGTTTAATGACAAGTAAAGCATCAGGTTTGGTTTGGTTTTGTTTGGACACATAATATTTATTTGGTCAGCTTTCTTTGAAGAAATAATAGACCTTTCTCACTAAATCAGGGAGAAATAAGAAAACTAGAATTGGAAATACCAATGGAGTTTAGATACATTTTGTTTTTTAATCCAAAGAAAAGAGGTTATTTACAATGTACTCACTTATCATTCTATTTTTGGCAAATAAAATTTTCAAGAAAGCATTAGTCCTTGAACGTGAAAGAGAACCAGGAGTAGCAAATTCCATGATAGATTCTGAGTTTCTGTCATAGTCTATTTTATCCTCTCAATAAACACAATACATTAGACTCGGTAATTTATAAAGAAAAGAAATTTATTTATATTTCTGGAGGTTGGGAAATCAAAGACTGAGGGGATTGTGCCAATAAGGAACTTCATACTGTGTCATTGTATGATAGAAAATAGAAGTGCAGAAAGAAGAGAGAGAGAGAGAGAGAGAGAGAGAGAGAGAGAGAGAGAGAAACATGAGAGAGAAAGGAGCCAAACTCATCCTCTTATAAGAAACTGACTTCTAAGATAATGAATCTACTCTCACAATAATGAAGCACTCCAAAAAATAACAGCACTAATCCATTCACAAGGACAACACATTCAAGTCCTCATCACCACTGGAAGATCTCATTTTTTTTTTAATACTGTTACAATGGAAATCAATTTCAGTATGAATTCAGAGGGGGATAAGAATTCAAGTCCTGACAATGTCCTATGACACAGGAAAATTGAAATGATATTGTATTGACCTATAAAAATTTCTGTGTGTAAAATAAGAAATCTCTAGTTAAAAATAAAAGACGTAACAGTGGCACTAGTACAACTCATGGAAGAAGAATAAATGAGCACCAAGGAAATTCTGTCATATCATAGAAAGCTTTTTGATCTACACTAGATCATAATGAGACAATCCATCAAACCAGTTTGGCCACTAATTCTCTTATCCTCAACATGAGCTCCACTGTAAATTAATTCAACACTCATTTTATAAATTTCAGCCTTAGTACTGTTCAGAGTACTGAACCTGACTTTGCCTAAAAGAGCTGCCCCTTCCAGTACCAGTGATGTCTCTAATCAGTCTGCTAATGCAAGCGCCTCCAAATTTTAGTTTCAGCCAATTACTTATAGGAGAGTTGGTGTGGTGCCTTAGTTAAGACTGAATAATAGTGCTGGGGCAGATAATTTAAATCTAAAGCTTCTTAAGCCAGCTGCTTCATTAAGAGGTAAGCCAGTAACTGATATTTTTAATTTAACACTCTTTTCTGGAGATTCTCCATCAATTGGGATATGTGCCAGAGTAATACCCTCATAAAGAAAGAAGTAAAACAGGCTAGAAACAGTGTAGTGAAGAAATAAAAGAAATTGATCCAAGGTTATTTTTCACAATCCAAATGATTCACCTGGTACTCATCCAATACTAAACCTAAATTCACATTCTTTGAAAAAAAAAATAGAAGAAGAAATTAAGAGATTGTAAGAAGGGATATAAGGGTTATGTAAATTCAAGTTGGCAGCAAAATTAGGGGGGGGGGAATGACCAAGAATAGGGCACTGTCTGAAGGTAAGAAGGATAAGGAGAAATCAGAAAATATTTTTGTATATGAGTTTATTATTTGTTTTTTAGATGACTCATATATTAAAAGTATATTGAGGCCACATTGTTATGCTATGAGTCCAGAATAGGGCTGGACACTATAATAGATCCAGATGGAGATAAAACTGATGAAGAGGAAGCAAATCACTAATACAAGATGGGATGCATTAATGTGCTCAGATAAATGCATATAAGCAGAACACATACAATTACCATTCAGAAAACAGAGAGGATAGTGTGAGTAGGTCTTAAAAATTTTTGCTTACATTTTGGCTGAAAGACTTTTCATCATGTTTAATTGATTGCATAGAATACAATTTCTGCTGCATTGTAAGAATTAGCATTTGTTAAATGAAACAGCTGGATCATTTTGTAGACAGTATTCAAAAGAATTTAAATAGTATGGAAATATGATACCAAACAAATCTATTTTAAAAGTTACATAAGAAAGCCCTCCTCTGAGTCAGAAATGTTGTATTCATACTTTCACTCTTTGAGTTCATGTTTCCATTTTGGTTACCATACAAAGTTCTATCGTAATGTAGTATATTTCATGCTTGTTTTTTCTGTCATGAAAATATGAATATGAATTGAAATTTTTGCTTTTATTAGATTTGCTAAATACTTTTCTTTATGCTACTAAATAGGTCAAACGATATTTTAATGTTTATTAAATGTAAAAAGTAAATGTTATTAGAAAGTTTCTTAATGAAATTTGTAGTATTTTTATTTTCACCTAGTATATATATATCATAAAAGAATACAATTTATTGGTAAGATAATAGTGGAATCATTAATAATACTCTTCCTATGCTTTGTTTGCTTTAAGAATGTACATGCTGAGAAAAAAACTGTTCTTATATATAAATAGATGTGACTAGAAGGAGTTTTGTCATGGAAACACCACTTAATTCTTTAAACATTTTCTGAGGTACATGTCAAAAATTACAGTGTGGTCTATTATTATTTCTAATGATCCATCAGCTGACAACTCAATTAGGTCTTTCTTTGATTTTGTTGAATGCAAGGAATGATTCAATAAATGCTTGTTACTAAGTCATTAGTATCTTTTACTTTCTCTGTTTCAGAAAAGGGTTACTAACATGTACTAAAAGACTGTTCATTAGATCTGTTCTTCTTCCATTATGAGCATCTTGTCTGACCTGATAAATACAAAGTTACAAAAAAAATTTAAACTGCTTTTATGTCATCCCATGTTTAAATATGATTTTATTACAAAGTGTGGACCTGAAGATTTATTCCATTCAATTCTTGGAAAATGCCCATCATACAATTTCCAACACAGTGTTTAGACTTCATTGTTTAATTCAATAAATAATTTAATATTCATGCTGATGAAAAGCATCTAACTTCTTAAGTTTTGAAGTTAATAGATAAACAACAGATGTTACATAGGTAAGGCTTGAAACTTTGCCGTAAGTTTGTTCTTGAGCAAAACAATACAATACAGTTTATCTTTCCAGTGCATTCTTGTTTGTTTTCATTAGTATCTCACTGAAGATAGACTTATTCTTAAAGAAAAGTCAGAAGATAAAATAGTCACGGTAGTTAAAATAAAGTTACCACCATTCCCACTGTTCCACACTAAAAAAAAATCTAAATGAAGACATCCAAACACATTCCAAACATTCTAACTTTAATCCTGCATTTCTCCATTAATAGTAATACATATAAAACAGAAAAAACTTAGCATTCTGCACCTCTACATTTAAGTTCACAGATATTCTATAATTCTTAATTATCCCTACCCATAAAGAGAGATAATAATAGAAGAGTGCCAAATGTCAGGTTAACTGAATATACCACCATTGGAATACATGGTTTAATTGTTAAAAATGACTGTACTGTTAATATTCTCCATTGATGGAATGCTTGTAATCTGTAGAGCGCTTCCCCATCAGTTATTTAGGATCCACCCAAGAAATAAACATCCTTCTTGGTGTCCCACAAAGAAGGGATTTGACATTGAACTGGCCATGTCATTGGAAGAACCAAGAAGCCTAATAAGAGATGATGAAGCAACTAAGAGAGAGGCAAAATCTGGGAGCTGCTGTCCACAGTGTGGGAGGGACCAGGCAAAGTGTTAATAGCAGAGATCAAAGAAAAACCATCTGGCAAGAATTGAGACTTAGTGTAGACTCTCCTGCCAGAGATGGAGCCATTGAGGAAAACAATTGGCTTGTATAAATTAGAGCCATGAAGGATCCACAGCCAGATTCTCTGCCTACAGAAAAGAGAAAGAGAAATACCCAGGCCTTATCTCAGCCCAAGGCACTGAATTTTCTAAAACTGCTTCCCTTGGCTGAAATGGTCAGAAAGCAGGGAAGCACAGAACTTGAAGTTTCCTACAGTAAAGAAGAACAGGTAAAAAGTGAAAAATGAATGTTAAAAATCAGTTAATTGACAAACACAACATCTATTTTTATATCATTTGATTCTCAGGATTTCATGAGCTTGTCAATGTATTGCAAGGATTCTTTTGATTATGCTCTTAAAAAAAAAAAAAAAGATGACCATTAGAGTTTAGAAAGTTCCAAATGCTTAGAAGAGACTGGTTTGATTCTCAAATTTGGGATTTTTATTCTAGGGATCTTTCCAGAACAACACAGAATTTGATATACTACCTTACTCTGTGAGATTTAGACTTACTAGTGAAATATGCCTTATGTACATGTGGGTTCAAAATAAGGAAGGTTAACTGTATGACGTGAGCCAAACTGAATTGAATTTGTCAATTAACCATGGAGTTTAGAATAGGGAAAGTTGACTGAATGATGTGAACCAAACTGAATTTGATTTGTCAGTTAACCATATTAAGATTATTCATGCTGCTTGCAAATCAATAACCTAACTATAGCATGAGAAATTAAGTGGATGATAAACATTTGTAGTCTTCAGGAATCTCTTGCCAGAACTTTGTTCGTCTTCTCAGCATAGAAAGTAAAAGCCAGATTTCACTAATGACATTATACTGCTCTGGTATTGTAACTAGGCTCTAGCCACAAAAGTATATTCTCATGAATATTCTCTGAAATAATATTAAGTTGGTTTTCTACAGAGATAGAGTGGGGCCAGTTTCTCTTACAAAGAGTACTGTAGCTCTTCTCTCTGCAGAATAATGTCACAGTCTAGAAGGAAAGAAATAATATCAACTCTAAGAACTGTTAAATCGGCGCCCAGGTGCAACTGAAAGTAAGTGTGAGTACGCATTTGTGCTTGTATGTGAGTGTGTCCTTGTTTGCATGTATTTGTTGTAACATTCTTTGTGATCTTCAATAGCTATAGGCATTATTAAGGTATATTGCAAAGATGCTACATTGGATAACTCTTTTTCTCTTTATCACACATTTCATTCTGACCTGAACAAGGAAACTGATTTTTTCTCCAGGCAAGAAAGAAAGAAAAAGGACACTAATTAGCCATTCCCTCCAAATACTGGCTCACTATGCTGTAGACCCCAGCCAATTTTACACTACATAAAGTGGATCTCAGCTCTGGACTCCCAAGAGTTGTTAAAAGCAGGTATCCATATGGCTCAATATCTTGCCCATCAGAGCATTCTAAAACAGAGAAATGAAATCACTGATGTTTAGAATTATTGTCTGAAACATATTCAGTGTTTCTGCTATTGATAATCAATGGCTGATGCTCAGGTGAGTTTGTGGACAGGGTAACACATACACTGCCACAATTAATTGTGATCTTTCCTGTAGGACTGTAGGAACAGAACCTACAGTCAGAAAAGCCTGAACTCTTATAGACAACAACCCAAAGTTTTCACACTAGTGTTATAGGGCAAGTGATTTTTGTACTCTGGGAAAAAGACTTGAGCATCCCCTATGAGTATGAAACCTGCATGTAATGAAGAGAATTGTGAGGCATGCCTAGTCAATTTCTTGCAAAGTCATCCAAGAATGATTGGTAGTGTCATTGTCAATGATAATAGCATCTTATCTGAAGAACAGAAGGAAGTAAAATTATGAAACACTTGTTTTCCTTTGTAATTAGCAATATTACTTGGGGCTACATAATTTTTTCATTTGCCATGAATGATATAATGTTTTGTGGGCTTTTATAAGTTTGCAGCTAGATTTCACTAAGTGAGAAGAGTCAGCTAGGCTCAGTTGAGTTTATTCTGCATGGATCGAAGCAAATGATTTTTTTGGTATTGGTTTTCTGACAAATCAGTATAAACTTCAGTGACTCAAAACACAATTAATTTATTATTTTACATTTTCTGTGGGTCAGGAGTCTAAGTGTAACTTATCTGGGCCTCTTAGTGCCTCACAGATAGAACTCCCCCTGTCAACCAGTATGAGGATCTCATCTGAAGCTTGGGGTCTGCTCCAAAAGTCACTGACTCTGGGTGCAGTTCATTTGTGGGTGTTGGTGGGTGGATGACTGAGGCTGCTGTTCTTGCTTTCGTTCCTAGAGGCTGCCCTCAGGTTCTTGCTACATGGCCACCTCCTCTTACATCAAGGCTGTTTGCCTTCTTTCAGGTTGGCATGGAGAACTTCTCTGATACTTTACCTTATTTTAAAAAGTTCACCTGGTTAGTTGCAGTAGCTACTTTACTTGCTTGATTAATTGCACTAATTTTAGTGCAATTAATTAGTGCAATTAATGAATGAACTGCTAAGTCACCTAATCAAGTAAGTGGTGTTTCATCCCATTCACTGGTCCCACTGACAGTGGGAAGAAATGACAGGGGTATAGTCACCAAAGGACAGTCATTTGCAAACTAACTTAGGATTCCACCTACCACAATTTTCATTAATTCATTTTGAAATTATATATCTCAATGTTTACAGTTACAGTAAATATTTCAGAAGACGAGATTTTTTTGTTTGTTTTGGGACAGGGGATTGAACCCAGGGGTGCTTAACCACTAAGCCACATCCCCAGCCCTTTTGTATATTTTATTTAGAGACAGGGACTCAAAGAATTACTAAGTGCCTCACTAAATTGCTAAGGCTGGCTTTGAGTTTGCAATCCTTCTGCCTCAGCCTCCCAAACTTCTGGGATTATAGGCATGCACCACCATGCCCAGGTAGGACCAGATATTTAAAATAAAATTTTTGGCTAGGAAATGTATCATGGTTACCTACTAGTTATGAATTTTCTTAAAATTTGAGATTATAAACATGATAATGATATGTGAATATATTAATATAGAAATATAATTTACCAACATATAATGCGTAGCCTGAACTAAGTCAAATATATGCAATATTAAATGCAAGACTAAATGCAAGTTTTCTTCTGTATATTCCAATTTTCTTCATTGATCTCAGAAATCCTGTACCTCTCATTATCATTTTTAATGCATTCATTCTAAAACATAAGAATAGCTCTATTATTTTGAATGTGTGTTTGCCACTTGCTATTCATTGGTTGTAATCATGTTTATCTACAATAAATGATAAATGTGTACATAGATTTAAGTGCAAAGAATAAGGACAAAACCGTAAATTTGACTCAGAGGGTTAAGTCTTAATCAAAGTTTGATATGCACTACATTAACACAGGCCTCAATTTGATCTGTACACATAAGTTTTGTCTGATCATTTGAAAGTATTTCAAATGAAAAATAGAACTAAAATGGCAATTAGCTGCTAGCTAAAAATAATTGTTTTGCATGTCAGTGTTTTTTATGGTATAGTGTGCCTACTCAAATATCACTTATCAAAATGAACAATATTTTTCAACTAATAAGCTTTATGAAATGAAATAAAATGATGCTTTTCTTACAACTTCTAGATTGATCAGGGTCATTGCGGCAGATTTGAAAACAGTAATGTATGAAATATCAGCTTTCCTCTCTTATTATAGTATCTTCATAAGATAAGCAAGAGGGAGAAAGTGATTATTAACTCTGTTCTTTTTAAAAAAAGAGTATGCTGTTTTCAAACAGGCAAAAGAAATTAATTAGCATTTTTTAAATAGACAGTGTTCTTGGAAGGAAATTCAGGTGTCTGAAAATAGTCTTGAACTGCCAAGTGATTTCTTGTCATAGCATGGAATGGTGTGTGTCTCTTTATATACTTTATGGATTCATTTAAACTCTAGTCTGGTTTAATGTGCACTGCCTCCTCATGGAGACTGATGAAAGTTTTACATAAAAGTTTGCCACAGTGGTGATTGCTAAAATGCTACACGGTTGTCCTAAATTAATGGTATTTAAACATTTTCCTCAGTAATTTTACTTCCCAGTTGAAAGGAAGATGCCTTTTAGAGTGTACTTTTTTTTACTCCTTTAAACTAAGTGCTCCTTATAATACAAAACAGCACTCAGTGATCCACGCAGGCTTCCATTTATAATATTAATAGAAGACATGTGCCATGCTAATCCATCTCATTAATATTAAAGAAAGGACTCCAAGATTGGTGAGCACTTAATCATTTGCAATTAGCACCTAACTGTTAATTCTATGGAGGGCTCTTAGGGAGAGAAGCAGAAGAAGTAGCTCCTGTTTGCTAAATGTTAGTTATTTAACTTAGAGTATTTAATTCTGGGGAAACTCAGTAATTAGAACAATTCATGTAGCTAGACAAGTTTAATTGATCAGTGAAAAATAAAAGAGTCCCCAACTGAGAGCAACCACAAGATATACATTTTGAAAATGTCCAGGACATAACCATTTTGTTAATTTATTTTACTAGGTTTTATGTACTTCTAGGCCAATGGATTTGGCATCTGAGCAGAGGTGAATAAAATTCCAGCTCAGGCTACCTCAATACAGATCCCCAAATCCAATTAGCAGAATGGGCAGGTTGTCTGGTTTGGCTCCAACTAGAGCAGCTTGCTTCCTCAATGTCAACTCAACCTGAAGAAAAAAAACATGAATGCCTGCGAGGTTCCTACTTAAAGGCCAAAAAAAAGAGCTCCAAGACCAAGGAGAAGAGCCCTATGCCAAAGATTTTGAGCTAAGACAAACAACGCTGTGATGAGACCCCTCTGCTTTTATTCCACATTTATACTGCCATGCAGTGCCCTCTCTCTCCCAACTTTGAAACCTCCTTCTTCTGTTGGGCCAAATTCTCTTATCAACCATATGTTGAAAAGATCATGGAAGAATCCAAGGCTTTGGGAGACTCTTTTACAAAGCTCTGAAGGGAAATTGTCCACTCCCAAATCCAAGGCTTTGGGAAACTCTATTACAAAGCTCTGAAGGGCAGACATGCTTGAAGATAAGAGATCTCTATTTATTTGTACCATTCATTGACCCCAATTCTTCTTAAAGCTGCTTCTAGCACCATTTTTTTAAAAAAAATAGCAAAAAGCTGAGGTTGGCAGAGACTTTTACAGAGCAGCAGGACTCCATGGAATGAGCTGAAGACAGACCTGTCCATCCCTTCTGTTAATGTCATTTGCTCAATTAGTAATGATGGAGTGCCCCCAGGACACACCACACCAAATGTTGACTGTGGCAACCTTTAACACCAGTTCCACTGCCAAGTCTAGCAAATTAACCAGATTTAACTAAGCACAATTCCGACAGTTTCTAATTACTGTGATAATCAAGGCATTTTTGAGTCTCTATTTAAAATTTTCAAAAAATTCCTTCTTGCTCTCTCACAATCTTACCCCTACACTTTCTCACTGTGCCAAGTGTTATCACTGCTCTTCTTCCTCTCTGTGTATTTGTTGGTGAGATAGCCATCCTCTTCTTAAACTTAAACTTGCCATTCCCTAGAAGCATGACTCTACTTCTATTCACATTTGATAACAAGGCCATCTGCTACCTTAGCCAAATGTTAGGCTCTTATTTTACAGCAGCTCTCCAGATGTGTGCAGGCACTGCAGCTGCGTAGCCATTACATATGGCATGGAGAAATCTGTTTTCAGCATTCTGTCTTACAATACACCCTAATCCTTACCAGCTGTATCGACGTGCTTTAGCCTTTAAGGATTTGGATGAAAGGACATGGGTAAAGCAACAACAGTCATCACCATCACAGGCATACCAGCCATAAGGCTCCCTCATGGCATAGGATAGCCCAGAAGCAACACTCCAAATAGGCCCTGTTGGAGGACTAAGTTCAACTTCCAATAAGTAGTATTATATCTGGTATCTAAAAATAGACTCAATACGTGGTAAATCACAGGCATCATGTTTTGAGATCCCAGACTCTTCTGGAGACACACTAGGAGAGCTCATTCATTACAAGAACTGGTTTAGAGACTCCTTGAGAAAGCCTATGATTAAGAACAATATATATGGGTAAAATGTAGAAACTGACAGATTATGGATTCAATTTTATTTCTGTAACCTACCTGCAAATTTACCTGGACAAGCTCTTGAAACTATTTGAAGCAGTTTCCTCATCTGTACAATCAGAATAATAATAATTATCACATCTTACAATTCTGTGAGAGTTGCCTGACACCCTATATTTAACATTGTGCTTGATATATTATGAATCACCAATAAATGACAAAGATCAAAATTGCTATTATTTTAGGTAACACTTAGGTGTTTTTCATTATTGTTTTCCTTATCATTTAGTGAACCCTGAAATATTTTGTTGGATATTCTTTAAAAAGAAAAGACAGGTAATAACTAGATTTCAAAACACACACCCCCTCACTAGCTATAACATAAAAGAAACAAATATATCAATCTAATCAATAAGTAAGGAAAGGTTTCAGTAAGCATGACTTGTCTTGTGTGAGCCACTGTAAGGAAATCCGGGATGAAACCTCAGCATGTATAAATTTTCTCACTTTATTATATTTTTGTGTCTAGTGTCTCTCAAAAAGTTCAGGAGGCCATAATTCAGTCACAGTACATATGTGGAAAAATTAATAACATTAAGATGTCTTTTTGCCTCCTAATATTTTATATAAAGAAGATAAAACAATGAAAAAAAGATATAGAAATCAGATTTTAAATTCAAGTTTAACTGATAAAGACTGTAAGTTATTAAACAACTTATTTAATTTCTCTAGGTCCCAGTTACTTCATCCATTAAATGAGAAGGAAATACCTAATTTACTTACAATGGTTATGTTAAAAGAAAAATAATTCTCTTAAAATGCCTAGCTAGTTTATTGGAACATAATAGTGCTCACTAAAGGATAGCTCTTGTTACCACAATCAATATTGATAATAACTCTACCAGTTTTCTTCTGTTGTATAAATTAGCACCTTAAAATAATGCCTACAGTTCTTTAAGTCAGAAATCCAGGCTTGCAGTGACTAAGTTCTTTTCTCAGAGTTTTAGAAGACTAAAATAAAGCATCATGTGGGCTGTGTTATAACTTAGAACTAAGGATTCTTTCTCAGTTCATGTGGTTGCAGCAGAACTCAATTCCTTGTTGTAAAAGCACAGTCTCCATTCCCTTGCTGGTTTTCAATCTGAAGCTTATTGTAGGTCCTGGAGGCCACCTGCATTTCTTGACACACAGCCTCCTCCATCTTCACAGCCAGCAATGGAAAATCATGTTTCCATTAAATTCCTCTTTGCCAGGAAGAACCTCATCCTTCTTATAGGCTTGACTGACTAGACTAGACCCATGAGCACAGTTTCTTTTCCTGAGTCAACTGACTTGAGACCTTAGTCATATCTGCAAAAATCCCTTCCAGTAGCACATAGATCAGCAATTGATGGAATAACCAGGAAAAGGTATGTGCGCAGTAGGTGGGAGAAATATTGAGGAATGTCTTTGAATTCAGCCTTCCACAGTAATGTGGAGATAAATATTATCCATAGTTTTTTACCTTTGATGAAACTGAGATTCCAAAGTCTAATCAGCTTGCTCAAGAAGCTTCATCTAAGAAATATTGCTTATTACAAAGTCTCCCAGGGATATTGGCAATGTTAGGAGACATTTTGGGTTGTCATAAGATGGGGAGAAGCCTAAAAACTTTTAGCTTACCCAGGTTAAAATTCTATTAATACACAAAAAGAAAAGGACAGACTCTGGGGATCTGTGGCAGTGTCTACTAAAATTATGCTCATTTAGGCCAAGTAGCTCCCTAGGGATACAACCAACTACAGTGGGAATGGTCCTTCCGAGCTTCTATGTCCCCAATTATGTGCCAGTAAAAAATTTGCACTTTGGTGTAGCATTTCTCAAATTCAGCAGGTTAGTCCAGATAAGTCTTCACTTTGGGGGCTATGCAGCCCATGACAGGATTTTTAATATCCCCAAGTTGCATGAGACACAAATCTCACCTGGTAAAGAATTAAATCATGTCAGTTGAGAACTATGGCTTTAGAAAGCAGAATCAAGACTCCCTCAGTTCTTTTCTTTGGCCTGAAGGCAGATAGGATGTCTACACCCAAACCAGCCATCATGGACCATATGAGGACACCCTTGGTAAGGATGCTGCAGCCAGTGTTCAGGATCCCAGTCCCTGACAGCACTACCTGGAGTCCTGACCTCTGCACTTCTACTAGAAATGAAAATGACAGTCCACCTTGTTTAAGTCACCATATCCTGGACTTCTCTGTTAGTGCATCTGTATTTATATTCGAACTAATCCACACTTACTGAGAAAGTCACTTTGGTAGAGCCGGTAAGTGTTACACATATTGCCTGTTACCTTAAAATCTTAGAGCTCTGTTTCCTTTTTGTTATCCAGAACATTATCCTTACAATATAGCTTTTCCCCAAAGAGGAAATACTTACAATGAGAAGCTGCAGTTGATTCTTCAGTAAATACATACTTTGTTTGACCATGTTCTAACAACCCAAATGGAGGTTTCCGTTGTAAACATTTGTTTCACAAGCAAACACATCCAAATTGAAATGTTTCTTTTCATTGTTGTAGGGAAATATCCATTTGCTTTCAGGCCATTAGGGACTGCTGACTGCTTTTGTAAATGTTCCCACAGACTGCTGGCCAGTCTGAGTCTATCTCTCACCTGCTGCCCAGGAGTTTCCTGATGGCCAGGAACTCCTGAGAGACCTGCCCAGGAGTTCAGTGGTTGCCTATTGAAAGCGATCACCAAAAGACTCCTGTGTTGGAGACAATCAAGATTGATTTTTTTTTCTTTTTTATCAAAGCAATTTGTTGTTCCAGTGCCTGCATTATATTACTTGGCTATACTAAACATAAATGAGAAGAATCTATATTAATGCTTTTAAATCATTCATCAATATTTTATTAAATATTATAGTGATCCTAAGATATTGCCTTCCTAACATTTGTTAGTTTTCTGCTCTAGCAATCATTTTCTTTTTTGATTTTTCATTTTTTAAAACATTTTTTTAAGTTATGATGAAAGATCATGGGTAAAATAAGTTTAGATATATTTACATCTATTGACACTTGAGGTTGTCTGCATGTGAGAGCCCCAAGAACAAGCAGACCATATGTGTGAATGTGTGTGTGCTTGTACTTTTAAAACATGTACATTTTAAGTGCATTGCATATATATAAATATATATTATATTTTAAGCACATTGTATATATATATATATATATATATATATATATATATATATATATATATATATATATATAGAGAGAGAGAGAGAGAGAGAGAGAGAGAGAGAGATGAATAAGAGAAAGTCTGATGGTTCCTAGTGCTCTGGGAACATTTACTCAGACAAAGATTGTTACAAGTTAAGACAATGCGCTGGGGATGTGGCTCAATGGTTAAATGAACAATGGTCACAGAAGCATCTTAGTCCTCTGCCTATTAGTGGATGGTGGCAAACTAGTCAATAGGAATTTCTTTTGTTAAAGAGTAAATACAAGTAGGCAAGCATTTCACAGCGTGCTACATTCTGAATAAACCCACTGAACATCCCTTTCTTCTTCTTTTTATTTTGTATGAGTCAGTAATGTCACTTTTATTGATAACAATTAAAATAATTATTCACACTTTTGGGTTGCTTACCATGTCAGGGCTTTAGCTAAGTTCGAGTCTTATAAGTATTGTCCCATTTAATCCTCATGACAACTTGAAATGTAAGAGCTATGATTATCTTCAGTTTCTTTAAGAGAAAATTAACGCTTAGAGCAGCTGATGAACTAGTCCAAATCACGAAACACATGAAATGATTTTTCAGTGATGTAGGAAAGAATAATGGGGCTCAAAGGAAGAAGCCATCTAGTCTTCAGGAAAGAACAGATACATCAATAATCAAGATGATATCAACATTAATTTGAAAACTCAAAAAGGAAATTATAGAAATTTCTGCACTGACTAGTTCCATTATCTTTAGACTTTCTAGAGGAAGATGCTCTTCAAGAAATTTTATCTATATCACTCCTGCAAAATTAGTCTATTTTTTCTCCATGGAGAAGACAGAGTATAAGAAATCAATATATGTCACAGAATGTCTTTTTAAGTACTGGGGACCAAAGAAAGTAGAGCAAATCATATTCCATACTTTCATAATTATGTCAAAATGAATCTTAATGGTATGGATAGCTAAAAAGAACCAATAATAATTTTTTAAAAAGAGGCAAAAATAAAGACACTCTTGAAGGAACACTTTATTAAGATTCATCACTGAAGGGACTGTATATCCTGCTGTCCTGTGTTTTAAGTCATTTTTAAAATAAATTACCACAAAGCCCAAATCAAGGAAGTATCTTTTTTGACAATGTATGCAAATTCAAAAATGATATGTATTTAACATCCATCTTAGTCTGTCTCTTCCAAAACAAAACAGAAATTTAGAAAATTTGGAAATCATAATAGCTAGTATTTGTTTGGCATTTGCTATATAGCAGGTCTTGCATTCATTTTATCATTAAAACTTCATAACTTAGTGTTAGTTGGAACTGTTACTCTCCTTGAACTGTGAAGAAACTGAGACCTGCAAAGGGAGTTTGTATGCATGAGATTTCCCCAAGATTACATGGCTAGTAAATGGCAGAACTGGGTTTCAAATCAAGCTGTTTTAGAAAAATAAATACTGACACATTTAAAATATGCTATGTAATAATGCTTAAAAAAGAATAAAAATTTGTGAAATTCTGTGGATAAACAGAGGTACCATAAAGTAAGTGAACAATGTGTCCTAAATATAGTCCTTAGAGTGGCACATGGCTCCCCAGATTCTTAGACCTTGGCATTGAGATGACTAATGGAGAATCTCAATTGAAGAATACAAGGGCAAAGGCATATTAGACCTTATTCATTCATTCATTTTTCATTTAATATTTTGCAAGTTCAGGACCATCATTTATCTGGCTCTCTACCTTACTCAAAGTCAGGGTTTTTGGAGGCGAATGAACCTAGTTACTATAGATCTCTTCTCTTACCTCACTTTTATTAGTCAATTTTACTTAGATAACTTAATATCTTCTCAAGAGGCTCCAAGGGCCTAAGTGGAGTTATCACTGGTACATATGCTTCAACCTTCGACCTTGGTTCTACAACTTCCTATAAAAATGTGAACAAGATTCCTAATCCTCATGACCCTCAGATTTGACAGGTGTGAGTGCTATTGTGAAAATAAAAATGAAATCATCAGGTTCAAGGCACCCCTCATGTAATGAAGTCCATAATGTTTAGGGGTATGATCACTACCAGAAGTAGTAATCAAGCTATAAATTTCATTTGTACCCCCAATGTATTCTGTATGAACAAATTCTGTAGCCCTGGGAGCTTTTGGTGAATATTAAATTAAGATCAACTTGCTACAGTATCTAACAATATTTCCTCAGTCATTATTGTTAGTAAAACAAAAGTTCTGAAATCCAGCCCATGATTGTGATTTTTTCCTGTCTTCTGGCTAAATAGAAGTTTTGTGATGATACTCCTTGTAGTGGGGTTTGACCTGCGTGTTTCTCTTCTGAATAATCACAGTGTGGAGGGGGAGGGAATTAAACATGATGAATGACAAATCTATGATTTGAGTCTCTATCCTGCTGTCAAGTTGTGATTCCCCACCTTTATATGTCTGAAATTGTTATTTAGTGAGGTTTGAACTGACTTCTTTTTACTCTTTATCAGAGTGGGTGTGATCTCTAACCATATTTCTGCAAAGAAGAAAAAATTAACACACTCAGATCCCGGGAAGATGTTCAATTATTTCCATTGTGTTTTCTGAATGAACATATTATTTCTTAATGGGCCTAACACTACAAGTAATTCAAAGAGAAAACATAAATGCAGACATCCAACAGGTGACTCTTCTGGTAGCACTACATGAAAGGTGATGTAGTTTAAAATACTGTGATTGTTTAGCTCGGCTTTGAAAATTAGGACAAAAAAAAAGGAATCTTTCCATTCTGACAGTCACTGGAGCAATCGCTCCAGGTGTCTTTTATACCATAAGGGGAGGTGTGGCAGGACAAGGCCAAAGTTGGGCAGGTCTCTTGTACAAAGAATGTGTTGTCAGCCTGGAATCTCAAATAGAAGAGCAAAGAAAAGGCAGTAGAATGCAGACTTGGCCAATTTAAAGCTATTTTATTTCCAAGCATCTTTCTCTACTCCCAGATGTCAATCTTAGACTGGCTGAGTGTGAGAAAATACATTAACATAGTAGTTAAGAATAAGTGCTTTGGGCTGGGCATGGTGGCACATGCCTGTTATCCCAGCAGCTTGGTAGGCTGAGGCAGGAGTATCATGAGTTCAAAGCCAGCCTCAGCAACTTAATAAGGTCCTAAGCAACTTAATGAGACCAGATAAAATATCTCAAATAAAATATAAAAACAAAGGAGGGAATGCGCTGGGGATGTGGCTTAATGGTTAAATGCTCCAGGGTTCAATCCCTGATACCAAAAACTGAAAAGGAATATGTAATTTGGAATATAAATCTTTGGATTTGGTTCCCAGACTACCACTTAATAGCTATTTGACCTTTGAAGATTTATGCATTCTCTTTATACCTAAGTTTTATCATTTACAAAATAAGAACACTATATCACCTACTCACAAAGCTCTTACAAGGATTAAATGATGTAGTACACACAAAAGTGAACAAGTACCTGGCATGTTGTAAGCATATTAGCAAACATATGTAAGCTAAGAAATATTAGCTATTGTTTTCCTGAATCTGATGGAGATATATATATATATATATATATATATAAATATATATATATATATATATATATATATATATATTTCAACATTGTTTGCCTGTTTGGAATGCCTGCTACTTTCAGTATCCAGGTGATTGTTTTTATGGAGACACTGAAGGGAAATGTGTTTTAAGGCTGAGAAAAGATTACAGTTCAGGAATATATATATCTATATCTATATATAGATATAGATATAGATATTTTTTTCAAGAATATATATATGCATATAATCAGAAATGGTTATAGATAGGATAATGAATCACTTGCTTTTGTCAAATAATAAAATAATCTGGAATATGTCTCTGCTACTTTTTTTTTGTCAGCTCAAACACCCTCATAATTAGCCTGATTATTTCCATCTAGTGATCCACCCATGCCTAGATACAAGGTTTTTGTGCTTTGGGGGTTGGTTGTTATTATTATTATTATTATTATTATTATTATTATTATTATTATTATTATTTGCAGTGATGGGAATTGAACTCAGGTCTGTGTATATGTGAGGCATGTGCTCTGCTGCTAAAATGTCAAACTTTAGGTTTGATGGCTGTACTTGTGCCTTCTAAGAGATGCTAGGTTTAGTTTAAACTGTAGTTTACTAAGAATGGTGCTAGGGTAAACCATCAAAATACAGGAATGAAAAGAGCAGAGAGTAACTCATGAACATATTTTGGAACAATATGTTCAGGAAATTACTGCTAATTGCTCATCTTTTGAACTTGAGATAGTCAGTGGACCACAGTGAGTTTCATTCATAAAGCAAAATTTTCTTCTTCTATGAAATTTTACTGTCTTATACAAGCCCAGTTTTTCTTCTTCTCAATTCTCTAGTTCAAAGTGATAGAACTATAAACACAGATAACGTCAATATTGATGTTATATTAGATTGACATGTTTGATTTACAAACAAATACACACACAAAAAAAATGAAGTGCCGAACAAGATAGATTTTTATTTTTTTCTCACCGAAGTTGCAAGGTAAAGCAATACAAAGTGGATGGGGCAACTCCTATGTCTGAAACACAGGGTTTCAAAGCTTCTCCAGGAGTTGCCTTTTTTTTTTTTTTTTTTTTTTTTTTTTTTTTTTTTTTTTTAGTCAGCAGGAGGAGAGGAAGAGTTCATGGTAAGTCCATTTAAGAGATAATTAAGAAGTTGCTTGTATTAGTTATGCACTCAACATATTGATCAGAAAGGTCAAACCTAGATGCAAAAGAGGACAGGAAATACTCTATATATTCCACCACTAAATAATGAAATGAAGAATAGATATAGAAGGGTTCATCTGCAAGGAGTATAGCAAGCCTAAGACATGGTATCTCTGACTCTCTTACGTGCATAGTCATGTCAATGACTGGTAGTGAAAGTTTCATGGCCATTTCAGAAGGAGTCTATCTCAGTATTTTTTTTTTTTAAGTACCAGGAATTAAACCTGGGGCACTCAACCACTGAGCGCACCCCCAGCCCCTGTCCCCATTTTTTGATATATATTTGTAGTTGTAGAAGGGCACAATACCTTTGTTTTATTTATTTATTTTTATGTAGTACTGGGAATGGAACCAGTGCCTCACACATGCTAGGCAAGCACTGTACTTCTGAGCTACATTCCCAGCCCCAGCTCCAGCCCTTTTTAATTTTCATATTGAGAAAGAGTCTTGCTAAATTGCTGAGGCTGGCCTAGAATTTGTGATTCTCTTGCCTCAGCCTCTGAGTTGCTGGGATTACAGGCTTGGGCCACCACACCTGGCTTGTCTCAAGTTTTTTATTGATCATTGTTGTATTTATCAAACTTGTATTTCTCTTATTATAATTGTTGCTTTGCCCTCCTATTTCTGTATGAACAATGTCCCCAGAATTGTGCAATGCAGCAACATTGAAATTGTTTTGTTTTTATTAAATTGCGCTTTACTTTTAAGTTCACAAGTTACACTGAGTGGTTCAATGAAATATGTTAATGCCTTGGGGGAAGAGAGGTGAGGATGGTGTTGAGATGGAGTTGATTTCTACTGTATGAGGATTCTCATGAGAAATGTCTCCTAGGCCTCAGTGGTGGGCAAATCTTCATTTTGACAACTACTTGTTTTTTTTTTTTTTTTTTTTTTAGGTGTAGTGGACACAACACAATGCCTTTATTTTTATGTGGTGCTGAGGATCAGACAACTACTTTTTTTGATAGAAGAAAAAAACATGAATCATATAACTGTTTATTTTGGTTACTAGAATACTCAGAATGTACTTCCCAGCCCACTTTCATGAATTTATGGGATTGGTATGTTAAATTTTTTTCTCTTATTATCCTAGATTATTTTCCTTCACTCTGACTTATTTAAATTTTTATGTTTACATCCCACCTGTAACAATATCTGTATATAAACATAAACAAATGCTAGAAATGTCATTATTCAATTATATAATTGTTATAAGCATCTACTATACAAGGTTTACAAAATTTGACACATCTTATGGTAAATTTTACTTTAACTTGAAGCATCTTTAATTTCTAATATGAAAGAAAATGTATTAATAAGTTTGATTATTCCCTTATAAAAGACATGAATGTAAAACTGCAAGTTGGCAAATTGAGAATGTAAGTATGGTTTGAAACAATAGCTATCAATTTATCTAATGCTTAATTAGGAAAATGTAATGCTTACGTGTGGCACTATATCTCCAATAGATCTGCAAACTAAAAAGGATTTTGCTTATGATAGAAAACCAAAATGCCCATAGTGACTCTAACTTTTTTTTTTTCATCATAAGGGTAAAAAGATGAATCACTTTGGAGATAAAACTTGTGGCTCACCATGCAAGTTTTAACACCTTTCCTGTGATTACCTATACTTGTGGCAGAAAAATCTTTTTGGACCCTATAGGTCTTTGCTATGGTTAAAGTCAATCAGGACTTTTTGGAATGGTGGGTAATCAATTTAGCCTGATTAAATGCAGTTCCCATCTTAAATTATGCAAAATGTAAGGACCCACGGGTCGAAACTGAGGTAGAATTGAGACCCTTAGGCATTCTAACAGTTAAGCCATGGAGGGCTATGGAGACTGCTATGGGAATGTGATTCTTAGCTGAATTGCTTTGAATAATTCTCCTTGCTTAAAAGCAAATGATGATGCATGCTGCTAAAGTCCAAAGAAGAAAAATAGTTTAATGATTTAGATTATGAACATCAGTATGAAAAAACCTGAAATGTAAAGCCCCTTCAGTCGATAACAGGACAGTTTTGTAAACCACTTAAGGCTGTGATAAAATCCTACTTGACTGGCCCACGAGCAGATGTGACAAGTTGAATTTATTTCCTCTCTTACCAGGAAGCTTTGCAGGAAACTCTTAACATATGGTGCTTTTCGCTTCCATCTAGAGCTATAAATGTTATTGGAAAAGGATGTTCCCAAGAGCAGCGAGTTTCTGACGTCTCTGCCAAATGGAGTCCAAATGATCCTTCTGTGGTTCTGAATTCCCCGAGTTCTTAGGAGTTGGCAACCAAGGGTCTCTGATCTAAACACAGCTCACTAATTTAATTATTTTATTATAGATTTGTGGAAGCTCTTTCAGACCAGTGACTTAGCATCTGTATTGTATCTAGCCATACAGGAAACACAAGTTAGGAGGGTGTAAATATTTTGTTTCTTAACTGCTTTCGTTTGAAAACTTGGAAATCATTTCACACAGTAACCAGGCACCACAAACTGAACACAAAAGAATGTGAAATTGAAAAAAGTCAAATTTTCGAAGTTTTCTCATGTCTAGAGCTTTTCGTATCGTGTGTGTGCACCATACACCACTGAATGCTGAAGCAGTAGCAGTGCTTGCTCACAGTGATTAGCAAGAATACAAAAATGAAATATTGCTAAGTAAAAATCATTTAATGTCTTATGTATAGTTTATTAGACTCCACAAAGTGCTGAATATGCACCAGAGGGCACATCCTTATTTAATGTCTTTTTGAAGCATTTCATTTTAATAAATTAAAAGGACAAAATTGATGCTTTGGCCATTAGAAGTTTGCTACTAGCTGAAGCAACACCATGATTGCTAAATTGAAATGAATGGCACCATGGCACCAACTATTTTATATTTTCAGTTGTGATTTCAACTATGTTGAAATGCCATGGATTTGGAGAAAGCAAATACATGAAAGTAAAATTAACATTTTTGAAATTGTGCTATAAGTAATTATTATGTAATTCTGGACTGATTATTAAGTCATATGCATTTATAAACAAATATATATATATATGTACCTGAAATAGCATTTTAATAATATTTTAACATTTATTAAAATAAGTTATTTTATAATCACAAATATTGGGTATTTTCTATATACTTTCCAGTTTTAAAATACATGAAATTGTTTTTAAATAATCAAGTATAATAGTTTATATGTGTATATGGATATATCAAATATATATATATTTTAAATATATATTACTAACTACAAATAAATATCTAGCATATAAGTATATAACAAATTTAGATAAAATTTATCTGAAGAAGTAATTATATGCTGCTAACATGCAGATATTTGCTATAGTAAAATATTTTCAATATTTAATTGTGATTATAATTTAATATCTGACTTTGAAAACATAAGTTATAATTTGAGTATTTGAACTCAAAGTGAGTCTTAACACACTAAAAGGAGAAGGAAAAAACTATAATATACAAAGTACTATGAATTCTAAAACATTCAATTACAAAATTAAATAAGTTAATGTAAACTAATTGGCAATAAAAACCTTTAAGATCAGTTATAAAATTCTTGTTTTGGCTGATTCTTAGTATTTAAGAATTAATAAATACCTTTAAATTATCAATAATGTTCACTTAGACTCAATACTCTTACTTAAGTAAATAATGATATTAATTTCATCTTTCTCAATGCACTCTATATCATCAAGCTCATTTTATTGCTAGGTTTTTAAACAAGTTTCTTAATTAGCACAGTATTTCCCAGAAATTCTTAGAGAATATTATATTTTCTACTCATTATCACTCTTTTAAGGAGACTATGTTCCTAATTTTAATTATTGTAAGCATTAGAGTTATTTTTTAAAAGACAAGTCCCCTATGACAATGACAAAGAGATAAAGCGGCTCAAAGTGCCACTTAACTAGCATCTTGCATATGCCATCAAGCAGATGCATATTGAACCTAAGGCTAAGATCACCTGTATATAAAATATTTTTATTCTTAATATGCCATAAACATACAATGATTCTATGGTTTATTTTCTCAAATATTTACTTTAAAATTTTGTTTTCTTTGAAACAAAAAAAGGAATTTCTTGGAAACTTACCATGGTATATGACTTAACTTCCCTGATTTCACTTCTTTTCTTTTAACTTTTAGTATTTTATTTCGTTCTAAAATTAGTTATAGGTTCTCAAAGTATCTGAAAGGAAAATGGCAAGAAAAATTAAGTTGCTTGATATCAAATATGTCATGATTAAATAATCAAAAATAATTTAGTGATTGAAAATTTTATCTTCAATAATATAATATTTGTTTAAAGAGGGAAAAACAAACTATAAAATTCATTGTGGTTGTAAATGACTTTTAAAAACCAGCTATTAAACTAATAGCTACTTTAGAACTAAAAGGATATTTGAAGGTAATCTAACATAATAACCCAATTTTACAGATGAGGCAAAGGAACACACAAATTATAAAACATATTTTGAGAGCTTCAAGGACGATCATGGTATCAGGAAATAAATTTAAGCCATGACAATTTTGGTTGATTTATTCAAACAGGTGCCCCACATGAACCAAACTGCTAATATCTAAAGCTCTTGCACCTTGGCTCCTAAGAAGTTACTCATTCTAATTGTCACATTAGTTGAGTGAGGACAATTGGAATGAGATGTCATTGAGTTTTTACGATGCAAGCACAAAGATTAATAAGTCCAAAGCTCTCTATCAATAAGTGAGGCCCAGAACATTAACACCAATTCCCAATGAAGTATGATATGTTTTATTTATTCTAATTCAGTGAGGGCAATTTGCCCACCACTCTAGATTTTTGTCACCCAGACAAACACAGAGAACTCAATGGAATGTAAAAGTTAACTCAAGAGAAGAAGTTGGAACTTCACCAAACAAATTTACCACTCATAATTTCCATGAATGTGAACAAATAATAATGACAAATTTTCTTTAAGTATATAAAGTTTTCCAATCTGCTAATGAATACATTTGTTCTTTAATAAAAACACATCACCGAGTCACATCTGATAAGTTGTTACTTTGTGTACTTGGTTGTATGGCAGTCACTCTTCATACATTATTTTACTTTTCCCTATCTCATTACTCCTATTAATGTTTTACTTACTTTGTATCTATCCTCTGGTCTTCTACCCCATGTTATTCATATCACTACCTTGAGGGCATTCACCTTTACTATAATCAAAGTTCTAGATTCTGAAAGCATTCAATAGTGAGAATACAACACCAAGAACTTGAAGATGTCCTTCAGAGAGTTTAATAGTAACTTGACTGTCATTCTTGAGCTTCTCTATCGATGCATAAAATACAAAGCAGATAACATTTAAAAATGAAGTTCAACATAGTAATTTGCTCACTATCCAAAATGAAGTTCAACATAGTAATTTCTTCACTATTCAACAGAGTGAGAGAAATTTTAGCTAGGTTATAAGGAAAGAGAGTTAACATTCTGGTTATGAAGGATAATTTATCAAATCTCATGATGGCCAGAAAAACACCCTAATTACCACCATTTTCTGTTTCTTACCCTCTGAAACTTTATTTGCCCAGGATGTGAGAAAATTTGGAAATTTTCTTTCTTAAGTCACTTTCATAACACTAAATTAGTGTCACTTATCTTAGCTAGGACTTGTAGCAGTCATTGGTGCCCACAGTAGGACAACAATATTCTTCAACCTTATAGTTACCTATAGTTGATTGTAGTAAATGCAACAACCTCTAAAAAAAGGGTGACTGAAGAAAGTCTTAAAACTATCAAGACCTGATCCTCAGAAAGCAAAGAATCAGCCATCAGCCTAATATGGCCAAGACCATCTCCAGCTTGTCCCTCCATTTAGCAGCAATCGCCCAAACCAAGAGACAAAAAAAAAAAAAAAAAAAAAAAAAAAACTTATATTTCAGTACAGTAGGGATAGGAATTTTACCCTCATCTATAATCTGCTACCAACTTGATAGGTAGAGACATCTGAACTTGCTTCCTGCATGAATTATTGCTCCTGCCCCAAAATTTTAAAAAAATATATATGAGTGTGTCTATATTGTCAATAACATCATACATACATACATACATACATACATACTTTTTTGAAATTCTTATTTTCTTTGCTTTCAAATGATTATTAAAATAAAGCTACATACTTAAATAATTATGCTGAAAATAGATACTGCAACCATTTTTTAAATACAAATTGATAGTTGTATTTACAAATTTGAGAGTACAATTAAACATATATTTATTTTTTGAACCAGGTAAGCTAGCCATGTAAATTATCATATGCCCAAACATCCTAAGCATGAGGAAACTGCTGAAGGACCATACCAGAGGCAGACACCAAGACTCTCACTGTGACCTGAAGCACCAATCTTGAAGGAACCCTGGTATTGGAGTCAGATGGTTAGCCCAGGGTTTTCCATTCTACCATTTTCTCTCTTCATAAATCACTAAACTGCTCTGACCTACAGTTTTAGTAGTTTTAAAGGAAAAAACAAAAAGTGGCTACAGTTTGCTGTAAACATCAAGGAAATTCTTATTTATAAAAGTGGCCTCAATTATTAAAGTCAGCGTAAATTGAAAAGATTTATAGCTGTCAATAGCTGTCAGACTTATTGGATAGACAATTCTTGTGATTTTGTTTTCAAATGCTCACATGAAGCTGGCTTTAAAACAAAAAACGAACTTTGGCTAAGGTCAATCCTAACTCCAAAGCTTCAGACCCTAGTCTTATAATTCTTGTTCCTTTTTTCCCTTTTTTAATAGTTTGAATACTAACTACAATAGACTCTCAGCATAAACTCCTATCATTACAAGTCTCTCGTCTCTGCACTTCTAATGAAATCTGTTTCTCAGTCTCATTATAACCCCTCCTCTCCCCTCCCTTGATATCTCACTATTGTCTCAGTTCATCAGTCCCTCTTCTGGCTTCATTTGCTTGCCTAACCAGCCTTGACACGAGGGTCAGTCATTTTATTAGATTTTCACACTGCTTTGCCCCAGAGCTGCCATTCTAATCCCCAAGAATGGGTAAATACCATCATCTGCCTCCTCAGCTCCCGGTCCCAGGCCACCAAACATTGCTGAACAAAGTCACAAAGCCAGGTTGACTGGTTCCACTACAGTTCCAAGCTATCTGAAGTCAGATGGGCCCTCATTGCTGCTTGACAGGACTTGTTCTCATGGATGATTTACAGCCTTTTTTCTGTTCTCCATAGTGTCAACTCCAAGATTCCTTCCCACCCTCTGTTTCTTAACTCTTTCAGTTGCTAAAGAGAGCTAAGGCCAGTGCTCCATTCCTCCTCTTTCCTTCTCTCCATTGATAAACCCAGCTCCTCCTTAGCCTCCATAGAAAAGAACTCTCCATGCCAAGCCTTTGACTGAGCCCTTAGCCAGTGTTCTGCCTTTTGCATTGACTTTATCATGTCCCTTCATTTACATATCCTTATGACTAGTTTCATTCAGGCTCTCCCTGATATTATCCTTGTGTTACTTTTTAATAATTTTTTTGGAAAGGAAAAGGTAGTGCATATTACATTGTTTCCACTTCCTTGCTACCTACTGCATTTTCTATTCCAAAAAGTAAATCCAATGATGGTTTTCAACCCTCCTCCTTTTTGTCCTTTGCAAATCAATTGAAATTATTGATACTTAGATGTCTTAAAATTTTTTTCACTCTATTCCCTCCAGAACTACTCTCCTCCAATCCACCTTTTATTTCATTGATACCCATACTTTTCAGATACCCAAGATTCAAAATCCAGAGCAATGCTTGCCTCCAAACTCCCCTCTGAACCTCATGCCTAACAGCTGACATGTCCTATCACTTCGATTTCTGCAATATCTCTCACATTTATATTTTATTCAAAATTACTTTTTCCAATACCACTGAAACCGATTAACACAATTTTCTCCTAACCTATTCTTTTTCAACTTATTTCCCTGACAATAAATTTGCACTGTGGGATTTTCAAGTCCTTCAATCTCTAATAATTTTCTTTTTATTCTTAGCTCTTCTCGCCTTTATCCTGTCAAAAGGATCTCCTTGATCTTCTCTTTATAACACCTGAGATTATCTGAAACTTGTCTCTATTCAGAGGTGGGAAGTAGGTCAGGAGCCCAGGACAAATCATATTGCTTGGCTTTTTCCCTTCCCCTCCAAACCAAATATTGCTAATACATATGATAACTGATAAAAGAGTCCAAGTATGAGTACACAGATGTTTGCAATTGTGATAATTCATCAAACTGTACATACACACACGTATGATATGCGCTATGTTCTTTTTGCATAGTGTATACTCTTGTCTGAATGTGTATTATATTTTAATAAAAATGTATACATAATATAGTTTTCTAAATATATAATTAATTCAACAAATTTTTTTTTAAAAACAGCAACAAGGTTAGGCTTAGAAGAATAAGAAAGAGGAAAAGATGGCAGCATATTGTCTGAAAAATGGTTTTAGTAGAAAATTTTAACTCCAATTAACAACAACAACAACACACACACAAAAAAAAAAAACTAAGCAATTTGTTCATCAGGATTTTCCAATCTCATCTTTTATGCTCTGTCTCCCAGAATGCTAGGAAATGTGTTGTCCAAAGACACACCACACTCTCCACAGAACACCAAGATCACCGATATTCTAAAGAAAACTTTATATCTGGCAATGACTTTTGACTGCACTTTAGATAAGAAAGTTTGGAGCCATATTTGCAATTACAAGTATATGTGAATTTATAATATTGTAAATGTCCAAATATCCTTAAATGACCCAAGAAAGCCATGCATCAGATGACAAAAGTCAAGCTGCTGATTCAGTCAAATTCTTCATTTAGAGATGGGATAACATCTTTTCTGAGTTAAAAAGAAGAAATGCCTCAGGGTTATCTGTCTAAGTAGTGTACTTCAGTATTTAAGTGCAGGTGCCAGGGTCAAATCAAACAGCCCTTGGTATTGATTCCAGCTTAGCTATTTACTGGCTCTGTGACCTGGGAATGGATCCTGAGCTTTGTGAATTTCAGTTCCCTCATTTATAAAATGAACATAAGTAGGTTGCAGAAATATGGTGAGGATGAAGAGGGTATATTTGAATAATACAACATTAGAAACAATGCATATACTCAATATGTTGTTATGTACTCTTATCTGTAAGATAAGGAAGCTGAACTCTATAAACTTTAAATTCCTTCAGTTTTAACCTCACAAACTGCCTGCGTTGCCATTTCCAAGGTCTCTTCCCATAATCATGGTTTTGACTTACTGGTGCTGAGAAAATATTTTAAAAAGAGACAATGTGATTGTCCAATCTTAAAGAAGTCATGACATCGAAAAGACATTTGGGGAACTGAAATATGGATATTAGCATATCAAAAAATACAGTACTCCCATTTTAGCATCTTCAAATCCATATGTAAATTTGTTTTTGCTTCAATTTCAGAGGCATTTTTCTAAGGAGACTTTTCCAAATGCTTCTTTTATTTTAACTGTATTAACATTTTTTAACGTATTAATTGTATTTTAAGTGGAATTCAGTGTGAAACGTCCGTATATACATACAATAGTCACTGATCACATCCATAGTTCTTCCACCTAGCCCCATTCCCACCCATCTCAGAAATTTCCCAATCCCTACTCAGCATTATTCTATTTTCAGGTTGACTTTTCTAGTTTCCAAATCTGCTACTTATCTTTCTGTGTGTGATTTATTTCACTTAACACAATGTCCTTCAGTTCCATCCATTTTCCCTTAAAGGACAGGATTTCATTTTCTTTATTGCTTAATAATTCTTTATTATGTATATATGCCATATTTTCTTTATTGATCTGTCTGTTGTGGGCTACCAAGGCTAATTCCATATCTTAGCTGGTGTGAATAGTGTCACAATAAACATGCATATCCAGTTATCTCTTCTGTATGCTGACTTTCTTTTGCTGTATATATATCCATGAGAAAGATAGCTGGATAATATTGTAGTTCTATTTTTAGTTGTTTAAGAAAACTCCATATTGCTCTTAACAATGACTACAAATTCACATTCCCATTAATAGTGTATAAAGTTAATTTTCTTTCTTTCTTTCTTCCTTCCTTTCTTTCTTCCTTCCTTTCTTTCTTTCTTTCTTTCTTCCTTCCTTCCTTTCTTTCTTTCTTTCTTTTTTTTTTGGTAACACCTGTTATGACTGGGGTACATAGTATTTCATTGTAGTTTTGGTTTGCATTTTCCTGATGTCTAAAGATATTGAGCATTTTTCACATATTTACTGGCCATTTGTATTTCTTCTTTAGAGAAATTTTATTCAAATCTTTTGCCCATTTTTAAAATTAGATTGCTTTTCATCATTAAGCTTTTTGAGCATTTAACATGTTCTACATATTAATCCTCTGTCAGATAAATAGTTGGCAAATATTTTTTTCCCATTCGTAGGATGTTTCTTTACTCCTTTGTTTCCTTTACTCTATAGAAGCTTTTTAATTTGATGTAATCCTCTTGTCAAACTTTACTTTTGCTGGGAATACAGACCTGCACCACCGGGCCTATGTAAGCATTGTTTTTTTATGTTTAGCTATTGTGAATGGAATTGTTTTCATTATTTCTTTTTCAGCAAATTTGTTACTAATGTATAGAAAAGCTACTGATATTTTATTTTTTATTTTTCTATTTTATTGAATTAATTCATCAGATCTATTATTCTTTTGTGGAGTCTTTAGGTTTTTCTGTGTATATTAACATATCATATACAAATATGTATAATTTGGCTTCAAACTTCCTGTTCATTTTTTTTTATTTATTTTATTTATTTTTCTCTTGATTAATCTCTCTGGCTAAGTTTTCTGGTACTATAATGAATAAAAGCAGAGTAGACACTTTTCTTTTGCTCCTGACCTTAGAGGAAATATTGCAGTTTTTCCTCCTTCAGCATGATATTGGGTGTGGATTTGTCATATATAACTTTTATTATGCTGAGATGTGATCCTTCTAAACCTATTTTGTCCTGGGCTTTTATCATGAATTTGATCTATAGTGTAATTTAGCTGTTCTATTTCTTTGTTGATTTTTTTTTTGTCTGGATGAGCTGTGCATTTATGAGTACGGAGTACTGAAATCTCTCTCTGTTACCATATTTGAACCTCTCTCTCCCTTGAAGTCCAATAGTATTTGTTTTCTTTAAATTGAGTGTTCTAAAATTAAGTTCATATAGGTTTATAATTATTATTTTTTTGGTGAATTGATCCATGGATTATCGTGAAGTGAACGTCTTGGTCTCTTCTTAAATTTTCCATCTTAAAATCTATTTTTTTAGATATAAGTGTAAGCATTCCTCTCTACTTAAGGTACAGATTTGCTTGGAATATCATTTCTGTCCTTTCACTTTGAGTCTCTGGGATTTACATGTGAAGTGTCTTTACATGTGAAGTGAGTTTCTTATAAGAAGTGTATTTCTGGGTCTTGTTTCTTTATCCATTCAACCACCTAGTATCTTTTAATATAAGAACTTAGTCCATTTATTCAAAGTTATCATTGAAACTGAAGAATTCATGCCTGTTCTTTTGTGGATATCTTCTAGTTGTTTTGAATATTCATTGTCCTTTTCTTCTTTTCTTGTTCGTTTTGTTGTTTGGTGGTTTACCAGATTGAAAATGTTTGATTCGTTGCTATTTCTTTTTTATGTATATTCTTCTAGCGGTATTCATATATTCACTTGCTATGGTGATTATGATTATCTTCCTTTCACTTCTGGATGTGAGTTCCTTAAGAATCTTTTTTGTCTAAAGGATTGAAATTCCCTCAAATTTTGCTTATCTTGAAAGGTCTTTATTTCTTCTTAATGTCCAAAGGATAGACTATCTGGGATTAGTAATCTTGGCAAGCAATTATTTTCTTTCAAAAATATTGGAATATGTCAATTCATCCCCTCTCATTCTGCAGGGTTTTTGTTTAAAAAAAAAAAAAAAAAAAAAGATCTTTTGTTAGTTTAGTGGAGTTGCCCTTAAATGTAACTTATTTTTTTTTCTTGAAGCTATTAATTCATTCTTTGGGTTGTACTGTTGACAGTTTGCTTATGTTATACTGAAGATTTTTCTGGTTATGTCTATTTGGGTTTTCTTTATCTTCAACCTTTATCTTCACCTTTATCTTTGGATGTTCCAGTTACATGGGTGTTTGTTCATTTAATGGTGTTCCAAAGACCTTATATATTCTCTTCATTCTTTTTTCTTCCCCTCCTCAACTTCCCCCTTTCTCCTCCTCCTCCTCCTCCTCCTCCTCCTCCTCCTCCTCCTCCTCCTCCTCCTCCTCCTCCTCCTTCTCCTCCTCCTCCTTCTTATCTCTCTCTCTCTCTCTCTTTCTCTCTTTTGTCTGAATAGGATATTTTTTTAAAGTTCAAACTCAGATATTCTTTTTCCACTTGATCCAGTCTGTTGTTGAGGCTTTCAACTGAATTTTTTATTTTACCCTCTTATGTCATTGATATTCTTTTAATTCTTTATCAGACATTTCATCCTTTTCAATTTCTTTGGAATCTGGTGTTAGAAAGTTATGATCTTTTGGTAGTATCATAGTACCTTGTTTTTTCATAGTTATTGCATTCCTATGTTGACATCTGATTTATCTAATTTATCAGATATCTCTACCTCTTTGATGGGTTAACCTTCTAAGGAAATGACTTTCTCTTTTAAATGTTGGGTTTTTTGTTTTGTTTTGTTTTTGATTTTGATGTATGTAATGTTGTTTTATTTCCAAGTGGGCACCATTGTATGACTAACTAGTCATCCAGTAGCTTCTTGGGCTACCATGGTGAATTTGGGCACAGTGCATACTGGACAGTCTCTCCATGGGCCATGCAGGATTGGGGATGCTCTAGCAGTAAGCCAGGTATGTTGTATGGGGTTCATGTACCTAGCCACTCCTACAATGGGAGTATGGCTGCTACTGGTTGATGCAGATTTCTTCAAACACTGTTGATGCTGGATCTGTTACTTATAATGGTCTGTGGCATTGGCTGTACCAGTATTGATGAGGAGATGAAAGGATTTGTCCTCTGACTAGATAGTGGTGCAGGCCTAGACTTCATGGGAAGAGATGGCAGGAAGCACAGAATCCTGTCTTATGAAGCTTACACCCTTATGGCAGTCCACAGTCAGAAAAAGTGCAAGTAACCTCTGGTGGAAAATGCATGGGTGTGGTATCAGCAGGAACAGTTGTATTCTTCTCTGTTACTATTATGGGAATGCCTGTATAAGAACAAGACCTCATTCCTACCCTGTCTTAAATTTCTGGCAACAGAGTTATGGCTTGTTCTCTTCTCCCCATCACTGTTTCAACTGAAGTGCCCAAAGGAGTAAGGAGAAGTGGTACTCAGCTGGAACCAGACAAAGTACATCTCTGGAGAAACTTCCTTTGGTTGCCTGTACTTTGAGCAGGGTAACAACTATAACTGCAGAGTCACTCAATATCACTTCAACATGTCCCTATGGGCAAAGCAGTAGTAGAACTGCAGTGTTCCTTCCCTGCCCTGCTAGTGGCAGGCATCTGTGCTTTACATAGTTTGGAGGGGTAGTGGGAACAACAAAATCATCTTCCTTCCTGGTATTGGTGTGGATATGCATGCAACTGGTCATGCCTGTCTTAGAGGGGAAAGTCACTGATTTCTCAGTTCTTTAGGATGGTGCCCCCTATTCCCTTTCATGTGGCAAAATTCCTTATATTGCAGGGCACCAATGGGTTTGATTCAGTCACTCTTCTGCATCAAGTTTGCTTTACAAGGCAGGTACCCAGTAACTCAATATGGTGGATTGTCTGAGTTATTCCAACTATGAGAATATTCAAATATAGAACCTAGAACAATCTACATTCAGACATTATGTCCCTTCTAAAGATGGCTCCTGGCTATAGCACCCTGAGTTTCACTGCAAACAGAGTGAAATTGTTTTTCAATGCAAGGCTATCATGCGGATTTCAGGTTACTTATCTAAGTGGGATAAAAGCTATTAGAATTGTAAAACTTTCCATATCTAGGATTACCAACATCCACACTAGTAGAATTTGCTGGAACTCTTACCATCACCCCTGCAAAGGGGATACTCCCTTTTGTGGAGTCTTGGAGGCAGATGCTGTGATATTTTGTTTCCCTTATGATGCTATTCTCCCAGGTCTCTGATTCTTTGAAGTTTCTTGTTTTTCTTGCTGATATCCAGTATTTCCCCATGGTCATTCATTTCTGGTGTTCAGCATCATCAAATCTCCTGTGTTCACTGTATTTTATAACATCATTGCTTTCTTGTTAATAGGTTGGACAATAATGGATGAGCATCAAATGGAAAACATTCAGAGAAAATGCAGGTGTGTTTAACAGTGTTAGCCTACTTAATTCACTTGTAAGAAATGAAATGAAAGAGATCCTAGGATGAGTGGATATATATTTCACTCATCCTCAGGGCTGAGGCACTCATTCTCCTGGATGCTAGGAGTATTAGCAACTGATTTTTTGGCGAGTCCCTTTCTAATTTCACAAATGTTTACAGGTCCCTTTCCAAAAGTAGCATGCATTTAGGCACTGATAAATTAAGAATTTGGTGGCCCGACCTTCATTTCTTAATCCAAAGCAACTCTAAAAGGCCACCCCAACTTCTGAGATCCCCATGGAATTGGCTGAAGCCTCCTTTGTTATCTTTCCTTTTGTCTAATTCTGTCTTCTTCACCTTAATAGGTATTGTTCCCTATAAATAAGGCATTTGCATGTAATTCTTCCTTTCAGAGCCTGTTTCCTGGGAAACGTGTTCTACCACATCCTCTATTATCAAATATTGGAAAATAATTGGGAGACATTTTCATCAAATAGCTTTAAAATCAGAAATTCTCTGCCTAAGCCCGAAGTCCAAAATCAGCCCCTCAAATGTTTTGAAGTCATTCTCACCCAGATAACAAGGCTTATTTTACATGAGTCAATTTCTATAGATACAAGAAGAGAAAGAATGTAGAATCCTGGACATCTAGGTAACAAGATCCTGTCTGGTTTTTACATCTCACCTAATCACCTAATATAACCCAGAAGACCTGTGACCTCAATTTGTAATGGAACCTGACCTCCATTTGTAAGGTTGTTTGATTTGGTTGGACTTGCCTGTGGAGAAAATGTGGGTCATACTGAGAATCCATGTGTATTAGCCCACTTTTCTATCACTGATAACACAATAACATATACTGCATAAGTTTTAAATAAAAGATCTATTCTGGCTCATAGTTTTGGTACAAGATTGAGTGGCCATATCTGGTATGGCCATCTTGTTGGCAGAGTGTTGAAGGGCATCACAAGGTCAGAAACAGAAAGCATTCTTTTGCTTATCCTCTGGGCTTCTTTCTCCATATAAAGTCTTTAGTGTTTAATCATGGAAGATCCACTCTAATGACCTTACCCAATCCTAATTACCTTCCAGCAGCTCCATGTATAAACACCACAGTTGGATCAAGTTCCTGCCTTCTTAATAACCTCACAATTGGGTTTAATTTTCAATGGGAATTTTGGAGAAGACGAATCGTAGCATTCCGTTCCTGGCTCCATGAAAATCATGAACTTCACATACAACATACAATCATTCTATCCAAGTAGTCCTAAAGTCTTAAATTATTCTTGAAGTAATTTAAAATTCCAAAGTCCAAATCATCACCTGATTCTTAGACAATCTCCAAATTTTTAACCTATAAAATCAAAACATGTTATCTCCTTCCAATATACAAGGACAGGATAGATGTAGTACATACATCCCTATTCCAAAAAGGGAGGAATAAGCAAATAGAAAGCATAACAGGCCCAAAGCAAGTCCAAAACACATTAAATCTTAAGTACCAGACATTAAATCTAAGTACCTGTTTCTAGTATCTTTTGCACACTGCTGTGGAGGATTGGTTCTCCAAGGTCTCAGATAGCCCTGCTTCTGTGGCTTTGCTGCTGACAAACCACATGGTACTCTCTTAGGGTGGTCCTGCATGTTGGCTGCAGCTTCCTTCTCCAGGAATTGCACATTGCTGGTTGATCTATCTTCCTGAAATTCCCCCTCATCTCTATTCCCACAAGTCCATGAGGGATGGCATCATTGGGGGTATTCTCAGGGACTATGACCCTGTTACAAACTTCTGCCTAATCTCAATGGAAGCCACCATAACTCCATACTCTTACATTCTGCACCATGTAAAATCAGTTCCAGGTAGATGTTATCGAGTTCTGCCATCATCAGAAGCAGTATCTGGGCCCATTTGAACCATGGCTATAGCCATGGAGAACTCACCAGCTAAAAGCAGGGAGATATATCTCAAAGCCACCATCCTGGGCAGCAAACGTATTGAAGACACTCAGACTTAAGACCTAAAACAATTCTTCTCTGGCAGTCCTTAGACCTGTGATGGGAGGTGTAGCCTGGATGATTTCTGAGGTAGACTTTTTCCAGTCCTCATAATAATCAGCATTCAATTGATAAAGCTATCACCAGGCTTCAAATATTCCAAATCCTTGGAATCCACTCTCTTTTGCTTTGCTCTGAAAAGCAGCCAAAAGCACCCATATAGCCACTTTTCTATTTTTTTTAAATAAATTTTATCTGCCAGATAAACTAGGCCATCACTGTTAACTTAGGCCATCCACACAATGCAGCCAGGTTCTTTGCAATGATATAACAAGGACAGCCTTTTATCCAATTTCCAACCAGATCTTCATTTCTATCTAGTCTCCTTGTATTTGAGCTTCCCCCAAATCTCCCACAACTCCCCATTGATAGCATTGTAGGCTTTTGCGAGCCTACTTCTACAAACTCTTAACCTTTTCCTATAACCCAGTCTCAAAGCTACCTTCACATTTTCAGGAATGATTATGGTGATGACAAAATTCCTTTGTACCAAATTTCTGTGTTATTACTAGAAGAAATACCTTAGTCTGGCTAATTATAAAGAAAAGAGGTACTTTTTAGCTCACAGTTGTGAAAGTTCAAGGGCATGACAATGGCTTCTGTTCTGCTTTGGTGGAGATCTTGTGACAGATGGCATCACAATGAAGAAGAGATCACCTTGCCAAGTAGAAAGCTGAAGAGGCTGAGAAGTCACTAGATATGAATTTTATAACCACTTTCTTGTGAAATCTCAATCATGGGTCCCATGAGAACTATCTTAATCTCTTCCAAAGGTACTCTCCCATTGACCTAAGGACCTTCCACTGGGCCTCACTACCTCTTAACTTCTCCATACTAGACTCCAAGCTTCTAACTCACAAACCTTTGGGTATGCATTCAGACTATATCCAAACAGTAGCACTGTGTAACCCTACAAACTCCACAATAGGGTGATATACTTACAGGATTGTGACAATTCTCAGAATCTCATAGTGCCCAAAACAAAATGACTGCATTCAGTTCTTATCATGGATAAATAATTTGACATTTATTCTTCTTTTTGACATGGTGCAGACAATTGGTGCCTATATCATGAAAATAGAGTGTCAGTAAAAAAAAATGATTCAACTAGTTAATACCTCTCCTCTTAACAATATAAGGATCCCACAGAGGAGGACCTAGTTCAACAACAACAACAAAAAAAACTACTTAATAATAACAATAATCCAATAATATAAATTAGGAAGCATGAAACAAAGTAAATATCTACATAGGAAGATTTTTTGGTCTCATGTGCCCTTTACTCTATAAATATATTGAGGAATCCAAATAATTGTTATGGTAGTTATATATATTAGTATTTACCATGTTAGATATTAAAACTGAGAAACTTTTAAAGTATTAATTAAATTACTATAATCTGCAACATGGTAAGTAAAATATTCTTATTAAAATAAAATATTTTTTTTCTAGCTGCATGCTTGTTTCAGCAGCTCAGAAGGCTAAGGCAGGAGAATAGCAAATTCAAAGCCAGCCTCAGTAACTTAGCGAGGCACTTAGCAACTCAGAAAGACCCTGTCTCTAATAAAATATTTTAAAAGGGTTGTAGATGTGGCTCAGTGGTTAATCATCCCTGGTTTCAATCCTTAGTACCAAAAAATAAAATAAAATAAAATAAAAAATTCTCAAGAAAACTTATTTGAAAAAGTGGACTATTTTTTCATTTATATTTTTTTGCAATGTGTTGGTTTGAAATATGCAAAGAAAATATAGCCTCCTGCAAATATGTAATTAGACAAATAAGAAATATTGTAATATTTTTTCAAACAACTGTATGTTATTCCTTAACATTTTACCAGAATTTGACAAGGTAGTTTTTTAAGTTTAGTTGCAATATGAAATCTGAAAACACATTGTGAACTCTTTATACTGTACTATATTAAAAACTATTTGATTAATTTGAACTTTGAATGTATCTGTTACTCATGTATAATTTTTTAAACATCATACATGGGTGATCTGTAAAATACTGATTTATAGTGTAATACTAATTTCCCAAATGTAGACACATTTCCTTACGCTTAAAACAAACACGTATAAGTAAACACTTCCATCCATATCAACAGAAAATTATCAGAGAGCTGTCCAAATTCTAAATTCTCCCCAATTTGACTTTTGCCTTTAAAGTTCAGATTTTTTTTTATTGCCAATATTGCATTATCTTCTTAAAGGACAAGTTTACCTAGTTCATGTCTGATAGAACATCTACCAAAGAGCCAAGCATGAACAATGAAGTTTGTCTGTCATTCATTCTCTTAAGTAAAAATGATGTTTCATGGAAAATGCAACAGTTCAGTTCACAACTGACTCATACAGGTACTTTCCCAGAGTCAATCAGCATGCTTCAGTATGAAGTAGCATCTCTCTCCCTCCCTTCCTCCCCACCCCTGCATACTTTCCATTTTTCTCATACTAAGTATCAAAAGAAGGCACCACAAAAAGGAAAGGTTTACTTAAATTAATAATTCTTAGAACTGCATCGACAACAACACTTTTGAGTGAAATCAGCGCTAGTTTTAGTATTAATAATAGCTATTCATGAAAAAAATATAACACCTATTATTATGGTTTGATGCTGCTGCCTTAATTCGTGCTAGGTGCCACAGTTTCATCCTCCACTGCTTTTACATCATTGGTGCAAAAATTACTACAGTGGAAATAACAAATCACATCTTAGTATTTATATAAAAATACTTTTGACCTTGCAGACTCCCGAAAATATCTGAACTTCATGCAGAGATCTGTGGATCACACTTTAAAAACCTACTAGGAGTGACCCAAGGGCACAAGCCAGTATTTTGGGTGACACTAGACATTAATAGAGTTTTATATCTTGACAGTGCAAATGGGAAAGTAGAGATTCAAATCCCAATTACTCTTTTCTTTTTCTTCCAAGTAAATCACAATTGCAAAGCAAGTTGCATGTAGAAATCGAAGGGAAAAAAATAGTTTAAGGAAACCAGTTTAATGGATAAAAACATCCCTCTACCCTCCATGGCAGAAACTTTATAAAATATATCCACTGATCATTTTTTCTCATGCCCATTCCCCTGTAAGTAAAAGTGGCTAAATGAACTCCATGGCTGGCTTAGTCTTGCTAGCTACCTGACTCAAAGGTCAAGTAAACGCCCATGGTGCTGTAGTCTTATACACCTTGAAGAAAAAAAATGATTGCCCCAGTTCCCTTCATAGAGCTCTATTTTTATCCCCCTTAAATGTTTATGTTACACAGAAATCCAAAGCTGCCTTATAAAATTTCCACCTCACTCTCTCATTAAGATCATGTGGAACAGCTAGTCAGCATGCTCGTTATAATAGCCATGCCTGTACTGAAGCACATTGTATGTCACCCTTCAGCCTCCTCACTCCTTCACGCTAAACCGTCCTCGTTGTTAACCTTTCCTCTCAGCCTTTTATTTTCTCATCCTTTTAACATTGTTTTTGCTCTGTGTTGGATTCTCTCCCGTTTTGCCACATTCCACTTAAAACTAGACACTTTCCATTAATAAGGTCCTCAGCAGTGCCAACATAGAGGAAATCGGACTTCCAGGACTTGATGTGTCCTACTCCTGTTAATATAGTCCCATGTTAGGCTTTTAAACAACAACCCTGTTCTGCTCACTAATCTTCAGTCTCAGGTCTGCAGTTGGTCCAGGATTTCTGTTGTGGTTGTGCTAGACCAGACAGTCCCCCTATCTTTAATCTCTGTATTGTTTCTGTCTTCTGAGTGTCACATCTTGCCCTTGCCCTATTTACTTCACCTGGTTTACCCTGTCAATTTCCCTAATTTATCAAGCTCGTACTGAACTATTCCTGGCTCCCAAAGATGTAAGCAATGCCGACCACTTACTGTCACTCACATATGCTCCCAATTCCATCATTCCTGACATCCATTTAAATGTACATCTTGATTTAGAGACATTGTCTAGTTATAGAAGAGAGAAGTGCAGAAACTAAAATGGGCTTCCCATGGTAACCTCTTGCTTACTTTCTTGCTACTCAGAAAATACAGAAGTGCCTGTATGCCATCAAAAATAGAATAAGTGAATTCCAGTTCTCTTATGTATTAGACTGCTTACCACTGGAAGGAATGTTAAGGTAAGACTAAACCATGGTATAAAAGAAGCAGTTGCTTATAGAAAATAGAAATCAATCCTTCCTGTACATAAACCCCGGGTATACAGCCAGGTTAGAGGTGAGGGCTTAAACTATGGGTCCTCTAAGAGACCCAGGTTTCTTCCATGCAGTTGCTCTACTATCCCCTAGAATATCATCCTTCATGGTTCAAGTTAGATCCCGTGCAGCTCCTCAAAATAGAAAATGAGCATAAAGATACACACAAGGCTTAAGGTCCAGACTTAGGAATAGCATGTGTCATTTTTACAAGAGTTGCATCTGCAGGGACTCAGTTACCTCCAAGTGGAGCTGGAAAAACTATTAACATTATTAGAAGAAAATGAAAGGATTTGTCAGAAAACTGCAATTTTTGCCACTGAAAGTCTAGAGTCACTTAAATGGTATAATCTATTATACCATCCATGACCCTCCTGGTGGTCATGAAAAATATCGTTTTTCCCCCAAAGTGTTTATCAGCCTTGTTCATGAAGCTGATTACAAGCTTAACTTAAAGACCATCCTCCCAGATGAGGTGAGCCAAATCTGACCTACATATGTTGTCCACCCTTGGTCGCCTGCACCACCTCTGTGGCATTGTAGGTACAATCACCCTTCCATTCTCCGCCCAAGTTGACTGTAACTTGCATTTCCCTGAAAGCCCAACCTGATTTTAACTTAACATGATTTCACTTACATACAAATATTAGAAAGAGGCCACATAAATCATATTATATTCTCATAATGTGTGAAGGGAACCATGCAATCACGACAATTTTTCTTAGCCCAGGTCTGAGGCACTTCGGTAATTATTTTGTCCTAAGTTCTTATGCAGGTAGGTTGACACTTGGCTGGTTTTGAATTACTGGAAATGAGGTTCGACATTGGATCAAGTGACTTCTCTCATGTGTTTCTGGCAGAGGACATATGTCTACCTATAAATGGAAACTTATTTAAAAAAACTAATAACATTATTAAAATATTAATAAGAATCGACTACATGTGTATAAGAGCTGTACTGAAATCTTAATATTTCTTGTCTCACTTAATTCTCAGAGTATTTGGGAGTTAAGAATCAGTTATTCCACACACCAAAGAAAAAACTACAGCTCAAATTGAAGTAGCTTCCCTGGAGATATGCACACAAGTCAGTAGATAGAAAACAGGATCCAAACTCAAAGCTCATGCTCTTTTCACTCTATGATATAGACCTTCCCGTGTTTGCTTTTGAGCCTAGGAAGTATTCGGATTGCATTTTCTTGAGTCAGAGCACAATTTACTGAGGACACTGCTCCCCAGTTTGTGTATTCATTAGGTACACTTGGAACACTTGACCAATACATTACATTTGTCCTCTAGATAAAGATGATGAAAGTCTCCAGTGATTTTTTTTTTTTTTTTTTTTTTTTTTTTTGCTATTGAGGCTTTAAACAGTGACATACTTGTGCTAAAAATTACTCAGCTTCCAGAGGTATTAAAATCCTTGAGGGTGAGTGGAAAAGGACATGCTGGGGTATGTCTGCCATTAAAGGGAAAGTCTGGCCCCCATGGCCTAATGCCTGAGGAACAGTTTGAGTTTTGCTGCTTCAATCTCATCACCCAGAAAACTAGAATCACTTTGTTATTGCTAGTGCCTCCTGAGATAATTACATGTAGATCCCAGGTTTAAAAATCATAGAAATGTGTTAACAATACTCTAAAATGACCAATTCCAAACAGATAAAAAGTTTTTAAAAATTAAAAAATAAACACTTTACATTAGTTATCCCACACCTATTCTGCTTGCCATCCCCAGAACCCTTTTGTGGAACTAACGAGAGGAATGATGAGGTTTTGGATGAGATGCCAATAAAGTGCTTGCTGGTTTCAACTACATAAAACAAGGACATTATTAATAGTTGCCAGATATAGAAGGGCCACATATTCACACCAGAAACACAACCCCACCAGGGATCATGCTGTGGCCACCTGCAGAAGCCGTGTGGACCACACTCTGTGAACCATTGCTCTAGAGTCACTGAAAATGGATTTTCAAAGATCTCATAGAACGGGTTGGGGCTGTAACTCCAGGTAGTGCACTCGCCTAGCACGGGCAAGGCCCTGGGTTCGATCCTCAGCATCACATAAAAAATAAATTAAAAAATAAAGGCGTTGTGTCCAACTACAACTAAAAAATAAATATTAAAAAAAAAAGATCTCATAGAAATATATCTGGCCTTTGTTTGAACCCTTTTGCAAAGAAATGACTGCATGATTACAATTTGTGCACTAATTCAGCTATTTTGTTTTTACTTTGCTATTTCCTGCCTTGGCTTTTCTTCTTTAATGTGTTAAGTCACAATGCTCAGGTTATAGCAACCTTCTAGTCAACACTAGCTGGGGCATATTCGAGTATTTTCTCTTTCTACCTTTCTGACTAGCTCACCTAATTACACAGTAAGTCATTGATTCTATGACATAGGAAGAAAAGTCTTCCTGAGCTAGTCAACTGATGCTTTCATTTCACTCGGGGAAAACTTATCAAAGCAGACAAGGAGCCCTAAATGCAGCAGATATTTGATGCTGGTGGTAAGCTTATATTGTTGCCGTAGCAACCTTGTCATTAAGGATGTTTCAGCTTTTCCTATTAACCTCTATTTTCAGAGGTTTATAACTTCTTGGTAAAAATTACCTCCAGGCTAAAATTTGGCATACATGATCTCAGACGTGCCAGGTGTCAGTGAATATATACATATATAGTATCCATTTTCTCAAAGAAAACCTAGTGAATTTCCAAATGAATTATCTCATTTCTCATAAGGTACAAATTCATTACATTTAGTGTGAACGTGATTATTTTTAGACGATGCTTATGGCAACACAACTAAGCACTTCCAAGATCGGGCGTCTCTGTTTGCATCCCTTCTTTTACCTCATTGGTTGGCATGGTCACACTGCTCTCTGAGCAACACCAGCCAAGTTCACAAGATAGTTTCAAATCACCTTATTAGAGGGAAGGAGAGGTGTTCTCTCTGTGTATTTGGTGTTTATATGTTACTTTTATCAGAGCACAGGGAAGAAAAGGAAAATCTAGTTGATGGTGTCATATAGGGGTTGGAGCAACACAAAATATGAAGGCCAAGATCTGAAACTACCTTCTCTTTCTTCCTTTTTTTTTTTTTTCTGTGTTTAACGGGGCTACATTTTTTTCCTGATTCTGGGAAGATCACTGCAATTTCTGAAGGACTAAAATCCAGTTTGGCCCTTTCACCTCCCTCTTAGATTCAGGAACTACCATACTCAAAATTTTGCTTTGTTTTGTGTAAGATAGTTTCTTAATAAATTTTTCAATTTCCTTATTTTTTTTCTAAAAACTTATTTTGAAGAATTTTAAACCTGCTGAAAAATTGTGAGACTACTAGGACAATCATTTATTTATCTCTTACATTAATCCAGTGGTAACCTTTAAATGAACAGTTTGAGACTTGTTAACATTAATTTTCAGACCTAAGTATTTCAGTTATTATCATCTAAGAATAAAGAAAACCTTCCACATAGCCACACAACAATGATCACACTCAGGAAATTTAACATTGATACCATTATCTAAAATAACTCTTAGGCAAATATCCTCGATTGTCCCAATTCTATCCTTTTTAACTTTGTGTTCCATTTAGGAAGGACCCAACTAAGGAGAATGCATGACATTTAGTTGTCATGCTACAGTCTTCTTAGATACAAACTGTTTCTCTAATTTATTTTGCCATTTTTTTAGTTTTAATTTTAACTCTAATTTTTAAAATTTGTGTATTTTTTCCCATGCCACACAATTCTCCCCACAACATCTGGAACAAGAAAGCATTGAGTGATTTTATTTTCCTTCAATGGGACAGGCAAGACTGAAGTGTGAAAAATATATGTACTTTAATTTTAATAGAATTTGCAGAAAATTTAAAGGCTATCCCCGTTCACCCAACCATGACTAGTGTTTGTGAAGGACATTTTTTTCACATACCTACCTTAAATAGCATTCTCAGTTGTTTTAATATTTCCTCAATAACACTTGATTGTGTTTTTTGAAGTACTGATGTGTTTCAGAAATTTTGTTTAGCACCATTTTGATTTGTTCATCAATAAATTATCTCTTCTTCTCTTCAACTTAATTTTCCAATAGAATATTGTACCTCTCTCATAAATTTGTAAGAGATATATATGTATTATAAATAATAATGTCCTCCTGTTATAATTTTCGATCAATATTTTTATTGGCTTATTTATGGTGTCTTTTGTTATCAAAATGATTTTTAAAAATTCTATATAATAAAATAACTTTCTTTTTGCACTTCCGTTTTCATATTTAGGAATTTATCCCCCACCTTTGACACGTGTATGTAATCTCCTGGATTATTTTGCAGAATATTTATTATTTAGATGATATTTTCAAGACTTTGATGTAGCTGTAGTTAATTTTACAAGTTATAACAGGGCTTAATTATATTATCTTTCAAATGACCTTCCATTTAACACTTTTTTAAACAACAAAACTTATTAAATAATTTTTCTTTTTGTGAGACAGGAGTTTCTCAATTGCCCAGGCTGGCCTTGAATTTGTGATACTCTTGTTTCAGCCTCCAACATAGCTGGTATGGCCATTGGGTATTTCTTAAGTAATTATTCCTTTCTTACTGAGTAGAAACACCCCTTTAATTATGATAAATTTCCTTAAGTATTACAATTGATTTCTCAAGTTTCTTTCACTGACCTATTTCTTTATTTGCTTATATTATGGCAATTTGGATACAACTCCCCTTTTAAGGTAGCTTTTCTGATTTATTGGTTGTTTAGCTGCCATTTGTTCTCAATTATTCCTTTTTTATAAAGATTGATAGCATTTTTTAAAAATATTGCACATGCCTAAAAATATTTTTTTTAATTCTAACAGATAAATGATTTCTTGTCTGTTTATAGGACTATTAGATTGAATTACTGGCTCTCTGAAGTCTGTGGATCATGTTCTTTCTTGTAATTTGCAATGTTATAGATGAGAAATCTGATGTCAATTTGATTCTTTTGCCTTTCTCCGAAACTTGTCCTTTCCCTTCAGAACTGTGTAATATTTTCTCATTATTTTTAGAATTGAAAAAAGATATCTATCCATCTATATATCTCTATATATGTGTCTTTTGCTGACGTGGAACATAATGAGCACTTTCAACCCATAAGTTGAGTTCTTTATTCGACTTTGGAAATTTTTTCAATGCTTTGTTTAATTGTTCCACATCTATTTCTCTTTTTATCTTTCTGTAACATTGATTAATCTCCTGTTAGTTTTCTCATATCGCACTTGACCCCATGCTCTTTATGTCTTTTTTTATTAATTATTTTTTGTTCCAATTTTTAAAATTAAATTTTATTCTGTTCATTTTTCCAAGTTACTAATTCACATTTCTAGCATACCCATATTTTTCTTGTACAGCTTATTTAGATAAGAATTCAGTATTTTTTTTTTTTAAGAGAGAGTGAGAGACAGAGGGGGACAGAGAGAGAGAGAGAGAGAGAGAGAGAGAATTTTAACATTTATTTATTTTTTCTTAGTTCTTGGCGGACACAACATCTTTGTTGGTATGTGGTACAGCTGAGGATGGAACCCGGGCCTCACGCATGCTAGGCGAGTGCGCTACCGCTTGAGCCACATCCCCAGCCCAAGAATTCAGTATTTTAAATCCAGCAAATCAGTGTATATGTGTATCTGAATCCCACATTTGCATATTCTAAGGAGCTTTTACTTCTCTTTTTGTTTTTGCCAGTTAATCTTCCCAACAGTTCCAAATCTGTTTTCTCTACTCTGAGTGATAACTATCTTAAGTTGCTGAACCTAAACATAGGCTTATTTTTCTTCCTAAACACATTAGTAATTAATATGGGTGCTATTGGATCAAAATTAGAGGTATTCCCAAAGGTGAAGAGAAGTGGGCCCAGGTGTGACAGCCACAGAGTCACACAGATCTCAGGGGCAAGAAGTCACAATCTTGGACTCTTGAAAGTAGGTACCGTGACTTAGATCTGAGACCAATTTTAAACTTTTCCTAGGAAACTATAACCCTCTGGAGACCACATTATTCCCCAAATACAATATTTCATAACTTTCTCCTTGGGACTTTCTTATATGAATCTCTAAGTGCCTACCAATCCAGAGATAGCAAAGCCTTATATAAGTTCTCTCTTTTGAAAGGATAGTGGATTTTTAAAAAGGCAGATAAATTATGATCAGTGGGGCAGGTGGTAAAGCAAGACAGCCATATTGAAGCCGCAAACTTTGCTCGTTTATACCTGCTCTTCTTAACAGTAACTTCTACTTTTCACATCTCTTAACATTTATGTTAAAATTTTTACAAGGACATTATTAATAGATCATTGGAATCAATTTTAAAAATTTCTACTTGCCTTTGTAAATGTAAAATTTCATAATCCTTTCCCAAACTTGCTTCTGCCCTATACACCTTCTCAGAACTTGCTTCTCAGTGGAAAATATAAACTCTGAGACTTTAACTATTGTCTTTTTTTGTTTTTCAAATTTAAAAGGAAACTGTTGCCAAATCTTAATTATACTCAAAAATTATTAAAGTTTATCTCAGTATACTTAACAGAATTTATTTTCACTCTGACAATTATATTCAGCCACAATGTTCCCATTATAATTTGAATTGAATTTCATCTCTTTGGAATAGATTTTCTGGCAATTTAAAAGTTTACCCTGAAAATAGCACAAACTGGGTGGCATGGTTTTAAGCCATTGCACATCAAGGACTTTCTCTGTTCTCATAAATAAATGAAAAATCGGTTGGAAATATAATTATTGGGTCCAAACGTTTTTCTTCAGGATGCTATAGTTGTTGTTCCATTTTCTATCCTTCAGGGTTGCACAAATGTAGAAGCTTGCCTGATTTTCTTTTCTTATATGGAAACTGCTTTGTTGACCTCTAGAAAATTGCAGAACTTTTCTGTATCTTTGAAGTTTCCAACTTCACTAGGTATTTCTAAATATGGCTTTATTTTTAAGTTTGGCTGGAACATGATATGAAATCTTGATGGTTGGAACAAACAATTTCTTTGGAATTGAGAATGATTTCTTGTATTTTTTTTCATATTGTATCTTTTCTGTTCCTTCTTCTTAAAATATTTATTGCATATTGTTTGAACTTGCAAAATATAACCTTCATTTTTTTTTTTATTTTACCATTCTTGTGATTTTTTCCCCAAATTCTACTCATGACATTTACTTTCTAGCGTACACTATTTGCCAGAAAACAATTTTGTTTATCATCACAATGGAGTTCTATCTGATGACTTTTCTTATCTGCTTATTTTGGATTTCTTTTTGAGATTTATTCATAGACTACAATGTCAACTTAATAAATTTCATTCCTTTACAACCAGAAAAAAAATTATAAGATTAGCAAGTGAACTTTGTTGATTTCTGGTCTATGTGACTTAGAAATCTGTAGTTTTTACATCACACAGTGAAACTTAGCACTTAACTTCCCCACTGGAGTCTGAGTGTGTAGTATCTAATACTTGGTAATGACTGAGGGAAAAGTTTTCAGTTAAATGGTTGGATTAAATACTAGGTGTGTTATGTACTAACATATTTACATTCCAGCAAAAGAGGTTAACATTCATCAATAAGATTATTTTCCAGGAATTATGCTAGGAATTATACTTTAAACAAAATGTTTTAATTCATTGTTACAAGAGAAAAGAAAAGTCTATTGTATGGATGAGGTGATGAATAATCTAAGGGGTGGCCTACAAATAAGTGATTAAATCAGGATTCAAATTTTGGTCAGAAATCAAAGTTTTATATTCTTCCTATGAGTCAAAATGAAATATAATCAAGTTATACTGTCCTGTTAGAAACTGACCAAAGAGAACTAAAATATTTTAATAGCTAAAGGAAATAAAATTATTTTTAATAGTTATGTGACTCTACATTCACATCTGTTGCTCTGTTGATTTCTTCAATATCCTAGTTGAAATCTCTAGTTTTATGTTTTGCTATGTGAAACAAAAGCTATGAAATTCTTGGCTCAAATCTTTTCAGATGCTGACTCTTTAGGTCTCTAATGAAGATCACATAGATCATTGCTTCAAACAGTGCAGGGATGCTAGGGATCTGCAAGTTCAGAAATTCTGAAACAGAATCTTAAAATATGACCCAAGTTAATAAGCATTATCTGCTCTAATAAACAAACTTGCTAACAACATTTTCAGATGTTCTTAACTGTGAAAGGCAAGGTGAGTCCCCTACAAATGCTCTGATTTTTTACATTCAAGTCTCAGTTCTGTCAATTTAATAACCAACTAATCTTGAGCAAGTTGTTTAATCTCCGAGGATCTCTGCTTCCTCATTTATAAAATTAAAAAACAGTGTTTTTTTTTTCTGAATGTGTTTATACCAATACATAGTATTACTGTGGATATGATCTTAATTGATTTACTTGCTGGGACCCTTTGGATCTATTTCTGCGCTGTTTCTATGTCTTATCCACCTTTCTACATGAATAACTTTGTCTCCAAGAGGTGGCAGTTTCTTTGAAGTAATAGATCACACTTCTAACAAGATTTTCTTATTCAGTAGAAGAGAATGAGGAAGAGAGTTTGCTAAAATCCGAATGCTTTCTGCAGAGCTCATGTGTAGAAACTTAATCCTCAATGCAATAATGCTGAGAAATGGTTCCCAGTGAGAGGTGATTAGGCAATTAATTTTGATACTGCAGTGGGTCAGTTATCATAAAACTAGATTTGTTTTCGAAATGAGTTCAGCCTTTTCTTCCTTCCTGCCCCCAATCTCTATTGCCTTCCTCCACGGATGAGGCAACATAAAGGTTCTCTCAAGATGCTAGCACCATACTCTTGGTGCTAGACTGCCCAACCATAAGTCAAATAATTTCATGTTCTTTGTAAAATGTCTAGTCTCAAAATTTCTGCTGGTCATGAATGCCATTCAAACGGTCTCTATACCCATACTCTAATCACTTCCTCAAATGTAGAGCTCTTATGAATGTTGTTAATATCCCATAACATAGGCTCTTGATAGTTTTTTTAGAGCAGTCTAAATAGACTAAAATAAATCTTCATACTAAGGGGTAAGGTTGCTGTGTTGAAAATATCAAATAATATGGAAGAACTCTGAAACTTAGGAGTGAGTAGAGACTGGAATAAGTTTTAGATACATGCTAGAAAATTTTACTTTCTCATGGACAGAGCTCAAAGTGAGATTCTGGTGAGAGCTCAGAATCAGGGGAGAGTTATAGAGAAAGCAGTAGGTAGTCTTTTTAGAAAATGTGTTAGCGCTTGTGAGCAGAATTTGAGTAGAAATATAGACCCATTTCAATGAAAGACAGAAATAAAAAACACATAGTATGTTGAAGAACAGGCAACTCCTTATCACAAATTGTTAAAGACTTTGACTGTGTTGTGGTTATGATCTAGAATTTTGTGGGAAAAATCCTCTAGGAATGATGAAATAGGATATTTGACCTGGGAAGTTTTTTAAGCAAGTCATTAAAGGCATGGCTTGGCTTCTCTTGAGTGCTTATAGTAAAATGCAAGAAGAAAGAAGTAACTTAAAGACAGAATTTTTATCAAAATAAAAACAAAAGAATTTATACCAATGCTCCTCAAATTATTCTGTGAAATAGAAAAGGAGAGAACCCTTTCAAACTCATTCTATGAAGCCACTATTACCCTGATTCCAAAACCAGATAAGGCACAACAAGGAAAGAAAACTTCAGACCAATACTCCTAATGGACATATATGCAAAAATTTCTAATAAAATACTGGCAAACTACATACAAAACATATTAAAAAGATAATGTACCATGATCAAGTGGGGTTCATCCCAGGAATGCAAGGTTGGTTCAATATACAGAAATCAATAAACATAATTCATCACATCAATCAACTTAAAAACAAAAATCACAATATTATTTCAATAGGTGCTGAAAAAAGATTCGACAAAATATAGCATGAATTCATGCTCAAAGAACTAGAAAAACAAGAGATTGTCTGACTATACCTCAACATTGTAAAAACTATATATGCTAAACCCAAGGCCAGCACCATTCTAAATGGAGAAAAACTAAAAGCATTCTCTCCAAAAACTGAAAATCAGCATAATAAAGTGATGCAGCAACATCGATGTTTATAGCATCTCAATTCATAATAGTAAGCTATGGAACCAACCTAGGTGCCCTTCAACATATGAATGGATTAAGAAAATGTTTATACACACACACACACACACACAATGGAATGTTATACAAACATAAAGAAGAATAAAATTATGGCATTTTCCAGTAAATAGATAGAACTGGAGACTATCATGCTAAGTAAAATAAGCCAATTCTAAAAAACTAAAGGCCTTCTTTATGTTCTATCTGATATATGGGTGCTGACACAATAAAGGTAGTGGAGAAAAGAATAGAAGTTCGTTAGACTAGACAAAAGGGAATAAAAGGAAGAGTGAGGGGATAGGGATAGAGAAGACAGTAGAATGTATCATACATAACTTTCTTATATTCACATGTGAATACATGACCAATGTAACTTTGCATTGTATAAAACCACAAGAATGGGAATTAGAGTAAGTTATACTCCATGTATGTAAAATATGCTAAATAGAATAAGTTACACTCCACATATGCATGTCAAAATAAACTCTCCTGTCATGTGTATCTAAGAAAGAACAAATAAAAAAAGTTTTAATATTTCTGAAAGTGATATAGCATACTGAGGAGAGAACACCTAAGGCGGTGTTAACCAATGAGAAGGTGATTAGTGTGGATGGGCCCACTGCTAGTCACAAAGACAAGGGAAAATGACCCAAGAAACTGTTTCAGAGATCACTGTGACTGCTACTTCAATTATAGGACAAGAGTGCCAGGGTCTAGGATACAGAGTCATTTCAAAGGAAGGGATGTAGGCCCATGCTGCCCTGCACCTTTCAAGGATCCGCTCTCCACATTGCATGGTGGTGTTCCTTCACTGTCCCAGGTAGGGCGCCAGTGGGCCCTGGGATGGTGAACTACTCTGGTCAGAGCTGTGGAGTGTCAGCATCCATCTAGATTTCAGAGGATGCCTTAGAGAGCCATGTTGGTCAGCTGGACAACTGTGTAAGAAGTAGCATATTCCTTTAGACTTCAGGTGACAGATCCACAGTGTTCAATTCTAGTTCAGGAGAACTAAGGCACAGGACTCAAGGACAAAGCTGCAGCAGAGGCAGACCTCTGTGCAGAACAGCCACAGGACTGCCATATGTAGATATGGCCCTGAGCTTTAGTCCTTTGAGTTGATGCCAGAACATATTAAAACCATGATTTCATGGATATGGTGAAACCATATCCATTTTTCTTATGGATCACAATTACCTGAAGCTATGAATTAAAATGTTCTAGGGAAATACTATTTACTTAGTACTGATATGATAAGAGTTATAACTGTGCTATTCTACTGCCTGCAATTTGAAAATACTTGCATAAAGAATTCTGAGGCTTCATCTTAATTTTGCAGAAAAATTTGTGATTGATTACTAATGTCTGCCACAGGTATTGGAAAAGCAAAAGGTACCAGTGCCAGCTGTGTGCCATGTCTAGTGTGTCATGCTTCTTTACACTTTGGTGATCTGAGGGAAATTTGTAGCTCTAAGACTCTGTCTCAGCTGTTTTATTGGAGTGGGGTATTTTAAAATAATGACTCTAATTTTGGGGTGAAAGAAATTTATATTTCTGCTTTTGAAGAAATTCATCTGTTCCTATCACTCCAGAAACTTCACTGGAGTTCATTCAACAGACCCAACTGGCAAGAAGACTAAAATCATTTGATCCTTGCAACATAAGAAAGATCTTCAAAGAATCATCTATGTTGTCATTGTGTGAGCACATAGGTGCTACTTCTGTCTCTGAATTTGATGACAACTGAAGACATTTGAAGGTCACAGTTTTGAGCGTGGTCAAAAATCCATACATTGTTAGACTGGTATGGAGTGGGGAAAATCTCCTGAGCAACTAAAATTAGACTGGTATGGAATAGGGAAAATCTCCTGAGCAATTTTTTATTATTATTATTATTGGAACCAAATAATTAAAACTTAATTCCCTGACTTTTCTCTTGGGTGATACTGGGTATATGACTGGAGGCACTCCATCCTGGGATTGAAACATTTAGTAGGTTCAATTTTACAGAGATTTTTTTTTTTTTACTTATTTATGTAAAATTTATACCCCTCCAAAACATATGTTGCCCAAGAATTTTTTTTAAAAGTAATAATAGTGTATACTTGATTGATTTTGGATGCACAATAACAAGCTGTATTAATTAGTTGTACTCAGTGGCCCTGGGCTTTAGACCTGTGAGTTGATGCTGGAACATATTAAAACCATGATTTCATGGATAGGGTGAAACAATATTCATTTTTTTGGCTATCATCTTCCAAATGCTATCATGGTTTGAAGGATCCTAGGGCACCTCCCCTCCAGATTAATAGAATGGAAGAATGAAATGCTTAAAGTTAAAAACAACAGTAACAAAACACTCTGGGATTCGATGGGCCCAGTTAACATTTCTACATGGATTCAATTCACTCAACAATTCCAGATAATTCTACTTGTTCATAGCAAAATGCATTTGTAGACAAACACTTTAGGAGTTCAAAGGGTTCAAGTTGGGGTCTTTTTCGGGGTAGGAGGGAGGTAGGTGCTGGTGGAGGTGGAGAGGGGTACCTCTGCAAGATTTCATAAGTGGTCCCCATTAGGTTGTTGTCCAATTTCTTTTTGGGATCTAACCTATTTCAAAGAAATAAAATCAGACACAGCTGTTCCCATTTTAAAAGACATGAGCTTAGTTTCTTAATGCTCATTACTCTATGAAGAAATCCATTTCTCTCTTTGCTATCTCTTTAGGAAATCTTTGTTTAATAATGCTCACTAAATTAGGCCTCCATAGGCTTGGCTTTATCCCACCCTGCCAGTTTCTTTGCCTTTTTCTACCTCTGTAAAATATCTGCTTAGAGTCTCTGATTTGAAATGTTAATTAAGGTGGGCCTGGCCTCAGGTTACAGTGTACATCCCTTTTTACATGCAAAGGGGATATGCTAACTAGGTTACTTAGAATCTGGGGGCCAGGAGGGAGGCATCCAGAAGACAACAAAAGTCCTGGAAGACCCAGCGATTCTCTGCAACTCTCAAGGAAGCATTCGGTAAGAGTGTTGGCTGAAACGAGTTCTCTAGCACACAGAGCGTCTGGTATTCATTTTGGCCACATTTCTCCTTTTGTAATATCTTAATGTTTTTGTATCCAACTAGCATAGATAGAACATGATTTAATTAGATATTCAAAAAAGGCAGATGTGTGAATAATCCTATTGACTAATTTCCAATAGGTAAACATTGGTGAATGTACTTAAATTGAGATGATGATCTCAAGATTTTAAGGTTTTTGAGTGGTATATTCATTTCAAATCTTCTGGGCTGCCCTGATAACCTAGAGATGATGCCCACAGTACTCTGAAAACAGGGTGTCTGTGTTTCTGTGCACTTTGTGATTGTGAGTATGGATGAGGCTGTGTAAAAAAATAGTATGTGGGATTGTGAATGCATTTCATAAGCAAGCTCTTCCAGCAAGCTAGATTTAGAAAGGCAAAATCTACATTTGAAAGCAAGGACATCGTAGATGTTAACTTTAAATCTTGTAAGATGTAGCACAAAGAAATAAATTAATATTGTTGTGAAAAAGTACCCTAAATGAGCCTCCAGAGGCATGAATTGCAAAATAAATGTGAAAGTTACACCTTTAATTACTCTGGTGGAACCTTTGAGATTTTGAAACACTTATTTATATAAATCACTTTTGGAGAGTATTTTCAAACTCTTTTGATTATAATGTTATAGAAGAGAACTGATGATTTTATTCTTCTTGCACTTGGGATGTTTAAAAACTTTTCCCTTTTATTAGCATGAACACATTTCATCTGCGGAGCTGTAGAGGACAGTCATTCAAACACACACAAAGTTTTAAGTAAGAAATATTTTCTCTTGGAGGGCAATCTTGACTCCCTTGTTTTTGTCTTCCCAGTAAGTCTTTCTTGCTTTGCATGAGGAGTTCATTGTGTTGAACCATCTTCCCATAACCACGGATGCTACAGAATCATTCAGGTTTTGAATCTAGGGTGCAGCTGTGTACACTTGAGCTTCTACTTAAACATTTAGGAGCTATACTCTTCTTGTAAAGCCAGTAAGGATAAAATATTTTAATGAGTTAGTAAATATTTGGGGAAAGTGCGTGGATAAAAGAGACAGTGGGAAACAATCTTTGACAGGAGAGAATTTGTGCTTTTTTTTCTCACTTCCCTTATTAAGAGTAACCTAGGGAAAATAAACAAATATGGGTTTGTGTATGTGGGGTAGAAGTGCAAGCACTCAGGAAGAGGAGAGCTGGGATGTTGGTAGCCTTGGCAGTTGAGGTATCACTCCTATGTACTCAATGTTGTTCTAAAAGATCCATTTGTTTTAAATATGAAATTTCACCCCCACACACACTACCATCCACACTTTGCAATTGATTAAATATTTCTTTGTAAAGAAAGACAAATTAGAGCAATTTTGAGATGTGTGAGTGATGTTTTCTGACACCTAAAGAAATGCAAACTAACTTGCAACTGAGGTTTAGAAATCTTGCATTTGAAAGTCTTTTAAAAATATTTTTTTCTCACTGTAATATTTAATGAGTAGCCTATTTTACATAGCCAGAGTAATTCTTTGATTTACTTTCTGTCTACTGTTGATAATGCAGTATAAGACTGTAGACTGAGTCAGAAAAAAAATACAGTTCAGAAGTCCATTTGACTGGTTTTTTAATCTGGAGTTTTCCCTTGCTATTCTCTAAAACTAAAGTACAGTGTATTTAAATAACATAGGCAAAAATCCAGAAATTATCCTTCATTTCATTCACTTTAAAATTACATCATCAGTACTTTGCAAAGTACCAGTAGTCAGAGTTAATAATTCTTTATTTGATGTATAGTAAAATAAAGATAGGTAACGACAATTGTCATTACCATGTACATTGACACTACTATCACTTCCTTGTTGGAAGTTACAGAAAAATCTCATTCCAAAGCAGGCCATATTGCCAGAAAGCATACACTTACTCTTCCCTCCACGGTTTACACTGACTCTGGAGTTTATTACTTTCCCAGTCGCTGATAATAATGATATAGCCAGACTCCTCCACTTCACAAAAATATTTAAATAAAGTTTCTTCAAGCACAAATGAGATGCAGCATATTTACATTTTTATTTGATGAAGCCTGTTCCTGCTATCTTTGTTCTTAATTTGGTCTCAAAAGAATTAGCACTAAGAGGAAAAACAGTCTGTAAATATGTATGAAATCAAATATAGAGGGTAAGCTAAAAGGTATTGACTGCCAACAGAGCTTAGCTGCAGGAGGCAAAATTTTCTCCATAGTTTTCTTCTTGGCTGGAAACACATTGCCTTCTATCTAGATTATTTAATCCTCAAAATGCACATCAAAGCTTCTCATCGGGTGGCACATGTCTTTATAGGCAGTTGAATGTCAAAGATCTAGCTTAAAGATTTTTGAAAAATGTAAAAACATAATAGAGCCCAGATAATAACACAGCAGTGAGCTCCTGTCCTATTCCTTCCAGCAAAGAACCAGCGTCACAGGCTGTGGCTAATCTCTGTGGCAAGGGGAAGAGCACATTCTGCTGCCCGGGAATGTGTGACATCTGTCTAACCGCTAGAAATGAGATGCTTAAGCTGGGTTCCAGACCAATATTAGCTTGCTAGCTATCCCAATCTCACTCTACACCTGTGGCTGAGGAGAACTCTGAGCCATAAATTCTGTCCTGCTCTCATGCCCAATTAGGCAGTGGAACAACTTATGCAAAAATATGTAAGAGGTATTTTCTGCCCTAGAGAAGCAACATGCAGACTTCAGCTCTAGCTCCTCTCTTTTAGGACTCATTTTTCACTCTTTGGCAAGGACAAATTACTTGTAATGATTACATCAACGCCTTTAAATGATTATATCATTGTGAGTTTAGTTTAAAAGCCCTTTCACACATTTATTTTGCACTTCAAATGTTGGCTTTTGTGTGAAAGAGAGACGGTGCAGCATATGCAAAGAGACAAAAGCCCCTGTAATGGAATATGCCACACATACGCAAGGGATACAGGGCATTTAGAAGGTCACACACTAGGTGTGATAGAAACTGTCTGAAATCGTGTCACACGGACTCAGTTGTATTCATTTCTAAAAAGTTGTTTAGGTGTGTGAGAGCTAAGCCTTTGTCTTTTTATTGAAAAATGCCGCAGAGGTTAACTGGTAGTCAACTTTCTCATCCATACTATCATTGTTGTCTAATATCTCTCTACCTCTTACAGGAAAATCTTCAGGTGTTTGTTCATATTTGAAAAGTGCCTCTCACACGGACTTTGTCCAAATAGTCCCTTATAGATTTTTCAAATAGAAAAAAAGAAAATTAGAATCTCTGAGGAATGATAGCTATCAAGCACCTCCCCCGCCTTAATTATGCAGCCTCAAACCCCTTACCATAATCTGCCCAGCAACTAGGCACTTCCAGGCACCCCTGGGGAGAGATCATTAGAGTATATTAATTCAGGACTCCTAGTGATCTGGGACACTCTATCACCACACAGCAGTGATATTAAATGCATTATTTAAATCTGTAAAGTATTTGGGGAAGCATTTTGGCATAAACACACTACATCAAATAAAGTTTTATTTTATTAACAGAATTGTATGGGAGAAATGGGCCATGGCATTCCAGTTTTAAGCATGCTCCACGTTTTGGGTAACTATCACCTTTTCCTGTCCTCTTTTGCTCTCCTGACTGTCTAATTGCATTCTAAACCTTACCTGGAAAGGAAAACAGGTCGAATGCTTTGGAGGACCCTTGATGTTCTGAATGCTGTGATGATTTATTGCAAAAGTGTTTTTCATCATGTTGTGTTCTTTCTCCCTCCAAACAAAAGACGGAGGGAAAAGCATGGTCAGAAAGCCCTGCGGATGACAGACACCAACATTCTCACACTGGTGGCAATCTGCATCTCCGCCCAGCTTGAAAATGTTGTCCGTTGTGCCAACACAGCTTCCTTCCTTGTAAAAAAGGCTTGTCTCTGTTGGAGGGCTCAGAAAGATATTCTTCATACAAAATCCCCTTACAGAACCTCCAATCCCTCTGGGGCCTATTCTGCCAGTTTATGGTAGCAGTGAACTGTCATCGGTCCCTCCTTGGTCTGTGAGATTGGGACCCGTAGAAATGGCTGTGACCGTTACTTTTTCTCTTTGGGGATTTGCCCTTTTTTCATTTGGTTGGAGATTGAGACTGAGCTTTGTTACAGAGAATTATCCTGTGGCAGTGGGTTGGGGAGATAAGTCTTTGTTGAGACATAAAACACATACAGACAAAAGTGTGAAAAATTGAAACGACAAGGTTGCTGGGGTGTTGTTTCTTAAGTTCGGTCAAATGTTCAGACATAGGAGTAAGGGACTCTGGCTTGTTGTTGTGTACTAAAGTGTGTCTGTATCCCTGCTACCCAGAGTGCGGGTGCTGGATGATAATTGGCACAGGTACTGATGTGAAACGCCAACTCAGTATCCCAGTCTTCCTCACCTTCTCTGAAGGTCTATAAATAACCATGGTGGGGTTTGATTTTTGTATGATAGAAAAATATGATGGATACCAATTTATAAGAAACTGGGCAGAGGAATCCAATGAAAGCTAGGCTTCTACCTATTGTTTTAATAATTATATGTATTCTGTATGGTATAAACACATCATCAGTGGGGATTCAGTGTGAATTACAGAGATGATACTTCTGTGTTATACAATTAAATTCATATCTCATCTGCCACGTTTTCTTCCAAAACAGATGATATTCTCCTTCAACCCAAGTAAGACTTCTATGTCGTTAGGTCTCAGCATTAATATTTTCTAAGTACACATGAATGAATTTAGTTACCTTACAGAACGTGCCAAGTACTAAAAAATAATAACAAAAAAGCAAACTTTAGAAAAGGCAGTCAACATCTCTACCTTTGAAAGAGAAAGCTATTTCATATATGCTTTGTCTACTAGTATCTTAGGAGTCTTTAGAAAGCAGATCAGCTAGTAATATAATTTACCCTCTAGATACCTTTCAGAAAGTTGCTTTATTATTCGTTCCCTACCCTTAAATTATTTTTTTCTTTTTAAAATGACTTCTATTGTTTATTGCAACTTCAAAATTTTTGTAATTCTAAATGCCAATATTAATAAATCCTGTGCACATGACCATTTTTAATTTGTTTTATTTTATGGAAGCAGGGTTTTTAAAAACAACATAAACTTACAGCAACTGTTCTCCTGAAAATCCAGAATTTTGCTGTAATACAAAAATTCAGATGAAAAAGTGAGTATAGAGATATATTTAAGTGAAAAATTCAATTAAAAACCATAAACATATACACTCACTGAAACTGTTTCTCATAAGGCAAATAAGCAAGTTACTTCTAAATATTAATAGGTTAAAACAATCATATAAAATAGCCATTGGAATAAAGATCATTATAAATAAACCATTTTACTAAAATGACATTTTCTGAAAATTTTTAATATATTCTTTCTATAACTTTTCTACCCCTAAATTTATTTCAACTTCAATAATTTTTAAGTGGTTAAATACATTTACAATTAATTCTCTTTTATTTTTTTTGAAATTGATAGTCTGAAATGTGAGAAGTTGTAGGTTCTAATCCTGTCTTTGTTTCTAATTTACTGAGTACCAGGGCAAGCCATTAATTTCTGTGGATTTAAGTTTTCTCTTCTTCCACATTAAAAGATTAAAATTGCTCTTTCTAAATCCTTTCCCAATTCTTACATTTTATAACTCTGTTCTCTCTTTTTCTTGTTCATCTTGAGGCATTCTTCTGGAGAGCACTGTCACCTTAAATCGTAGTGTAAGGGATTCTACTACATTTTAGAAGTACTTTTAGCCTCGCATTTATTCGACTAATAGCATGACTTATTTTGCTGCCAAACCACCTTAAATTGGTCTAAAATGTAATGCCCCATATCCGTTATATTCAGTGTCAGAAAAAAAATTTGAGATTTCGTCTCTTTTGTGTAGGAGATACAATTAATTAATTCCCATTAAGTTAATTTTATGATATCATGCTATCCATTTCACAATAAGCTGAATCTTTAAAAAAAATAACTTTGTGACATTTAATTTGAATTAAATTAATCTAAAAACAAGTTATGACCAATTTTCATTCAAGGCTTAAATTTTTCCAGTGAGATGTTTTTGTCATATGTTTAAAAATATCGTTTACTATCTAGGTATATATTCTGCATTTTAGTTTTTATCACAACATTTTTTTTAAAAGTAAAATAAGTACGTTCAAACAAACCAGAGAGTAAAAAAGCATTTGTTCTGATTTCAACAATATTTGTCAAAAAATTTCTATTAGGTACTATTAGAAACTAGTCATACAAATAGTCATAATTATTATTTACTATATCCTGTACTTTATACATGCACTATTTTATTTAATTTGCAAAGCAACGTCATGAGGCAACATCACTGTATAGTGCACTGCACTATACAGATGAATTAGGTAAAATGCCAAAAGGTTAAATTACCTACTCAAGGTCAGATAACTAGTAAGTGGATTGCGCAGTCTATCATCCATATCCTGTGCTCCGAATCACTGATATCTGCCACAGCCTCACACAGTTGGCTGGAGTTCTTATTTATTAAGGTACAGCAAAGAATTTCTAACTATTTTGAATAAAATGGGTTCTCCAGTAGAGGGCTGGGTGAATTTTAGAAAGTTAGAAGAAGAAACTTGTATGTGCATGTCTATTGAAATAGAGGAGTGGGAAGCATTTTTCTTAACTCAAAATAAATACATCCCGGAGAAAATCCCACTGTTAGCTGAAAGATACCCCCACCATATAGCTTGCTCCATTTCTCAGTGTGGGCTGGACTAGGCAGGTGGATAGTGCAGACTGTTCTAGACTCTGCTGGATTTGCCTAGTGTCCAGCAGCAACAGCTGTTCTGGCCATTTTTTCTCTTATTACTGGGCAGCGTCTGCCAGTTTCTGAGAAGGAGGTTAGACTTTACTTTGCCCAGAACATATGTCATAAACATATGACAATCTGAGGTTGTCCCACTCGCAGGTAAACTGAAAATAGGAACACCTTTCTCCTTGCTCCATTTCTCTCAGCTGCATGTTCCTGGATCTGTTGGGAGACTGCAGGTTTTGTTTCATCCAACAAAAGGTCCATTTAAATCTCGTTTTTCCTTTTATGTTTCTCATGGGCAGATTTCATTTGGAACTTCCATAATCTTTTTTGGACAATTATCCCAAATAGAATTTAAAATGATAATTGCTAAAAGGAGATTTTCTGTTATTTTGAGGACTCTTATGATTCTTCTGTTTTGTCATTTTATAATATTGAAATAAACCAAAGAAAATAAATGTTGAATTGTACATATTCTCAATTGGTTACAACCTACTTTTAGTACTACAGACAAATGCATTTTGAGGCTATTAGTAGTTTCTTTTCTTAGCCACTGTAAGTTTAATTTTCAATTTTTCTCTTGTTCAGTTATTTAATAAAATCCTACCTACCAAGGCTTAGCCTCTGGTCACAACTTATCATTTCAAAGGACAGGATCTAGGCTTGGATTGTATCAGAATGGGGTTGGGTGGGCATGTGAGTAAAGACTGAGACTGTACAGGAGCAACATCCTTATTTCAGTATTTACCTGACATTTATATAAAGGTGAAGCTGTGAAACCCACACTTCCTTTAAATGTGGAGCCTGAAATATTATCTTATGATGGCGTTCAGATTAGGGGGACAGCATCAGAGATATGAGGGGGACAGTATCGCTTCCTTTTTTCCCTTTACACTTCAAACATGATAAAACAAAAATCATTCAAATAAAATGTGATATCAAAATTAAGGCTCATGCAAAATATTCACATTTGAAACATGGTCAAGTCTCTTTTATAGTTGTATATGTTTCTTGTCTCAAATAATACCATGTTTCAAATATATAATTGTCAGGATGTAACTCTGTTACCTCTAAAAATAAAAAGACCTTGTCTCCTCTCAGGTACATTTATTTTAAATGAGAATGAATTGATTTATTTAAGCAAATCTATTCTGGCCCTCTATCCCTATATTTCACTTTTACCAGAAATACAAAAATATCAATATTGAAGATTCAGAGGTAGATTTGCAAGAGAGATGTGGATTTCTAAAGAGATGAAGATAAAAAACAATATAGCTTATATCAGATGAAATGGTTAAAAAAAAATGTTGCTAACTAATCAGCTTGGATCCTTTAAAAAAGAAAAAAAAAAGAAGGAAATTGTAACTAGAAAGAGTATAGAACCTCTGTGAAACTTCAAAAGGTACAGCTGGCTGGAGAATGTACAGTCCCCTGAGACTACAGGATAAAAACCTATAAATGCACCCTCTAAAGTCTTTTCTCTTGACCTCATGCCAAGGTTAAGAGAGAAGATTTTTTTTATGACTTTGAAACAGAGTTAAGCTGAAAGAATTTGTTGAAAACAGATGAGAAGCCGGGACCCTTTCCATTACTCAAGGGAAGAACTCTCCTAAGGAGGCCAACTGCAGCTATCCCAGTGTTCTCCCATCTGCATCTTGAGTTTGCATGGTGATTATTGTACTTGCACCTTCAACTTCTGCAATTAAGTATGCAAATTGGTGAATTCTTATTGTGATGTGAAGGGTAAAATGCTAGAGCAGACACTGTGCAGAGTCTGGACTGTTAAAGTACAGCCATCTCTTCTTCCAATTGGTCCTATCCTCTGCCCACGACTAAAATAAGTGCCAGAAAAAAAGTAGCAGAGATTTGTGGAAAACAAAGCAAACACACAGACAAACAAACAAAAAATAGTGCTGCTAAATTCCAATAGAGGTTACAGAATATTCAGTAACTTTCTCTGTTTGAGGCTGTGCATCACAAACACAGACACACCTCATTTAATTCAAGATGCTGTGATCAAAAGTGAAACGCAAACAAAGAGCAATGTTTTTAATTGCTCTGAATTGTTTTTGTTGTCTTCCCCCCCTTTTCAGTTATCTTAGTCTGTTCTTCTGAAACAGTAAAAGTATAACAATTGTTTATTAAAGTTCACTAACAAGAAGCTTTAAGCATCCAAATTTTTTTTGAGATTTATAAAGTCTTTCAGATTTTAAATATCTCACTTTAAAATAGTTATCCAAAACAATTGTTTCACACTTCAGCTTTTAAAAATGTACATCTTTGCCTGTGTCAACTATATTATGTTCTTCTGTCCCTCACATAGAATTGGACTTGCTAGAGGCTACTGATGGGTCCTGGAAGGACTGTGCCTGCTTCCATTCCCTTAAAACATTTCTTCAGGAAATGCATTTCACATTCTATAAGCCAATTAATTAAATCAATCTCACATCAGCAACATGTTGCCCATGTTATTCGTCCCCTCCCTCCAAAATGACATGTATATTGAAATATAATTTTAAAAATAGACACTAGGATTTGGGTATAACTCAGTGTTTAGCATGTACCAGACCTTGGAGTTGAATAGTAATATCTCAAAAAAAAAAAAAAAAAGAAAAAAAAGAAAAAAGTAGACATTGATGTATGCAGATTGTAGAAAATAAACAGGTATCTAATACAGAGGTAGAAAAGGCAACTCATATTAAAAGTGAGAAAGCAGGTAAACCTTTCATCTGTTCCATTGTAATGAGGTGGATGTATCTTGTACAGGATTGACCCAGGAGAGAAGCTGGTGAGAAAATACACTCAGGGGCTGGAGTTGTGGCTCAGTGGTAGAGCACTTGCCTAGCATGGGTTAAATTCTCAGCACCGCATCTAAGTAAATGAATAAAATAAAGGTCCATCAACATCTAAAACAATTTTTTTAAAAAAGAAAATATACTCAAGTCCAAATTATATATAGACACTTGCTCAGAATGGATACTCCATTGATTCTCAAGGGGCATTTTTAAAAAATTTGTTAAGTATACATTTTGTTTTCAAGATTTTGCAGTTTAACCTGTAAACAGCCCACACCTGTCCAAGGATTTGATTTTTCTGATGTGACTCCTTGTGCCAAGGAGGAACATCCCTAACATTTCCTCAGGGTAGGGACCGAGTGTGACAAGAAGGGAAGGGGCACAGGGAGACCCAAGGTGAGAAAAGATAGACAAGTAAGCAGGTGAAGCCAAGAAAGACTGACCGGAAAAAAAAAAAAAGGCAAAATAAAAGAATAAAAAGAAAAATCTGGGTTTAAACTCAACTCCTTTCAGATCAGATTGGGGATCATAGCACTTGAGTGAGCATCAAGTCTCAAGAGAGAAACAGTCTGCCTGGCTTTGATTGTTAACCCTACATTACAGGAATCTTTGCCATAAAACTAAAAGCTGTTTGACTCAAAGCACAATCTTTGTGCATGAGATTGCACAGGTTGTGATGAGCCTGGAGACTTAATTACTTTCTTGCATCAATTGCAGGGATCCTCCAGGTCAGGCTTCTGGCATATTGATGGGAAGTAAAAGAAACCTTACACAAAATTAGCCTCCAGTGTGCTGGTTTCCCAGATACTCAAGAATGCTTGATCTGTGTTTCTCCCTTTCATAATTCCTCACTATTCAGGCACAATATATTAACTGTGGATGCTAATGCTGAGTCGAGCAGGAGGGAAGGAAAAAATGAATAATACAAAAAAAAATGTCTCATAGTTCTTTTGCTAAAATAATTTTCTGCAAAAATAAAAATATCTGATTTAAATCAGTGTGCCTCCTTTTTAAAGTTAGCACGTTACTTAATTAAATTTGTTTTATTGTGGAGGGCTGAATTTGCAATTGCTTGTCTGCAGTTTGGAATAGACATCTCGCCTCTTCTATTTAGTTTTTGTGTTCCTTGGGGTGAGTGCATGCAATTGCTTACTCATAAAAGTGATTTGTTTCATAGAGATTCACTTTATACTGTTCGTGTGGTTTTATTTCACTAAATATAGAATAAATTTGGAGCCCAAGGAAAGCTTCTTATACAAAAAAAAAAAAAAAAGAAGAAAAAAATTCAAAGTTCTAAGTGCAAAATCTGAAGACAAAGGATCTGGCTGGAAAAGCCTGGGTGTTGATTTGGCTCTGGGAATACAGTGCCTCTGACACTGCTCCTCTCCCTTCCCTTTCCTCTATGGCCGCATTCAGTGCGATCAGCTTGTGCAGCAAGCAGTTCTATATGTTCTGCAGGCAAAAGGAGCATGTCAAGGCCTTGTCATCTCTGGTCAGTAGAGTAGTTTGTCAGGAGAGTTTTCAACTATAAAAGCATCAGTAACTCATCAGAATATTTGTTGTTTCTTTTTGACAAAAGAGGCAAGTGTCTGTCAAGAAAAATCTGGCGTTTTCCTTGCCTTTCCCTGAGGTACTTGGAGTCCGCCTTGAATAGCCTTAGACTCCAGAAACCTTGTGTGCAAAATAGATGTATTGATTCCTGTAGAATCTTGTTATTTGTGACATGCAACAGTGTAAGTCAACATGACTTCGCCTATTTGTTACCATGTGTGAAAGAGAATGTGCAGCTTTCATTAGTGAGGAGCACATTGAGAACTTCGGTTTTAATGGAGGTCTCATTGGAAACCTCCGGAAACACAGTGCACACATGATAATTCAGCAGGAGACATCAGATGCTTCGTGTTTCTCTCTCTAAATGGTTAACTATCAATGCATCAGTTGGATGTTTAAAATTTTTTTCCAGAGCTTAAAAAAAAAAGTGCATACTCATGCTTATAAACAAACATATCAGTTGCTTAAAGGTTATAAGAAATTTAAATGCAAATAGCACTTTGTAATGATACCCCAGAGACTGACATTGTAGTCAGTTTCTTGGGAATGCATCATGGTAAACTTAGTTTTTGCTACTGGTTTCCTTAGTAACTGGAACAACATATTGTTCAGGACATAAAATAATATCCTGCTCAGCCACTGAGAATCTTGAACTAAAATGTAATTGATTTTGCATGAGGTACAGGATTATCATGTCCTCCCCGTTTCAATGAGGTATTACAGCTAAAACGAACGTGGTTGGAAATTTTTTTTTCAAACCAGCCATTTTGTTTCTAATCATCTCATTGTGAAAACATTAAAAATGCTAATGGTGTGGACTGTTCTATCTTTGAGAGGAACAGATTATTAAATATAATTATACAGCTGATATATAATTCCTTAGCATACAGGAATAATGTTGAATTTTCTTATCTCGAATGCAGAAGGCTGCATAATACTGAAGTGTATATATTACTGCTATATAATAATGATGCTTATTTTCTAAGACCCATATAGAATTCAGTACAGACCCATGTAGTTATTATAAAGTATGCATATGGAAGAAAGCTTGAAACCCGGTATAATTTTGCAGTCTGAAATCAGGAAAAAAAAAGAGTCAGAAAATTCTATTTTAATTTAGTTTCTGCAGCTGGTCTACTATACTGCCTTAGGCAGATTATTAGATCTCTAGTGTCTCAATATCCTTATCTATAAAATGGGAATAATAACACCTGCATCACAGGGGTATTATGTGGATAATTACTTGATGTGTGCGGAGAGCTTTGAAAATACAATATGCTAAATCATGATTGTTTTAAACCACATATATAGCAGTATATTATAGGCATAAAATTAGAGAGTGGTTTAATGAGCTTAGAAAATTGGAGGCCTCTGGTTTAGGAGAAGAGTGTCTGGAGACTCAGCAAAGCTCTGCCTATTTTACTGTTTCTGCAAATAGCATTTTCTCAAATGATATGGCAAGAGCAGAACTGTGGAGCAATTGGCTTTTGATGATATCCTTCCTAGGTACTGTGTTCCCAAGGAGGTGATAGGTTATGCTGGGGACACCTCTGCTCCAGTAAACTTTGTACTTTCCCCCCACCATCCATTGGGAAATGGACTCCCTTTCCAAACTACTCTGTGGGAGACTTGGCATGAAAATGGAGATTTCCCGAAGAGACTGCTGCCTCCCATTGTACCTTGTTAACTTCTTTTGGAGCAGAGGGTCAGTCTCCTCTCACACCAGCCAGGGATCGTTTTTCTATGAAATTGCAGCATGCCAAAGGAAACATCCTGGATATTAGTGCTGTTTTATTAATCCATTCACTCATTCACCAAATATTGAAGATCTACTATGAACTAGCTAATATTTTTGGCATGTAGGGATTACAAAAAAATAAATTAAAACATGGTACATGCCCCTCAGCTGTTACCCAATAGAATAGGGGAAGGTGCCATGTACAGATACATTGCAGAATAAGGTAGGAAGTGTGGGTCTCATAAACATTGTACAAAGAGCTCTCATTAGTCCAAGAGTGGCTTAGGTGATTAAAGATGGATTTTAAGAGCAATGGCATTTGAGCTGGTCTTTGTGAAATAGGAAACATTTCAAAAGATAATGAGAAGAAAGAGGAAGAAGGAGGCCAGGTAAGACTAACACAGAAGTCCTATTTTGAAAGAGGGGAAAAAGGAACAAAAGTTTGTTGGAGCTCAAGCAGTACAACTCAGTAACAATATGGAGAGAGTAGCAATAGGTGAAGTTAGAAATACAGCTTTATGCTTTCTGTACAATAACTTGTTTTGTAATGATCTATTGATTTACTACTTGATTCATGTTAGTTCATCTCTCCTCCCTGTGTGTCCATTCCAGATGGGTACTATGTCTGACTTACCACACTATGGCTTGTTCATTCAGTATCTGTTGCACAAAAGCAGGCTAGAGTTGGATAGTGAAGGTACTTGATACCAAGCTAAGGGCCATGGATTTTCCCAGTGGGCAACAAAGAGTTACAGACAGCCTTTCTTCCTAGAAGTCAAAAACAGAAAGAGCATGCAGGGAGCAGTGTAGTCTGAAAGCAGGAAAACCTGTCAGGAGAGCCCTGCATTTGTCAAGGGGCAGGTTATTGTGCTTTATGCCAGGATGGTGGTAACTTGCTGGAAAAGAGGTGTGATCCTTCACACATCCTTCAGACCTGACACCAAGGGAGGGGCAGTGGCACTGTGCTGCATTACAACTGTAAAGGAAATTGTGTCCTCATGGGCAGAAACTGATTTCATGGAATATGTGGAAAAGCTAAGTGAAGATAGGTTCAATCTGAGATATCCTTAAGGCATTCAGGTGGAGCTGTCTGAAAATAGGAGACTAAATCAAGAGAAAATTTAGAAATGGAGTTGTTTTTCAATGCCATCAATATGGAACTCAGGCTGAAATCATGAGATCATTGGGAGAGGGAGCCTGAAGAGAGAACAGACCAGACATTTAAGAGATGGGAATGAGAAGCAGAACAAAATAAGGGAGATTTGAAGTGCTGTTTTTCAGAGAGAATGGAAGGGAACCAGGCATAGAATTTAAAAGGCAGAGACTTTCAGAAAGAACAGGCTGATAACAAAAGTCCAAGTGGAGGATGATTTTAAAAAAAAGCCATTGCATTTGATTATTTAAAGTTTACTATTGATATTTAAGGGTTTCATTTGAGCCATTGGTACAGAAGCCTGACATTAAGAGATTAAGAAGTTAATAAATGAGTATTTGAAGAAGTGAGTGCAATAATTGTAAACCACTGCTTTCAAAGGTTAGCAGTGACAAGTGTAGAAAAATAGGAAAATAATCTGAGAAAGCTGTCAACAGAGAATATTGTGAATGTATCACTGTTGGAGTTGCTGCCTGAGATGTTCCCCAACTGTGTATGTGTTTCCAATAGGGAACTATATGGTTTCTCAGTCTGGCTGCATGAACTCCTGTAATAATAACTTCAAATTCATGATTTCTGTTTTTGATAGATAAAAGCTCTTTCATAAACTCCCTGTTGTCCTTATTCAAGATAGAATAGTGTTCAAAGAAATAAGACTTCATAGCCAATATTTACGTTCCCACAAAATGATAAAACTATTGTTTTAAAAATCTAGATATCAAGGCATTTAACGAATGAAATCTACCACTAAACTATGAAAAATAAAAGGAAAGTCTGTTATTTTCCAGGTGATTGTTTTATAATTGAAAGTCTCATTTTGATCACACGTCAATATACGGTATGTTTTTATATTGTTGGGTGATAGTTCTCCACAGGTCTCTGTTTCTGCATATCAAAATAAATGGGAGATTTGCTTTCAGCCTTGGAAGACAGAGATAGCATCTCTCTTTGGAGCAAAGGGCAAGCATATTTATTGACCATTTCCTTGGAACATCACTCATCACTGTGCAGGTATTATTCAGCCCTCATCATGATACCCTGAAGGAATTAATATCCAGGGACCAGCACAAAAATGATCATCTTCTGACTGTGGCTATTGCTGTGTGTAATAAATTGTATTTTGTTTCCTTTTTTTTTTTATTAGCTACACATGACATTACAGTGATCTTGGCAATTCATACATTTGAATCATTGGGGTATAATTTCTCATTTTTCTGGATTGTACAGATTGCAGAATCACACTGGTCATAGAGTCACCTATATACATACAGCAATCATAATGTCTATTCTATTTGTATTTTGTTTCTAATCCAGGTGTATTGCTTGTTCCACCCAAACTCAAACTACGGCAGACCACTCACCAGCATTCAAGTAGGACAAATGTCAGACCCTTCCCAGTTTTTACACATACATCACTAATACTAATAATACCAATAATAAATTTTTTAAAAAATTGCAATATTGTGTTGAGCAACTAACATGCCAGATACGATATTGGAACTTTACATGTTCTCATTTATTCAACAAGTAGGTATTTAGTGTCTATAAGAAACCAAGAATGGTGATCATCTGGACATAATTAAGTGAGGAACAAAACATATGGTCTTGCCTCACAAAGTTGATGGTCTATATAATCCTCACAAGAGCCCTGCAAAGTGGAAATATCACGCTTTCAGAAAGGAGAAAATTGGAGGTCAACAAGATTAGATAACTTATCTAAGGTTGCTGGTTGAGACAGATTTGAAACTAAGTCTGAACTGAATAGGTCAGTGATTTTTCATCAACCACATAATACTTTACTTGAAATTTTATTTTCTTATTTATCTTTTTTTTTAAGAGAGAGTGAGAGAGGGAGGGAGGGAGGGAGAGAGGGGGAGAGAGAGAGAGAGAGAGAGAGAGAGAGAGAGAGAGAGAGAGAGAGAGAATTTTAATATTTATTTTTTAGTTCTCGGCGGACACAACATCTTTGTTTTGTATGTGGTGCTGAGGATCGAACCTGGGCCGCACGCATGCCAGGCAGGCGTGCTACCGCTTGAGCCACATCCCCAGCCCTTATTTATCTTTAATATATATATACATAGATATATTTATAAATTTAAGCTCCTTTTTTTTTATAAAACTCCTTATATATAACTGACACTAGGATCACATCTGATAAAATTCTTTTAGAATTGAAACAGTAAACTTTTTAGTTAGAAAGTTAAAAAAAAATTAGTTTTTAGGCAAAATGTAATTTTATTTTGAGTGGCCCTGTTGAAATAGTCCCTAAGCTGTTCCCTCCCAAAGCAAAAAGAATATAGTCATGTTGCAATTAACTTAGTTGTTATTTTTTCTTTTGGGTGGCGGTACTGGGTATTGAACTCAGGGACATTTGACTACTGAGCCACATCCTCAGCCCTATTTTGTATTTTATTTAGAGACAGGATCTCACTGTGCTTAGCACCTCACTTTTGCTGAGGCTGGCTTTGAAATTATGATCCTCCTGTCTCAGCCTCCCAAGCTGCAGGGATTACATGCATATGTCACCACTCTCAGCTGCAATTAACTTAGAAGTTCAAACCATACTTTTTTTTAATACCCCCTCTGTTCTCTCTTTTTTCCAATCAGCATTGAAAAAGATGGATTTTGCATTTTTAAAAAAATTAGTTTTAGCATGATGTTATAATGCAGTTAAGTTCACATTTAGAAATAAAGCATGTTGTTAAACAGTTTGATGGACAGAGCCAAATTTAAGTTAGCTCTTCCTTTTGCTCAGTTGTACAAAATGAGTTTTCTGCTGTTTTTGAAGTAGCGCAGGAAAGCAAATGAGAGGCAATAGTGTTTAGCAGAAAAGATCATAGGGTCTGAAGCAGAAGCCATGCATCCTATACTGGTGGCCCACCACCTACTCTACTTGTGATTTGGGCAAATTAGTCTTCTAGTCGTTGGTGTTCTTTTCTGGAAATTTGAATAATATTAGTACCTATTGAAAAGGCTGTTATATGTCTTAATTGATTTAATGAACTCAATGCACTTAGCACAGTGCCTGTCACATAGTGTACAATAAATGTTAGCAGGATTTGTGACAACACACTGGGAACTCACTGAATAAATGTCTCCATTAACTCCATAATTCTTTAAGTTATAATTTTTCAAAGTAACTTTGCTCTGAACCCTGAGCTGCAAAGCACTGGCCCTTGACTTTTCTCACTACTTCTAAGCATAGGGTAGACATGTCAGTTCAATAATGACAATACCCAGCTTAAAGCAAATGTCACCGGGTTCCACTGTGAGCATTTAAGCAAGATGAGTGGCTGAAAGAGAATAAGGAATCAAAAATTTTGTCTCCTATTCCCAGCTCCATTACTGACTTTCGGGGGCAGAATAAATAAATCACAAATAAATAAATAAACAAATCACTTAACCTTTCTTCCTTTCAGTTTCAGCACAATGAGAGTGGTAAACCTTTGAAATCATTGGCTGAAAGGTGCTGTAAGAATGGCAAGTGTTATTAACTTCCCAGTATTTCAGTCTTTCTTATACATACTCTGTGTGTTTGCTTTTCATCTTGGGAATGAAATACTTCTTTAACATTGATATGTGGTAACTGCAGGAATTAGTGAAATTTGCCAGTTTCTCAGATAAAATCAGAGGACAAATAAGTCAGGTAGTTAATTATGTGAGAGAACAGATTAAGAGAAGGAAGGACAGCTTGAACTGAAATCTCCTTGATTGTTGTCCCAATTTGAGGGATATAATTCTGGAAGGTAGAAGGGGGGGTAGAGGTTATGGAGATCAGAGGACAGCAGTTTCTCTGTTTCCCAGTCCTACTTTCCCTGTGCTTGGCCCAGACTCTTAAACTCTTGCATCCTTGTGCTCACACAGTGTGTAACCACTTCAATCAGATTCAAGCTGCTATGTTTTGTATTTTTGTAAGTAATCGCTGTTGCTTGATGTATCTCAAAAACCTATTTTATTTCAAAAGTATAGTCTTTGTGTATTAATTTCCTTCATTACTTATTATTTATTTCCTCTTTGAAAGTGCAGACATACATTACTCTCTATATGTTCATAGTTACACAGATTTCATATACATATGTACTTCCAATCACCATATATACATATATATTACTATATATACTATACTTACATACACACGCGCATGCATAAAGTTTTGTTTGTAAGGGTGTTAGAGAGTAAGACAAATCTTTATTTTTTTGTTAATAATCATTTGCTATTATTCTTATTCTCTTAATTATTTGAAAATGATGAACATTTGTAAATTTCTGGTAAATTACTGAAATATGTGAAGCATTGCCATTTTTTACTCCTGTTCATAAAGCGGACACAAAAGAGTTATGGTTTGTTGGCCAAATGAGATTTGCTACACTCCTCATAAATCTTTTATTTAATGCATTTTTGTGGGAAATCAATATTACGTTGGTGTAAAATACAGATAAAATATAGTGCACAATACATTTTATAAAATCGGCTTTACTAGAAGTACTTTTATGATACATTTTAATATGTCACATTTTATTTGAATTTGGGACTGCATTTTTATGTATATGTGAATGTGTCTTTTCCTTGAAATTTTCAAACTCTATCAATTTTTTTGAGTTTATACCTGTGTGTAGATACAGATATGGATATAAACAAATATATACTTTTTTCTTTAACATTTGCTGCACCTGAATTTTTGTCATGCAACAATTCTTTAAGGAAAGACTATAAACACATCAGTAAGCGACAGACATAATAATATACATTCAAATATTGTCCTTGTATTAATATTCTTCAAAAGAAATAATACTCATGAATTTAAATACTTTTATATAAACCATGCAAATATAATGATTAACAATCTGCTGTATTCACTATTCAGGACATGAGATGTAGTATTTTCCTAATTACATAGACCAGTGTGGGAGGATATGACTGCAAAAGAAGATTAAGTCATTTGTATTTATTCAGTGTTGCTTTATAGCATTAACTAGGAAACTCAGCCCTGCTATATTGAATGCTGAGGAATTTGATTACTAGAGCAGCAGAATCCGCCAGTCTTGGCCTGAGACAGCAGACTCAACTAATTGTCTATCAGCAGTGATTTAGCTATATCATCCTTCTACAATCTTGCTATTGATGGGAACATTTAAAATCTGATGAAAATTACTGTTTAATAATCAGGACTTGGAAAACCCACCTGGCAGATGTATTCTTTTTATTTTTTTCCCCATTCTATTTTTAAAGGAAAGAGGGGAAAATGTGAAGTTTCCAAAACTTAATATAGATAGTTTTCTTTGGAAAATATTTTGAAATCAGATTTTACCAATATTTCTATAGGAGAGGATTGAATTTATTAGCTGTGATGTTCTTATGCTTTGCTTTCTTTTAGCTTCGAGGAATACTATGGATCTTATGTTTTCTATGCTACTTTGTGGTTGAAGATGTGAGTCATTTATAATGGCAGAAGCTATCTTTTAATTGCAACTCCACTCTCAATGTGTCTAGGTTCCCGCTATAACATTCATTGGGGTACTGCCATATAATATTAGATAAATAGAAGTTTATGTAATATGTTACATGAATTTAAGGATGATAATTCAGATGTGTTTTTAAAAGATGATTTGTGCAGCAGAGATTCTGCTACTTATGACAAATCCAATTCATGTCCCCCAACTAATAGTATTTCTTATTATCTGTTTAAGAAGAAGAAAAATATTTCACATGTACTGAAGCTAATTAAGACATTCGAAAATAGTAATGAGTAAGGGTATGTGGGTGAGCTGAGTGCAAAATTAGTTACCCCTCAGTTGCCAGGTTTGATGAAGTAGATATTTAATAATTTGGGACACTTACATTTATTCACCACTCAAGTGAGCTTTGCAGAGTTTCCCTAAGATTAGTATGGCATTTCTGTAAGTTGACAGTTCAATGCACAGAAGGAGTCACTTAAATGGTCCTCCATTTTTCCCTGAAGCAAAATTTGCAGTGAGCATATGTAACAGTCTGTACTCCTGTGTGAATACCAATTGGTGTCATTAGGTGCCTGGAGTCATGGATTGCATTTTTGAGGCATGATTTTCAGCTGGAGAAGATTCATACATACCAGTGTCAGATCTTCACTGGAGGTTTCATAGTATAATATTGTCTAAGTGATTGGTTTTGTTCTAGGAAATTCCCTAGTACACTCACCTGGGTAGGGAAGGGGATGATACTAAAGGTTTCCTGTATTTTCTTCCCCCTGGACTGGATGTCTGAGAATCTCTTGTAAACAGAAATGAAGATTAGTGAAACAGCAGTGCAAAAAGGAGACTGATTATAGAAAAATAAAGCAGATTCTATGATTTTAGTCAGATGTTCACAAGACTTGCCAGAACGAATTCTTCCCAGTAACTGGACCATAAGCTAATGAACTCCTGACCTTGTAAAGGTTTCTGTTTCTATAGTACACTATTTAATAATATGTGTGTGCATTCTACACCTTGAATGTAGATTTCAAGGGTAAGGTCTGGGTTTGAGTCCCCAACATACTACTTTGTACATATAAAACCTTAGACAAGTAACTTTTCTTATTTTAACTTCAATTTTTTAAAAAAAAATTTATCTGAAAACACATGCAGTAATAAATGCATAAAGTGGTATCTAAGTATAAGTGATCAGAATTAATATGTAATCACCTATTTCCTGAGAAGGCTCATTAGTGTTTTTTTCTCAGTACATTTTAATTACTTCTATAATTTCTCATATACTTTTACAACTATAAAAAGTACAGGTTAATTTTTGATCAAGCAACTTCTTGGTATGTGAAAAACATAAACTAAGAGTCTTTAGAATTTGGGACATTAAAGAAATTCTTTAGTTAATGAAAATGTATTAGCTTAATTGTAGATCTTAAAACAGATAAGGGAAGAAACCATCCCTAGTCTTTCATGGAGAATAGCCACTTTAGCTTGTCTGAGACCCTAGTGAATATTATTAAAAATATGCTTAGAATCCAGAGGTCATTCTTCCCTTAGGTTACATTTTCTTAAGATGAAATTGCATTTTTCACTTATCCTTAGATGAAATAAAGTTATCATATGTAATGCAAGACTCTTTCAAGTTGTTAGCTTTTTGGCAGTTGTCAAATTTATTGTCAGTCATCTACTCAATTCAGAGCAGAATGCTCCTTATCCATTTCAATATCTTGCTTAAGATTCTACTGTTTATTAAAGAAAATCAATGAAATTGAGGAATTATGTGATAGTAACCTTCTTATAATATATGTATACATATGTGTGTATACACATGTGTGTGTGTAGGGGAGTATATGTGAAATGTTAAGTTTCTCAAATTTTGTGTCTAACATTTTTTCGATGCCATTCATCTCATAGTTAAGTACATATTTTGAAGATCCTTCAAAATTCTGTTTCTGATTTTCATGCCTTTTTTTTGTGAATTACAAAAGACCCAAACATCTGTCTCCAAAATATTCAAAATTGAAGGTGATAAGAGGATTTAATGTAAGATTTACAACTTTCCATTGGAGACTATGAGAGCAATGAGTGTTTTCAAGAATTATTTGATTTTTAAATTTAAGGCTATTTTGAGGAAAAAGATTTTTCATAATCATTTTCATTATTAATACTAAATAATCTGGACAGTTACGTGGCCATATACATATTAAACTGCTATTAAATCTTACTGTTGCTTATAAATGAAATAGAAGAGCTTTTAAAAGGTATTAGGATTGCTATGTCTTAAATATGTGCATGAGAAAAAAAATTTGACAAATAAAATGTTAATTATGAAACTTGGTTGTAATAGATACAAGTTAATTATTATGACATGAATTGGATATCAGCAGGAGCTGGGATAATTGATGTCAGATGAATGTGGAAACTCCCTAGGATGAGCTCAATCCCAAATGAAGTGATTGGAAATATATAAAAGCTATTGTGATGTGCATACTAGCCCCTTGATGAAAGCCGATTAATTCAAAAAGTTGACATTAAGTCAGTGGGGGGAAAAAATCTATAAAGATCCTTTTACAAAAGTTTGAACAGAGACAGGCTATTTTCTATCCTTCAGGTATGAAAAATGTCATTTGTTTGGGTGGTTATTTTGCCACTATTCATTAAAGGGTCCATTGAGTCTTACATTCTCCACCTTCTTCTTCCGGTAATTGTTTCATATCCCACGATAGAAAGTGTAATTTGTTTTTTTTTTTTTATTCTCTTCATACAAAAGTAGAAGCACATGGGTTTTTAGATTCTTTTGTTTCATTACATGCCAAATTAGCAGAACTTCCACATGCCTGGTTTTGCTATTTCATTAATTCTGCAAATAACAGTGGGTAGAAGAATGGGGCACCAAAATGAACGCAAAGCCACATCTGTCTCTTGCTTTTGTTTTGAACATTGAAGTCATTAGTTATGGGAGGAAAAAAAAAATCTCCATTAAATGAAACTGGAGATTTTTAGCTCTTTGTTTATCCAATCGTATTTTCAAAATCTTCATTGGTTCACTGTCACAGTTTTTGTTCCTGTCCTATAATCTCAACTGACAAATGGGCAAATGTATGTCCAGACACAGACATACACGCACACAAACACACACAGGTCACAAACTCTCCAACATTTACTTTATACTCATATGATCAGAATGAAGGGATTCAAATGTATCAAACAAACAACTTTCTATTCTTTCAATTTAACATAGGTGTCACATGTGTTTTCCCATGCAGACATGCTAGTCCCTTCAATATTCATTAGGAAATACATCAGAAAGAATGCCAGAGTAATAATCAGAATTAATAACCAGAATTGTAATAATCAGAATTGAAAAACATGTGTATCCATTAGACATCTTTCTTATAGAAAATGAAAGTCAACAACCAAAAAAAAAAAAAAAAAAAAACCAATAGTGTTCATCATGATTCCAGTTCATTCTAATATCTCCTGGGATTATCTTTAGTGCCTTTAAGTCTGTCAATTTCCAACACTCAAATGAATGTGTGAGTCTGCCTTTCATTTCCAAATTGTTCCACCTTTGCAGAGAAGGCAATGCTGCTATCTAGAACAGTGTCTGGAAACTCAACTCACTGATTTTGTTGACTGTTCACCCTTTCTCATGGTTCTCTTGCTCACATCTCAAGTCCTATTACAATAACTGGAGACTAGCCAGTATTATTTTATGTTGTTCTGTTTATAATGGTATTTGATTTCAATAGCCAATAATAAAAGGCAAAATTTAGTTATGCACAGACTTACAGCAGTGGTTTGTTATAAAAGATATTGATCTGGAGTGTCTGCCAATAGTTTCACCATGACCCTACTTTTTTTCTAAACAATCAAACATACATATTTAATCATATATCTATAGATAATCAAGTCATTTTATATTTTTACTCATTTTCTTGCACTGCCGAAAAGATTCCATAATATTCTTTTATCCTTAACTCATGACCATGTACTTTATGACCTCCCTTGCTTCATATCTTCACCTCCTTCTTAGGAAAAAAAGAAATCTTTTGTTGAAAGCCGCTGCTGTTCTAAGAGTCAGCTCCTTCCACCTGGGAACTCCCCATTAAAAACTCCTTACATTGCCTACAGGCTGCCAATTAGTCTTCTACATAACTGTAGCTGCCTTTTTTAGAGAAACTTTTTTGTTGTTGTTGTTGTCTATTGTGTTAACTTGTATGTTCACATTACAGGCATTTGACCCATCAATTTCTAAAATTTCACTGCATAAGAAGTAATATAATATTGTTAAACAAATTCACTTAAATAGAATAGGGCTCATTTCAATATGTGGTAAACTCCCCTCTTGTTTGATCTATTTGGTGAAAAGGTGAAATGAAGCGTCATCCATAACTAAGTTTTCCACATAAGAAAGGCACTATTCCTATCATCATTTTCTGTATATAGACTTTTATTCAAATGCTCTTAAAAGAATGGTATGTTCCCACGTCATAACAATATGGCCAGTGTGATTTAACATTTTCAGAATGACTTGAGGTTTTCATTATAAAAAATTGATTGTTCTGTTCTGTATTTTCCTTAGGACTTCTGACCTGTATGCCCTTGTATTAAATGCCCACAAATAATTGAGGTTTTATTCATCTTTTAAAATATTATTAAATATTATTGTTTCATGTCAGGTATCAGTTTTCACTTTGTTAACATCATTACAACTTCCAAAAGAACACAGATGTGCAGTATAAATTGGCATCCCAGACCATGCTGAGAATCAGTTTGGGAAAACTTTGAGTCCACTACTTATTATCCTACTTTCATCAACTTTAAAAAAAATTTATTCAGGTTCTATGCAGGGAGATAGAATTTATTCAGGTTCTTTGCAGGGAGATAGAATATGGAAGAAAGAACAGAGAAAACTGTGACTGCACATGAAATGTGCTGAGGAATGGAGAAAACTGGATTCTCTCTGGGAATGGTGGAGGGGAGCAGCGAGGAATGAGTCCTGGGGGATCTTATCCCACACTTGTTTGCTGATAGCAGAGAAAACTAGAGTGTGAATGTGTTCTCCTGAAAATTTGGAAACCACCCCATTTTAGTGATTTCTTCTAATGGAAAGTAAAAGGCCCTTGAGGACAAAGCTCTGTCTTTGCACAACCTTTTAGATATTTGTGGGCTCACTGGGTGACTGACTGACAGGTGGCAGCAGTAAAGGGATAAAGAAAGCTTTAAAACAGAGAAAGGCAGATTGGTGAACTTTCCTTTGGTAAGAATGACTCCTTAGTTCCTCATTCCCCTACAAGTTACTAAAAGTCCTGAAAATGGTTTACGACAAACATGCTTTCCAAATTTCAGTGGAGAAGTGAGAACATCAAGGTCACTTTCTCCATTTGGAGGGAAGAAAAAAAAAACCTACATAAAATATGGATAAAGTGTCAATCAAAGTTGGTTTTTCTGTGTATGCTATGGTAATTGGAGCCATATTGCTCTATTCTGTTGCTTTTTTTTTATTTTTAAACACAACTGAATCTGGTAGTTTGGCAGCACCTCGCCCTTCACCCCTTGCCCCTTTTAACAAAGACAGAGTCTTCAAACTCTTTTCATGGCAAGGCTGGAAATCCTGCCAGGTAAAAAAAAAAAAAAAAAAATGTTATTGAAAACCTTTCTCCCCTTATAGGCCCATTTTGACAGGAAATCTTTGAGAGGCAGCAGCAATGAAGTGCCCAGAGATTTCATCTGTCTTCTTTTGCTTCAGGAAATGCTGAGCACAAGGCTCCCTATTAGGCAAATAGAAGGAGTACCAAATCCCCTTAACAATCATCTTTGGCCGACTCCTGGGTTGACAGCTCTCTGTGTCCTAGACTGTCAGACAGGCCCTAGAACTGAGGATTATATTACTGGTACGAGTGTAAAAGTTTCTGACAGTACTTTACAAAAAAATTTATATTGCCTCTGTTTGCAGATTATCTGGCTCCATAAATTTTGCATGGGCTAATCAAAATAAGATCTACTACACTAGGAAGGCATTAATTTGCAGTACTTTTGCTATTTTTTCTTCGTGGTTTTGACATAAAGTTCCTGCCTGGGTGTTTTCCCCCTGTCATTCTGTGTGATTGGTTAAATTTCAGCAATCACTAGTAGCTATATTACAATATCCAATAAGATGACAATGTTGTTTTGTTTTTTTAATTTTTTTCTTTGACAGATGCCAAATCTAAATTTCAAATAATCCTTTTATAAACCTAAATGCCAACTTGTAGCAATACTACAGAAGTCTAAGCAGATGCACTTTAAAAATAATTAGGATTGGGTAAAATGGGTTAAGTTCGCAGTGGAAGTTAAAAAAAAAAAAGATCTTTCATAATTTTAGGCAGGCATACTTGTGTTAGTTTATATTTGTTTTTGACTTTTCTGTTATTTCAGAGCTATATTTAATTACCACTTTGCAGGCACTCTGCAAAAAATAACAAAAAGGCTGAATTTAGAAGTGTGATTCAATTTGTGAATATTTTTTAAAAAAAAATTGATAGAAAGTGGAATGAATATATGTGTATCATATGGTATGTGTGAATTGATCATGCTATAGATCTAAACATAGATTAAATAACAGCGTATGTCCCTGTTATTAAATAGAAAGAAGGGGAAGGAGAATATAATTTTTATAACATTCCCCCAAAGTAAATTAGATGGCAGTAATAGAATTTTTGACATATCTGTGATGAGAAAGCAAATTATAAGAGGGATGATTGCAGTTTTTGCTGGTAGATGTCACATAATTCACATCATCTAGGCTTATATTTTGGCAATTATCAATAATCAGAACAATAAATGCAGAGGGATTGATAAGTGCAGGACTTTGAAGGCAAACCATTCAAAGAGCATCCCAAGTGGCTTCTCAGATCCTAGCCCTGTTCTCCTCAAGGCGAACCAGCCAATAGCTTCCCTGTACTGATGTTCTGAAAAGGGAAAATGTACTGAGTCAGTCTTCATTATGAAAATCCTGTAACAGTTGCTGATACAGGAAACAAATATCCAAATTCCTCATGATTGATCATTTCTCTTCTTTACCTGGCCCCTGCCCCTCTCTCTGGGGTCATCATCTTAACCATTATTTCCATTTTCCTGGTTTATCTACTAGCGTTTGTCAAATGCCTATGATCAACAACCTGAACATGTTGCCATTAATTGATTGGTTGATATAAAAAAGTTGCAAGTGCACTTCATATTTTTGTATTTGCCTTTTCAGCATTCACATTTCCATGGCTCCTTCTTTACAGACTCACATGTTCAGGTTCCCTCTTTGCCCAGCAGCCCTGGTGAAACAGTAGAAGCCAACTCCTCTCTGGCTGAGAAGTAGACTTTCTGATTGTCTCAGCCAATCAGAGAAATGCTGCCTGTCTTAGTTTAGGAGTCAGCCTGTCATGTGTGAGATGAGTTTTGGGCTAATAAAATTGGAGGGGAAGATTTGGGGAGATTTTCTTTCTTGTACAACTTAAAAATTGACAGGCTCTCTGTTCTTCCTGGTATCCCTAATTCTGAGCCTAAATGTAGTTCTAAAATTGTGCTCGAGTCAGAGAGAACAGAACATTCTACAATATAGGAAGGTAAATATTATTAGAAGTTATTTTTAATAGGTAAGTCTATACTTAAAAATATATTTGATATGATTTTAAATATATTCAATCCCTGAAGAACTTTCAAAACTGTGTATAAGTGCTCATAAAACAAAGAAATGGTAAATGTTGAGGTAATAGATGTGCCAGTTACTCTGATCTGGTCATTGCACATTATATGCATGTACTGAAATGTCACATTGTAGTCCACACATATAATTACATGTATCAATTAAAAATAAAAATACATTTAAAATATTGTATGTAGGAAGTCTGAAAGATATAGAATTATTAACTATAATTAAGGTTAATAAATGCCTTCTCACAAATAGAACAGAACAAGATTATAGTTTTTCAGCATAATTATAAGGTACTAGCAGTGGACACACAGTTCAAGAAGGTGAGCTGAATGCAGCATGAGTATGGTTTCTTTTCATTTACCCATGTCTCTGTTAGAGAGCTAGTGAAGAAATTTTAAAAGGTAGTATCCCGCTACAGCCAATATAAGATGAAGGCAGCCAGTAGCTTATATAAATTTCCAGTATATTAAAGTAAGGTAGGAGACTGATGGCTGATGAAGCAGAGAGCAGTGGAAACTTGCTTGCACTGAAAGAGATGCAGTAGCGTGTAGACCTGCTGCCCAGCAGAACCCAGAGCCCTAGTGAGCTTTCCAACAGAGAGATGTGTTAAAAAAAAATGGTATTCATCACATTAATCCTAAAATTGAATTGTCCTGTCAAGGGGCTTCATTTGTGGTGAGGCACACATGTTTCTAAACTACCAAACCAACTTAACAAAGGAACTTTATCAATATAACACAGGATAGAAAGGAGTGTACTGCGAGTTCTACCACCAAAGCATAATTTTCATCTCTTCACTGCCCTCTCTTTCTGGAATCCATCATCATTTTTCATTGTGTCTGATAAAATAACCCACTAGTTTCTCCTCCTTGCTTGCACCTTTGTCCCAGTCCATGTTCTCCTTTATCTGCTACGTTATATTGACAGACACAGATTTTTTTACAGGTGAGATTTTGCAGCAGCCTCTGTGTGTCTGGTTTTGAATCACACGCCTCATTTCTGCAGCATCACTGTCAATTTCTTGAAGCTCCTACTGATAAATAATTCTTGAATGCCACTTGTAAATCATGCATTATTAGCATTTTCATGTGACTCTTCAGTCATTGCTATATTAAAAAAAAAGTTTGAGATGATTTCAAGCTTCCAGAAAGTTGCAAAACAATAAAGCAAAATCTCCATAGACTCTTCACCTAGAGATCCCATTTATCCTTTGTTACTGTCCTTGCTGATGTCCTTAATGGCAAAAGCCATCACATCTGGTTGTCTCTTCAGGCTTTTGATCTGGAGCAAGGCCTTCATCTTTCATTTCTGTGACCTTGATGCTTCTGAAGTTTATAAGGCAACAATTTTATAGAATGATCCTCAGAGTTGTCTGATATTTCATCATGATTAGACTCTACTTACCATTTTTTGGGGCAGGAATAGCATAGAAGTAACATTCTGGTCTTCTCATTGCATTTTTTTTTTTTTCTAGTAGAATGCTATTTTGATTTGTGGCTTAAATTCTGATCACTAGATTAAGGTGTTAAAATCAAGATTCTCTATTGCAAAAGTTATTTTTTTTTCTAGATTAATATCCCTTTTTTCATTCTGCTTTCACCCGACATTTTAGTATTTGTTGATGATTCTTGTCTGAATTAGTGCTATGTTGATGGTAAAATGATGAGTCTTTTTCCCTCATTCAATTATTCATTCCTTATATATCTATTGGTTGACATTACTGAAAAAAAAACATTCTTTTCTTCAGGTTCTCCATATGGAGACATGGATCCTAGTTTTTTATGTGGATTAATATCCCTTACTATCACTTTTTATTTTCATGTTTGAACTTCTTAGATTTGAGCAGTAGAGACCTGTTCAAGCAAGTTTCCTTTGTTCCTTTAATTTGCCCTCAAAAAACTTCAATCTTTGGAGCATTGCATTATTTATTCACACAGTTAAAATTATGTTTTTTTCCAAATCCAACTCTGGAATTTTCCATTTCTCTAAAAGCCCTGCTTAATTGTAGTAAAGAGCTAGCTATATTTCAAAGCCCAAATCTGATCATTGCTATATCTACAGCCTCTTGTATTCACAGAACTAGGAATATGTTTACATGAATCTGTGTACATATCTACAAAAACATATTTATAAAAATATACATACCTTTATAACTATGTTTTCATTGAGCTACCTATCAAACTATGAGTTTACACTAGAAGTTCCAAGTTCAGTCTATCCTAGGGTTCATTCTAAATTTTCCTATTTTTTAATATTTGTAATCTTTTCCTCTTCAGTGAGAAATCCCCCCATTATTCTCAATATATTGGTTTATTTGTTCAATTTCCTAAATGTAGCTGATCACTAGGATTACCATTCTACCCTTGCTCTAACAATTTTTGAATTCTTACAAGCTGCCGTTAACGAAAGCTTCTGGAATGTCTCTGTCATTGTGTTTTAACAGTTGTCCTTATATAAAACTTGTGAAAACTGTCATTTCAAACCAGCACCAGACTCACCTGCCCTCCCCTACCTCCAAATACCATCTTCCCACAGTTAACCATCACTATTCTTAATACTGTCTTTTAGTGCAAAAAAAAAAAAAAAAAAAAGAAGGCAGACAGTCTCTAGTGCATGTTTACACCCTCTAATTTCTTATATTAAGTGCCTTTCTGCTTCATATACCTAGAGCAGTTTTTCCTTCCTTAAACAAAAGCTAATCATACTTTGGTACATGAATGTCAAAGCCTAATAATTTATAGAATTATAACTCTATAAAACTGTACATGAAAGTCAAAATAAGGCAAAGTATATGCCTAAATTAAAGAAAAATCATGACCAAACTTTAACCTGAAAATTGAAAATTTATGAAATTTTGGAACATTGAATAAAATATTTGAATAACTTTGATTACAATTTCTGCTACTACAAACCTAGAAGATGCACTGAACACTTTGCTATGAATTTTAAATATGTATTTTTCATTTGCTATACTGAAGCTTAGATTTTTGTCCTATAAAACTGATTCCAGGTCATTTTATGTTAAAAAAAAAAAAGTCAGACCATTTTAAGATGTGTGAAAGATATCATCAAGTGGTAGAAAATATGAGGCAACCAATATTAGATTATTATCTTACTGAATAACTTTATTTCTTTGTAAGAAGCTGACTTTTCTTTTTATTTTCAGAGAATGGTGTATAGAATAGAAGTTTCTACAAGAAAAGGAAAGTGACTACACTAAAGAGCTTATTCATTATCTACATGTCAAAGCAGAATTTAAGGTACAAGGTGTAGCTTGTGTGAAAGAAACCCATTTTCTAATTCTGCACTTATAGCGTTCTGTCTGTACATTATGTATCATGTGACAGGTGAAAAATGTAGCCTAAGAAATAAAACCAAAATTCTAACTTGAAATATTTCTGCAAAGTTAAGTTTGCTCATCTGAAATATTTGCTCTCAAGGAAAGCCTCTGGAAGTGTCTATATCATTCTCTCATGGTTTTAAAATCATTGGGAATTTAAAATGATAAAATTAGAAGAAAATTTTTGCATTGAGGTTGATGAATATTTGAAAATAATGGTGTTTCATTCTTTATAAATCATATAAATTAAAAAAAACACATCAGAAAAAGTACTCTTCAATCCTAGTTTGTGTGTAAAACAAGTTATGAATTTAAAAGTGCTTGATTAATGTGTACCATCCATCTTGTTTGCATATTTAAATTTGTTGTTAGCTCACATGTTGTTAAATCCTACGCTGAACACAAGAAATACAAATTTAAATAAAAGTCAGGAATTTCAGCTGGTATCATTCCAAAAGTTGCGGTGGTGTAGGAAGAAAATGAATAGACTGAGGAATTATCAAGTTATTTGATTCAATTCAGTAGATAGTCACTGATGATTCCTCTATTTTAGGCACTAAAATAGTTATGAAATGAATTTGAATGGTTTGGAACCACAAAATATCTTTGGTCAGTTATTGGAGAAATGAGAGTAGGGAATTTGCATAAATCAATGCAACACATTCTATCAGCTTTTATAAGCACCACATATTTTCTCAGTGGTAGGAAAAATTGTATTTCCTTTCTCATTGTATCTCTGTCTTGAAACTTGCATTCGCAACTTATTACATAGAAGATACATGATGGCTGTAAAATAGTTTCAGGGAATAAATTTTTTTTGTTTTGTTTTTATGCTTAGTGTTAATATTTGCTATGGTCTGAATCCCCCTCACCCCCCATATTCATGTGTTGAAAACTAATCCCCACTGTGGTGGTGTGAAAAAGTGAGGTATTTTGGGAAATGAGGGTGGAGCCTTGTGAATTCATTAATTAATGCCTCTATGAAAGAGATTCCAGAGGGCCTCTGTCTCCCTTGCTCTCATACTCTCCTGCTATGTGAAGATACCATGTAATTCCCTCTGGAGGGTACAGCAGTAAAGTGCCATCTTTGAAGGAGAGAGCAGACCTACCACAACACCCAACCTGCTTGTGCCTTCCTCTTGGAATTCCCAGCCTCCAGAACAGTAAGAAATACATTTCTGTGGTTTTCAAATTATTCAGTTTGGTCTATTTTGTTATAGAAGTCCAAATGGACTAAGACAATATTCTAAAATGGCAAGAAATAGTATATTAGAGTATTTCATCCAAAATGGTGCTCAAAGGTGAACATAGTTGATGCTGAGAAAAAAAAAAAAAAAAGAAAAAAGAAAATAAGTCCAAGGTCAGCAACTTTAGGAAATGCTGGGTAATTAAAGTTAAACTAGATTTTTTTTTTTCCTGTAGAACTTATATAAAGAAGTTCCAGGAGGGGACTATAATATGCAGGGACACAATTTGAGAAACTCTATGGTACTGAAAACTGGCAGAAATAGCCTGCAAAACAACCTAAAGTCAAAATGCATTTAACTGCTTTGATTTCCTGTACTCTTTTTAAACATCTAACTCAAATGTTGCTTGTAGCTTAGCCAGTATCAATCCCTATTTTCTGTTGCCACATTTAAACACTGGAAACAAATGCATCAAAATGCTTGGTATTTTTTTTATCCCTTTACAGATGTCCTTGCTCCCTGGTAAAGAAACCATTGGAATGTTGCCATTTTAATTAGGCTTAGCTACAAAAAAGCCTTAATCTGCCATTGAGATGTATATTTGCCTCTTTTATTAAAGCTTAGGGGAGGGAGAAAGGTGGATTTCCATTTATAGAAATTATGTAATAATACAGATAAACTTATTCCAAGATAATTTTACAACTTAGAGTGAATTTGAAATATAATTGATGATTTTGAAGCTTGTGCCAAAATAAAGCAGACTCTTATTTTATGTTATTTTTAATAAGCAGATTTTTTTTCTGTCATTATTAAAGCAATTATTTCTTGGAACAGTCTCAGGCAGTATAATTATCATGTTAAAAGAGTCTCCCAGTCATATACCAGATATTGTATTTGTAGTTTTTTTTTAATTGGTGAATCTCAATTATATGGAATTATAGGTTTGATTGTACCATATTCACATATACATAAAACATAATTTGATCAATTAACCACCCCCCAATATTCCCCCCAAGCTTACCTTCCTCGATTTCTCCAAACTTTCCCTCTTCTTTAAGTGTCTAAAACATATTATAATTTTTCCTTTAGACAAAATAATAGTCTATAGGAGCTTGCCTAGCATGCCTGAGGCACCAGGTTCAATTCTCAGCACCACATATAAATGAATAAATAAAAAATAAAGATCCATCAACAACTTAAAAAATATTTTAAAAAATTATTGTCTGTAATTCCATCCATTTTCTTGCAAATGTCATACTCTCATCCTTATTTCTGGCTAAATAAAACTCCTTTGTGTATATATATCACTTTTTTCATCTGTGGATGAAACATAGGCTGGTTTTATAACTTTAATATTGTGAATTGTGCTGTGATAAACATGGGTATGCATGTATCTCTAAAGTATGTTGATTTTTAATTCTCTTAAATAAATATTATGGAGTGGTATAGTGTATCATGTAGTAGATCCATTTTTAGCTTTCTGAGGAATCTTCATACTGATTTCCATAGTGACTATATTAATTTACTTTCCTACTCACAGTGTATATCTTCACCAGTAGCATTTATTAAAATATTGTATTCTTAATGTTGTCATTCTAATTGGAGTGAGATGGGATCTCGTAATCCTCGTAGCTTTGATTTGTATTTCCCTGATGGCTGAAGATGAACATTTTCTCATATAGGGTTGGCCATATGTACTTCTCCTTTCAAAAGTGTCTAATCAGTTCATTTATACATATGTTGACTGGGTTATTTGCTTTTTTAATGTTGAAATTTTTGAGTTATTTCTATATTTTGGTAGCTGGCAAAAAAAAAATTTCTTCTATTCTGTCAGTTATTCCTTCACTCTAAATCCTTCCTTGGCTGTGCAGAAGGTTTTTAATCTTATGCTATCTCATTTCTTGATGATTTCTCTTATTTCCTGGCTATAGGGGTCCTATGCAGAAACTCTTTGCCTGCACCTATATGCAAAGTGCTTTCCCTAATCTTTTCTTCTAACAGTTGCAAAGAGTCTTAAAGTTATATCCCTGATTCATTTTGAGATGACTCTTTTACAGTGTAAGAGATAGAGATCTAGTTTTATTTTTCTATATATGGACACCCAGGTTTCCAAGCATCACATATTAAAAAGGCTGTTTTTTATCCAATGTGTTCATTTGGCATCTTTGTCAAGAATTATATGGCTGTGTTGATTTGTTTCTGTCTTCTGTTCCTTGCATTTATGTGTCAGTTTTTATGCCAGCACCATACTTTTTTGTTACTAAGTACCATTTTAAGTCAGGTATTGTGATACCTTCAGCATTGCTTTATTTGTTCAGGCTATTTTGGGTCTTTTGTTCTTTCAGATGAATCTTAGGATGTTTTTTCCTTGTAGTGTGAAGAATATAGTTGGTATTTTGATGGGAATTGCATTAAATGTGTAGATTGCCTTCAGTAATATAATCATTTTAACAATATTAATTCTGTGTATCCATGAACATAGGAGGTCTTCCTATTTTTTAATGTTTTCTTCCATTTCTTTCTTCAGTGTTCTACAAAGTTCATTGCAGAGGTCTTTAACTGCCTGGGTTAGGTTTATTCCTAGGTATTTTATTCTTTTTGAGACTATTATGAATGAATTTATTTTCCTAGAAAGATTCATTATTGGTGTAGAAAAAACAATTGATTTTTTTGTCAATTTTGTGTTCTGTTATGTTTATCATTAAATTTCTTTATCAACTTTAGAAGTTTTCTGTTGGAATCTTTAGAGTCTTCTAAGTATAGGATTATATCATCTAATATATGACATAGGGATAATTTGATGTTCCCCTTTCTTATTTGTATTCCTTTCTCTTGCCTAATCACTGGCTAAAATTTCAAGCACTACTTTCAATAGGAGTGGTGAAAATAGATGTCTTTTTTCTGGTTCCTGATGTTAGAGGAAACGCTTTTAATTTTTCCCCATTCAGTATGATATTAGCTTTGAGTTTCTCAAATATAGCTTTTTATTTTTATTTTTAAAATTTATTTATTAATTTTAATTAGGTATACATGACAGCAGAATGATTTTGATTTATTGTACACAATTGCAGCATGATTATACATTTCTATGGTTGTACATGATGTAGTGTCACACCACATGTGCAGTCATACATGAATCTAGGGTAATGATGTCCATCCCATTCCACCATCTTTCCTGACCCTATGCACCCTCCCTACCCTCCCTACACTTTGCCCAATCAAAATTTCTCCATTTTTCCCATATATCCCCCCCTCCATTTATCAGAGAGAACATCTGGTCTTTGGTTTTGGGGGATTGGCTTACTTTGCTGAGCATGACATCTCCAACTCCATCCATTTACCTGCAAATGCCATAATTTTATTCTCTTTTAATGCTGAGTAATATTCCATTGTGTAAATATAGCACAGTTTCTTTATCCATTCATCTATTGAAGGGCATCTAGGTTATTGGTTCCACAGTTTAGCTATTGTGAACTGAGCTGCTATGAACATTGATGTGGCTATGTTACTATAGTATGCTGATTTTAAGTCCTTTGGGTAAAGACTGAAGGAATAGGATAGCTGAGTCAAATGATGGTTCCCTTCCAAGTTTTCTTAGAAATCCCCATATTGCCTTCCAGAATGGTTGCACCAATTCACAATCCCACCAACAATATATGAGTGTGCCTTTCCCCCACATCCTTGCTAACATTTATTGTTGTCTGTATTCTTGATAACTGCCATTCTGACTGGCAGGAGATGAAATCTTGGAGTAATTTTGATTTGCATTTCTCTAATTACTAGAGATGTTGAACACTTTTTTCATATATTTGTTGATAGATTATAATGTCCCTTCAGCTCCTTAGCCCATTTATTGATTGTGTTGTTTGTTTGTTTCATGTTAAGTTTTTTGAGTTCTTTATATATCCTAGAGATTAGTGCTCTATCTGATATGCTTGTGGCAAAAATTTGCTCCCAAGACATAGGCATTCTCTTCACCTCATTGATTGTTTCTTTTGCTGAGAAGAAGCTTTTTAGTTTGAGTTCATCCCATTTATTAATTCTTGATTTTAGTTCTTGCACTTTAGGAGTCTTGCTAAAGAAGTCAGGGCCTAATCCAGCATGATAAAGATTTGGGCCTATTTTTTCCTTTATTAGGTGCAGGATCTCTGGACTAATATCTAGGTTAATGTGACTTTTTAACATTATGATTAGTTCATTTGATTCCTTGTTTCTCCAAGTTATTTTTTTAAATCAAGAAACAATATTGAATTCTATCAAAGACTTTCTTTTTATTGAGATGATCGTGTAATTTTTGCTTATATTTATGTGGTGTATTACATTTATTGATTTAAATATGTTGAACTAGCCTTGCATCTGTCGGGGTACACCAACTTGATTACGGTCATGATCTTTTTAATGTGTTGTTGTATTTAAATTGTTATAACTTTATTGAGGGTTTTTGCATCATTTTCATTAATATTCACCTATATTTTTCATTTCTTGAAATGTCCTTGTCTGGTTTCAGTACCAGGGTGATACAGCTTTCATAGAATGGGTGTGGAAAACTTTCCTCCCTTGTAATTTCATGGAATAATTGAACGAGTATTGGTATTATTATTGTTTTTTCTTTAAAGATCTGATAAAATTCAAGTGTAATTGTATAAATCTTATTTATTTTTTCAAACAACTAACTCTTTGTTTCATTGATCCTTTGCATTATTCTTTTGGTTTTTTTATTTCATTAATTTCAGCTCTAATCTTTACTATTTCTTTACTTCTACTAGTTTTAGGGTTGGTTTGTTTTTCTAAGGCCTTAAAATGCTTAAATATGTACTGTATTTTAGATCCTTCTGTTTTGTACTGTGGGCACTCAGATATAAACTTCCCTCTTGGAGCAGTTTTATTGTATCTAAGAGATTCTGGTATGCAGTGCTTCCCTGTCCATTTCATTTTCTAAAAATTTTTAAATTTCCTCCTTAACTTCTCCAATAACCTACTCATCATTCAAAAGTGTATTGTTCACCCCATGTAAGTCTATGGTATCTACCAAGTTTACTTTTATTAAAATAAATATCATCAACCTTTAATTAAGGAGAAATCAAATTGAGAAAACAACTTTTATAAAAGTTAATAGCCTGCTATAATAATGTACCTTTGGTTTTTATTTTAAGTAAGTGATTGTGAGAACTTTCAAAATTATTTATACCTTTTCCTTACGTCATTCCTTAAAAATAAATTTTGAATATTTTGAATGTTTAGTCAGAATTATTCTAGTATTACAATTTTTTGCTGTTATACTTTGCTTTAATATAATAATAATTTATCAAGTAGTAAAAGAACATGAAAGAGGAGGCCTGTCTTATACATCAGATATTTGAAATAAGTAAAATTAAGGTTTTATTTTGTATCATGAGCAACCATGTTAATATTTAGCTCACATTAAAAAAGATTGGTCTTAAGAATTAATAAATGAGTTAATGTCTAAGAGGTAGCATGTAATTGTAGTACTGAGCAAGGGCCACAGAGCTAGACTTCAGTAATTAAGTCCTCTCCCTACCCCAGGTTGTGTATCCTTGGAAAAGTTCCAAATTTCTCTGAACCTCAGATTCCTCATCTGCCAAATCAGAAAGATACTATCAACTACTCACAAGCTTTGTTTTAAGGATTAAATGAGTTAATGTTCAGAAAGTGTCTAGGATAATGCTTGGCACGTGGTTACCATTAAATACATTTGCATTGCCTCCACAAACCTAAAATTTATTTCAAGAGTAGTTAGTAGTCTCATCTCACCTTAAAAATTTCAATTTAATCTCTTTCGTTTAACTGCTAAACTTGCCTTTGGCTATTATTACTACAAGCTTCTATAAGAATTAGTAAGATATTGGAGACAGCAGACACTAAAGATTTTAAATTGTAATTTCACCTAAGTGCTGGATCTAAAAGTACCCTAAATCTCCACGAAAGTTTAATGAAATAAAAATACTGTACCTTACTTTTAAACACATTAACAAGGTCATGGCTAACTCTTCTTCTAAAAAAAATTATTAAAGGAAGCTATACTTAGAGAAGTGGTATATTCAGCAAAAATAACTTTTCCAAACAATATTTCCATTAATAAATACCTGAGTCTAAAAAATACAAAATCTAGTATAGTACTTTTCTCCAAATTTCAAATACACTTTTTTAATATTTGTTTTTCAATTGTAGTTGGACATAATACCTTTATTCAATTTATTTATTTTTATGTGGTACTGAGGATAGAACCCAGGGCCTCACTTGTGCTAGGTGAGTGCTATACCACTGAGCAACAACCTTACCCTTACCCACAACCTAGCCCCCAAATAGACTTTTGAAAATGCACTTCAGAACGCATAGCCTAGTATCTTTTCCCTATTAATTATTTACTAGATGTTTGTGGACATTTTTTAATTTTTGCAGAAAATAATGATACAAAATATTGGAACTGGGTTTTCAATTTGGCATTAAAGTAAAACGCTAAAAAAGAAAGGTTTAAACTATTGCTATGGCTCATGGTCAAAATACTGTCTTTCACATTTCTGGTGTGAGGTCAAGTTTTCCTTATTCTTGCTGTGTTCCCCATCCCCCCCACCCTTGGGTACTTAGTGAGATCCATCAACCTACCTCAGATTGACCACATCCTCTGCCTCAGAATTTATGTTCCACCTCCACCTACTTATAAACTTCTCTTTCTTGGTACTTATAGTAGTTACATATCAAAATGTCTTTCCATCTTTTCCTTAGGTGTATTCTTGATCCAAACTGAGTCACTCTCCACCAGTAGATCAGACCATCCCCTGACCACAGCTTATTAGCACAAAGATGTTTCTCTGCTGCAAGTTGGGCTTGTGATAATTTTTATACCTAGGAAAATAAAAGGAATGAAGGCTCTGATCATGAATATCCCTATAGGTGTATAGTCAGAGCTCTAGGGTAACATTTTTTTTTGTTCAAAATGAAGAGTCAAAAGAGTGTCTGTAAGGAAAAGATGGAAGCCAACACTCTGGGGAAAGTAAAAATGGAAACTGCAAAAGGCATGCATAGGGTTTTAAGTCCCAAGTGGAGCCCTTTGCTAGGATTTGTGTCTTTGTGCCTGTGGGGTCTGTGACATACCCTTCCACTTTCCAACAAAATGATAATTTTCCTAGTACTAGGAAGGGTCAAGGATATATTTTGAAAGAGGCTGATTCTTTGTAGTTTTAAACACTCTATTCTGACTCTAGCTTTGTCTGGTCTTGTATTAGGCAAATTCAAGTTTGACCACATGGTTTAATAGACATAGCATCACAATAACAATCCTCAATACATATTACTTCTGATTTATAGAAGACATACCCATATGTGGGTAGTTGTCAAGATGAGTATTGACAACTAGAAAACAATTTAATTAAAGTCTCAATCAACAGTTTATTAATAACAGATGAAACTGCTGAAAAAAATCTTGCTTCACCAAAAGTGCTGCTCCAATTTTAGGTTATTCAAGCACCTTTATCTAATTTTTGAGTACAATTAGGGTAGCCAGATTTAGCAAATAAAAATACAAGACACCGAGTTAAATTTGAATTTTAAATTACAGTTACTAATTTTTATTGTATGGTCCTTGTATTATTTGTGACATTATAATACTGAAAAGTTACTTGCTTTTTTCTGTAATTCAAATTTAGCTGATCGTCCTGAATGTACTCTGGCAACCCGAGGCACAGTGAATAATATGAATTCAGAAGCATGAAAGAAGAAATTTTTCCCCAGTATACATTTTAAGTGTTAAGATTTTAAAATGCAGATAGCTTCACTAGGCAGTTAAATCAGTCACAAAGCAAAATGGCCACTTCTACCAAAGTATTTTCTCAATTGATTGCATAAATGTGTTATGTGTGAATGTATGACTGATCTATTTTGAATTTTTTAATTCAGTATTTTAGGGAGAGCTGAAGGCCCAAGAAGGAATTATACATGCTAAATTTTAGTAAATTTTTTTTAAAATCCCTCCTATTGCCAGGTGTGGCTTTGGGGGGCTGAGGCAGAAGGATTTTGAGTTCAAAGCCAGCTTCAGCAACTTAGTGAGGCTGGAAGCAACTCAGTGAAACTCTATCTTTCTCTCTATATAAAACAGTGTGGGAGATATGTCTCAGTGGTTCAGTGTTCCTGGGTTCGATCCCCAGTACCAAAATAAATAAATAAATAAAATAAACTTCTTAATAATACAGAAAAGTAGACTAGTTTTCCTGAGAATGAAGTAGGATAATAAAAAGGAAAGAGAAGAGGTAAGAAAGAAGGAAAATTAACAATTAAAAACAAAGTCAAGATAATTTTAAAGAAAGAAAAATATTTGGATGTTTTTTTAAAAAAGCTTTCTGCTTGCTTTGGCTATTTTAAAAACCAAACTGCATTAACTCCAAAGCAAATCTAATCATTCAATCAGAAATTGGTAATAGGAGTTGAAAAACAATGTTATTTCCTAGTAAATATTCACAATAATTGATACTGCTTTTGATTCAAAGCAAACAAGCCAAAACCAGCCCTTGGTTATATTCAGATACATATCACAGGACAAAAAAAATTGATCTTGTCTTTTATTTTCCAAAACTCTCTATCCTATGTGTTGCCCTCTGTCTTTTTCTCTCCCTCTTTTTCCACAAATGAAAATAACATATGAGAATAAAGTTGGAGCAGGGGTGGGGGAAAGTATATTAAAGGAGACTTGGCTTTACCAGCAGCAGAGAAGGAAAAGAGTCTCTTCTCAGTTTTGGAAATGTGGATTCCTAGTGGGGCATGCATTTGGGAATTGTGGGAAGTCAGAATAGGAATGTCATTTAACAGAAGCCTTGCTTAATAACAGTGCTACACCAACTTGTCAGTATGATACGTTGTGTTTCAGGGAGTGTTGTGCATGTTTGAGTCCCTGTAATAATTGACTGTGATACAGAGGGATATTAATTAAATAAAGATAAATAAAATCGTTATAATTTTTACTCAACAGTTATGTATACCCAATGGTATCTTACGATTTTGTGAGTGACATTATATGTAACTCAACTATTTAATGGGTTAAATAAGGTAATACGTTCTCAGCAAAAACTGAGACCCCTTTCTAAACCGAGGCTGAAGCTTCATAAAGGAAAATCCCAGCCACCTGACTTGCTTTCACTCAGTGCCTATCAAAATTCTCCTTGTGGTAGCTCTTGGAAAGATCATCTTTTTTTATGATTAGAACAGGGAATATAGGTGTCTTGCTGACTAAATTGCTCTTTCTGATGTCTGATGTACCCACCCACTATGACAGACTCTCCAGTACTAATATGTAGGTCCCTTTAAACCAGTAGGTTACACATCAAACTTCAGGTTTGAAGCTCTGGAAGATTCTCTAGGATCACAGGTTAAAATCTCACCAGGTCCAACGCAACCTTTCATTCTTCCAGAAGGGATAAATCAATGAGCACGTACTTCACTGTGTTAGGGTGTTTCAGATGAGAACTTATAAACTTAGACTCCTTTGCTTTGTAATGACATTAAAGATCTCATGGGGTGTTTGTTCTAAGGTTTGGAGACCGTCCTTAAACCTTGAGTAATTTTTGCGTATACTTGAAGTCTGCACTATGGGATGCTTGAAAATTCTTATATGTTATTGAGGCTTTATGTACCTTATTAAATTATGAAAATTGAATTCACTTTTATGATGTACTTGCAGAATTAACATTTTCTGGAACAAGGGATCACAGTGTACGTGGCATGATTTGAACCTCTCTGTGGTCCCATTATTATCTCTTATGTGTCATGGGAGAGTTTGGTGCTTCTTTCAGCAATATAGCATGACAATTGGGCCAGTGTCTATGTTTTTAATAAGCCACAACCTGCTATTGTGAGACTGAAGGCTGGAATCATGACATGCAACAATTTAGGCCTCTGGTGACTTCTTAGTGTCAAAGGCCCCAAAGACTTTCTGAAGACTTTAATAAAGTTACTCTCATTGCCCTATATCTGATAGAGTCTGTCTGGATTACCCCCTGCCTGCAGTATATTATGCACATTCATCTTTAGGTCTCAGTGTCTCTTTTTATGCTGTTTTTCCCTTTATTGCTTTTAACTGCCACTTCCCTGTTGTTTATGATTAGTTGACCCTTCTTTCTGGCAAACAGATTAACAATGAGAAAACAATGAGTACGGATAAAGAAAACAAATTTTCACAATTGGCATTCAGACTCTGTCCTGCTATTCTGAGTTTAAGGACATCTCCGAGAGCTGTCCATAATACTTTGTATCATCCGTTTTTGCTTCATTTCTTTACTTATTTGATTGAGAGCCACTTAGAGGGTCTATTTTCATTTCATTGTGAAGCATGATCCTTTGGGATCATCCTATCAGAAAAAAATTGCACACCCCAGTCACAAATCCCTGTAGGGAGGATGGCTTGTTGGAAATATCCAAAGAATTTGAGAACAGGCTAGAAAATAAAAGCTTTATTTTTACAATTTATGTGAAATTACCTGAGCAAATCCATTTTATATGTAAGAACTAACCTTTCTTCATCCGTAAAGTATCTGAGTATTTCCTCCTGGAAAGTCTTTCATAAGCCTCAAATGGGGATGATTCTTCTATTTCACTCCTTTTTGCACACTTGCAGCCCTATGGAAATACTTCCTCTTCTCTTCACATATCACTGTAATTAATTCCATATCTTCTTCCACCTTGAGAATTTAATTTTTTTTTTATTTTCAAAAAGTTAATAGCTTGGTAATAGAACAAATGCAGGGAGTAGTTCCTCTGAATGGAGATGCCACATTTTTATGTACCTAAATGAATCTCCCCTTTCTGGGTTTAGCATGACCTATGTTCTCTGCCAGAAATTTTAAATCATCACATTCATCACTCAGCCTGCTTAGTCTCCTTTGTCTATTTTGTTTATTTTTTCCTCAAATCACTCAGTGATAGAGCATAATTATAATGATCATGTTTCCCTGTTTTAGGTTTTATATTTTTCTTTGAAAAATAGTACAATTAAGCTGAGTAAATTCTTGTCTTCCATTTGAAGGTTGGGTTCCAAGTAAACATGGGGCAGTGTATCATTTTAGAGTCCCATGCTATGAATCAATGTCATATAGGTGCTCGCATCTGTGCAGGCACACACACGCACTCTCCATGAGACAAGGACATTCTCTCCATACTCACTGCTTAATGCCATGAGCCTTGGTCTGTGCCAAGCACATAGCACAAAGCAGCAAATATTTGTTGAATAAAACAAATTACATATTAATCAGTTCCTATGTATTCCTGCATATATACCAAAATACTTGAAATATTTTGTAAATGAAAAGTAGATGATAGTAATTTGAGTTGAAAAAAATATAATCCCAGTAAGTGGTCTCTCAGACATTAGAATATTTTTGTATTCTTCAGTTCGGTTTCAAAATTCATAGTAAGTTCAAGGTAAATTTTCTCTCCAATTAGAAAATGCCATTTTATGTTCATTTAAAGAATATGTTAAGAGTGTCATGGTATAAAACCTTCCAATGTGCAAACAATTTATGTGTGTTTTCCCATTACTCTTAAAATAAGTCAATGGGATTTCTGTTTTAAAAGGAGAAATCTTTAATTTTAAAAAGTAAAAGATTTAAACTAAGAAATAGAGTAGTTAGTAAGAAGAAATAATTTTAAGAGAATTTTAGGAGAAAAGTCTGGTCTTTCTGGCCTCTCTGCTTTCTCCGCAGCTTTACATTGCTTGTGTGGAGTACTTAAGGCCTACCACGTACCATCCATCTCTGGCTTTGCCTTACCTGTATTTTAAGGACAGAGAGACAGGTATATATTGATATTATCATAAATTTAAAATATTTCAGGGAACACTTTTTGGAAATTTTACAAAAATTCAGTACACAGTGTTTCTCTTAATTCTTTGTGAATTAATGTCATAATTACATAATAGAAAGAAAAAGATTTAATGATATTCCCACCAAACTCATAAGAGGATCCTAATTCTTTCTAGTTTACTCAGTGTAGTTTATAAATGTGAAATTTTTCTTTTTCCATGTACTAACATTTTGGTAAGTATTATAGTAGGAGATGAGGATTTAAGGAATTTATTTCACAAAGTCAGTGTGAATTGGTTGCACGGGGATACTGTGAGTTTAGAGATTGATGATTTCATTAATTTATTCTTTCATTCATTCAACTACTACATACCTGAAACTGTTGTTGATGCTAAGGATACAACAGTGTTCATAATCAGATAAAAACACCTGCCCCCATGGTGTTTACACACTTTTAGAATCGTCTCTAATATCAGTCTCCTACTTTTCCCCCTTAGTTACTACCCCAGCTTTTCCCCAAGATCTATTGCAATAGCATCTCAATCAGCCTTTCTGTCAACTCTTCTCATTCATTCTCAATAATTTCTTAACTGTGGATATGATTAAATCATTCATGTAATTAAAATGTTTTTTCATTCCCATATAATAAAGTCAGGATCGCATTTTACAAACTCCAAGGTCCTACATAATCTAGTTCCCACCAACCTGTCTAGCTGATTCTTTCACCTTCTCACCCTCTTATCCTGATCCAGACTCAGAGGAATCTTTCCATCCATAGCCTCATTCAGAAGTCCACTACCTCAGTTATTCCAGATCATCTCCCTGGCATGCATTTTCTCACTCTTTTCTATCTTGTAAGCTTCTTCCCAGATATTTGATTTATATAAAATGTGACTCCTTTCACAGTTCCCCATTCATCAGCTCCCCCTCCTTACTAGTGTTATAACTAGGGGAGACGATTAGCAGAATAGGAGAACATCTCAAGGCATTAGTCACAAGGGAGACTCTCCAGAACTGCTTCTTGAACTGAGTTCTAAGTTTGAAAGCTGAAGATTTAGGAATTTGGTCTATATCTGAATAGACTTAGACATATTCCAAGAGGAGAAGGTAGGTTTGCCTGAGGAAGCAAGAACAATATGGATAGATAATCAGAAGTGGAGAATCACACCAGATAAGAAGACAACACTGCGTGGTCAGAACTCTGGAAAAGTGACTAAGTGTAATGGAGATATCAGGTTCTAAATGCTTTGACTGAATAACATCTTGAGATTTTATATTATGAAGAAAAAGAAAATGCATAAAATAATCTTAGAGTCCTGCCATATAACCTTGGAGCTTATTATTCCTGTGTCTACTGGGCCTCATTTCCAACTGTGAGAACCTGCTTCTCTTTGCCTGAGGACTTTCTTAGGCATTTTTCCTCTTTTATCTCTCTCCGTTTATAAGGGGAATAGGAAGGGGGAACATGAAAGAGGTGTCAAGGAATTAATAATGCAATACCCTGGAAGCATCACTCAACTTAATCAGTGGCTGATGGGCATTGAGGAAGTGAGGAGTTCAAGTTTGCTCAAGCTTCAGGTGGGAGACTGTTCTACACCATCTCTCACAGTCACCCAATGAGAGGAAGATTGCCACACTGATGACACACCTGTGACTGGCTCCTCTCCCTTCCTTCTCTGTAGACACTTTTCTACCCTGTTATAGTGTTTTCTATTATTGCCCTCACATATAGACAACTTGAAGCCTAGTCTCAGGATCAGCTTCTGCAGGACAAAATGAAGACACCTAATAACAGACATAGTATTAGAAAGCAGATTTTTTTTTTTTTTTGAGAGAGAGAGAGAGAGAGAGAGAGAGAGAGAGAGAGCATTTTAATATTTATTTTTTATTTTTTGGCGGACACAACATCTTTGTTTGTATGTGGTGCTGAGGATCGAACCCGGGCCGCTCGCATGCCAGGTGAGCGCGCTACTGCTTGAGCCATACCCCCAGCCCTAGAAAGCAGATTCTTACAATGTGATTCTGGCAACAGAACAAACCCATGATTGCCATTGATGAGTGAACTGAGATCATGCTTGGCTTGTGATGATTAAAGTTGTTACAACTTTCACTTGTGGTGAGATGGTATAGAGAGAAGGGAATGCCCTGCTTGATGTGTTTCAGAGCTCTGATAGAAATGACCATTATATAGAAACCGTGGGGGTTGGTGTTAACTACCATTAAAGCTCTGAAGATAGACAATGACAGGTTCAGGTAAGGAATGGTACGAAAGTCAAAAGCACGGCTACATTTCACAAGATCCACATCTCTGTAGTTAATGGGGAGCTGGTTCTGAAAATCATGAGCAAGCCATGATTATAAAAGTAGTATGAAATGAAACAACTACAACATGAATTTATAGCCTGGCAAGGTCCCTGAGACCTCAGATGGGGCCATCTGGGGTCACATACTTGAGCGTCTTGAATTTCGGGAAACTTTGGGGTCAGCATGGATGCCTACTGGCTACAGGACAGCTGGGCCTTTCTTTCACCTAGAGGCTATGCTTCAGCTGCACAAAAAGATGCTCAGTTCCCTCAAGATCTGTGCACTACTCTCATGACCTTCAGACCAATCACTATAGGCTGGGTCAGCACAGCCCCACTTGGAAGCTGCTATCTATGTTATGGGAAGAAGGAGCTTACATATTAAAAGGGCTAAGTGACCTGACTAATGCTACGGTGGCACTGGAATAACATGCCTGATAATGAATCTTGAGGATTCTGGACGGGGGCTGGGAGTGGTCTGTAAAGGCAGATTAGGAAGATCTATTGATATAGTGACAATCTATGACTCAGGATTTAAAATCCTGGCAAGGAAACCTGGAGCCAGTCCTAATGTGCTGCTTGGATAGCTCCTTGAAGTTGAATAAATAGAACGGTCTACAATAAAAGGTAGATATGTCTGGATTTCCTTGGCAAGGTACTGTGGAAGGAATTCAAACGTTCTGAGAGACGCAACATACAAGAATGGATTTACTATATAAAGATCTGAGAACCCACCAGGTAATTGCATTCCCAGGGAAGTCTGAGAGTGTAATTCCTTCACCAAAGCTATAGAAAATATTTAGGGGAAGGAGCATCCACGTGGTTGAGGAGTTCAGTGGTAGTTTTCTTCTGTAGGCTGGAGTATACACTAGGAGATTATGCTCTTTTCTCCACAGAGATGAGGTAGACAGCAGGATTCTGAAGTGCAGAGATTAACAGCACTTAATTCCAGAGATATGGTGGGTATAAGATCAAAGGAAGCAATGTTGCAAGAGCATCCTACAAGCTCTAAAGCATAGGGCAGGATTGCCCACATAATTTGCAGGGCTCAGTGTAAAATGAAAACACAGGAACTTTGTTTAAAAATATTTAAAATTAAGATGACAACAACTCAGAGAGAAGCCAAGCTTAGGAATTTTCTGAGTCTACAATCCTCTTCAGTTGCACAAGTTGCATGGCCACGAAGCCCATTCTATTATAAGAACTGTGGCAATGATAACAGACTACCATGTTTCTAGGGCTGAGGCAGGTCAATAGGGAATAAATTATATTTTTTGATCCTGTATCCTGTATAATAAAAAATATAAGAAGGCTCTTATTTAAATGCTATAAGGAATAAATTTTAATTCCAGAACCCTACTTTGTGACTTGAACCAATTCTCAAACCAAGAAAATTCCACTGGAGAGGCTGGGCCTGTTTATGCAAAGAATCTACAAAGCCCCTCACTAAGCACTTAGGGATGAATAACTCATGTTGGAGACATCAGGATTTAGAACCTTGGCAGGGGCTGGGGATGATATAGCACTAGAACAGCATTTGTGTGGGTAGAATACAATATAATAGTGATATAATATGTGATATAATAGTGAGACTCCAAGGAACCCGCTATCTGCATTTGTGAATAATGACTTCCAACACATCTCAAAATTAGCATATGTCCCATCTTGGAATAGACCAAGAACTCTACTTTTGAATTGCCATCATTGGGTAACTCTGCAAAAGGTGACCCATACATAAGTATTGAATACTGAATGGATTGTACATTTCTTCTGGATGCAAAATGTGACCCATACATAAGTATTCAGTGCTAAATGGATTGTACATTCTTCTGGATATCTAGTGTAGTTTCACAAGTTCATCGAAAGAGATGAGGTCACTTCACTCTCCCAGTCAAATGTGCACTAAAACGCATGTCATTCCATTTTAGTCTGGTGCTGACTCTCTTTCCAATTTTGCTTTACTTTGTTCTCTACATCCTTCTATTTATACTCTGTGCTCTTGCCACTCTGAATGTCTTCCATCCAGTGTTATTCCTCCTTTTTTTCTGATCTTCCTTGGGAAATGCTCCCCTTCTTCACTCCATCATCTCCCTTCCACCTCCTGGCTAGCCAGTACTCACCTTTAGTTCTTAAGCTTGAAAGCTATTTCCATAGGATAATTTCGAGTCACTAAGATTTTATCTACCTCTCTATCCCAGGCTCATGAGCTTTGTTCAAGCTTATTTTTTTGGATAAAAGATAAACTGATTTTTATGGAAATGATTTTATTTTTTTTTAATCCTACTTGAATAGGTTGAATTCCAAATTCTGTTTTAAGCTGGTTGTGTTTTCATCCTTTTCAGGAGCTATTTTGAGAACCAATGAAGTAGGAGAGTTGAAAAGCAGGATCGTAGGATGGCTAATAGGGCTTAAATGCAGAAAAGGAAACGCATCATGGAGAAGCTTAAGAATTTCACTGGGTAGTGATATTTATAATTCTTATAGAGTGGTTACTCGTTAGCCACTTATGCCTCCATGAATTTACACATTATTCTTCTCAAAAGAAGTAAAAAGGACTGAGGGGAAAAAAATCTGGATGATGAATTTTCTTTGCAATGTATTTATTGAAAGCATTACAAAAATCTCTAGTTTGGTTTTCCAATGTAATATCAGGATCTTCTTATACTATTAACTCAGTGTAACCAGTGTCAAGACAGAAGTACTCTAAGGAAGTGTGTGTGTGTGTGTGTGTGTGTGTGTGTTCATGTTTGTGTGCTCAAGCTCTCTATACATTTTTCTTGTAATGGTGACTTGGCATAGTATGATTTTTTTTGTCATTGCAAAGAGGCATAAAGGATTCCTGCTAAGAATCTGTCTTTGCATTTGTTTCTGCAATACTTGCATCTTCAGCAATAATTTCTACAATGCGATTTGTCCTCGATGTGTTGACCTGGAAAGCGCCTGTTTTGGAGATCATTACACAAGCCTCTGTAAGATCTTTGCTCACCTGGAGAACGGAGGAAAGCTGGATAACAAATGTGAACAACAAAAACCCACTCCAAGTAAAAATTTGAATTAAAGTAGCCACCCATTCCCTGGGTTCACACAGATAAGGAATCATATGCAAAGAATCTTCTTCCTTCTGCTCTAGTTACTGGCTTAAGTGAATTTGGGCAATTCACTTAACCTCTCTCTGCCCCCATTTCTTTCTTCAGTCACCTGATGACACTGGTAGTGAAATTTCCTTGCAGTAATGTGACAATTACCCGATTAATGACTATTAAATTCTCTAAAGACCAAATGCAAAGAAATGCTTAATAAAATGGTAAATAGGGAGAAAATGGAAGTAAAGGGCCTATAGCCACAACTGGAAAAATTAATAAAGGTTACTTTGAGAGGCACAGTGAACAACAGCTCCTATCACTGTCTAATTGCTGACTGTCTGACCTTATAACTCAGAGCTTGGCCTAAGCTTTTATGGTGCGTGACAACAGAGTTTTCCACACCTGCTTCTTGACGAGGCTGCCACCATAGCCAAGTTCCTAATCACAGAGCTTATGAACTTTCCCCCCCCCCCCGCAAGAGTTGCTTTCATTTCATAGAAACCTCTGTTAAAAAAAAAAAAAAAAAGAAGAAGAAGGAGAAAGAAAGGAAAGAAAAAAAAAACAAAATAAACAAACAAACAAAACCTAGACTTTTTTCTATTGCAGAAACAGGATACTAAGTCATTCCCCTCCCCTCCAGAGCAGACTTCCCCTCCCTTCTCTCTACAATGGCTTTATCTCTGTAGTTACCTGTAGTTCAAAGGCAGAAATGGAACATAATGGGATTTGGCTGAAGGGTTATAATCCTAAGAATTCCAAAACTTTTCATCGAAGGGCCATTTCTAAAGAGAGCTTTTATCCATTGGCAATTTCAGCTGAGAGCTATTCAGTCTGACTCAGGAGGCGCCACATAAAGGCTTCAAAATGCCCTGGTCTGCCACAATCCCTCTGCAAGGGCAGAGACAGAGGCTCTGTGTGGCGTTGCTCGCCCATCTGTGATAGCATTTGTGTGAAAGAGGAACAGCCTAGAGCTAAACTGGGAGGAATAGAAGGCCATTTCTTTGGTCAAATTTATTAGAACAGCTAGTACCCCTTCTGTACCCACAGAAGAGGGCTTTACATTTTTTATTAGTCAGGCTCGGCCAGGAAGAAATACACTGTTGAATCCGGAGTTTGCTTTCATCCAGGATGGCGGCAGGTACCATGATGGCGAGAGGGAGAGGTGCTGGGTGAGCCAGGTGTTGGAAGAGAAGCGTGCACACAGAGCGCCGCATGCTCTCATCCACATAGGCACTCACCTACTCATCCCCATCCCCGTCACTAAGGAAGAAGCGGAGCCTGGCAACAGAGTTTTGACACTAGCTCTCTGCTCTTGTCCCTACCTCTGCCCTCCTGGCTGTAACCAGGCTTCTCTGGCAGCCATTATTTAGAAGGAACAGGGAGGCTGCTGAGCCGTTTGTCCCATTAGAGTAAGAAAATGTTAATATAGAACAGTAACTTTTAGAAATATCCCTGTAGTATCCAGTGAGTTATACACACTTCCATTGCCTTAGGAGGGGGTGAGGGTGATTTATTTCCATGTAGTTGCAAGCCCATAGGATTGAACAATGAGGGCTCCCCAAGTACTTAGAGAGAAGGGAAATAAGGTTGCCCTGCGAGGATTAAATGACTGGAAAACAACACTTAGCAAAATGTTTTCCAGTTCCTTGGGAACATACCAGAATATGGCTTAATTAGTGAAACTGACACATCTATAGTCAGCATATATCATCTAAAGGAAGCAGCCATGTAGCACATTGGCTTTAGAGGATCCAGCTTCCTACACAGTCCAGGAGATGAGAGGAGAAAGCAAGAGGTCATGAACACCCTGTTCACCAGGCCTCAAGCTGGGACAAGCACCCTCAAGACTTTCAACCACTCTCAGCTCTGACCCTGCACCTACTGAAGAGCCCTCTGACTTAATAATTTATCTTCTCAGGAAAACTGTGCCCCTCAACAACAGATGTAAGCACCTTAGCCACCAGAACTAATAATTCTTTGTTTATAAGTTAATAACTTGCCTTTCTAGTCTACTATCCAGTTTAAAGTGAATCTAGTTTTTATAAATTCATAAGAGTTGAAATATTTCTGTGTTTACTCATAAAATCCTGTTTTCATACCTATAAAAGCAAGGATCATGGAAATATCAAGGTAATGGCTTCCAGGGAGAAATCTTGGGGGTCCTCCACTAGCATCTAAAGATTGCTTCTAGGTATCCCATTTACATGAATGTTTTCTTCCATCTTACCTCATCCTGTAGTTCCTATTTTCTATCAGTATGGTGAAGAATCTCTAGAGACTAAACCAATTCTGTGTTTCCCTAACATTTGAAGCCAGAATTTTGTTGTTTGTAAAGTTGTCCTTTCCTATGGATGGATCGGCTATTTTTTTTTTTTTTTTGAAGCTAGTTCTCATCAATGCCAGTAAAGAGACCTGGTCATTCCCACAATGAAAAATTGTAAGAGACAACCAACCTCACTTGAACCAAGAATGCATGATGAGGATATAAACAAGTAACTATTTCAAATTCTTTTTTGCTAAAATACATTCCCTTCACTTATTCACTCAATATTTCTTCACATACCTATGACTACACTAGCTGGTTTTTGAAGATGCATTGGTGAATGAAAAAAGCCCTCACAGGATTTGTGTGTGATTAGAAAATGTAAGCTTTAAGACAATAATTCCAAAGATAGTCCACCTACGGGATTTACAAATGTGTTAAGTTCTGTGAAAAATACACCTGGATATTTCATTGAATATATTAGAGCTGGTCAGGAAAAGTTTCTCTGACACAGTAGCTTTTAGATTTACCCTAAAAGATAAATAGGGAAGAAACCAAGAAAGATCATCTGTTTTAGTCAGTTGTTTTTTTTTCCCACTGTGACCAAAGATCTGACAAGAACAATTTTAAGGAGGAAAAGTATATTTGGGGGCTCACAGTATCAGACGTCTCAGTCCATCCGTGGCCAACTTCATTCTTTGAGGCCTGAGGTATGGCGGAACATCATGGTGCAAGGATGTGGTGGAGAAAAGCACCTTTTGTGTATAAAAGGCACCAGGAAGCAGACAGAAAACCTAAACTCAGCTCACAAAATAGATACCCTAATGAGATATCCCCAGTGACCCACCCCCTCTGACCACACCCTACCTGCTCACAGTTACCACCCAGATAATCCCTATCAGAGGATTAATGCACTGATGAGTTAAAACTCTCATAACCCAATCACTTCACCTCTAAACCCTTCTTGCTTTGTCTCCCACTTGAGTTTTGGAGGGACTCCTCATCTAAACTATAACAGTTGTCCATGCAAAGAGAAAGAATGGAAAAGAATCTTGAGGTTAAAAAGAGAATTGTATATTCCAAGAACTTAAAGAGTTCAGAACTAGCTGACACTGAGAACCACCAGGAGAAAATGGAGGCCTAGATAGCAAACTAAGCATGGCGTGCATAGCATAGCAGATCCTATTATGGGTTTTATCTATTTCATCTGTTCTTTCAGCAAACACCACAGGGCTGCTATGATTTGAATGCTGGTAACTTTCAAAATTCCAGATGAATTTTATTTGATACTGTGAGGATATTAAGAGGTAAGATTTTTTTTTCTTTTTTTATTTATATATGACAGCAGAATACTTTACAGTTCTTATTGCACATATAGAACACAATTTTTCATATCTCTGGCTCTATACAAAGTATATTCATACCAATTCACGTCTTCATACATGTACTTTAGATAATAATGACATCACATCCATCATCATTTTTAACCGCGTGTCCCCTCCCTTTGCCTCCCACCCCTCTACCCTATCTAGAGTTCATCTATTCCTCCCACACTCCCCCTCCCTACCCCACTATGAATCAACTCCTATATCAGAGAAAACGTTCCGCATTTGGTTTTTTGGGATTGGCTAACTTCACTTAGCAATATCTTCTCTAACTCCATCCGTGTACCTGCAAATGCCATGATTTTATTCTCTTTTATTGCTGAACTGTATTCCATAGTGTATATATGCCACATTTTTTTTCTATCCATTCATCCACTGAAGGGCATTTAGGTTGGCTCCACAGTTTAGCTATTGCGAATTGTGCTGCGATAAACATTAATGTGGCTGTGTCCCTGTAGTATGCCATTTTTAGGTCTTTTGAGTATAGTCCGAGAAAAGGAATAGCTGGGTCAAATGGTGGTTCCATTCCCAGTTTTCCAAGGAATCTCAATACTGCTTTCCAAATTGGCTGCACCAATTTGCAGTCCCACCAGCAATGTATGAGTGTATCTACCCCCCCACCCCCAATCCTCACCAGCACTTGTTGTTTGACTTCATAATGGCTGCCATTCTTATTGGAGTGAGATGGTATCTTAGAGTAGTTTTAATTTGCATTTCTCTAATTGCTAGCGATGGTGAGCATTTTTTCGTGTATTTATTGATTGATTATATATCCTCTTCTGAGAAGTGTCTTGGCCCATTTGTTGATTGGGTTATTTGTTTTTTTTGTTGTTGTTGTTTTAACTTTTTGAGTTCTTTATATACCCTAGAGATTAGAGCTCTATCTGATGTGTGAGTGGGTAAAGATTTGTTTCCAGGATGTAGGCTCCCTATTCACTTCACATATTATTTCTCTTGTGCACAAGAATTAAAACCAAGAATCAACAAATGGGACGAATTCAAACTGAAAGAGGTAAGATTTTTAAGATGTGATTTGGCCTTGAGTTTCTACCTTCATGGGTTTGATTGTTGCTATGATAAAAGGGTGAATTCAGACCCCTCTTGGTCTTTCTTGGCCTTTTCACCTACTACGAGAGGGTAAAACATCCCAGTTCTCTAGACGTTGAAGCAGTGAGATGCCATCCTGGAAGTAGAAGACTGGAATCTAACCTGCAGCTGCCTTGACCTTGGACTGTCCAGCCTCCAGAACAGTCAGAGAAAGCAGTTCTGTTCTTCATAAATTATTCAGTCTTTAGTATTCTATTCTAGCATCACAAGGACAAGGGTCTACTATAAATCAGGAATGGACCTAAGCATTGGCTATATATCAGGAAACCACCTCTTTGGGAGTGAGAAAAAATGCTATTTCTAGTATGTCAGTCAGAGTATTTTGGAGAATAATGCCATAAATGAGGGAAACAAGAAAGCACCAGGGTCAGAGTTTAATTACTACTTACACAGAGTGCTGAGTGAAGGCTTTACCAGGGCGGTATTTGAGCACAGATCCAAAGTAAATTTGAGAGAGCAAGCTGAGGAAATATGTATGGAAAGAACAGGCAGGAAGAAAAGCAAGTGCAAAGGCCCTGAAGTAAACAGAATAATAGAAATGCTTAAATACAACAAAGAGCCAGTAATGAAGAATGCATGAAGAAGAGAGGAATAGGAGATGAGATCAGAGAGATGGTATATATGTGGGTCCAATCAGACAGAATGCCCTAGGCCACTGCAAAACTCTTTGAGTGAAATAAAATGCTTTTAGTCAATTTCAAGGAGAGCCACAACTTAATTCCCATTTTGATAGCTCATTCTGGCTTCTTGAGTTGAGCAGGATAGGAATTAAGTGGGGGTGTGGGTATTGGGAAGCATGGCAAAGAGACCACTCAGGCTATTATCTTTATTCTGCAAATAATGGGAAATAAAGAGATTTAAGTCAAGGAGTTACACTGTATGAAAATACCAAAATATATATTCTCATTATAAGTCTCAGTTTAGCAATTAATTAAAAATACAAACACCTTAGCAAAATTAAGTTCGTCCCTATCTTAAACCACTGTATTAATTAATTACTGCTAAACTTCACTTTGATTCTTTTTTTTTTTCCTCATTTGTTTCCTGTAACTTGCAGCCATTTGGCCTGTATGCATCTTCCAACTGTCTTCTGATGTTGGAATAAACTAGACTAATTTTAGCTCTAATTACTCACTAAGAAAACATTTGGACTTTGTTTTTCTAGCTTCAAGAAATGCCTTGAATCCCTGAGGTTTCCTTGTGTCACAGGTATCTACAACCCTGGAATACACACACACACACACACACACACACACACACACACACACAAATCTGGCTTTGAGATCCACTCATCAATATTGGCAAAAATTCTAAATTTACTCTTTCTTGCATTTGCTGTTCCCTCCACTGGATGGTACAAAATTCCCAGGCTTTTGATGTTGCTAGAGAATGGAGAGACTTTCATTCCATCCTGGCCACCTGTCATGTGGCTCTCTCTGCCTGTCCCAATGTGGGCAGTGTGATTAGCCAGTAGCACTGTGGGGAGGTGGTGGATCCTTGAGGAGGTGGGACCTGTTGGAAAGAAGCTAATTTTCTGGGAATGTGCCCTTGAAGGAGATACAGGGACCCAGGCCACTTTCTGTCTTTCTTGCTTAGTGTCAAATTTAGCCATGATGATCATTCAGCTGGGCAAATTCAGCCTTGCTCCTTATGCTCTCTAGTGCTGCTCTCTCTTCTGTGATCCTACCAGCTTACTGTTGCTGCAGTCAAGAGAGTTTCCAGCCTTGGACATCCTCAGAATCCAGCAAACTGCATTCTTCATTTCTAGAGTACCAGCAATGTTCCAGGTGAAGCTGAAAATATGGAAAAGCACATTAGTACCTCTGGATTCAGTTGCCACTGAACTACCCAGAATACAATATCTGATGTGGGTTCGTATTCTGAGTTTATGTAAATACCTTTCAGTTCAGTTTTCTACTAAACCAGCTAATAAGCAGTGCAAAGGATGAGGACTACACATAAGGGGTCATAGTCAGACCCCTGAAATCTGGTGGTCTTGAATCCTTGCACCTGGCTGAGTCCTCATCTAATGCAAGCTACACTGACCACCAGATTTTAGGGACGCCATTCTGAGCAATTTCAATGTCAAGAGAGGGGTCTTGCCACTAGGCTGGCAGAGAAGCTGTGTTAGGACCCAAACAAACGTCTACCTACTGCCATTTTCAGGAAATTCTTGTTGCATATATGCTTCTATGTTCTAAACTTTTGTAAGAGGCAAGTTTGTAGGACAGTCCTTGCCTACAGCTCACCCCACCTCTTATCCAAACTGCAAAACCCTGGTTCTTTTATTTGCCAAAGTTTTTTGGTGGAGGAATATTCTTAACCACAAAAAAGGGATGTGCATAAACTAGTCTCAATAATCCACCATTTTGTACTTGTATAAACATAAAGTGATATCTCTCCTCCTCCTTCTCCCCTTACTAAGCTGAAAGAATAGAGAATGTTTGGCCTCTTATACATTTCTGATGATTTTACGTTGTTTGGCATCCTAGGTCTATAAATTAGCTTCTGAGTTCTCATTTCCAGTTGAGAAAACTTTCCTTGGCAAATATTGATATTCATTCCAACATCAACTCTTCTGATTAATGTTTCATCTCTCATCCTCTGTATTTACTTTTATACTTGGTTTTGTTGATTGCCAACTATTTTACATCTGGGTCATCATAAAAACTTATGATAGTTTATACCTTCTAATTTTCAAGACATAAATTTTGAAGCATTTCAATTGACATACTTTTAGAAACAAAACGGATGTCTTTTAAGTTCACTCAGGAAAAGGAGTTATAGACTACTCAAAGTAGAGATTGATAAAGTAGGTGGCATTGGAAAGCCAGTGAGGAGAGCTTCAGTCAAGCAAAGATTATATTTCAAATCTTTACCAGTTACAATGATTATCACTGTAGTTCCAAATTGTGTTAGTCAGCTTTCCACTACTGTGACAGAGTGCCTGAGATAAACAACTTAAAGAAAGAAAGGGTTATTTTGGCTCTCAGTTTCAGAGGTTTCAGTCCTTGCTTGTTTGGCCTTATTGCATTTTGGACCTGTGGCAAATCAGTGCGTTATGATGAGAAGCACACGGTATAAGAGGTCTGTTCACCTTATGGCTTCCAAGAAGCAAGAAAGACAGAAAGAGCCCTGGGTCCCCATAACCCCTTCAAGGGCACATTCCCAGCAAATTAGCTTCTTTCCAGTAGGTCCCAACTCCTAAAGGATCCACCACCTCCCACCAGTGCTACTAGCTAGCAAACACTAGCACTTTGGCCTTGTGTGGGGTATTTAAGATCCAAAGTACCACAACTCTTTATTCAGCTGGTGTTTTGGTTACGTTTCTCAGTTTTTAAAAGAAAATGTATTAGCTTTAGCTCAGTTTGACTGATTCTTATTGGCATAGCTTTGCTGTTAATTAGTTTAAAAAATCTATAATCCAACTATTTGTTCTATGTGATGCCTGGTTATAATAAATATTTGTGGAGGATTAATTGAAAAATATAAAGTTTTTATTCTGTATAGTTCCATCCTTGTGTCATTTTGGATTGTTAAACTCCTATTACAAAACTAGCTTTGCAGTTTAACACCAAAGAACTTTGTGAGTAAACATTCCACTCTGCTTTCATTATAATGAGATTGTTGAAGGTGGTTTTTCCCACATCACACATTCGCCTTTTATGAAGATCTATTAGGGAGAATTTTATCAGATTTCAATGTAATCAAAGGATGCCTCTCTTGCTCATTCTTTTAACAAAGTTTAACTGAATCTTTAGAATGTGTTAAATCACTGTGGCAGGACCAGTCATACCATGATGAACACAGACAGACATGTTTCTAATCTCATTTGAACTTAGAGTTTAATAGTGAGAGACATGAGATGGATATCTTATTTTAAAAAGCTGAATGAAGCTGGAATATGTGCTGTGAAGAAGAGTCTCATATCCAGGCATCATAGTGCACACCTGTAATCCCAGCTACTTAGGAGGCTGAGGCAAGAGGATTGGAAATACCAACCCAGCCTCAGCAATTTAGTGAGACCGTGTCTCAAAATAAAAATAATATGGATTAGAGGTGTAGCTCTTACCTAGCATGTGTGAGGCCCTGGTTTGTTTTGCAGCACCGCAAAAAGGAAAAACAAGTAGAGTTCCATTGTGTCATTAAGGTATGGGATAAAGGGACTTGACAAATTCATAAGATCAGGAAAGAGAAAGTGGAGACAGGAAGTCAATGAATTTTAAGCATTCTGGGAAAGTGTGACATATTTAGATCTCCGTTCTGAAAAGAATACACAGGTAGTGCATGCCTGCAATCCCAATGCCTCTGGATGCTGAGACAGGAGGATCATGAGTTCAAAGCCAGCCTCAGGAAAAGCCAGGCGCTAAGCAACTCAGTGAGACCCTGTCTTTAAATAAAATACAAAATAGGCCTGGGGATGTGGCTCAGTGGTTGAGTGTCCTGGTAAACCCCACCCGACTCCCCCCAAAATACACAGAGTATCTCTGAAGGGCACCTTATGTTTTTCCTTTTTAAACAGGCTCCTAGGAAGCATAGGCCAAATTTTCAGGATACATATCTCCAAGTACAAAACACTTGATGGAATGAACTTAGGCCAGTAACTTTATCCCTGACTCTATATGATCTCTATTTCTTTTAGTTTTACTTTCCTCCATTTTTTCTTACTCAGCAATTTTTATTTTATTTTTGCATATAAGTTTATAATCCATATCATTTGGGGGGACAGATAAGGTAAGGTACTCATTATAAATAAATAAAAAATAATATTCCCTACTTATGAAAATGTTTATACAATATTTTAAAAGTTAAAGAAAAATTATATAGCTTTAAAAGTAGAAAACTTATAAGGAAATAAATCTCCTTAGATTAAGCAAATTCCATTTGTAAACCTGATAGAATTGAACCAATCAGCAATGTTGATATCTCCAGCAAATCCTGTTGAGTACTTTTTTTCAATATTCTCTGTTCTCTTTATCTTTTGTTTATATTAATCCTGGGTCTCTTTTTCTTTCCTGCCACCCCCCCCTTTTTTCTTTCTTTTTTCTATTTTTTGCTTGCTGTTAAACAATGAACTCATTGAAGAAAGGGATCCTGTCTTTCACTTATTTTTCTTTAGCTCTATCCCCTTCCTCCATCCCATAGCATCTACTATGATCCTGAGTTCTGTTTTCTAACTATTTTACAGTTATGATTCAAAGAGTATTTATTCTTTCTTGCACTTGGGCAATCTGATCTTTGGATTTTTAAGCATTGGCATGTAAAATCAGTAATTGCAATTATTATTTTTTATTTTTTCTGTGCTTTCCTTCTACTCCCCTTTATTTTAGTAATCGAAAAGAACATCTTTGGCAGTGAAAAAACGAATGTTCCTACATGAAATACCAATGAACATCACCACCAGTTAACACAAAGATGCCAGGAAAATGAGGAGGTAGAAGTACTCATATTCAAGTGTTGTTTTTTTTTTTTAATTTTTTTCTTGTTTTGTACTTACTTAAAAATGCATCCCATTGTTCTTAAAGTTGAAAACATGTAAGCACATTTTCCCTTCCTAGGCTGGCCTGTTATAACCATCAGGTCTGATAAAGCCATCTTGGAAGAAATGAGTGGGAGGAGCCCTGAGGAGGCCGAGGAGGACATGAAATGGTGCCATCTTTCTCTGGGGGAGGCGGTTAACATTCAGGCCAGTGAACAGTCCTGAGCACCAAGGGAGAGTGATGGAAAGAATTTAGGGTCTTTTTCCTCTTGTGAAAGCAACATTAACCTTGTAAAAGATCTACTTTTGCCTTGTTAACCTGGCTTTGAAGAGGAATGACCCTGCGAGGGAAATAATAGGAGCAGCCAAGTATCAAGGGCAATAAACTCCTCTGAGTCTTTTTAAATTTTATTTTACTATCTTCAGAGTTTAGTTTGGGGCAATACTAACAAGGCATATCCACTAAGGAAAAGATATCAAGGGTAACATACCTCTCTTTCTTTTATCCTTTTTGGAGATTGGGCTCTGCATTCCTGATGAAAGAAATTTCTGTGGTCCTGTCTCAGCTGGATAGCATTGTTCTTTTTCTTCTTTCTTGGAATTACTCTTCCTTTCTTGTGTCTTTCTTGCCTTCCTTCAATCATTCTTCTCTTGTTAAACTCACTGTAGGAGGCTGCCACCTGGTCGATCCTTAGGCAGCAGCTTGGAAAACTGGTAGGTGAAGCACCTCAAGGCAGTGGGCCAGAGGTTGCACGTTGACCTTTGGGCTGTGGATGCAAGGGAGAGGCCTTCCAGAGCTGGAGTGGAAATAGGCATCTGTCAGGGCGGCTCTGAGTATGTGTCCATTAATAGTTACAAATCCTCAATTGAAGATGAAAATTTGATTTTAATTACATGTACATGTACTGTGGACTAGAATTCATCAGCATCTCGGTCATTTGACTTACTCTTATGTAGCATTTGGACTTCTGATATTCCAATCTTAATTTTTTATTGACCTATTCTTTGGTACATGTAATATATACCCAAATATATGTTACATATATTTTTATTTGTGTATAAAATAAGAACCTCAATCAAGAAATGTATCAGAGACAGCGGTCAGGAAGGACTCATTGGGCCTCCTCTTACTTTTGCTCTTTCATATGTTGAACCATTGTTGTAACTGGTAGCGCCACAAATTTGTTTTGCCTGTTTTTCATCTTTATGTTATTGTGGGGTTCCTTGTGTTCAACATCAGGTTTTTGACATTCATACATAAAGTTGTGGTAGCCATCTGCTGTCTGTTCTCATTACTGTGTCTAATGATCCTCAAATGGTGTCCTCAGACCATCACATAAACTTGCTAGAAATGCAAATTTCTAAACAAATCCTTAAACTCCTTTCTCCTGTCCCCCCACCCACCTTTTCATACTGGGGATTGAACCCAGTGGTCCTCTACCACTGAGCTACATCCCCAATCCTTTTTATTTTCTATTTTGAGACAGGGTCTCAATAGTTTGCTGAGGTTGACCTCAAACTTGGAATCTTCCTATCTCAGCCTCCTGAATTGCAGAGATTACAGGCGTGGACCACCACACTAGGCTGAACCCAAATCTTGACATGCTGAAATAGAAACTCAGGGGGTAGGACACAGCAATCTGTGTTTTAACTTTATTGGAGTTTAAGAAACAATATTCCCAAATTCAGCATACTGAGTCCTATAAACTGAAGGACAGTGGAAGGACCTCAGAAGGATTCTCTTTGACCTCCTGCCTTGATGTCTCCTGCTAGTCTTTCTACCTCCTAATGTGTTCATAGAAACCACATGCCTCTTTGCAACACAGATCAAAGAAACTAGAAATATTGCTCTACCTTTCTGTGTAGAAGCTGGCCATACAGACATTCTCAGACCCACCTTATGTGATGGTAAGTCATTAAATCTTCCTTCCAGAGGGGCCCTATTCTCCTTATAGGAATGCTATACGGAGAGGTCAAGAGGCATCTGGACAGGCTTTGTCTGGTTTCCCCTCCTCAGGTTATCCAATTTCCTCATGCCTTCTTGTCCAATTACATTAACCCGTCACTGTCCACGTGTTGTTAAATCTAAGAAGAAAACCAGAAAGTTTTCCCTGGACTTTGTATCTGAAGGCTCTTGTAAAACTTTGATTAAGTAGATTTGTTATGCTTTTTTCTTGCCAACCTGTCTTTTGTTTCAAGAGTGTCAGCCATGCCCTAATGACAGGGAAGAAGGAGATCACACACTCCCACTCCTTTAGAGGGTTCCTATGCTCACTAACATTTAGAAACACAACATGTAGTGTTCCATTGTCTGCATACACTGTGATGTTTCTATCATTCTGCTGATGGGCATTTCGGCTGGTTTTAGTGTATGACTAACATTAAGAGCTATGAATAGTCTTTCAATATTCTAGTAACTTTTTTTTTTTTGGTGATCATGAACATGTTCTTGTGAGCGTGTATAGCTGAGAGTCAAATTTTGCATCACAGAACTTGTCTTTGTTCAGAAATATAGTAGAAAATCCTTATACAGCTTCTAAATAGTTAATCTGATTTGTACTCCCCAGCAGGGTACAAGATTTGCATCTTCTTCATATACTCACACAAAAAATATACTTGGTATTTGTCTTATTTTTAGCCATTCTGATGGGTGATATTAGGATCTTGTTGGTTGTTTAATATGCCTTCCTCTAATGACCAATGAGATTGAGCACCTCGTTATATAACCATTTGCAGTTTATATATCTTCTTCATTGAAGTGAAATCTTTTCCCCTTCTTCTACTAAATAGTCTACTTTTATCTCATTGATCCAAGTCTTTGTGAGATAAATGTGTTGCAAATATCTTTCCCCATTTTTTTGGTATGCAAGGAAATTATGTTTTTGATACAAACTTTCCCAAGGTGTGGACTAAAAGCCTACCTTGTAACAGAGATTGTTTTTAAACATAATACCTATTTTCTGATTATCCACTTTTTCTTAATGAGATATTATTGTATGGGTGACAAGAGTTTTGTGCACTATGCATGCCCCTGAGGTGGTGTGGATAAATCATACAAAGATCTATAGGGAGCCTCTGGAAAAGGCCCATAACCCTACAGCAAACTCTAGATACACACCAAGGCATGCGTGTCCCTATCTTTTCTGCATCCTGCGATCACTATGCCATCTTCTTTTAAAGATAGTTGATTCCTATGCAACTATTAAGTAGTCTAATGTTTTAGTCAGTTTTGCAAAAAAAAAAAAAAAAAAAAGTGAACAAAATACCAACCAGAGCAACTTAGAGGAGAAAAAGTTTATTTAAGGTCTCAGTCCAGGGACAGCCAACAGCATTGTTCTGGGCCCAAGGTGAGGTAGGACATCATGGGGGGAAAGGACCCACCGAGGAAAGCTGCTCAGCTCATGGTGGTGTCAGGAAATAAAGAGAAAGTAGATAGGGAAAGGGGCACAAGGTTAGTGCACCCTTCTAGGGGTGCCCCCAGTGGCCCACCTCCTCCAGGCACTCACCACCAGCCTATAGTTACCTCCCAGCCAATCCATTCAAACTAGGATGAACTGATTAGGTAATGACTCTTTGAAATCCAGTCAGTTCACCTCTAAATATTCCTGCATTCACAGGAGCTTTTAGGGGACACTTCATATCCAAACCGCAGTCCTCAATAATACACTATGGATGATCAAAGAGGTTTAACAAATCTGTTGCAAATAGAGCTGGGGCAATCGTTTTGTTATTTCGATAAAAATTGCTTCAGATTCTGATCTCAAAACATTTATGAAAATAAGTTTCAAGTGGAACAAAAATTAAATGCAAAAATTCTAGACATGAAAAACAGAAGATAATATTTATGAATACATTTCTGATTTTCTGTATGTGAAAAGACAGCAGTGGGAAAGATATATAGATAGAACTTTATCACAATTTGAAGCTTTGAACTCTTAAAAACAAACTGAATTAAATAGTAAAAAAAAGCAAACGGAATAAAATGTTCCCAAGAAATGTGACAGTTCCTAATTTTAATACATAATCATGAACAACTAAAATATACTAACGACTCAATAGGAAATGTATAAAAAATATTAAGAAAAGTATAACAATAAAGTTAAACTAGCTGTTAGTTAATAGTTGTTAAAACATAAATAAAAATAAGGTGGAAAAAAGTCCAAACTCATACAGTCAAATACATTTTTAAAAAAATAGTCTTTAAAAATTGCATTTCCAATATTGCGGAAGATCTATGCCACATTTAGATTCAAAAGCAATTTGAATTAAGAAAGAAAAATTTTATGGAGATGAAAACATCCAGGTTCTATTGCAGGAAGATACAAACTGAGGATGCAGGAAGAAAGGAATGTTGGACAGTCTGGTGACAGCCTTGAGAGGGTAGCCTTTTAGGCTGTGTAAAACAGAAAACAAGTGGCAATAAGAGCCACAAGAGAGAAAGCAGCAGAGAATTTGGAAAAGATCAGAGGTGAGACTCCCATTAATTAGGATGGAAGCCAGAAATAAAGAGAGCAGCACACGCATTTACGGTGTGAGAAAAAATCATTTATTGGTTAGAGCTAGGTTGACAGAGATGGATGCAGCATATCCCTGCCTTCAAGGAGCTTAGACAGGTTAGCTGATAATTTGAATAAAATATTCTCGCAGTGGTAACAATGTCACATCTTGAATAGGATTTTATTAAATTTGCCTGGAGCACTTCCACCTATCCTCTGGAGATGAGGAGCACAAGCTGTTTCTGTTCTCTCTCTCTCTCTCTCTCTCTCTCTCTCTCTCTCTCTCTCTCTCTCTCACACACACACACACACACACATACACACACACACACACACACACACACACCATCTCCCCCTGCTCCCCTCTCCTGTATATGTGTTCTATTCAACCTAACACTGATATTTATAGTCATGATCCTGATTCATTAGAAACAGTGAAACTGAATTAGTATATCTGTTAAAGAAGACAGGGCAGGGCAAAAAAGGACAGATTTAAAAAAGATTTGTAGTTAAACTGATTTTAAAAATAATTTAATCTCTTATAGAGTTAATCTGCAGAAGTGTCTATGGGAGCCAACGGAGAGCTCTACAAAGCTGAAATTTTACTGCATACGCTTCTTCAGCATATAGCATTGATTGAAACATTGCAGTGAACTACTTACTCTGCTCCCTTTGGGAGTGTAGACCAAAATACTAAGAGGGATGTTGGGAGAAATGGTGTCCATTCTGTGATAGCACACAAATATCCTACGTGGCTATATTTTATGAAAAGTCAAAAAGAAGTAAAGATAAACACCTGATATTTGAGTCATCAGATAATCAGCTTTTTCTGTGAACGATTACCCTAATTTAGATTGTTTCTTGTGTGAATCATCTAGGTAATTACCTCCAACCTCTGCTTCATTTTTTAAATCTCATACCATAGTTTATTATTGTTGCTACCAGAAGATATAAGAAAAACCTTGTAAAGCTCCTTTGCTTTTTGCAAAATAAAACCTTTGCCTTTGTAAATTACTATATTGTGGGTTATCACCAAAAACATCCTTTTTTTTTTTGTAGAATTAAGAACAGCATTTATGTAAAAAAAGAATTTGAAAAGATATTGGTTCAAAAAAAAAAAGTTTTCTCCCTCATGTAACTGATGCTCTGGGTGGGAAATTTCAGGACAAATATTCATCCATTGTTTTTGTAGTAATCATTGCATCGTGAAATTAAAACAGATTCAATACCAAGCATTTTTAAAACAATTACCCAGCAGTGAAATTACTATATATTTTCTTCTACAAGCAGCTTGTATCATACGTACATTTATGTGAAAAATGGCTGACCTTTTTTATTCAGTTCAGCAGCATCATTCATTAAACTTGCTTTTTAATTTCTTCCATTGGTGCACGTAAAATGCAAGGCTGTGCCGCAGGTTCAGGGTGTGGGCACATGTATATGATTCCTTTTGATCAAGAACAGAGCAGACCTCCTCACCCCGAGTTCCCCTTTTGTGCTAGTGTGTTCCGAACAGCCTTTCAGAACAGAGTCCCAAATTGCAATGACGTCCCAAATCGCAGGATTAATGTGTCTACGAACAGACCTCTTATGCCTCCAAAATGAAGTACTCCTTGCTAATTTCTCTTCAAGACACCAGCTTAATTGCATTTTAAACAAATGGGCTGCTTTGCTGGCCAACTTTTAAATGAGATAACAGCAATGTTCACTCTCCAGCAGTGATGAGTGCCTTGCAGTAGATTCAAAACTCTGTTCAATAACAGGTTTAATCTCACACCAGCAGATTTACTGCAGAATAAACTGCCACTGAGCTCATAATTAGTAAAACAACAACAACAACAAAAAATTCCAACCTACTAAATATTATTTTCCAAAGCAGCAGGCAATGTTTTAGTGGAAAATTTCAGTCCTGTTCTTTGTGTGTTTTATTGATTTTATGTATGATATTGGGAATTCATGCTATGATTTAAGATAATGTTCTTTATCGATCACGTAAGCAGTTGTTTAGCTATCCAGTAACAAAATGCGGCTCCCATTCACAGAATGTGTGACACACACAGCCTGACGACTACAGTGCTACTCTCGTCAATCTATTTTCTTTCTCTCTCTCTCTCTCTCTCTCTCTCTCTCTCTCTCTCTCTCTCTCTTTCTCTCTCAGATTTACTGATGAAAGACAACAGAAAAAAAGGGGGGTGATTGTGCTTTAGAAACAGTCTTCCCATAATTTTCTTTGTTGCAGCTATTAGTAGCTGATTTTGATTCAGTGAAAACCCTGCTCAATAAAAAGATGTTACAAAGTGTATTCTCCACCTATAGCATCTAAACAAATATTAATGAGGTAATTATAACTATTAAGGAAAAAAGAATGTCTAAAATCTATTTTATGGTATTATATACAAGGCTGTGTCCTTCTAAAATTTCTCATTTTATTACATAATAGTAAGATTAAGTTGCAATTATACACTGAGAGCACATTATACTTGCCTGAAATATCTGTGCAAAAACATTTATTACATAATTCTCAAAAAGCATGTCTGCAAACAAGGGTGAACAAAAGCTTTTGTGCAAAAGTGGAGGAAAGCAACTGTACACATTTACAAAGCCTGATTTCATTGTATATACCATACACAAATTTTTGAAAACCTTAGTGGGATTTCTACTTACATTCATGCACATACATGTGCATGAATGTAAGTAGAAATTAAATGTGGAATAGCCAAAAACAAACAAACTAAACTCCATAAACTTGGACAGTGTGCATTTCCTGACATTTTTCCAACATAAGTTATCTTTAGCATAGGCACTAGCTCACCACCCATCCCTCAAACATGTAGTAATGGCATGTGAGGCTAGCTTTATTTCTGGCATTAACCTTTTGCTAATGAGTGCTACATCAAATGGAATTTGAGGAATCCAATGGAACTGCTGTGCAGTTTATTTTTTTAAGACCCTCAAAGCAAATTAAACCTCAGTGAATCAGGCATCATATTCAGACAACAGCAGTTTTAAGAAATATCTTAAATATACCAACTCACAAATAAAGGTTTTAGCAGTACAGATTTTCTTAGTGATAGTTCAAAGAAAAATTAATTTTTGTCTTTATTTTAAAATTGTCTGTAATTAGTACTGATTCTGGAAATTGAAAGTTATAAAAAAACACAAAGGAATGAAAGAAAAGGAAAGAAAGTATTTTTCGTTCTATCTGCAACTAATTATCATGATATTTCTGTCATAGACCCAAAGAATTTTAGAAGCAAAAGGTCATAGGATTGACCCGCCTGCCATAACTCTCAAAGGAGAAACTAGTGTTTGGAAGAGTGATGTGATAAGCCCAAGGGCACATTTTTCATTTTCCTCATCTGTTACATAGAAACAGATATTCTTTTATCACATAACTAATACATTGCCTAGTCAGTATTCTGTTCCTTCAGATTTCAAAGTCTGTGCTCCTAACAACCCACACTGGAGGACCTCATCCAAAATGCGGCAGCCTTGTAGATCTTGTGAAGAAGTATGTTTGTCTGTTCCTTATCATTACAATTTTAGCCTAAATGCTACTGGAGCAGGCATTTTATCTCAGTAACTGTTTTCAACTTTACTGAAGTATAATACACCTGTAAAATGCACCCATATCCCAAGTGCATAATTGAGTATGTTTGACAAAAACCTGAGTAGCCACTATTCCAATCCAGATCACTGCCTTCACTTCAAAAGTTTTCTTCCTGCCCCTTCAAAATAAATCCCTCCTATCACTCAGCCCAATAGGTCACTGACTTCATTTTTATCACAGAAGTGTTACCTGTTCTAAGACTTCCTATGAATGGAAGCCCAATTTTATTTATTGATTTGACTGTGTAACTATTTACACAGTTTCGAACAGTGGTGCTCTGCGAGTATCACAGTATTTCTTCCTCATAACCAACATGAGCTAGGTGTTATTATCCTCATTTACAGATAGTAAAGCAGAAGCTCAGAGAGGTTAAATAAGTAGTTGATGGTCACATAGCTGGTGGACAGCGGACCTAAAATTTTAGTCCATCAGTCTGGTTCCAGAGCCTGTGCCCTGAAGTACATAATGCAGCCTGGGAACAGGTAACTTTGTTAATAGCTAAACCTTTTGCTTTGCTAGCCACTCTTCTAAGCACTTACCCCTATTAGCTCATTTAATCCTCAGAACAACACTAGGTAACATTTTTCTCTCGACTTCAAAGGTGAAGAAATAGAGCAGAACACAACACAGGATAGTCATAAAGTCAAGATCTTGAGTAACATTATATACACAGAGCATATAAGACTACCTGGTTTGTGAATGGGTGCTCAATAAAACACATATGCACTCACACATGCTTGAGAAATATACATATTGTACATGGTACACTATAATACATTATATATGTAATATAGATATTTACTATGTCAAAGCATGTGTATATTATGATAAATGAATCAGTTGGTATTGATTGTATTAGCATTCTCATTCTACAAATAAAAAAATTAAAACCAAGAAGCTTGGAAATAATTAAATGAAATTGAAATTTACAATCTCAGTGAACAGACTATTTTTAATAGCATGTCTGCCGGTTTCCAAAGAGCACACATTGCTCACTACATCTCTCCACCTGTTTTCCAACAGTCTGCTAGGTACATTTACCACATAACTTTTCTCATGTAACTATCACACCAACGCTAGGAGAAACTCTCCTCACCATGTTACCTGTGAGGTAACCAGTATGCAGGGGTGTTGAGCATGTTCCCAACTGTCACCTTATTCTCTATGCTCAAGTTCAGGTTAGGATTGAGTCTGCTATTAATAAATTTGAAAATCTTCATTGTAGAGGTGACATGTTGGGAGTGCATGAGGTAATAAGATAGAGAATGGGAAGAAATAACACAAACGCAATCAAAATCAGTTGTAGCTAAGTGAGTGCTGTGTGTCAAGAATTTTATACATGCATTTTACTGAGTGTAAGGCAGCGTCAATTGTAGCACATTTTCTGATTTGTCTGGGAAACAATCAATGATTCAGAAAAAAATGACATACAGTGTGTTATCTCTAATTCTGCTGTGACCCAGAATGATTGTGATTTCTGTTTTGTGACAAGGGAAATAAAGCTTAGGGAGAAAAGGTGACAGACCACAGACCCAGAATCTGGGTTTAGGTGGCTTGTCTCATCTGTCATTGTTTTCTGTACTATCAGATTGTTTTTCATCTTTGGGTGCCAAATCTGAAAAATAAGCTTTACAGAGAATGTTTGTTCTCTGGGAAATTTACCACATTGCAATGCAAACTATAACATTGCAATGCAAACCACCACCTATTGAACCTTTGAATTATTTTAAAATTAATATTGTACACACAACTAACAATTACTTTGTTGATAGTTGCACAAGGTCTCACGTTGTATTCTCTGGAGGTGAGCTCAGACATACCCTTTCTTTGGTTGAGAATGGTTAAACCAAATTCTTTTCTGGAAGATTACCCTGCCTTTCATGATGAACTAACCCTTCGTGACAATAAGGGAATTATTGTATTTTCATTATCTTACGTTTAATAAATTTTATTTTTATAGCAGAGTGGTAAGATTAGTAAATACATTTTGCCAAATAATTATTTAATATGAATAGGTTTACATGTTCTAATGACTTTACATTTTAAAAAAATTATAACACTAAAAGTATATAGCGCCAAAAATAAAATCCATCAGAGGAAGTTCACAATACTTGTTTTCAATTCCCATTTTGATCTTCCATCTCTGAATTGAAGCCCTGTATCACCTTTACAAATAACAGGAGATATTCTTCTGCAGCTGAACAGTACTTTTTATATGATCTCACAGCAATGGCTTTTTGCCCATTTGTGAAAACTTTCTGTAATTTAAGTAATTAGCTCTTCTTGTAAGACCTTTTTCATATCAAATTAAAAGTTTCTTATGAAAAAACATATAATTTTTTGAAATAAATCCCTGACAAATAACTGACCATTTACCTAAGTGATGATTTTTTTTACTAAGCATTTCCTAAATATGATTTTTTTTCAGTGTTTGTAGAAAAAAACACATTTGTACAGTTTGTACTGTGTACAAATAATAAAAACAATTCTTTATTTTTCTTAGAAAAGTCTTAATAAAAAGTTCAATTATCCAAAAAAATGAAATTTTTCTTCTTTCTAATTTTACTCTTTCTCTCCAAATGCAGCTTAAGAACCCAAATGGAACAAGAAATGCTCAAAAAATATAGAACATCTATACTGGTTATTTTAGGTGGGTGTTTTGAGTCCTTTATGGACTCAAAGCTCCTTTTCACATATGTAGCGCTTGAAAGTTGACAAAGTCTTTGAACTTGCCTTGCTTAGGTCCCCACAACGTCCTCAAGACAGAGACAAGAAAAGCCAAGCTAGTCACCTGTACAGATTTCAGGAGGTTGTAGTTTAAGGACTCCATGTGTTACTTAATGCTCTGCTGTGGACATCTTACATTTTTGTAAAATGTGTGGGTGTCTCAATAATTTTATTTTGAACATTAACCTTGATTATTGCTAATTTTGGAAATTTAGAGATACCACTTGAGATAATCAGTTTGAAAAAGAGGACCAAATACATTTAGTTGCTGTTGGACAAAGTATCACACAATTATAGGGTTTGGATCTTACGACATAGAAAACCTTTTTAAGATCATTTTTTAAAAGAGGAAGATAAGATTTTTAGCTTTTAGAGACAACAAAAAAAATATAATTTCCACGTAATTGAAAAAATAAGTAGTCAAATGGCATATAAGTGGGTGATTGCAACTGTAGAAAAAAATTTCTATTGACAGCATCATGTATGGATTCACAATTAATTCAAACATGTTTGAAGCTGTGCTCTGGAAAACTGAGGGTAATGCAGAGACCACTGATGTTGGATGTGATCTGAAGAGTTTGATAAAAATTATTTCATACATTTCCATTGGGGAAACATTTATAAAATGTTTATAAAATAATGTAAATGCATATGATTATTAACAAATATTGTAACTGGTCACTTGACTATTCATTCAACATACCTCAAAATTTATATACATTCCCCCTTATCTCCTCAAAATTACTCATTTGGGAAAATGTGGAGTGTTCAGTTTTGTCTTGTCTTTAAAGGTATGTGGTGATAATCAGAGACATTTCAAAATCACCTGTTAAAGTAAGGTGATTTTCCTGCTATTTTGTGTTATTTGCTGTTTATACAATGTGGGTTGTTGATTAGCATAGCTAATTGAAAGTTGAATATATTCAGGCATTCTCAGTTGAAAGGTTCTTTATAGCCACAGAATGCCAAATTGAATTATTTTCATTTCTCTAGTCTAAATCGTGGGCTGTGACTCTCTTAGGGACAGCTCTGCTGAGATTTATTATAGGCACACATCTGTATTCCCTCAAAAGTCTTTCATTTCTGTCTAAATGAAGGGAGAGCCTGATTGCCTATCTTCCTCCCTTGTCCCCTGTACCCATGGCTAGAGGCAGTTGTAAGACTAAGGTTATAACCAGAAGCGCCAACCCTGAAAATTTGCATTTAGCAAATGAAAACAAAGGAAAGTAAATTCTACTTACTAAGAGTAAATATTTCCTGTTTACCCACCTTAATTAAAAAAAAATTTTTTTCCCCTGAATGCTTTTATTCTAATCTCTTCCATTTCTTGCCTTCTTTCCATTCCTCCTGTCTCAATGTTACCACAGAATGTCTTTTCTCATTGCCTAGGTTTCCTTCTTTCAGAGAGTCCATTCTTCCTTGATTTTTTTTCCCTACCTCCCTGTCCAATCCATTTTCAAGCCTGATGTCTCCGTGCTCTTTCAGGTATACCCTTAATGTCCTTTCAACCCTTGCTCACACAATTCCTATGCCTTCTCCTATCCTGTAAATAAAACAAACTTGTTAGTTCAGCATTTCAAGCCCACCAAACTCTGCGCCCCTTTCGCTTTTTTCCAACTTCTTTATATTAGCAACCTGAACTCAACCAAGAAATACCTGCAGTGTTTCTTTAATAAATTTTTAAAAAATATTACATTGTTGTAACTTCTGTATCCTTGTGGAATACTTTAAGTCTTGCCTAGAACAGATTAAAAAAAAAAAAAAACCTAAAAATAACCTAATTGTGAAACATCACATTCCACAGTCTCTGTTTTTGTTCATGGTCTTCCCTCTGGGGTACTCTCTCATCCTGAAGTTTCCTATTGAAAGCCTGTCCATCACTTCATGGAGGCCCAGCCCATAGGTCATTTCCTGCTTGATTAATTTCCTAATCAACCCAGTCACACTCATTTCCTTTCGCTTGCCCTTGAACTCTGTAGACCCCTCACAGGGTGGTTTACATAGCCTGGTGTTAGAGACAACCACGAGTGTTGCCTACAAATTGTATACTGATTAAATGTAAACTTGAAAGCTTTTAGTCTTGAAGAAAGTCTAGCACAGAATCTTGAACAAAGCAGACACTCATGAACATATGTCAACAGGTAGAATGAAGGAAGCAATGTGAACAAGTTGAATTTTACACTTTGGAGTTTCAGTTTAAATTCTGGACTTTTAACAGAGGGCTTCCTTCTGGTAAGTCTCCTGTTTAGAAAAGAATGAATTTGTTGGGAGCAGTGGCATTCTCCTGTAATCCAGCAACTCCAGAAGCTGAGATTGAAATATTTTAATTTTCAGGCTAGCCTCAGCAATTGAGTGAAGCCCTGTATCAAAATAAAAATCAAAAAAGAGCTGGAAATGTAGCTCAGTGACGACAAAGTACCCCTGGGTTCAATTCCTCATACAAAAAAAAAAAAAAAAGAAAATGGACAGAGATACAGACAGAGATACACACACACACATACACACGTAATTAATTTTATTGCGTGCCATAATATGACGTTAGTGTTAAGGAAATAATTACTGTTAGTGAGACATTAATTCTCTGTTACTTCCTACTTTTGAAATGGCAGGCAAGTCACATAAAAGTTAGAAACAATAGCGGATGCATACTGTTTAAAAATAGTCTCTGTTATGTGCCAGGAACTTTTCTAATTCTTTATTGATTTTACTTTATCTAATCTTCTCCAAATTCTACAGGACAGATTCTGTTATTATTATCTTTTTACAAAACAGAAACTAGGTTACTCTACCATATTATGCAACTATTAGATGATAAGAGAGGGAACTTGAACTTATTCACTTGGGCTCTAATGTCTGTGTGCATTCTGCACAGTTCGGTGATGTGATAAATGATCTAAGGTTGCTTTCTTCCACTGTCATAAAATTTTCAGATTTTTTCTGAATAGTTATGGTTAAAAATTTTAAAAAATATATGCAAGATTGGCCTACCAAGTATATAACACACACATACACATATTTAATTTTATTGTGAGCCATAATATGACATTGCACGCAAACATCATATTATGGTTGCACAGACCTGTACTCAGAAGGGTTTAATGTGTCTTGATATTTGAAATAATTTTTTAATTGGCTTCCAGATTTTCATTTTACATTATGCAGCTCATCCTGGTTTAATTTTTAAGGGGACAAATATTAATATTTCCTTAGAACATTAAGTGACTTTAAAGTCTTATCTCTATTACACCCACTACCCTTTCCTTCAAACACATTTCAAAAAGATATAGAATCAAGATCTTAAAACAGCTAAAGATATATTTTATAGAAAGCGGTAGAATTTTTGAATAAGATGTTATTCTTAACATGTTCATCTCAGAAACAGATGAAATATCTGTCCCACTTGGCTTATCCTGGTTTGGTTAAGACTTGCTTCTCTTCTTTCCCAGGAGCTAAGATGTATGCATAAGTGCATTTTCCTTCTATCTTTTCCTTTGTAATTTCTGCAGTGGCTTTTTATCTATGCCCCTTTTTATTCTGTCCCCTCTTTGACTGGCTCTTGTTCCCCCAGCCCTCTGCATTCTCTGGGCCATCTGTGACACTCATGTCCGTTTATTATTCTATTTCACAATGAACTCCGTTGAGTCTCTACTAACAATGAAGGAAAAAGAACCCTGACAAGCAGAGACATCTGATTATGGAGTTTGGCTTTCTCTGGTGATAAAATGTATAAAGTGCATTTGAAGGCTGGCCCAAGGACAAATAATAGTCTGAAATATGGGCCTGGTCCAAATACAAGAACCAGATTGGATCACTTTTCACAGATCAGATCTTCCTACTGAGAACATTATTTAAGTGAAGAAACGTACTATATGCTAGAGAGGTGAAGACAAAGTCTAGACTCTTTCCATCTTCTGCCAGCTCTCCACCTAGGGGAATAGATAATCACATACTTAGTGACGCACATGATGTTCATGTGAATAAACTATATTATGAATGTGTGTGGAAATGAAATAAGACAGAGAAAAATGGGAGCAGAAGACATAATATTTGGGCTTCCTCTGAGGTTGAAGAAGGGCAGTCTTTGCCATAAATTCAAAAGTCAAGGCCACGGAACTACAACATTTATTTGTAGAAGTGAGTGATTGCTGGGACCAGGCCTGGGCTTTATGGATTAAAAGTGTAGATAGGAACAGGTGTGCTACACAAGAGGTACAATGAAATTCTGTTGGAATAATCGAGTGAGTAAAAAGTGTTAGGAGTAAAAACTTGATAGAAGATAAGAGTTAACACAAGTAATATGTGTATTAGGCAGAACAATGGATTTTTCCTCCTCCACGAAGATGTCCTCACCCTTGCTGCAGGATTCTGTTCAGGCATTGGGTTAGGCAAAGGGGAGTCAAGGTTGCTGAGGGAAGGAACTAAAGTTGACAATCTCTGATTCTGAGACGAGAGGATATTCCTGGGTTATTCAGAGGGGCCCACAATCCCCAGCATCCTTATAAGCAGAAGATGGAGGTAGAAGAAAAGAACCAGAGAAATAGCAGCATGAAAATAACTTGGCCAGGGCTGGGATTATGGCTCATCGGTAACGCACTTGCCTGGCAGGCGTGAGACATTGGGTTCGAGTCTCAGCACCACATATAAATAAAGATAACAAATATTAAAAGAAAAGAAAAGAACTTGGCCATATGTCGCTGGCTTTGGAAATGAAGAAATAAGGTTACAAAACAAGGAATCCTGGTGTCCTCAAGAAGCTGGAAAAGAAAAAAAAAAATCATTCTTCTCTAGAACCTCCAAAAATAAGTAGTCTTGCACATACCTTGATTTTGTTTAGGTGAGAGAGAAACTCATGTTGGATTTCTCACCCCAGAGCTGTAGGAAACTACAGTTGTGTTATTTTAGTCCACTATGTTTGTGTTGTTATAACACCAATAGGAATAAGTACAATAGGTTAAATTCATGAACATATCATGAAAACCTTGAAAGTCAATTTTAAATCATGATTTAATAATGGATGACAATATTCTGGTGCCCCTTAAGTTTTACAAATCTTGCACAGGTTCCCCAGTGCTTGTACCAGTGCCTACTTCCTCCTAATATTTCCAGATTGCTTGGATTTGCAATCACAACCTTCTGCTTCTAACTACACTCAGGGCAGAAGTATACATGTCAATTGCATTCCAGCCCTTTCATAAGCTAATAAAATTAATTAATAAAAGAGGTAGTTACAAAGATTTTTTTCAGTAGACTCTCAAATGGACAAGAGACACTATTTCTCTACCTTGCTTTTTGCCTACATTATTATTTCTATCGGTATCAGATGCAAAATAATCTGGATCTTCAAACCCCTACCCCCAAATTAAAAGGTCAGAAAGACCCAGCATCTGAGAAACTTGACACTCTGCCAAACCCATAATTACAGATTTTTATTTATACCATTCCTCTTGACACAGGGTAAAATATCTGTATAAAAACTCATTTACTTTAGGGTGGCAATCCTATTTAGATTAATTGACTGGGGAAATTAATATTTACTTCACTTCTCTATCACTGTTGAAATGTTAACTATATTGTATAAAATCCATTAAGAACCAAAGCATACTTTGCAAACTACAATATGTTTATTTACTTGTACAATACACTTCATATGGTCACAAAATGGCAGAAAATCTTTGGGTGTGTTAAAGGGCAAATGGTTTTATTTGAGCATCAGGAACCTAATTGGTGGCATTTGAATTTATATTCATATTTCCTTGCAATGGAATAACCACAGCTATTACACTCTGAAAATGAACTCAATTTTCTGAAGCCCTGTCCTTAAGGATGCCCCATACCAAGAAGGCCATCAGTGTATCTGCCAGTGTGAACAAGGAGACAAGCATGTTTGTATGTATCAACAATACTGATTCTAGTTTAGGAACTGATGGTAGCTGGAAAATGGCACATGGCGAAACAAAGATTGTTATGTCTGCCAGACATCCTACAACTGTAATATGGTCAACTATCAAGTAAGGCACAGAGCTGCCTAAGCACCTATTTATTTAAAACTGTGTTTTGCCATTAATTATGTCCAACTTTTTTGAAATCACATTTTTTTAGAACCGTTCCTTGGGATCGCAGTTGGAATGTTCTCCGACCTTTAATGAAAGCTTGACATCACATGTTCAGGATAGTTTTCCAAGCCATATCCATATCTGAGTTGACACACTATGATAATTTAAAGGTCTTATATAGGAAATCCTCATGATTTGTGTTCCAAAGGCATTTGGTATTTGTTTGTCTTCCCTGTGGGTACAATTTTGAAGAGTTGGAAATTTCCCCATTCTGCTGAGAATAATGTAGAGAATCCTTAATTCTTTTAATGAAAATGATTGCACTCACATTCTGTGGTTTTTCACACCTTAGGAATTTATCATTGAAAACCTGCTAAGAACAAAAAGACACTTCAGTCCTTTTGTTCTACAGGAAAACCTTGAACTAATTGCTATTTGGCTCTTTTAGTAACAGTCTCTCAAAGGCAAGCTCAAGGGATAGTTCTCCAAGGTGCCTGCCACCCTTCCACTTCTTTGGAAAATCAAATGTTCTTCTTTGATCAAATTAGACACCATATCCCAGTCACCTTCACTGAATTTCACTTCATTGTTACACCTTTCACTTTCATCAAATGCAGCTACAGGAATTGGCTATATAAATTTAATTCCTGCTCTTTCTGCATAACATGTTGGACAATATTGGCCCCTGTGTTTCACAATGCCCTTTATAAATTGTCCCAGGTGAGAATTCTCTCTCTCAGGATTCAGGAGTAGGAAGGTTTATTGAGAAACTTGCTTCTTTTCTTTCCAATAACAAGACTAATGTACTTTCTATATTTCCTGGGTGTCTTGTCACACTGCTGGAATTTATATCTTGACTGGCCAGGGTGCTGAGATTCAAAAGAAATGCTCATTTATACAATTTAATATATGGGCCATTGTTTTCATACTTAAAGTTATCTTTTAATTTTTCAATATTTTTCATGAAAGGAAAATAATGCATAAACTAGTAAAATTAATATTAAAATGTTTTATCATTCAGGAAGTTGAGAAAAGAGATGTACTTTGGGTTAAATAGGATGCAGAGGTTAAGATACATGTGGAATAATATTCCAAGAAGTAGATAAAGAAACCTATAAAGGTAATATCAAATTTGGTAAGAGAAAAAAAAATCCCTATTTATTTTTTGGTGTGGTGGCAGGGCTTAATAATAATAAAGCTTACTTAAGTCATCCATTAATTGATCCAACAATGTTTATAGAAGCTTTGTTATTTTTTTTTTGACACAAACACTGCCAATAGAAAATTTTCTCTCTTGAGCACAATAGACATTTCACTGTATTACAGGATATGCTATTTTAGAGAAACTACATGCTGCTATAGGACCACATAGGAAGCAATTTGGATTTTAATTTAGTGGGATTAAAGGAAAAGCAATTTCAAAGCAAAGACCAAAGGAAAATAACAAAAGAAAGCTATCCCAAGGAAGAGAGATGAGAACTCCAAGAAAAAGGGCAAATAATTTAGCAATACTCCCAGTTGAGAGAAGACAGAACCTCCAAGGAGCTCAAACATGTCAACAAACATGTCCACCAAGGTCTTCCCTCCCAGAGGTGTTAAGGTTACTTTAATCTTTAGGACCCCTGACTACACAACTATCATTAAGATTTGATTATCTTATTTACAATGATTGCGTTATTCAGAGAGCAAGAATGCACTCATATCTAACGTATAGTGACTGGGTTTGCATATATTACTGGGGCCTGAAAATGATAACCTAAAGCCTTTTTGTTGTTGTTTCACAGCAACAAAATCTTTTGACATGATCAGTTCCAGGCTGCTGTGGTTCCCACACCCAAGGAACCCAGTGTACTCTGTTGTGTGGCTTGCATTCAGCATGATAGAATGGCCACCTGAAGGAAGGGACAATCAAGACAAAGAAACAATGGCACAAAATTTCATTAAAAAGAGTTTGATGTACTATAGCTCTGCTTAGCAATTGGCCAGAACACAGTTTTGTGGCTGTACTTACCTGAGATTTGGGTTGAGAAATGAAGTCATTATTCAAGATGGCAATGAGTATGATAAATAATATTAATTTTTTAGTAATAGTATTTTTTAATATTTAAAAAGAAGAGAACAGATTCTAAAGGGCCACTTGCACTTTCTGATATTACATACATATTGCTATATCTTTATAAAATAATGCCTAAGATGCATGTCTACTCAAAAAGACATACTACAAAATGTGAATATATCTGAAAGTTGGAGACTTTCCAACATGATACACAAATTTTCTTTACAGTAAGTGATTATGCTACATCTTATCTGTTCATCTGGTTGTCAAACTAATAAAATAAGCTCCATGAAAAGTGTATAAGAACAGCAAGCTGAATTTTCTATCAGCTATTTGAAAAGGAAAATAGATTATTGATACACTTTGAGTTGATTTTTGTGCATGGTGAGAGATAGAGGTTTTAATTTCATTTTGCTGCATAAGGATTTCCAGTTTTCCCAGCACCATTTGTTGAAGAGGCTGTCTTTTCTCCAATATATGTTTTTGGCACCTTTGTCTAGTATTAGATAACTGTATTTATATAGGTTTGTCTCTGTGTCTTCTATTCTGTATTATTGGTCTACAAGTCTATTTTGGTGCAAATACCAGGAGGTTTTTGTTACTATTGCCCTGTAGTATGGTTTAAGTTCTGGTATTATGATGCCACCTGTTTCACTCTTCTTGCTAAGGATTTCTTTGGCTATTCTCAGTCTCTTATTTTTCCAAATGAATTTCATGATGGCTCTTTCTATTTCTATGAGGAATGCCATTGGAATTTTGATTGATTGGAATTATATCTGTATAGTGTTTTTAGTAGTGTGGTCATTTTGACAATATTAATTCTGCCTACCCAAGAACAGAGGAGAGCTTTCCCTCTTCTAAGGTCTTATTTAATATCTTCCTTTAGCATTCTGTAGTTTTCATAGTAGAGGTCTTTCACCTCTTATGTTGATTCACAAGCATTTTATTTTTTGAGGTTATTGTGAATGGGATTATTTTCCTAAGTTCTCTTTCTGTGGAATTGTCATTGATGTACAGAAATGCATTTGATTTATGGATGTTGATTTTATATCCTGCTAGTTTGCTGAATTTATATATTAGTTCTAGAAGTTTTCTGCTGGGATTTTTTGGATCCTCTAAGAATAGAATTAAGTCATCAGCAAATAGTGATAGTTTGAATTCTTATTTTCCTATTTGTATGCCTTTAGTTTCATTTGTCCAATTGCTCTGGCTAGAGTTTCAAGGACTATGTTAGATAAAAGTGGTAAAAGAGGACATCCCTATCTTGTTCCAGTTTTTACAGGGAATTCTTTCAATTTTTCTTCATTTAGAATGATATGGGCCTTGGGCTTAGCATAGATAGTTTTTACAATATTGAGATATGTTCCTATTATCCGTAGGTTTTCTAGTGATTTGAACATGAATGAGTGATGTATTTTGTTGAATTCTTTTTCTGAATCTATTGAGATGATTCTTATCTTTAAGTCTATTGATATGATGAACTACATTTATTGATTTCCATGTGATGAACCAAACTTGCATCCCTGGGATGACCCACACACACACTTGATCACGAGACCCTGCACCTAAGAGAAGAAAAAGTAGTTCCAAATCTTCATCATGTTTGATTAGGGCCCTACTTCCTTAACAAGATTCTTAAAGCACAAGAAATAAAATCAAGAATTGATAAATGGGATGGATTCAAACTAAAAAGCTTCTTCTCAGCAAAAGAAACAATTAATGAGGTAAGCAGAGAGCCTACATCTTGGGAGCAAATTTTTATCACATCCATGTCAGATAGAGCATTAATCTTCAGGACATATAAATAACTCAAAAAACTTAACATCAAAAAATAAATAAATAAACCAACCAACAAATGGGCTGAATAGACACTTCTCAGAAGAATATATACAATCAATCAACATATATATGAAAAAAAATGGGGGGATTCCAACATGGCGGCGGGCACGGAGAGATCAAATCTCTGACCTCTTCAGCTGTGTGGGCATAGGGAGTCGTAAACAACCTAAATTCTGTTTGCTCAGGATCACTAGGCAATGCTGAGCTGATGTGGATCTGGGGCGATCAGGCTGGACCTCTCAGAACACACACTGAGCCCAGATCGGCTGAATTCAAGCTCCCGTTCGCCTGCTTCCCGCAGACAAACAGCTGTGACTAAGCACTAATCCATCCGGCTGAAACAACTGGTCAGCCCCTCTGATCTCACGGAGGTAAATGCCTACCGAGCCTTCATAGGTAGTGGCCACAGGTTTGAAACGGGGCTTGGGACAGACAGTAAGGACCCACCCGTTTCATTGGTCACCCGGCAAAGGGAAAGGAACTGTCGCCATTTGCAAGAGATACCACCATGGCAGAGAACTGACATCATCAGACTGCAGCGGAGGAGATAACTTCATTGAAACCTGCGGAAACAGGTGTGTAATTCCCTAGTCTTCCCTCTCCACACATTGGGGAAACCTTAAGGGCCTCTCTCAGCTCTCCCGTAAGGGCCCCTCCCACCTCCCCCAGACCGAGGGAATCAGACGTGGCGCGGGACCCACCGCATGGAACTACCACTCCCACCAGAGCTGACAGCTGAGGTCTCTTGGACCAGCTACCGGGGGCGTGGCTACCAGAGGGCAAGTAAAATTCACTGAGGATTCTCAGCCCCAAGCTCCACAAACTTAGGGTCTGAGGGAAAGGCAAACTAGGAGAGTGTGCCCAATCGTCCATGAAAACAGGGCTCCTGGGAGCAGCAGACCTGGTGTGTAGCCAGTATTGTGGTGAGCAGCACCTGTGAGAGGGGCCTGGCTAGAGGAAAAGTGGGGAAGTGACTAAACACAAGAGGAGGCCCTAGGCACTCAGGATTGGAGACTCGCCCAGTCTGGGAGGAGGAGCTGCTGCACAGTGATTGGTTCCAACATACTGACAGGAGAAACTTGGCCTGGTGGGCACAGCGTCACCTACTGGAAGAGAAGTTAATCAAACTCTAAGACTGCATTTATTAGTTTTTTTTTCTTTTTTTCTCTTTTTTTTTGATTTGAGTTTTTTCTTTCATTTTAATTTTTCTTTCTTGTTGTTTTTTATTTTTTTACAATTTAAAAAAATTTTTTATTCTAATTTTAATTTTAACTTTTTTATTATTATTTTTTTTAATTTTTTTTCTTTTTTTCTTTCCTTTTTTTTCTTCTTTTGTCTTTTCATTTCTTTTCAATTTTCTTATCCCCCCTTCCTTGAATTCTACCTGCTTACTCTCATTCTCTTTAGTGACTTCTTCCCTTCCCTTCTAAAACCTTTTCTCCCAAGCACCAAATGAATTTATAGGAGTAAACAGTAACTCAGCAGTCAAACAGAACAAGAAGTAACATGAGCAGCTTCAAAAAGCAAGGAAGAAAAGGAGTACAAACAATGCAGGACAGCCTAAATATTCAGGAGGACCTACAGTCATCAGAAAAATGGTCATATAAAGAACTCAAGGAACACCTTGGACAGATGGAATGGAACCTTAAAGAGGATACGAGACAGCAAATTCAAGCAGGAAAAGAACACATTGAGAATGAATTACATAAACAGATAGAAGAAGAAGTTAAGCATCTTTATCAGGAGATAGAGATTATAAAAAATAATCAAACAATAATTCTAGAAATGAAGGAAATGATAAACCAAATTAAAAACTCAATTGAGAGTATCACTAACAGAGTGGAGCAAGTAGAAACCAAAACGTCAGATAATGAAGACAAAGTATATCATCTTGAAAAGAGTCTAGCCAACTCAGAAAGGCTGGTAAAAAATCACGAGAAAAACATCCAAGAGTTATGGGATAACATAAAAAACCAAACTTACGAGTCATCGGGATAGAAGAAGGTTCAGAGATTCAAACCAAGGGAATGAGTAACCTGCTGAATGAAATAATTACAGAAAACTTTCCAGAAATAAAAAAGGAAACAGATATACAAATTGAAGATGCATATAGGACACCGAGCACATAAAATCACAGTAGACCAATGCCAAGACACATTGTTATGAAGATATCCAATATACAGAATAAAGAGAAAATATTAAAAGCTACAAGAGAAAGGAGACAGATTACTTTCAGGGATAAACCAATAAGGTTAACAAAAGATTTTTCATCACAGACCCTGAAAGCAAGAAGGTCATGGAACAATGTAGTTCAATCATTGAAAGACAATGGATGCCAACCAAGAATTCTGTATCCAGCAAAATTAAGCTTCAGGTATGACAATGAAATAAAAATCTTTCATGATAAACAAAAGTTAAAAGAATTTGCAGCCAGAAAACCAGCATTGCAAAGCATTTTGAGCAAAACACTACAGGAGGAAGAAATGAAAAACAATAACCAAAACCATCAGTGGGAAGTGCCTCGGTAAAGACAGAGGGCGAGGGGAAAGATAATCAGGGAGAAACAAACTAAACTTTTTAGAAAAAAGGATAAATAATCAAGCATGGCTGGAAGTACAAACCATATATCAATAGTAACTCTGAATGTTAATGGCTTAAACTCTCCAATAAAGTGACATAGGCTGGTATCATGGATTAAAAAAACAAATCTAACAATATGCTGCCTCCAGGAGACACATCTGATTGGAAAAGACATACACAGGCTGAAGGTGAAAGGATGGGAAAAAATATACCATGCACACGGTCCTCGAAAGCAAGCAGGTGTGTCCATCCTCATATCGAATAAAATCGACTTCAAGACTAAGTTAATCAAGAGGGATAAAGAAGGACATTATATACTGTTAAAAGGAACCATTCACCAACAAGACATAACAATTATCAATATTTATACACCAAATAATGGTGCTGCGACATTCATAAAACAAATTCTCCTAAAGTTCAAGAATCAAATAGACCACAACACAATAATTATGGGTGACTTCAACACACCTCTCTCACCATTGGACAGATCCTCCAAACAAAAGTTGAATAAAGAAACTATAGAACTCAATACCACAATCAATAAGCTAGACTTAACTGACATATATAGAATATATCAACCATCATCAAATGGATATACTTTTTTCTCAACAGCACATGGATCCTTCTCAAAAATAGACCATATATTATGCCATAGGGCAACCCTCAGTAAATATAAAGGGGTGGAGATAATACCATGTATTTTATCTGATCATAATGGAATGAAACTGGAAATCAATGATAAAAGAAGGAAGGAAAAATCTTACATCACATGGAAAATGAACAATATGTTACTGAATGATCAATGGGTTACAGAAGACATAAAGGAGGAAATAAAAAAATTCTTAGAAATAAATGAAAATACAGACACAAAATATTGGAATCTATGGGACACAATGAAAGCAGTTTTAAGAGGAAAATTCATCGCCTGGTGGTCATTCCTCAAAAAAAGGAAAAACCAACAAATAAATGAGCTCACACTTCATCTCAAAGCCCTAGAAAAGGAAGAGCAAAACAACAGCAAATGTAGCAGAAGGCAAGAAATAATTAAAATCAGAGCGGAAATCAATGAAATTGAAACAAAAGAAACTACTGAAAAAATTAACAAAACTAAAAGTTGGTTCTTTGAAAAAATAAATATGATCGACAGACCTTTAGCCATGCTAACGAAGAGAAGAAGAGAGAGAACTCAAATCACTAACATACGGGATGAAAAAGGCAATATCACAACAGATACTACAGAAATACGGAAGACAATTAGAAATTATTTTGAAAACCTATATTCCAATAAAATAGAAGATAGTGAAGACATTGATAAGTTTCTTAAGTCATATGATTTGCCCAGACTGAGTCAGGAGGATACACACAATTTGAATAGACCAATATCAATGGATGAAATTGAAGAAGCAATCAAAAGACTACCAACCAAGAAAAGCCCAGGACCGGATGGGTATACAGCGGAGTTTTACAAAACCTTTAAAGAAGAATTAATACCAATACTTTTCAAGTTATTTCAGGAAATAGAAAAAGAGGGAGCTCTCCCAAATTCATTCTATGAGGCCAACATCACCCTGATTCCGAAACCAGACAAAGACACTTCAAAGAAAGAAAACTACAGACCAATCTCTCTAATGAACCTAGATGCAAAAATCCTCAATAAAATTCTGGCGAATCGAATACAAAAACACATCAAAAAAATTATGCACCATGATCAAGTAGGATTCATCCCTGGGATGCAAGGATGGTTCAATATACGGAAATCAATAAATGTTATTCACCACATCAATAGACTTAAAGATAAGAACCATATGATCATCTCAATAGATGCAGAGAAAGCATTCGACAAAGTATAGCATCCCTTTATGTTCAAAACACTTGAAAAACTAGGGATAACAGGAACTTACCTTGACATTGTAAAAGCTATCTATGTTAAGCCTCAGGCTAGCATCATTCTGAATGGACAAAAGTTGAAGGCATTCCCTCTAAAATCTGGAACAAGACAGGGATGCCCTCTATCACCACTTCTATTCAATATAGTTCTCGAAACACTGGCCAGAGCAATTAGACAGACGAAAGAAATTAAAGGCATAAAAATAGGAAAAGAAGAACTTAAATTATCACTATTTGCAGATGACATGATTCTATACCTAGAAGACCCAAAAGGGTCTACAAAGAAACTACTAGAACTAATAAATGAATTCAGCAAAGTGGCAGGATATAAAATCAACACGCATAAATCAAAGGCATTTCTGTATATCAGTGACAAAACTTCTGAAATGGAAATGAGGAAAAACACTCCATTCACAATATCCTGCAAAAAATAAAATACTTGGGAATCAACCTAACAAAAGAGGTGAAAGATTTATACAATGAAAACTACAGAACCCTAAAGAAAGAAGTTAAAGAAGATCTTAGAAGATGGAAAAATATACCCTGTTCTTGGATAGGCAGAACTAACATTATCAAAATGGCGATATTACCAAAAGTTCTCTATAGGTTTAATGCAATGCCAATCAAAATCCCAACGGCATTTCTTGTAGAAATAGAGAAAGCAATCATGAAATTCATATGGAAAAATAAAAGACCAAGAATAGCAAAAGCAATTCTAAGCAGGAAGTTTGAATCAGGCGGTATAGCGCTACCAGATTTCAAACTATATTACAGAGCAATAGTGACAAAAACAGCATGTTACTGGTACCAAAACAGGCAGGTGGACCAATGGTATAGAATAGAGAACACAGAGACTAATCCACAAAGTTACAACTATCTTATATTTGATAAAGGGGCTAAAAGCATGCAATGGAGGAAGGATAGCATCTTCAACAAATGGTGTTGGGAAAACTGGAAATCCATATGCAACAAAATGAACCTGAACCCCTTTCTCTCGCCATGCACAAAAGTTAACTCAAAATGGATCAAGGAGCTTGATATCAAATCAGAGACTCTGCATCTGATAGAAGAAAAAGTTGGCTCCAATCTACATATTGTTGGGTCGGGCTCCAAATTCCTTAATAGAACACCCGTAGCCCAAGAGTTAACAACAAGCATCAACAAATAGGACTTACTTAAACTAAAAAGTTTTTTCTCAGCAAGAGAAACAATAAGAGAGGTAAATAGGGAGCCTACATCCTGGGAACAAATTTTTACTCCTCACACTTCAGATAGAGCCCTAATATCCAGAGTATACAAAGAACTCAAAAAATTAGACAATAAGATAACAAATAACCCAATCAACAAATGGGCCAAGGACCTAAACAGACACTTCTCAGAGGAGGATATACAATCAATCAACAAGTACATGAAAAAATGCTCGCCATCTCTAGCAGTCAGAGAAATGCAAATCAAAACCACCCTATGATACCATCTCACTCCAGTAAGATTGGCAGCCACTATGAAGTCAAACAACAACAAGTGCTGGCGAGGATGTGGAGAAAAGGGTTAACTTGTGCATTGCTGGTGGGACTGCAAATTGTTGCGGCCAATTTGGAAAGCAGTTTGGAGATTCCTGGGAAATCTGGGAATGGAACCACCATTTCACCCTGCTATTGCCCTTCTTGGACTATTCCCTGAAGACCTTAAAAGAGCATGCTACAGGGATACTGCCACAACGATGTTCATAGCAGCACAATTCACAATAGCTAGACTGTGGAACCAACCCAGATGCCCTTCAATAGATGAATGGATAAAAAAAAATGTGGCATTTATACACTATGGAATAGTATGCAGCACTAAAAAATGACAAAATCATGGAATTTGCAGGGAAAAGGATGGCACTAGAGCAGATTATGCTTAGTGAAGCTAGCCAATCCCTAAAAAACAAATACCAAATGTCTTCTTTGATATAATGAGAACAACTATGAACAGAGTAGGGAGGAAGAGCAGGAAAAAAAAAGATTAAACAGAGACATGAGATGGGAGGGAAAGGGAGAGTAAAGGGAAATTGCATGGAAATGAAGGGAGACCCTCATTGCTATACAAAATAACATATAAGAGGTTGTGAGGGGAATGGGAATATAAACAAGGAGAGAAGTGAATTACAGTAGATGGGGTAGAAAGAGAAGATGGGATGGGAGGGGAGGGGGGATAGTAGGGAATAGGGAAGTTAGCAGAATACAACAGTTACTAATAGGGCATCATGTAAAAATATGGATGTGTAACCGATGTGATTCTGCAATCTGCATTTGGGGTAAAAATTGGGAGTTCATAACCCACTTGAATCTAATGTATGAAATATGATATGTCAAGAGCTTTGTAATGTTGTGAACAACCAATAAAAAAAATAAAAAAAATTAAAAAAATTTTAAAAAAAAGACTTATGAGTTCAAATTCTATTAAACTCAAAGTCAAGAAATACATTTTTCAATTCAATCACCCTTTGGGGATTACTTACATTTCTAGGTCACCACACCTTTGGTCACTTTCTCTCCTCACAGCTTTCTAAAGCCATGTTTGTAGATAATTGGCTCAAATCATTCTTTTTTTATTGGTTGCTCAAAACATTACAATGCTCTTGACATGTCATAGTTCATATATTTGATTCAAGTGGGTTATTCTTAAAACCAAAAAGGGAAAAAGTGCTAATTGTTCCTCAGTAGTCAGTCTGTCCTTCTTCTCCAGAATTCTAATTCAGCACAAAACTACATAAACAAAAATTAACTAGTGACTGGTTTCTCTGTCTGTCTTGCAAACCAAGTTTTACACTGCTATGAGAATGGTCGTGCTTGTGCGCTTTTCAGGTCACATTAGAAAACTGCTTGCCTCATGTCCTCTTTTCCTGTACTTGTACTATTTAGTATGTTTGACTACTTGAAGCAAACTGATGCCATCCTGGGAATGGAAAAGTGAGCAAAAATTATCCCACATTCAACTTGCTTCCAAAGTAATAAGGATAAGTAAAATAACTCAAAATAAGGTAAAACAAAACAAATATCATAATAAATATACAAAGAATGCCTAAAAGGTTCAAAAGAAAAATATCATGTCTCTAGCTTGAGGCATCCAAAAAAGTTTTTTACTCAGGGGTGGGTGAATGATTTAAGAAGGGTGTTAATGAATGGATCGATGAGGAAAGGATGGCTCCTTACCCTGGCCTACCCATCAAGATGCAGAAAAGTTCAATGCTTCCTGTGAGTCTTAGTACCAGAACTGATCTGGCAAAAAGAATTGTATAAATACTATATGTATTATATGTTTTACATGTTGTCTACAACTCCTATAACAATTTAATAAGCCTTTAATAGTTTAAAAAAAAAAGAAAAAAAATGTTCAACATCTCTAGCAATTGGAGAAATGCAAATGAAAATTAAGATTTCATCTCACTCCAATTAGAATGGCGGTTATTAAGAATACAAGCAACAATAAGTGTTGGAGAGAATATAGGGGGAAAGGCACACTCTTACATTGCTGGTGGGACTGCAAATTGGTGCAACCAATCTTGAAAGCAATATCAGATTCCTTAGAAAACTTGGAAAGGAATCACCATTTGACCCAGCTATCCCCCTCAGTCTATACCCAAAGGACTTAAAAACAGCATACTACGGGGACACAACCACATCAATGTTTGTAACAGCACAAATAGCTAACTTGTGGAACCAATCTAGATGCCCTTCAATAGATGAATAGATTAAGAAACTATGGTATATATATACACAAGGGAATATTACTCAGCATTAAAAAAAAAAGTTTATGGCATTTACAGGTAAATGGATGTAGTTGGAGAATATCATGCTAAGTGAAGTAAGCCAATTATCTGATAAGTGGTTCTGATCCATAATGAGGGCGAAGCGGGGGGACTGTATGTGAGGAATGGTGGAACTTTAGTTAGAGCAAAGGTGAAGGAGAAGAAGGGAAGGGGCATGGGAATAGGAAATATGGTGGAATGAAATGAACATCATTACCCTAGGTACATGTATGAAGACACAAATGGTGTAAATATACTTTCTGTACAACTAGAGGCATGAAAAATTGTGCTCCATTTGTGTACTATGAATTGAAATGCATTCTGCTGTCATTTATAACAGATTGGAAGAAATAAATAAATAAGTATTTTTAAGAAAGAAGAAGAATAGATACTCACCTACATACAGCAAACTAAGTTACCTGGAACATCACCTATGAACATCAAAAAATTTGAGTGATTATTAGCTGTCTATCTAATCATCTTATTTTGGAACACATTTTGCTAGAGTACACTTTATTTCATACACTTACATAATATATGTGGTTGTGTGTGAAAATGAATAGATCATATTCTATTTATATGAAATGGCATCTCTCAAAGCTATTATAGCAATCATCCAGGGAACCCAGGTAATTCTTAAATGGTTTTGCTTGTATAACTTTAATGAAAACATGTCAGACCTAAGTTATCTAGACAATTACAATTATACTCTATTTCATTTTAAAGTAAAATTATTATAATAAAACAAAATATACATGATGTTAAGTGATGTAGAAACCCAATAATTATGTGGGGTGTTATTGTCAGCTAACCAAGTAAAGTAAAAAATGGAACCATTTTCATGTTTTTGAAGTAGATCCTATGGAAGAAAATTTTCACTGTTGCTTCCATTAAAGCAGTTTCTGAAACATTACCCCTAATTTTTACCATTCTTGGCCATTTTGCTTTTTCCTTGAAAGAGCAAGCTCACACATGTTTTTTTGTAACAGCGACCCATGCTGGGAAGATACAGGCATTGTATAAAGAGGACTTTACCCTCCCTGTGCCCATTGGCCTAATATTACATAGATATCAGTCCATAAGTCTCTTGTTTTTTATTACATGATAGCAAATACAGAAAAATAAAATTATGCTTCACATATATGAAATTTATTATATATCATACAATAAATGAATTTTTAATCACATCACATTCTATTATACTTTAGACTTTTACAAAATGCGTTACTTCTTTTGAGTTTTGGTTTTGAGGGAGAATAATGAAAGAATGTAGGCATCATGGGCTATCCTACACAATAGTGAGCTGCAGTTCTCGTCTGGATATACATAACTTTGTTGGATGTGATGCTCAGATAGTTAAGCTGGCATTTTTAATATTTGCTTATTCTCTCAGGTATTTATTTTGGATACAACAGTTTGTGGTGATGTGTTTATTACTGAGAGATCAACCTGTATAATTCTTTAATACTCTACTGGGGTTTGGTAGACTTAAATTCTTTGAACAATTATATTGATTCTTCCCTTTACTTTGGGAAGTATAAAAAACATGAAATAATAAGGACAGAATGAAATTGACAATCATTGTGTGCATTTGGGATATGTAGAAAGGGAACCATAAAATTTAAGGACAATGTAGTCACTTCTGGACTTGAATTATCTATATTGTTCCCCCCACCCTTAGTTAAATGTACCAGAAAATTGCAAGTTTTCCACATTACTTTTGGCTCTATAAATCTGGATAAAGAGGACATTTTAAACAGAAAGATAATATTTTAAAGGTCACCGGAGACATAGTATGAATGGTTTAAAAATTATTACTTTCTAGATCTTTTCCAAATTGGTGGCAATAAGATATACTATCTTGATCATGTACCCCTGTACTTGCTTCAGACGGCAGGAGAACTGGGTTCTAATATCTGAGTTTTACCACTGATCAGCTATATAATCTTACATAATCAATAGACTGGTATAATGATGCATTGACTTGCCTGCAAGGTTTGGGGTGGGCAGAATGTCCCCAAAGGTCCATCGTGATTGAAGGTTTGGTCCCAGGGTGGCACTATTGAGAGATGCAGCCTACTGGCAGAAGCTTAGGTCACTGAGCATAAGTCAGGGAGTATGTTACCCCTTGGGCATTCTTGAGTGACTCCTTGCATTCTTGAAAGAGGATAGTTATCAAAGGCGCAAACCTATCACCCCCTGTCCTTTTTCTCTTTTCTCATGGTGCAAGATTTAATTGCTTGCTCTCACAGGCACTCGTGTCATTGCTATCCACCATGATGGAAGGCAGCCAAGAACTGAGCCATGCCAAACCCTGTCCTTGAATTTCTAAAACTATGAGCAATAAACCTCTTATCTTTATAAAGTTAGCTGCCTCAGGTATTTTATTATAGTGATGAAAAGCTGAATAATACACTGACTGAAGGTACCTAATGCCTTATTTTTGGGTCCAATGGAAATGAAACACAAAGGTCAGCAAAGAACTTGTGAAAAATCCAGCCTGTCATCTTGTTTTGTAGATAAAGTTTTGTTGGAACACAGCCCTGCCTATCTGTTTACATTCTGTCTGTAGCTACTTTTATGCTATAGTGGTATAGCTGAGTAGTCACAACAAAGACCACAGAGTTCACAAAGCCAGAACTATATACTTATCTGGACTTTTCAGAAAAAAAGTTCAGTGACCCTTGCTCTACCAGTTATACTATTGTCATGCAGAACATGTCCCACCACTGATTGTTAGCAGTTTCTGACCATTAATCATGTTTTGTTTGAGCTCAGCATTCCCCCTCAATGTGCTACAATTCAACACTGGGAAACTTTCTGTGTAAAGGAGTGAAGGTACAGAACTGCTCATGTTAGACCTGCTTTACAAATAAAAAGCAGATTTCTCTTGGGCAATCAGTTTGCCATCTTTTGTGAGCATGAAATTCATTTTATAATTTTAAGGAGGAAAATGTGGTCTTAAGCATGGGGAAAAGCTTAAAAATATCTTATATTCTGTAATGTGATCTACCATCTCACTGTTTATTTCAACTCAATAATAAAATATAACTCCCAAATGTGAGGAATTTTCCTGGACTGTGAAATTGATAAGATCCAGACTCTTCATCTGGGAAATCTTCTCAAGCCTCCTCCCTTCCAATTCTCACCCCACCTTCTTTCTACAAATTTGAAAGAAAATAATATTTCTTATTTAACTTGGGGATCTCATTTGCATATCTGATTCTTTTTGGTAAGTGAACTTGTTTTACGAACTTATTTTATGAGGAGTTAAATCAAATTTAAAAGCAACACGTAACAAAATGAAACATATCAAAATGATCCACAGGCCTGATAGTTCAAAAACAACTGCTAAAATCTTCTCAAAGTGGATATACCATGGTAATAGTGTGACATGTAAAATTACTTTAGATGAAAGAAAATTATTTGTTGCTGTCTACTAATACATTTTATCCTTGGTTGTAAATAATATATTGATTTATTTCTCCATTCAGTAGAGGGTTACTGTGTGCCCCATTATTTCTTCTTCTTCCTTCTCATTCCCAGAGTCAATCATGTATCAATCTACAACTGTGTAATAGATCTTTAAAGAAGGCTCCTGTCCCTTCCTTGGTTACTAAAATCCAAGACATTCTTGACCAATTATTTTGTTATGTGCCTCAAACTCAAGTTTTGCTAAAAGATGAACATCAATCATATTTAGGCATATTAAATTTATGAAAAATAAATAGATTAGGCAATGTGTCACAGGGAATTTATGCTGTGTCCCTCAACCTCAGTGCTATAGAAATGAAACTCAGAATTGATGGCTGAAGTCACATACAAAGCCCCTGATTTCCAAGCCCAGAATTATACAGGAAATGTATGTATTTGGCATGTGTTGAGTACTGGGAACCAATAAGGGCCAGGCCTGAATGTGGACCAGGACCTAACATTTGAAGATACAGATTAAAATGGGGCTCTGCACTACAGCTGTACAGAGCCATGGGGAAATTGAAAAGCTGGAAGGCAAAAGGAAAATTTTAGAATAAACAAAATGAATTAAGCCACCTGCCTGTCCAGTGACTCATGTGCAGTATATCCAGTTTTAGATTCTGTACGATATGTTGTATATGTTTAAAATTTAGACTATGCACGAGAATACATATGCAAACAATACAATGTTCAGTGTTCAAGCCAACAGAAGGAAACAAAAGTGATTAAAAAATTATTATCTCCAAAAGAAGATAGGAAAGGGCAGAAGAAGGAGAAGGAAGAAGAAGAAATAAAAATATTTTTAAAGGGAATGCACAAAATAATAATTATAAAATTACAATTATCCAACTAAAAATAATGTAAATGAATGCTCATTAAAAAAATTCAAAATTATGGGGCTGGGGTTGTGGCTCAGTGGTAATGTGCTTGCCTGGCATGCATGAGGCACTGGGTTCGATTCTTGGCCCCACATACAAATAAATAAAATAAAGGTCCATCAACAACTTTAATAAAATTCAAAATTATCTGATTTGTCAAAAATTAAATACAGGATCCCATTCTATGTTATGGGCTTGATTCATATCTAACAGAAAAACCATATCAAAAGAGCAAAATTACAGAAATGAAGATGAAAATATTTTGCAATCAATAAGGAAAAAAGCTGTCTTAACAATACAAAGTATTATTTTCCTTAATAGACCAAGTATTATTTAAAGTAATAAGAGAATGCCTTATTGCCTCTTTGGCAGCTAAGACAAAATACCTGAGACTGATTTATGAAGGACAGAAATGTATTTTCTTCATCTGGGAAATTTTCTAGAGGCTAGGGCATTTAAGATCAAGGCACCAACAGGTTTGTTTGTGTGGTGAGACTGTATACTCCAGAGAGAGTGGGATGCTCTAACCTCACATGGGAAATGCTGAGATTCCACGTACATTAATGATGCCACCAAAGGCTTTTTTATAGGGGCCTTCATGAATTTAAAGAAGAAAGAGGCCCATTGGTGTAAACTTCTAAAGTCCTACCTCTTAATACTAGCATATTGGCAACATGTGAATTCCAGAGGTCACAAACATTGTAGAGGGATTCTATATTGCAATTAAAGGAATTATCTATCAGGGATATACAATGATTATAATATATCCCAATTAAGTTATCTATAAAGCTAAACAAAGAAAATTACAAGAAGAAATCAACAAACCCACAACTTAACAATTAGAGAGAGTAGATGAAATAGTGTGTAATGTGAGAAATTTGAACAACTTGACCAAATACATATATTCTCATAGAATCTTTAAGAATCATTTTTACAGAGAATATTTTAGGAAAATAATTTATCAATCGCTACTAACAAAATAACTTTCAAAAGAATTGTCATAATCCAGACCCCATACTCTGATCATTAGGTGATTAAAAAAAGGAATCAGTAATAAAAAGTGGTTTTTGTTAAAATGGCACATTTGGAAACTTTAAAATGCACTCTTACATAACGTCTTTTAAATCGGAAATAAAAATTATATGCTATTTGGCACAGAAAGCAAAAGAACAGTGTACCAAAAATATGAATAATATTTTATTTAACTTTATAAACTTAAAATATGCTTTTCAAAATATAATTGTACAATTAAAAAATCAAATATTATAGACATGAATTAAAATTCTCTACCGTATCCCCTCCTGATATACTAAACTTCCAAATAATCTTAAAAGTTGTGATTACTGTTCATAGTTTTTTGTGTAGCTACAAGAAACAGAAAAGCAGAAACCTCACACCTATTGTGCACATAATCATATATATCATACACACATAATATTTTAAATAAAAGAGAATTTAATGACTTTAAATTCACTTATTAAAGATCAAATAAAATATTTTTGAATTCAGTTTGAACAGGAAAAGAGAACAGAAAATAAAAAATAGCAAGGAAACAATCAAGATGTGAACAGAATTAAACAGAATGAATAAGAAAAACAACCTATTTCAGTTATTTGAAATAAGTGAATAATATTGGTAAGCATGTCTATAGATCATCTATAGTTACATGAACTATATCTACATCATCTGTGGTAAGATTCTTTACCTCTGCATCACTGAAATGATGGGCCAGATAGTAGCAGGAGCTACACCATCCATTGTAAGACATTTAGCAGAATTCCTGGTCTCTTCCCTCTTAAGTTCCATTAGCATCCGCCTTCCCCACAGGAAAAATGAACAAAAAACTCTTCATACACTGCCAAGAGTCTCGTGGGAGGAAAAGCGGTCTCAGTGAGAACAACCATATCATCTATATAATATATATTGATATATATGCAGTCTGTATCTTTATCTTATCTTGTTCCAGTGACATATTCTGTACATATGAAGCTCATATTTATATGCCACACTTAATGAATGACTTAGCCTAACTGTGACCAGGATTTCTCTATAAAATGGAGACAGTAATTTCTACCTTATCTTTTGTGTCATTTGTTTAGATGCTTAAAAAAGATAAATAGGTCTAAAAATCTTTGAAAAAGTACAATATTCTAACAATATAAAGATAAAAAATAACACAGATACAATAATTTGATGTTGTACCTGTTGTACTAACATGTTAATATTAGTTCATTTCAAAGAAGAACTAAAGCCAGGAGTCTTAATGTGAAATCATAACTTTGCTACGTGGTGATCACTTTGTTTCATAGTTTTTTTTTTTTCAAAAGTTTGACTTCTTAATTGCTAACAGAGGGACAATAACTGAAACCCAGAAGAATTGTTAGGAGAAATAAATCTGCTGCTGTATGTGGATAAGAATGCTGGTTCATAGTAGGTACAAGAAGTATTTGAGGAATCCAGATCAATAACTTTCTCTTGTAATATTCTGGGAGAGTTTTTTCCTTTTTAGATTTCCTTTTTAGATTAGCTTTTGTGTCAATCATTTTTACTGCATATCTTGGGAGTTTCTCTATTTTAAAGTCCTGATTCTCTAACAATGTAACACACTACTCATTTTTCTGCATATTTTCTCTATTGGTGATACCTCTACTCTCTTGTCATCTAAAAAGAATTTGCTTCTTCTCTTTGCAAAATTTTGGACAGGATTCTGAATGAAAGACACCATATTTAGAGATATGTCAGCTCCAGTTATAGGAGACAACCAAATAGATAGGCAGTAACATGTATTAAAATATCAATGACTCAGACCTAAATATGCATTTCTTTAAAGAATAATACCCCTGTAGTGGCTACTAACAGCTAAACCTGTTTCCATGTTTACACTATAAATCCTTTGTTTTAAAAGTTAATGTCTCAGCTGTGAAAATTCTCTTTGTGGTTAAACTTGGCAGAAAGGTTGACACTCCAGAGTGATATTTTCCTCTCCTTAAGTTTAGAGGAAAAACCATTAGTTTATTTTTTAAGATCTTAGCAGGAAGAAAGGGGAGTGAGTGCCAACAGAGATGTTTCAGATGCCTTTTTATTGCTTGGAAATTGAATAACCACTTGGCTTTATTTTAAGCAATATGGAAACATGAAAACTTACTTTAGACTTGTGAGGATTCTTTTCCACATAGGATACCATCACCAGTCTAATCAATTTTAATTTTCTTTCTAACATTTAAAGTGGATTCCAGCCCATGCGCAGTTGTTCATTTTCTTCAGAAATTTCATAAGGATTTTTAGTATGAAAAGTTATCGAGCATGCAAGGTTCTGTGGATGAAAAGCTCCCTGAGCATGCATTGACAAGGAGGACCAGGGTCGTTACAGTTTGTTGTGTCAATGATTTGCAAATAATGGGTCCCTGGGAGATTTTTAAATTGCAGCTTTCACTCCAGGCCATGGTGCTTTTTAGGATGAGCTGAGTTGCTATGAGGCTTGGCACTCTTCAATGCACCTTAGGCGGGGGCTCTAATACTTCCATTGAGATCATAACAGCTGGCCATTACAATCAATCTCAATGACATATTTTTCTTGCATTTTTTTCTTTGAATAAAAAACAAAAAAAAAAGCACACTCACAAGACAATATTAAAGTTGTAACTTAAACCAACTACAGTGAAGAGCTTTCAATGATTATTTTGAACATCATAAATTAAGTCTTTATAGAGCCATGTTTAAACCTCAATGACTTATAGTTATGAACAGGGCAGTGCCTAGTTTTAATAGGGATGAACATGAGTTAGTTAAAATGACTTCAGAATAACATGATTGTGTGCAGAATTAGAAAATGTAGGAAGATCAATGCACCCATTATGAAGAAAAGTACATGAAGACCATATATATATATAATTTTATAAACCCTTAAAGTATTTGGTAAATTCTAAGTTTAAATTTATCATAATCACACTTCCACTTCTTACATAAACTCAATTTTAACTAGTCCAACTATCTAATGCACTATCCCTGATGTAATCCATTCTTCTGGTATTTAGAACACCAATTTTTTTTTTCCTAATGACTAGCACCCCTTAGACTTTGATGGCCTGAAGAATGTTCTTGTTGGCCAGCGATATGCAGGAATGCCTCATGGATACAAAGACTCATATTATAAGGTTAACATTTTATGAAATTTCTTTCAGTATAAAGGACTCTCTCACTACATACAATTTCACATTAGTAAAAAACTAATGGTCATCAATAAGCACTACTTTTGGGGGCTGGCGGTGTTGCTTGGTGGTAGAGCACATGTTTAGCATGAGAGAAGTCTTGGGTTCAATCCCCAGCAGACAAAAAAATTATTTTAACATGCAAATACATAGAATATATATATGATTTTCAGGAGTGCCTACCAAGGGTGACTTCCATTTCTAGAAAAATGTAGAGTTCCCTCACTGCAGAGACAGCATTTCTACATTATTTATCATTCACATAGCATCTATCATAAGACCTGGCACAATGAACAATAAATATTTGTTTTGAAGTTTGGGTTATTGTTGAATGATATTGTGCCTATTCTACAACTTTGGACAACATTTCCAAACAATTCTGGAAGAAATTGAAAAGGGAATTTGAGAATTATTCAGAAAGTTAAGAAGAGAGTGTGAATCAGAGTTGCCAACAGCTCATGTAAAACCACCAATAGATTGTTGAGAATGTACAAGCAGCAGAAATTAAGCAAAGATCAAGAAGATAAACACGGGAGCATAAAATGTTGAAAATGATGTTTTTAACTCACTAATGGGTTAAACTGACAAAGCACCTCCTTGTAAGATAACAAGAGATATTCTAAAACAACAGTGAAATTATGAATATAATGAAAATTTTTGGCGATAGGATGTGTTGATGGCAAAGTTATTAACTATTATTTAAGAAAGAAGAAAAAAAAGATTTCAGTAAAAGTAATTTTAAAAAGAGATGAGTTTGTGTTAAATTTGCTTAATTTTTTTCCTTCAGAATATTCCTATGGTTTTATGAACTTTAAACAGAAAGAGCTTGAATGTAGTTTTCTTTATGCACTGGTGATAGAAGTGTAGCAGTGTGTTGAAGGGTACAGTATAGTTGCATCTTGTAACTAGGAAACACTGTCTAGTGGTGAGTTGGAGATAACAATGACCAAGCCACAGTAGGGGAAATGCTCCAAACATGCTTGATGAGAGGTGTGGTCACAATCATAATAGGAAAAAAGAAGTACTGATAGGAAAATTTGAAATATGAAAGATAAGAAAGCCTGAGATATGTTCCAAGAAATGAAAATTCAGAATTTTGGGAAGGAGTTGGAGGGAATGGACCCTCTGTTTTTTATTTATTCAATATATAAAATTTGACACTTTGAAAATCATAATAGGATTACTTGCTTCAATTAATGTTTCAAAGTTTTCCAACAGCAACAACTGTGAAACCATCCCATTTTCAAAGCCATATGAGCATAATCTTAATATAAGATTCAAGTTCCACTTCCATGTGTTGAGCAGAGTAAAGAGAACACTTTTGTTAGAGATTCAATCTACCTCCAATCTCTGGAAGTCTATCCAGGTACATGAATCTTGAGATTTCTTTGCTCTTCTCTTCTTAATTTTAAAAATGTTGCAGATCTTTATGTTTACACTGCGAAAATTCCTTAAGAGTCAAACAAGTAAGAAGCCATTGTGAGATTATCATGTACTAGATTAGCTACATTTGATTAAAAGAGAATAACGTTCCTCTCAATCAATTACACCTAACTATATCCATATAGAGGGGCCACCCTGTAGCCCCATTCTGCCAATTGGCATTTCAATCAGTTGATTTGACTTTGATTTTGATAGCTGAATGGCACACAGAATTTTTTTGGCCCTACCAACAACTTCACTGAGTATGGTGCTTGACAAATATTCAAAAACACACGACTGAACTAATGAAAAAGAAGTCTTCCTAGAAACAGTGGTGGTTGATGTTAACAAGCACTTTACTTATACAATTAGTATGTAGTGAGAGGCACTTTTCTTAATATTGATCTTCAGAATTTTCTCTATCAAATTATTTTGATGTCAAAGACTAAATAGCACAAAAACAAATTTTATCTGCTACAATATTAGAGAATCACAAAATAAAACAGAAACCCTGATAGAGTTTCAAGAGAGATTTTTCTAAAAGCAAGTGTGACTAATAACAATTGCCTACTTAATGAAAAGTATCTTTTTTTTAAGAATATAGTTTGGTCCCTTTCAATTTTTTTATAAATGGATAGATGTCTAATTATTCGCGACTGCATTTTTTAAATCAACTGGACCATGAAGTGTACACTGTGCAGTTCAATGTGTTAAAGTCAATGTCAGTAGGTGATTACTCCCATATTTAGCATTTTTTTTCCTCAGAAGAATTTTTAGGAAGTGTGCTTATTTTTCTAAAGTGCTTAAATATGATTTAATCCAGAGAAGCCTATGATGATGTGTTGGCAAGCTGATGTTTTGACAAGGAATGAGTCAGGACATGTGGACACTGGTGACGCATGAAACCATCCAACAAAACTTCTCGTCAAAATATGTCTTTCAAACCGAGGTGTCTGTCATAATTCCTGGGCCAAATGTTTAATGAATAGTTCATCTAAACACTACTGTCAAGACAGAATGTTATTGGCTGTCAGCTTCCCACATGCAAGTGATTAATAAAGTGACAAATTTAAGATCAAAGCTCTCAAGGTCTAGAGCAGATTTGGCAGAGAGTGTGAGACATGGGTCTTTGAATAGGGATTGAGTCTCCGGATTTGTTGAGGCAAATATCCTATTCCATCTTAATACACTCCCTCCTCAGACTATCTGTGACAATGCTGAATGACACTGATAATTAGCAATGATATCTCACCGTGTTGCTTAGAATATGATTCAAATGTGTGTCAGGCAGGAATTTAGGACTAATTGTTGATCCTGAATCAAAACTATGCAATGTCTTCTTTCTGACTTATAAACACAATCTGTAACTTCATTTATTTATTGTGCCCAATTCAAAGTAAATGGATAGCATTTTATTCTTTGAATATATAAAATTTCATAAAAAGTAGAATGTCACCAAAAAAATCTTAATGTACTCTTCATAAGAATGAATGACAATATTTTTCAAATGGACAACTTTCAAGTTTGGAACATCATTATCTAATTTTACTACAATTCAATAACTTCAAAAAATTTGAAAATATGCTTTCAAATTCAAGACATTTTCTATGCTTATAAATATTATTTATGTAAGCTTTAACATTAGTAACACCCAGAACTTAATAACATAAATCCATTTATTTTTGAAAGAGATGTATAGTAACATGATAAAAAGTATTCCAACTTTATTGTTTGATATATATAGCTTGAAGAAACTATGTCATCTTATGATTTTAAAAGAATAAAGATCCTTAATGTTTAAATGTGCAATATTATACTTAATCTGAGAATGTACAGAGTTGCCTTACATGAAATGAAAAACTATTTTAATTCTGGCTCCTATATGTGTAATTTATATAGACTTATATGAAAGAAAAACAAAAAAAGTTTATTGTATAATATGCTATTTTCTGGTTTGCATTGAATTTTAATTGAAATGACTTAACTCTATCAGTCCAGTTTTAATGGGAATAAATTAAGGACAGTAAATTTATTATCCTTTGTAGCTACAAAAGAGACATTTTGACAAAGATCACTGATTTCTCAATGTATAGTAAATAAATGTAACAGAAAATAAAATATTTCATTAACCTAATAGCATCATTTAAATTACTTTTGTTCCAATTCAGATGAATTCAAATTAATGATATTTTCCTTTTATTTACTCATTCTGTTGCAAGGGTGCTTCATCTGGTGACTCTATTGAAAAAGAAAATTTTATATCAACTTCAAACCCCAAAGAGCTAATGAATTATAATGGATGGGGGGTAGTACAGGGGAAGTCTAAGTTTCAAAAATACTTTTGTTGTAAAAATCTCTTCATGTGTCCCTCCCACCAGGCATGGGGATCTTATTAGTTCACATTATCATGGATTTTTTTTTTTTTTTTTAAAGATGGCAACAACCAGTGGACCAGCCATGACAATAAGCACTGGCCCCCATGTGCTGGGGTTCCAAAGAAATCAGGCATCAGGCCTAATAAGAATCAGGTAATGTACCTAATAAAAGTCAGGCAATAGGCCTAATGAAGCTTAGGCATTGAGACTCATGAACACCAGGCAGTGGGCCTAATGAGACAGAGGCAACAGGCCTAATGGAAATCAGGCAACAAGCCTAATGAGAACACCGTAGACTTCATTTGGGTTTCCTTTCTCCACCGAAGTTTGTACTGTGCACTCTAATAGACCCACTCAGAAACACACTTGACTTGTATTTGACCAAATGTAAGGTAGCAGAAAAGGGAAACGCTATTAGTATATATCATAGAGTCAATAGGCAATTGATCTGCCTTATTAAAATTTGTAAGTACAATAAATTTGAAAACCATCAGGACTTGTACACACCATCACAAGCAATAGTTTTTAGTAAGCGTGACATAACTCTAGTTCAAAATTTATCCTGAGTTCCTGCATTGATGTCTCATTATCAAGTCCTGGTCAACCTCTTTTCAGTTATTTATCCATCTATTTTTATAATTTATGAAATCATTCAAGATACATTTTTGAGAATTGATGTGACTAGCATGTGGACCTGGCCTTAGAACACAACAAAACAACAACAACTAAACAGACTGAAAGCCTTCTAATCTATCACAGTTCTAAGAAAATAAACAATTATGTAATGTCTATGGTCATTAGACTTAAAAGAACATGTAGCATATAGCGAAAGTGTTGGACTTTCTTTAATTCTTTGAGAAAATATTTTAATGACTGCATTCCAGATACTTAGTGCTAATGGACCCTTCCCTTGCAAACTCTTTAGTCTAGCAGGGAGAACAGATGACAAATAAGAAATGCCAAACCTGCCAATAATGAGATGTGATAGAGAATTCTATCAGAATAGAAAGAAAACCGAGGTTTCATTGCTTGGTCAGGGAAGGAATTTAAAAGGCTACTGGCCAAAAACAAGAATAAAATATAATCATTCCAGACCCAAAGATCAGAGTTGAGAGCAGGACAGGTTAACAAGATTGAGGAACTAAAAGATTAGATTGGGTTTTCCATTATCCATGACATGGCTAATTAGACCTGCCGCAGTCCACCTCCTGCTTCTTGTACTTATTAATTCGTAATCAAATGAAATGTTTTTACCCTCTTCTGGCTTTCCACTCTCCTTGACTACAATGCAGCATATAACATTATAGCCTGTAAGACCTATGCCAGAAAAAGATCGACTAAAATATATTTTTGTGTTGTTTCACGTAAATAACAGAAATTTGTATTTTTATGTTAAGGCAATAAACAAAAGGACAGAAAAACCATCATGATATTCACAGAAAACTGAAATATTGACTTTAGTCTTTGAAAATATAATTATCATTATCAAAATTAATTTCATTAATCATGAAAACAAAAATAAGGCTATAGCAATTCTATAAAATTTGATCTTTTAATTCAAAAATAGTTTTAGTTGTGTCATCGTTCTAGCAACAGAAATCAAAGATGAACACCGTGTGCAAATGTGACCAGAATCATATATTAATACAATATGTATTGTAAATAAAATGCAAATATTATTTTTGTTATATAATGTGGAATTGTACCCATCATCTTAATTTTTGTTTTTGTCCTTAGGATTAATATCAGAGAAAAATAACCTCAGCCCTTTGGGTTATGACACTTTCTTTCTGATTTCAAATTGAATTAGAACAAAACCTCAATAACACAGAATAATATGTCTGACATGTGGTTTTCCTTCAGGAGATATTGAGTTTTTAGATTTTACCAAGTCCCTTGGAAGCTTTAGGGTTCTTACGATGCCTGGAGTCAATTTTGAACAACTTTGCAATTTACTATAGGGAATCTTAATTCAAATTCAACAAAACACTGAAAGAGGGAATGCTTTGGGGGCAATTAGCCTTCTCTAAGGACACCAATATGAGATTCCCTGATGGAGAGAAGAAGATGTAAATAAAATATATCTGTAACACTGCAATATGTTAAATAGTAATAATGACAAAACATTGTGGTTAAAATATTAAGCCCTATCCAATTCATTGAGATAATTAAGACCAGGTCTAAAGACAAAATATAAATACTTGAGAATTCATCAATTACAAAAACCCTATTTAGGGCTTCTATTTATATATCAAAGTTTTTCATTCGGTTAATGTAAAATGCTTTGACTTGGATTAAGGAATCAATGACAAAAAGAAATCATTTTATTTTATAGTTTCAACAGTGCCCTCTGACTACACTCAATCACTCAATCAACCATTCATTCAAGTAATTTATGTGTCTACTATATGTCAGATATTCCAGATGTGGGGATACACTAATGAACGTAAGAATTTAGAAGTCACTTCCCCTTTTGTTCAAATTTAAGTTATGAATGGTGTTGTGCACTTCCTATTGTCCTGGGTTAGGACCCATGTTGTCTCCTACCAATGTAAATACTGATCAGAAGATGAATCTGTTTTCGTTGGTTATTTTTCCTAAGAAATTGACCATAAGCTCATATTGTTATTTTTGATAGATATTTAAGATTAGAGTTTTTACCTTTGAAGCCACCTTTCTTCAATGTCTCATATTCTTATGCATGGAGACAGAAGCCTAGAACCAAAATATTAAATTTTACTGAATGATTACTCTTCATATCAGAAGTAGAAATTCTGATTTTCTTCTAGCGCACACATCAGTCTTCCCGACTCTTATTATATAGGACAATCGGACACTATTTCAGAACTAACACCATTATTCACTCAAGATTCTGTGACAAGAGCTAGTCAATTAAACTTGGTTATATCACCTTTAATCTTTTATGTCCTACAAAAGTAAGTATTTCATTTCGATGTCATTATCATCTTGAATTCACAGTGGCCAAGCAAACCTCTCATAAAGCTGACAGATTTCTGCTAATTATCTTTTAAAAAAATTTAATGAATAGACTTGCTACAATTTATCTTAAATTCCCGTCTGAATAATTACCGCTGTGATTCACTAATAGGAAGAAGCAAAAGAGGAGACATCTTCTATCATATCCCATTGTCCTTTCCTTCTTGAGATATTTAGTCATAATATAAATTATTTTAATGTGGATATTTAATTTAATGGAATGAAAATTGCAATGATGACAAATGCATAAGATTTTAACTGCAAGTAATAAAACTCAACGCAAAACTTCATTTGAAGTATGTAAAAAGCCATCTTGAGTGATCATACTATGGAAATTGTGGCATTACTTCATTATTAGGAAAGCTCAATCTATAAACTATAATTCGAATGGATATACTATTAAATATGATGGTGTTGCCCAGTGTAGACATTGCAAAAAAAAAAAAAACAATTCCAAAGTATTTTTCTTTTAAATATTGAATACTTTGCCATATTAGTTGTTCATAGTCAAAACCATAGAAAAATATTTTCAACTCTACAAAATGTTTTATATGACATGAGAATTTTAAGCAAACAATATGTTGGCACATACTAACCAACTGTATTAAAATCTTAGTTTCCCACACATCCAAATTCTGCCTATGTTGTAGAGACAACTGTACTAACCTTGAAAGAGGTAAACAAGATTAAAATTCAGAATGAAAATTTCTTGTTAACATGTCAGTAGATTAGTAATATTCAAAAGCCTGCACATTAAAAACCCATGGAGTCAAATTAAAGAACAAAAATTGGCTAAAGTTCTGGAAAGATGTGGAAAGAGAATATCAGACATTAAAGTGTTCTATGAATGTTCACTAGTTGCAGCATTAACATGATTTGGTATATAAATAATATTCTGAATTATGCTAAGCAATTAAGCCTACCCCTAAATAGGCAAGAATAAAATTTTTTTTAACTTATTGGCTAAGATATCAAACGATCACTGAGCAGATACATGGATTTGTCTCCAAATTCCCACTAACATAAGTTATATCTGAGTGAAACAGTGTTAGCTACTTTGGCCTTTTACCCTATTTACCATTTTCTTCATATGTCTATATGAAGATTAACACCCTAGTATAGAAGACAGATATTTTAGTAATAGTAGTGCTATTCATATTGCTATGTAAGCTGATTTTAATTCTTCATGTTATCAACTTACTATTTATTTTTCTAAAAACTGTATTCCAGTCACTTACATTCTGTTGTCATTGTCACACTAATACCACAAGATGGAAAGTGGCAATATCTTCATTGCTTAAATTAGGAAACAGGAAGCTAAAACTGGTGAGTGACTAAGGAGGAATTTGATTTTACATTTGACTGAGGTTCACTAAGGGAAAAGAGAAAGAGGAAAAGGAGTGACAGAGAGAAAAAGAGAGAAGGATAAAGGGACTAGAAGTATGAGAAGTATTGTGTATTCTATAGAAATATGTTGGATTTAGATTTTTTTTCAAAAATATGAATGTAAATAAATTTTATAAAATGAGTTATTTATGAATATTTCTGTTGTACTAGGAATCAGAGTATTATCTAGAAAGGTAAAGAAATTTCCATGTTTGTGTATGTTTCAGGTAACACAAGAACTTATAGAAAATAGATTCTCATGTCCTTTGACCTTCAAATTCAATGGAAGAAAAGATCTTCACAGGGAAGGATCAAGCTATTTAATATTATACACAGTTTGGGTGGCAATAGAAACAATAAAAAGACATTCAATAAAACTCAATTCCACCTTTGAAGCAAATGATCTTACTTAAAATTAAGTTATTTCACGACCTAAATATGTAAGACAGAGAATTAAAAATAACAGGAGTAAAGGTAATAATATATTAAGAAGAGGATCATGGGAATAAAGGACTCCATTTTGTGAAAACTGACATCCTTGAAGAAGAAATCAAAATAAAATGAAGATAAGCAGTACTAAAAATCATGATTGACAAAAAAAATTTCATGATATAAAAAGGTTTTTGCATTTTAACATTAATATCAATTGGGAAAATAAGTAAGTCAAAATATTATTTAGATATAGGCTGACAACTGTTTAGATTTTAAAAGAAAATGAAAATAATTTTACATGCATCTAACCTTAAGCAAATGAAAAGCATTACAGATTTAGTAGGGAAATTGTTGATTTTTAGCTTTCTCTTGAAAAATTCTGAACTCTCAAGGTAATTGACTAATTTTTTTATTCCAGGGGTATAATTAAATATAAAGTGAAAGTCTTATTTCTATAGTAATGTGACTGCAGATAATCTCAAAGAGCTGAGGATCCATGAATTACATTGCTTCTATTTCTTGACTGAAACTTTTCTGAAGACATATTTTATAAATTAGAAGAAGAATAAAAATAGACAACTCAAATCAGGAGACTTTTTTTCTGACACTGATATTCAATTAAACAGAAATAAGCATAATATATAATCAATATAGTAGTAAAATAAAAGTTAAATAAGTAAAAACTTTGAGTTATATATTTTATGACTGAAAATTTTACTCCATGGTCCTTGAATGAATTTTCAATATATTAGAAGTTGAAATAAAATGTAGAAGAGAAAGAAAAGGTATAAAAATATTTTTCAGTTTTCAATTTTATCTACCATACAAATAACCATAAAATGTCACAACAAAACATAATCTATACAGAGAAGACTGAAGATAAAAAACATTGATCAAGACTGAGGGAAATAAATAAATAATATAACTTAAAAATAATGTGACAATGACAATAATAGCTCCTAAAAAGCCTGTACTAATTAAAATGATATTTATTCAATGAATATTATTATACATAATAACCAAAATTTGAATATATGTGTAAGAGGAATTGAATTACTAAAAGTGATTAGATAGAGCATAGTATAAGAAAGTATATTTTCTTAATAGATAGTGTTGTTACTAAATATTTTTAAAAGTAGCAATATGATATATATCCCTCAAACTCAGTGGCAATATTCAACAAGAGTAGTGGGTATATGTGAAAATATTTTATATTTTAAACTATTTTAAAATATAAGTGGGTAATAATTATTTGAGGCTTCAAAAGTAGTATCAGAGGAAAGGAGAGAGAAAAGTTGATAATTGGTACAAGGTTGTAGTCAGTTTGGAGCAAGAAGTTCTGGTGTGTTAGTGTAGAGCAGGTTGATTATAAATAACAGTAATGAAATATGTATTTCAAAAAGCTAGAAGAAATGGACTGAAAGATTTCACCATAAAGAAATGATAAATGTTTGTGGAAATAGATAAGTTTAACCTAATTTCAACATTATACAATCTGTACATGGATGGAAACATATTGCCCCATTAATGTGTACAATTTTTATGTTTTTAATGTATCAGTTAAATAAAACAAATAAACCTTGATAAATTAATGGTGGAAAATTTAATATAGAATTGAGAATTAAAGGATTATTTTAAAATTAAAAATAAAAATAATTCAGTGGGTAAAAGGTATACTCTTATATGGCATCAAGTGTCTTTTATCCTTATGCACAAAATCCCATGAACTCAAGCTATTTGATATGTAAAGAAAAGTATAATTCTAAATTTAAAGTTAGAGAACTTTTAATATTTAATTTCATAAATTTAAATAATATGTCTAATAATAGAGTATTGTGTACTCCTTAAAGAGTGTCAGCTACTCTTTCCAATATTGTGTACTCCTTAAACAGTGTCAGCTACTCTTTTCAAAGGACAATTTGCTTTTTGTAGAGGAAATAATAGGGCAACATTTTTAACATCTTAAAGGATGCTATGAACCCTAGGTCATATAACTTATAAAAACATGTTTGGGAAGCAGAATTTTGTTTAATTTTTATTTTATTTTTTATTGTCACACAGCATTCAAATCATCTAGGGAATTATCTCACATTATGTGTCAAACCTGACTTGGAGAAAGATTTTCTTAAACTACAATCATTAGTAGAATTTCCAAAATCCCTAACTCCTATCCTAATTTCCTAGCTGTGGGAGGAAGAGGAAGACACATTAAAGGAATATTCCTAATATTAGAGTTCCAGCAATATTAAGAGGAGGGGGAAAAGGATAAATGAACTAGCTTAGGCCATTTGTCTCAAATACTTTCTCTTGCTATCACATCAATGCTTTGTTCTTCTGGCATGTCAAATAGATTATGATCAGAAATCTAAATTACTTAGACTGTATACACTTTAGGGTCTTCAACTTTGAGTTTCTTTTTAGTTGTTGTGAGGGTGAAGTTGATACTCAAATTATTCAAGATATGATCCAATTAGCAGAAAGGAAAAAAAGAAGTGCATGCTATTGTGCAAATATTTGTCTTGTCAAAAATATCCCCATGTAGATTGCAAATTAGTATAACCATTACAGAAATCAGCATGGAGGTTCCTCCAAAGACTAAGCATGGATCCACCCTATCACCAATACCAATTTCTTGTAAATAATCAAAATTATATTAAAGTGATGCAGCATACCACGTTTATAGTAGGACAATTCACAACAGTCAAACTATGGAACGTGTAGATATTCATCAATGGATGGATGAACAAATAAAATGTGGCATATGTACAAAATATAGTTTTATTCAGCTATAAAAAGAAATTATGTATTTTGCAGGAAAATTGATGGAACTAGAGATGATTATGCTAAACAAAATAAGTCAAACTCAGAAGGTCAAAGGTCATAGCTTCCCTTGCGTGGAAGCTAAAGAGAAAAATGCAAAAAAAAAATTAAAAAGGTGGGAGCAGATCTTAGGAAAATCAAATGGCTATCAGTAGAGCAAAAGGAAGAGGAGTGAGAGGTGGGAAGGGAGAGAAGTGCCTGAGAATGATATTGGCCAAATTATATTGTGTATTATCTATATGTAATAATATGTAACAATAAATCCCATCATTACGTACAAATATAATGCACCAATAAAAAATGTAGAAAAAATAAAACATCATCATCAAAAAATCCCAATATAAATGTTACTAATATGATTTGAAAAAAAAACTTTGTTTTTAAATTAATTAATTAATTGATTAATTAATTATAATTAGGTATATATGACAGCAGAATGCATTTTCATCTATTGTACAGAATTGCACAAATTTTTATTTCTCTGGTTGTACATGAGGTATCGTCTCACCATAAATGCAGATGTACTTGTACCTACGAAACGATGTTCATCTTATTTCACCATCATTCCTGCCCCCATGTTCTCTCCCAAACTCTCCCTCCCCTTTGCCCAGTTAAAGTTCCTCTATCTTCCCCATGCCCCAACAATATAGATCAGCATCCACTTATCAGAGAAAACATTTGGCTTTTGTTTTTTGGGGGATTGGCTTACTTCACTTAGCATAAAATTCTCCAACTCCATCCATTTACCTGCAAATGCCATAAATTTATTCTCTTTTAATACTGAGTAATATTCCATTGTGTATATACACCAGAGTTTCTATCTCCATTCATCCACTGAAAGGCATCTAGATTGGCTCCACAGTTTAACTATTGTGAATTGAACTGCTGTGAACATTAAAGTGGCTCAGTTACTGTAGTATACTGTTTTTAAGTTCTTTGGTATAGACCAAAAAGTGGGATAGCTGGCTCAAATGCTGGTTCCATTACAAGTTTTCTAAGGAATGTCCATACAGCTTTCCAGATTGGTTGCACCAATTTGTACCAGTGTGCCTTTTCCCCCACATCCTAGCCAACAATTATTGTTATTTGTATTCTTGATTACTGCCATTCTGAATGGTGTGAGATGAAATGGTGGAGTCGTTTTGATTTGCATATCTCTAATTACTAGAGATGTTGAATATTTTTTCATATATTTGTTGGTTGAAAGTATATCTTCTTCTGAGAAGTGTCTGGTCAGCTCTTAGCCCATTTGTTGAATGGGTTGTTTTTTTTTTTGGTGTTAAGTTTTTTGAGTTCTTTATATATATCCTAGAGATTAGTGCTCTGTCTGACGTGGGTATGGCAAAAAAATTTGCTCCCAGAATGTAGGCTCTCTCTTCAACTCATTGTTTCTTTTGCTAAGAAGAAGCTTTTTAGTTCGAGTCCATCCCATTTATTAATTCTTGATTATATTTATTGTGCTTTAGGAGTCTTGTTAAGGAAGCTGTAGCCTAATCTGACTTGATGAAGATTTGGGCCTACTTTTTCTTCTATTAAGCGCAGGGTCTCTGGTCTAATTCCTAGATCCTTGATCTACTTTGAGTTGAGTTTTGTGCATGGTGAGAGAGAAGAGTTTAATTTCATTTTGCTGAAAATATGGATTTCCAGTTCTCCCAGGACCATTTGTTGAAGAGTCTATCTTTTCTCCAATGCATTTTTTTTGGTGCCTTTGTCTAGTATGAGGTGACTGTATTTATGTGGGTTTGTCTTTGTGCCTTCTATTCTGTACTATTGGTCTGCATGTCTATTTTGGTGCCAATATCATGCTGATTTTGTTACTATAGCTTTGTAGTATAGTTTGAGGTCTGGTATTGTGATGCCTTCTGATTTACTGTTCTTGCCAAGAATTAATTTGGTTATTCTGGTTTCTTATTTTTCCAAATAAATTTCATGATTGCTTTTTCTATTTCTACAGGGAATGGTGATGGGATTTTAATTGGAATCACATTGAATCTGTATAACACTTTTGGTAGTATGACCATTTTGAAAATATTGATTCTGCCTATCCAAGAGCATGAGATACCTTTCCATCTTCTAAGGTCTTAAATTTCTTTCTTTAGTGTTCTGTAGCTTTCATTGCAGAGGTCTTTCATCTCTTTTGGTAAGTTGATTCCCAAGTATTTTACAGTTTTTGAGGCTATTATGAATGGAATAGTTTTCCTAATTTCTTTTCAGAGGATTCATCACTGACATATAGGAATGCATTGGATTTATGTGTATTGAGTTTATATCTTGCTATTTTGTTGAATTAAGTTTTAATTCTAGAAGTTTTCTCGTGGAGTTTTTTTGATCCTCTAAGTATAGAATCGTGTCTTCAGCAAACAGTGACAGTTTGAGTTCTTTTTATCTTATTTGTATCCCTTTAAATTTTTTGTTTGTCTAATTGCTCTGGCTAGAGTTTGAAGGACTATGTTAAATACAAGTTGTGAAAGAGGGCATCACTGTCTTGTTCCAGTTTTTAGAGAGAATGCTTCCAATTTTTTTTTCCATTTAGAGTGATGTTGGCTTGAGTTTAGCACAGATAATTTTTACATTGTTGAGGTATGTTCCTATTATCCCCAGTTTTTTTAGTGTTTTGAACTTAATAGGGTGCTGTATTTTGCCAAATGCTTTCTCTGCATCAAATGATACAATCATATGATTTGTGTCTTTAAGTCTATTGGTGTGATGAATTATATATATTGATTTCCATATATTGAACCAACCTTGCATCTCTGGAATGAACCCCACTCGGTCATGGTGCACTATTTTTTAAAATATGTTTTTGTATGCAATTTGCTAGAATTTTATTGAAAACTTTTGTATTCAGACCAATATCCCTATGTTCAACAGGGATATTGGTCTGAAATTTTCTTTCCTTGATGTGTCTCTGTCTAGTTTTGGTATAAGGATAATAGTAATTTTGGAGAATGAGTTTGGAAGGGTTTCTTCCTTTTATATTTCATGGAATAATTTGAGAATTCTTGGTATTAATTCTTTTTTGTAGGTCTTATAGAACTCAGCTGTGAATCCATCTGGTCCTGGGCTTTCCTTGGTTGGTAGGCTTTTGATGGCATCTTTCATTTCCTTGCTTAAAATTGATGTGTTTAAATTATGTGTATCCTCTTGTTATATGAGTTTTTACCAAAGAATATCAGGCACTGTATTGTTGTGATATTGTGCTTTAATTTTGCTTTCTTTTCATTTCACAACCAAAATTTTCCAAGAGTGCAGAACAAGGAGAGAAGAAGGAGAGGAAGACAGACAGGGCAGAGCTTTGGCTTTTGCACTCAGTGAAATGAAGTGCTATGGAGAGTTTCAATAAGAGGAGTAACATGACCTGACCCATGTTTTGAAAGGATTACTCTGACTGCAGCTGAATTGAGAAAAGATTGTAGGTAGCAGAGCAAAAGGGCATTGTGGTATTACAGACTACAGATGTTGGTGACTCATTTGGAATGGTGGCTGTGTAATGAGAGGTAGGCATATTCTGAATTTAATTTAAGGTAAGAGTCATTAGATTTTTTAAATTTATTTTTTAGTTGCAGATGGACGCAATACCTTTATTTTGTTTATTTAGTTTTTTTTCTTTTTTCTTTCTTTCTTTCTTTCTTTCTTTCTTTCTTTTTTTTTAATGTGGTACTAGGGAATCGTACTCAGTGCTTCACAGGTGCTAGGCAACTGCTCTACTACTGAGCTACAACCCTATCCCTAGATTTCTTAATAAATTGAATAAAGAGAATGAGTGAGAAATGAAAGTAAAGGAAGACAAGGGTTCTTAGTGTAAACAAACAGAAGAAGAAATGTCCAATGATTGAAATTGGAGAAATTGATACAAGTGTTATTAGAACAGACATCCAGTTTTGGATATGATGGATTTTGTAGAAAAGGAAAATTATTCTTTTTTTTTTTTAATTTTTTTATTTTTTATTGGTTGTTCACAACATTACAAAGCTCTTGATATATCATATTTCATACATTAGATTGAAGTGGGTTATGAACTCCCAATTTTACCCCAAATGCAGTTTGCAGAATCACGTCGGTTACACATCCACAATTTTACATAATGCCCAATTAGTAATTGTTGTATTCTGCTACCTTTCCTATCCCCTACTATCCCCCCTCCCCTCCCCTCCCATCTTCTCTCTCTACCCCATCTACTGTAATTCATTTCTCTCCTTGAATTATTCTTGTACCTTAGTATTTGTGACAGAACTTAAGAAAGAACAACAGGAGACATGCATACAAATTTTACTCCTTATTTTTGCATTCCATAGAAGTCTTCAAAAAAACGAAGACCCTAAGAAGCTGTTAGATCTCAAATCTCACATCTCTTTTTAAACAAAGAATGATAAATTGTGGGGATGTGACAAATGAAAGGAAGTGCACTGAAGGTGGTGAAGTGTGGGGCAACGACTAGGAAATATGTGAGAGGAATAAATAGAAGGTAAGGGCCATTTTAGTAGGTTTGTTAGTACAGATACATTTTGCTATCAACTCTCAGTCTTTAACAATACAAATGTTCTTTTCTTCCTGGTACAGATAGGACATCTTTTTCTTGAGAAATTTTAAGACCTGGTTTTAAGTAGAAAGGGCAAACCCAAGAGTTCATTTTGCATCTATGTTTCTCAAGTACTTTTAGCTCAAAATAATCACTATGTCAAAGCTGCATATCCGGATGTTGTTCAGTGTCTATATCCTAGTGGACATCCAGGGGGAACTGCGGGTAGAAAGCCAGAGGTGAGAGTTTGGAGTTTGGGAGATAGTGCTGCTGATATCAACAGTTGATAAAAATGGGGAATCACTGCTGAACCAGTCATATTTCAAGTCATGAAACTATATGACATTACCAAGGGGGAATGTATAGAGAGATGAAAGAACAAAATTGACTCCTGAGAGAGTCCACTGCATCAGAACAGTGGTGTTGGAGGAAATTCAGAATTTGGAGTCCTGAAGCCAATAAGTAGGACGAAGTCAACAGTTTTGTCAAATGTGATATATGATAGATCAAGAAGAAGTTTCAGAGTGGTCTACTGAAATTAGCTGTGTGGACTCCACTGATGACTTGACAAGAGTCAAGTGGTATGGTGGTATGGTCGAAACTGAGGCCAGACATGCTTAGGTCAAAGAAAGGAGAAAAGGGACTGAAAACTTTGATGTCGCATCACTGAGGAGTTTCACAGCAAATGGGGAGAAGGGACTGGGGCCTTAAATAGTGGGCACAAGAGAGTGACCTACTTATATATAAATATAAGAAATTATAACATGTTTACATGGTGATGGAAATGGCCCCCTTCAGGAGAAAAAGGGGAAGAAATTGATGGTGTATTATCATCTATTTTCACAATAGCTCCATAGTAAAGTCTAATTTTTATTTTTGTTTTCAGGCAAAGAACCTGAAAGCACAAAGTTTATGTAGAATGTTCACTTTGCTATTTCTGATTTATGTGTGTCTTTCAAAGCTTCAATCATTGCTTTTATTTCTTTTAGCTCATTTTGAAATATTTGGTTGCTTTTGTGTGTTTTTTGTTGGTTCATTCTCCCTATTTGTTTTTGTTAACTATTTAATTCATTTTAAGAGCTTGATTGTCAGAAAATAAGTTCCTGTTCCATTAGAGAGAATGAGCTAGGTAAGGGATTAATAAAATGTTTCTACCTTTATAGTGCCCTCTTCTGTTACCATGAAGGTCTTAATAACCTCTGCTATCTAAAACAGTTAAATTCACAGAAACAGATAATATAATGGTAGTTTCTAGGGGCTGGAGGGAGTGGGGAAATGGAGAGTTTCTCTTCAAAGTATATATTTAAAGCTTCAGTTGTACATGATGATTAACATCAAGCCTATAGTGACAATAACATATTATTCCCTTAAAAATTAAGAGATCTCCTGGTAAAAGTTCTTATTACAACTAAAAAATGAATGATTAAATAATAGCTTCAGTATAATCATATACCTGTTAGCAAAGCCTGGGTCAAGAGACTCTCTAGATGCAGTACCATGGTTCCTAGGACCACAGTTGCATTACAAGATAGTGCTTTCCACTAAAAACCATGCCATTTTCTTTTAAGATGCTTTCTGAAGTTGATCTCCTCAAGATCACTAATTAGACTCTTCTCAGTGATCTCAAACTTCTTTTTCCCTTACTTCCAAGTTTTCTTTGTTACTTTATGTGGATTCTATTCTTATCAATTTTCCCTCAAGGGTGAGGATTTAGTCTCTCATATCAGAGAATTTACTAGAAATTTCTATGTTCAGTGTGGGTATTTAATATGAGAAACAAAACAAAAGAAACAAATGTTTACCTCCCCTCTCTCACAATATATACAAAAGTTAATTTCAGGTATATAGATCTCAATATAAAAAACCAAATAATAAAACTTTCAGGAAGAAACAAAGACCATCTTCGTAACCTTACAAAGTTGTTTTTGTTTGTTTGTTTCTTTGTTTTGTTTTGTTTTTCAGGAATACACAGAATTACCACCTTAAAGTAAAATAAAAATTAATAAAATGTTTTACATTAAAAGTAAGAACTGTTCATTAGAAAACACCATAAAGGCAGAGAAAATTCAAGATGAGTGTGAGAAAAAAGACTTGGAATACATATATCTGACAAAAATATTCAAAATATGATTATCTACAAATTAATAGGAAGGGAAGATAGATTGTCACATACAAAATGGTTAAAAGAATTAGAACAGGCTCTTCTGAAAAGAGAATATCTAAGAGGCCAGTAAACATGAAAAATATTTTTCAAATTCATTAGTTATGAAGAGAATAAAAATTAAAACCACAGGGCATACATTCACACACCCCGCAGAAGGGCTCCAGGAGACAGATTTATTCAAAATGTTGACAAGAATCTGAAACAACTGAACTCACGTTCACTGCTAGTGGAGATGTGAGTTGCTGTAATTATGTTTGAAAACTCTGAATGCTTCCCAAAAAGCTAGCTATGTGCATTGCCAGCAGTTCCACTCCCAAGTGTATACCCAACACAAACCCACTCGTTTGTTAAAAAAAAAGATTTTCACAAGAAAGTCCGTAGCAGCATGATTCCTAATTGCTTTCCATCTATATTAAAATGAATAAATGCATTGTGGTATATGATTACAATGAAATTTTCAAGGCATCATTCTGAATGCTTTCAACAATGTGGAGGAAATTTTATAAGCAAACCATGGGTGGAGGGGGGAGCAGACTCCAAATCATATGTTTATAATTCCATTTACATGAACTTCAAAAAGAAGCAAAAATAAGCTTTATTTCTAGAAGACAGAATTATGGCTACCCTGATAGAAGGAGCAATAATGACTGGGCAAGACAATTTTTTCTAGTTCTTGATCTTAGTTCTAATTACTTAGCATGTGTAAACTTTCTGAAAATTCGGTGATCTCTACTCTTATAATCTATATGATATATTTCAATAAAAATTGTACTTAAAAATAGAAGCAATAAAGATTTGATATGGCTGTAATATGACTCAGGGTTGAAATCTGCTTACCATTTTGAAAGGATGTCTATTTTATCTATGTGTATGTGCTTGGGGGGTAGGGTCTATGCTGCTACTCTCATTCGGGAGTAACTGAAAGCAATGTAATTACTTTTTTTTTTTTTTTTGAACATACCCTTCTGGAGGCATGCAGAATCTACTCTTGGGAAATGTTTATTTCTAGAATTCACATCTTCATTACTTTGGGCCAAAATCCATTGCACTTTTGGTATTATTTAATAAGAGTATTGCTTTTCTGTTGAGAAAGGTTGGACACTGCTAATTAAATAGAATTAGACTCAACGTTACCCCTGCCTCTGCTGTCAAAACGCATTCTCTGTCCTCTGAAAAGACTCATGAAACAGCAGCTAGTCTTCACTAACTTACTTCATTCAATTAAAATTAAATTACACAATTGAACTTTTTTCTTGTCTTTCCTACATAACATTTTAGTTAATTGCTTAATTAAAACTGAAGCCTGACATTTGTTTCTTTCTCTTTAGGAAAAGAAAAAGGAAAAAAGAAACATATTCATTGCTATTTTCATTTTAGTTATTAAATAGGAAGCTTCAGAAATAATCTTCTATTACCAAAGAAAGAAATTGTTTACACCTTTCTCACGAAAATATTTTTTAAAAAGATAAAAGAATGTTAATTAAATTCAGTGTCAGATTCCAGTTTTAAGAAGGCGTTGATCACCAAGATGTTTAACAAATATCTCTACTTTTCATTGCACCCTCTCCAGTAAAAAATTCTGTAACCAACCAATTTGATTTTCCTTTATAATTTCATCAATTCCCAGTAGCAATTTTGCTCATGGTAATAATTATTGATTATATCTATTAGCAGCAATATTTAGTACTATTACACCAATAATCTAATCTCCTCCAATGTGAATTACTACTATTTGCATGGTGGTTACTAATTTAGCATTGTCAATTTTTTAAAAATATGCATTAATTCTTGATAACACTATGTATTATCAAATACATATTATTGCTATTCCCCTTTTATAGAGGACAAAACTGAAGCGCAGGGGAGTTAAATGATGCCTAGGGGTACACAGTGAATTGCAGAACTGATATTTTTTTCCAGAATATTTTCATTTTGGTAATTTATCTGAGTCACACCCTTAACCTGTATTGCCTCCAAGAAGATACCACACCTCTTCTGAAATCACAGGGTACTTTTTCCATTCATTCATTGAGTCAACAGTGATTTTACTGGAATTATACAACCTATGTAGAGGTATTACATATACATCAGTGAGTGAACATGTATAGTCCTTTCTCTTTTGGAGCATAAAGGTAATAAGCAAGTAAAAATAAATTAATAAACATTCAGTTGAAAATGACAATTAATAATGTTCATTTCATAGTTTCAGAATATGTGAATTTCAGGGACTGAAATTTAGTTAAATAAAGCCAATCTCTCAACAACATGTTCAAATTTGTTACCACAGTATGTTAAATTTAAGTAATTACATGAGTCTGAAACTGAGTGCTGGCTCTCCAGCCCAATAATGACTACCCAAGTAACAGATGTACATTATGATCAGTGAACAATTGAGTCCCTTCTTTCAAAATCTGTATTATTAATTAGTACTCATCTGTTATTTAGTTCTCATCAACAGGATAAAGCCTTCAGTTGTCTTGACTCCTTGTTTCCCAGTGATAAAGTCTTGACCTTTCATAAAATTAATATTTGAAAGAAAAATTGGACAACAAAGATAAATGTGAAACAAACAAAAAAAAAGAGATAATGTAAATAGAATAATTCAAAGTGAAAGTAAATGGAATAATAGAAGAAATAACTGACTATGGTGACAGGGCTGCCATTTGAAAATCTGTACATAGGCAGCCAAGAGGATTTAGTGAAGTCCAATTTATTGACAAAATGAGAAAAATGATTTGCACAAAAAGGATGTGGATGGTAAGGAGCATGAGCAAAATCTTTAAATTTCAGAACTCTCATAGATATATCATGATATTGAAACACATAGTATAAAAATGTTAGAAATTGATCCAAACTTAGAAATATGACAGTTTACCAAGGCGTATGAAAAGGTGCTCATTCTACACTAATCTCTAGGATTCAGAAAGAACTCAAAAAACCCCCAAATAATCCAGTTAATAAATGGGCCAAGGAACTGAACAGACACTTCTCAGAAGGTGATATACAATCAACAAATATATGAAAAAAATGTTCAACATCTCCAGTAATTAGAGAAATGCAAATCAAAACTACTCCTGAGATTTCATCTCACTCCAGTCAGACTGGCAGCTATTAAGAATACAAAGAAAAGTAAGTGTTGGCAAGGATGAGGGGAAAAGGGCACAGTCTTATATTGCTGGTGGGATTGTAAATTGGTGCAACAAATATGGAATTTCCTTGAAAAACTTGGAATGGAATCACCATTTGACCCAGCCATCCCACTCCTCAGTCTATACCCAAAGGATTTAAAAACAGCATACTATAGTAATGCAGCCACATCAATGTTTATAGCAGCACAATTCACAATAGCTAAGTTGTGCAACCAACCTAGATGCCCTTCAGTAGATAAATGAATAAAGAAACTGTGGTATATATACACAATGGAATATTACTTAGCATTAAAAGAAATAAATTTATGGTCTTTGCAGGTAAATGGATGGAGTTGAAGAATATTCTGCTAAGTGAAGCAAGCCAGTCCCCCAAAACCAAATGCCGAATGTCTTTTGTGATGTGAGGATGCTGATCCATAATGAGGATGGGGGAGGGAGCATGGGAGGAATGGAGGGACTTTAAATATGGCAAAGGAAAGAGAGGAGAAGGGAGGGGGCATGGGGGTATAAAAGATGGTGGAATGAGATGGACATCATTACCCCAATTATATGTATGAAGACACAAATGATGTAATTCTACTTTGTGGTATAACCAGAGACATGAAAAATTGTGCTCTATATGTGTACTATGAATTGAAACACATTCTGCTGTCATATATAACAAATTAGAATGAATAAATATTTTTTAAAATTTGCTCATTCTTTAAGTTAGATGATGAGAAAAAGATAAGTGGTATTCCAACAATTCCTGACAAGACTTTCCTACAAATAAAAAATAAAATGTTTAATTTTATTGTTTCCAATGTTTTAAATTACTGTGTAGTAGGTAAATATTATTTTTATTTTGTATTTTTTAAAACCAACAAAATATCTTGAAGAATATTTGAAATATCATGGAATGGTCTTAATTTTTTCTCATTTAATATTGAAAATTGTTTTGCATGACTTCAGTTTGCGTGTTCATGTTTTAGAGTCTACTGGGTAGAATAAAGCTTGCCTGTACAGAGGAAAAGCCAGCAAGCTCAAACCTTCGACAATCTCTTTTCTCCTGTTACCATTCCTCTGGCAAAACAACAAAGTATTATTCTTCCATCTCTTTTCCTAGACTGCCAGCTTTCGATATTTCAATTTCCTGCTATACAGATGAGAACTTTGCTTATTTTCCCTCTTCCTCCTGTCTTGTAGCAGTATACTTTTGTCACCATTGTTTCTTCCACTACTTTCTTTGCATCTATAAATAAGATAGCCTCATTTTTATTATCTCTTTTGTAAGTCTTATATTGTAAAACAGAACATGAAGACTTTACCCATTCGTCTGGCACCCCTTACCTGTCAATTCTGAAATTCTGACCCTTGCATTTTTACTTAATATCAGAAAGACTTTCATATCTTTTTAAAAATTATTTTCCATTTAATTGTATATTATTTTCAATTATGACTAAATATTATTTCTATAATTTGACACTTAATATATCATTTAAATTATTGTCCTTATATGACTATTTTGTTGAATTCAAAAAATTGATACTATTTCAGATTTTTGGCATATACAAATAATGATTTAATACAACTCAATATAATTTTTTAAAATTTTTATTGTTCAAAACATTACATAGTTCAATATAATTTTTACTGTAACGTCAAATAGTGGGCAGTAGGGTAGGGCTCTACATTATATCAATGAGGCAACAGCAGGCTGGTTAATATTTTGGAGGTGGGATTAGGGTAACCCTCGCTATTTCCACATAAGAACTTGCTTATCTATTGGTTTCCAGTCTTGTCCCTGTGAGGATCCGGAGGATTTTGTCAACTTCTTTCCGATGGGTCTTTCCATCTAGCTATCTCAGTGCTATTCCCTCAACTACTGTGATTCCATCTGCTCTGTCTTCTGCAAGTGTATTTTTTTTTTTTAATCTCTGATTGGAAAGTCGATCCTTCTCAATTTCTTTCTCATAAAATTTGCATATTTTCCTAAAGTTCTTAGAATTTTAAAAGTATCTATTTCTGTTCAGATCCTGTGAGAAGCATACATTAAAACAGGATTAAAAGTACAAGAGGTATATAAACTCTGGAAGGGGAAGAATGAAGAAAGAAGATTGAGAAGGAAGCCTCTCAGACAGTAGCACAGCTCTGAGAAAGTCTCTGCCCATTAAAGGTACAAAAATTCTGCTCCTGGTATCCCACTCCAGGCTCAGGTGTATACAAATGGCCAGGGAGAGCATGACATTACCATGAATCCTGTTGTAAATTCCAAAGGATGGATGTGGCAGCTAGATACTGCAGCCTAACTATGCACCTTACAGCAATTTTTTTTTTTTTTTAAGGGAGGTCTCAGCAATATGCCACCATGGCTGACAGAGCATCTGAGGAAGAAAAACTCAGCTTTCTCTGGCCACTGTGTTATCTTGAATAAGAAGATCACTGTGTTTAGGATCTTGTTATTTAATCATTTACAGGTTTTTACAATGCTCATGAAATTGTCTTGAATGGTTGGTTAGCTCTTTCATTACAGCAGGTTGATTTGCATATGGCTCTTCATAGCTTCCTCAGTTCACCATAACTTTTCTGATTGCTGAGACAGCATATTCCATTGCCTTAAAGCTGCCTTGGCTGGGAAACAAAAATCCGGGTGTAGTTGGCACTGTTGTGTTCTTTCCAGTTTTCCCCCTCCCTTCTCAGAGAACTCTCATTATAATGCAAATTTAAATCTCAGTTTTGCTATTCTTGCACAAACAGTTGTGGTTTGACTTTTCAACTATGTCCAGTCTTAAAATTTGGATAAGTAATTCACTGATAAGAACTAGAAAACTGTTTTCAGTTTTTTGAATTCAAATAATTGCTCCCTCCTTATCAAACATGGATTTTTTTTGATTATTCTTTTTGTTAAAAGTATGTTTGTGTTGCTGTTTGCTATTTCTTATACACCTTTGTTGAACACTTACAAATATGAACTTGATGTCATTGTTTTAGAATTGGGGATATGATGATGACAATGGCCACATCTTATTATATGAGCTTAATAAAAAGGTAGGCATAAAAATTATAACAAGCCAAAAATCACAAAAATTACAGAAAAATACAAAATAAAATAAAATAGTTTTTATAATTAAATTATATAGAAGTATAAAACATTCTCTTTAGAAAGAATCAAGTGTAAAATCCAGATATACTTTCATGCAAGTTCATAATATGGACATGAGGAAAACACCTATGATTATAATTTTCATTTAAGAGAATATATCACAAACATATAAACATATACTGTAATGAGTGCATAATTAGAAAATATGTGAAATGTAAATCCTGAACTAGTTTTAACTACAGCCATATATACAGAGAACTACTGAGTAGGATTATTAGATGCGACACATTAATTTGGTATGTTATTTCAACTAGGGAGGATAGTATTCATATTTTTATAGATATTAAAACTATACATTTCTTAATTTTAAAAAGTTTTATCAGTTTTTTTTTATTAATGATAAGTTTTGTTCTTTAAATTGAGGAAATTTTCACTAGGGATAAAACAATAACCTCATAATGCTATATCAATATTTCAACTTAGTAAGAACTTAGAACAAGACCAAGGAACATTCCCCACAGATTAAGTAAATTTGAACTATTAAGAACAGAAATATTTGAGAAATAGCCATTATGAAATCCTGTTTATTTCCTGATATGTTACCATTTATCCTCACTGATGAATACCATTAATTTATTTTTAGTTTTAAAATATTCTATGGTCCAGTAGAGAAGGCATGTGGTTGTAAAGACTTTAAAAGTAAAGAGAGATTATGTGATTTAATGGATCATCCACTGTAAATGCTGAAAGCAGCAGGGTTGGAGATAAAGAAAATGGAGTAGATACTAAAGCCATCAATCATTGAGAATAAAGTCTTGGAAACCAGCACAAGAAAGTTACCACAATAGTTAACAAGAATTTTATGTTAATGTCAGAAGTTTCTGTGGGGCTGGTATTTTAGAAGATAACAATATGAGAAATAGTTTTTAACCTTTCATGAGCCAGAGGGTAGCATAACTTATCAACAGTACAGGGATACATGAGTGAGAGGAAAAACAACTTTCACTATATAGGAACTATAAGGAAGTCAGTCTCCTTGGAAGAAAGTCAAATTTAGTGAGAGTAATTATTCAGGAAAGTAATTAAGATAAAGGTGGGTTGGCTGTGCCAGTTAAAGAGTTCAAAGAATTCCACAATGCATGAGATTGGAACTGGTTAGGGGTTTAACAAATTTGTATAGGAAAGAGTTTGAAAGATGAGGAATGAGATAAAAAGTTTAGATTTCTGTTGGGGATCAAGATTTCTGTTTGCATGATAAGCATAGCAATATTCATCTTCTAAGAGAATGATGACCTTTGGTGTATTAGGACACATTGAAATAAATATGATTTAGTAAACTTAATAATGAGCTGCAGTATGAACAAGAAGGACTGAGAGGGAATGGGAAACACCAAAATTTGGTATGGAGATCTAAGTTTTTTTTCATTTTTTTTTTATTGGTTGTTCAAAACATTACAATGCTCTTGAGACTTTTTTCATTTTTCTTGTTTGAAAACTCTTACATTTCTATTATGGCAGATCTGTTGGTGATGTTTCTTTTAGCTTTTGTGTGTCTAAAAATTCTTTATTATGTTTTCAACTTTGAATGATATTTTTTGCTTCTAGGTTGATATTTTGAATTCTAGGTTGGAAGCATTTTCTTTTATTAGTGCACTGTAGTTACACATAACAGTGGGGTTCATTTTGACATATTCAGACATGCATGGAATACAATGTGCATTGTAGGTATACATAAATATAAAATTTACTATAATATATTCATATATGTACATAGAAAAGTTTGGTCAGATTCATTCCATCATTCCTCCCTTTTCCCATCCTTCCTCCCTCAACTTCAATCCCCTTCCTCTGATCTGTCTTCTATTTTCATGGAATTTCTCCCACCATTTCCTTCCTTCTTTTCTTCCTTTCTTTTGCTCTAACTTCCACACATGAGAGAAAATAGTCAACCCTTGATTTTCTAAATCTGTCTTATTTCACCTAGCATGATGTTCTCCAGTTCCATCTACTTACTGGCAAATTTCATAGTTTCATTCTTCCTTAAAACTGAGTAAAACTCCATTATATATATATATATATATATATATATATATATATATATATATATATATATATATATTCTTTATCCATTTGGCTGTTGATGGGCACCTAGCCTGGTTCCATGGCTAGTGTGAATTGTGCAGCTATAAACATTGATGTGGCTGCATCCCTATGGTATGCTGATTTTAGATCTTTTGGGAAAATGCCAAGGAGTATGATAGCTGGGTCATATGGTGATTCCATCCCTAGATTTTTAAGAGGTCTGCATTCTGCTTCCCAGAAGGATTATACTAATTTGCAGTCCTGCCAACAATGTGTGAATATATATCTTTCTTTTCCCCCCCTCCTTATTTTTATGGTTTGGATGTGAGGTGTCCTCTGCATGTGTGAGACAATGCAAGAAAGGTCCAGAGGAAAAATATTTGGGTTATAGCCTTAACCTAATCAGTGAATTCATCCCATATGAGATTAATTGAGTGGTAACTGGAGGCAGGTGGGGGTATGGAAGTGGTTCATTAGAGGTGTGGCAATAGGGTATATATTTTGTATCTAGAGAGTGGATTTTTTTTTTATCTCTCTCTGCTTCCTGATCACCACATAAGCTGCTTCCCTCTGATATGTCTTTCTGCCTCATCTGCAGCCCTGAAGAATGGAGCCGGCTGTCTATGGATTAAGTCTCCTGAAATCGTGAGCCCTTAAATACACTTTACCTCTCTATTCTGATTGGGTCTTTTAATCACAGAAGCAAAAAAGCTGGCTGAAACACTCACCAAGATGTATTGTTATTTATATTCTTGATAATTGCTATTCTGACTGGAGTAAGATGATATTTCAGTGTAGTTTTGATTTGCATTTCCCTGACTATTAGAGATTTGAACAGTTTTTTCATATACTTGTTGGCTATTTGTATTGCTTCTTTTGAGAAGTGTCTCTTTAATTCTTTTGCCCATTTATTTATTGGATTATCTGTTTTTCTGCTGATAAGTTTGAGTTCTTTATATATTCTGAATATTAATCTCAGGAACAGGTTGCAAAGGTCTTCTCCCCCCCACCTTTTAAAAAATTTGATATTTTTCTACATGTTTATTCTTGCGCATTATTTCTAACACTTTAAGGGTTTTTAATAAGAAAGTTGGTACTTATTTCAGTATGTTGGAGTATTGAGCTCACATTTTCTTCTAGCAGTTGCAGACTTTTTGGTTTAATTCCTAGGTCATTGATCCACTTTGTTCTATCTTCTATGCAGGACAAGAAATAGAGATCTAGTTTCATTCTTCTACATATGGATATCTAGTTTTCTCAGGACCATTTTTTAATGGATGTTTTTTCTCCAGTGTATGTTTTGACACGTTTGTTGAGTATCTATATGGTTTGTCTGTGTGTCTTCTGTTTTATTCCATTGATATCTTCCACTGGCCTTTTGGTGCTAATACCATGTTGTTTTTGTCACTACACCTCGGTAGTAAAATTTCACATCTAGTACTTTGATGCTTCCAACATCACCCTTCTTACTCCATATTGCTTTGGCTCTTCTGGATGTCTTATTCCTTCCAAATGAATTTTAGAACTATTTTTTTCTAGCTATGTTAAGAATGTGATTGGTATTTTGATGAAATGCTTTCAGTTATTTTCCATTTAGTATGATTTTGGCCTTGAGTTTGTCATACATAGCCTTTACGATGCTGAGTTCTTCTATCTCTAGTTTGTCTAATCATTTAAACACAAATGGGTTACTAAATTTTGTCAAATGATTTCTCTGCATCTGTTGAGATAATCATGTGAATCATGTCCTTAACTCTATTAATGTGGTGAATTACATTTGTTTCTTTGCATATATTGAACCTTTTATTGTTGTTGTTGTTTATACTTGGGAGCTTGTTATTTACTGTCTTCTAGTTTGCATTGTTTCTGGCAAGAAATCTTCTCTCACCCTTATGGAATTTTTTTTCCTTCAAAACTAATGTCTTTTTTATTTTCTCTCTCTCTCTAGGCATTTAGATTTAAGATTTTCTCCCTTATTACCTTTTAGACAAGTTGTCTATGATATATTTTGATGTAAATTCCCCCCTCTTTGTATGTTTTTATGCTTGGGTTTTGTTGTGTTTCTTAGCTCTGTAAATTTATAATCATTTTCTAATGTGAAAAAAATCTTAGCCATTATTTTTTCAACTATATCATCCCCTAATTTCTTTGAGATTAATTTAAATCTATCTAAACAATATATATATGGGTGTGTTTCTTTGCATGTATAAATATATATATGACCACATACAGCCTTTCCATATTCCAATGATTGCTGATTGTCCATATTATGATTAATATTTTCCTGCTTCTTTTTATTCCTTGATATCTTTGATTGTATAGTAGACATTTTGAATTTTACATTATTTGCATTTGTAAGAATATTCTTGAGCTTTTCTCTGAGATGTGGTTAAACTTCTTGGAATTAGTATGATACTTTCAGGTCTCACTTTTAAACATTGGTAGGTGGGTCCATCACTGTACTTAATTGAGGGTTAATACCAAGTTTCCATGCTAAGAAGACAAAAACTTTCTTAGCATTCTCACAAGACATCTTGAATTATGAGGCTTTCTGTACTGAATGTTGTGAACAAGACAATTTCTGGTCTTGTGTTTGCTTTGGGCACTATTTTTCCAGTTATTTTGAATGATTCATTCCCCATCTTAGGGCAGTTTGTCACACAATTATTGTCATCAATTCTCAATCAAGTCCTCCAAAGGACCCTCTGTAGATCTGCAGAGTTCCTTTCCTGGGCAGCTCTTTTATCTCTTGTGTCTATTCTGTGATTTTGCTGTTTTGTCTTCCCTATGCTCTCAGCAATCTCTCTTCTAGTGGAGAATGCTATAGGTCTTCCTCTTTCTTGCGCCACATGCTGAAAGCATTCTCTGGGCAGCAAGCAAGGGAAATGATATAACTCATCTTATTAGTTTCCCATTTGGCAAGAATCACTGTCCTTCACTCCCTGAAAACAAATTGGTTGAGTCCTATTGTTGAATGTATTTATTCTGTATTTTAGTTGTTTCAGATATGAAAGTAAATTCACACCTTTTACTTCTGGTCACTGTTTGAAGTAGTACTTCTTGAACATTGAATCTTTATAATATTAGCAGTGAAATGTAATAGAAAATTAATAAAGAGAGAAAAAAAGAAACGTTAGTACTTGAAAGTTATAAATGCCCAGAGACATAAACATATTTTAAGGAATAATTATGCAAATAGATGGCAAAGTTTAAGATAAAGGTGCCAACTCTTCAACTTCATGTAGTATAAAGGGGCATAATTTGAACAAAAAATATCTTAATTCATAAGGACATCTTAGAAAGTCTTATCAAAAGGACTGTGTAAACTTTACTACTCTGGCTCATTAAATGGAAAATGGACTTCGAAAAAGGTCATGGGGATTAGAGGTTAGATAAGTCATAATCAAAGCAATTAGCAATGGATTATGTCTCATGAGTTCTGTAGAAAAGGAAATCTCAGTTGAAATCACTGAACCCAAAATGGTATTTATTTGCCTGAGTGGAACATAATCCACAAACTGTCTTCTTCAGTACCTAAATAGAAACAGAACTCTTCTTTATCTATCTTTACAGATTGCAAACTATATACAATAATTTTCAAGTATATGCATACTACATGAACCATATATTTAGACAATAACTTAGGAATACTTGCAAGTTTCATTTTATTGAAAGTCTTCCTTGACAGGGGCACTCTAAATGCAGTTCATTGATTGGTTTTAGGTATTTAATATTACTGGACTCTAGGGAGTATTCTGAACTTCTTACTACAGCTCAATTAAATCATATCTGAATTTCAGCCACCAATTTCTCTTCCTTGAATTGTATTTTAACGTTTCCTATACTGTTACTATTTCTTTTTTTAATATTTATTTTTTAGTTGTAGATGAACACCACACAATGCCTTAATTTTTATGTGGTGCTGAGGATTGAACCTGGGTCCTGCCCATGCTAGGCGAGTGCTCTACCACTGAGCCACAATCCCAGCACCTACTGTTACTATTTCTTAGCTTGAAGTATTTTTTTTTTTTTTGCCTGACTATGCTTTAAGAGGCTGTGGCTGTAGCTCAGTTGGAGCACTTGCCTAATGTGTGCAAGGAGGAACCTGGGTTCAATCACCTGCACTAGAGAAAAAGAAAGAGAATTTGCTTCAAAACACTACACTCAGCCTCAGAACTCTGGATTCTATCACCTATGAAGTTAATCATCACTCTGAGATTCAGTTTCTATAACTGGGAAATGTGGTTAAAAAAATTTGATAGTTTGATTTTCCTAATGACAGATCATGTCTTAAAGTACTATGGAGCCAAGTACAGTGGCGCACGCCTGGAATCCCAGCTGCTCAGGAGGCTGAGTCAGGAGGATTGAAAGTTCAAAGCCAGGCTTAGGAATTGGCGAAGTCCTCAGCAACTTAGTAAGAACCTGTTTCAAAATTAAATACACACACACACACACACACACACACACACACACACACATGCACGCAAATGGGTTAAGGATATAGCTTAGTGATTAAACTCCCCTGGTTTCAATTCCTGAAACCAAAAAAAAAAAAAAAAAAAAAAGTACTATGCTGACGTAAGTCTTCCCTATATTTCATTGTTAGCATTTCCCAATATTGTACTATTTCTGAACGTAAGCCAAAAAAAAACTATCTGAACCTAACCAGGGGACAGTAGGCATCAATGACAGCTTAGCAAACCAAGGACCAGAATTGGATTTAATTTCAGCATTTTACCCTTGCTTATATCTAAAATGACATATGTCAAACTTGTTTTTGCATAAGACAATGTTTTGTCATTACTATTCTGTTCTAAACTCCAATGTTCATTTTTCTGTCGCTCTGGCTAGCTATAAGGTTTTATATCTGTATTGAGCTTACTGATCAAAACATCATGCTGGAGCTGAATGGACTGGGTTAAAACATCTGTTCAGGATATCAGAAAATATTAAGGATTTTTTTATTTTTATAGGTATGGTCATGGTTTTGGGGTTATGTTTTTTTTTTTTTTTAAAAGGGTCCTTGTCTTGTAGAGGTAGACTCTGAAATATTTACAGTTAAAATATATGGTATGGGTATTTGCTTCAAAATACATGAGAACATGGGGAGAATGTAGGAATTTGGATCAATAAGACAGGTCATGAATTGATAATTATTGAAACCAGATGAAATGTTCATACTATTTTATCTCCACATTTTCATCAGTGAAATGAAATAAAACTTGCTCTATCACATAATACTCTGAGACCTTAGACAAGTTGCTTAAAACTCAATTTATCATTTATTCAGAAAGTAAAAAAAGAGATACTTGCCTTATAGGATTGTTTTGAGAAATAAATGAGATTATTCGTATAATAACTTTGGATATTTCCTGTCTCACAGAAGGTGTTGTGTGAATAGTAACTTTTTTTTTAAAAAAAATCCATTTCTTAAATTAAACTTTTCATTTTGAGATAATTGTACATTCACACTCAATTATAAGACACAATACTGAGAAATCTCCTGCTGTATTTATCCATGTTCCCCAATGGCAATATCTTGTACAACTATAGTACAATATCATAACCAGGATATTAATATTGATACAATCATGGGACAGAATATTTCCATCCCACAAGGATCCCTTCTTGTTGTTCTTGTATAGTACAACTACTTTCACCTTCTCCTTAACCCCTGGCTGCCATTCACCTTTTCTCTGTTGCTACAATCCAGTCATTTCAAGAATGCTACATAAATGGATCATATAGTACATAACCTATGGGATTGGCTTTTTTTTACCATATAGTTCTCTGGAGATTAATTCAGATAGTTGTGTGTATCAAGAATTTATTTGTCCTTCTTGCTGAATGCTGTTTCATGACTTGGACGTTAGACTATTTGTTTAACTGTTCACTATTTGCCAAAGAATATCTGGGTTATTACCAGTACTTAGCTCTTAGGAATTAAGCTTTTATAAACATTAGTGTATAGGTTTTTGTGTCAACAAAAGTTTTTATTTCCCTGGGATCAGTGCTCAGGAGAACAATTGTTGGGTCATTTATAGTCTCATGTTTAGTGTTATAGATACTTCCAAGATGTTTTACAAAATGACATTAATATTTTACATTCCCATTAGCAATGGGGGAGTGATCCAGTTTCTCTTCATTCTTTCCAGCAAGAAATGAATAGTGTTATCTCTATTTTTTTTAAAAAAAATTTAGTCATTGTGATTGGTGTGTAGTGGGTACCTCATTGGGAATTTAATTTTGTTAGAGATCTTTTCATATGCTTATTTGCCATCTGTATATCCTCTGTAGAGAAATATCTGTTCACGTCTTTTGCCCATTTTCTAATTGAATTGTTTGTTTTTTAATGAGTTTTTAAAGTCTTTTATAATTTACTGTTCATTTAATGTTCAACAGATACTTATTGTACAACACTAATTGCCAAGGCCTATTCTAGGTACTTGGGATGCACCAGTGAATGAAAAGTAATCTGAACCCTTTAGAAAGTGGAGAAAGACATTGACAGGTAAAATGTAGAACATATTAGAAAGTTACAAATATTACAGAAAAACAATTGGAGCAGAGTAAGGAGGGTTTGGTACAGAAGGTGCAGTTCGAAAACAGTGTCAAATGGCTTATTCACGGCTAAGTACACATGCACATTTTTCTTTTCAAGAATAGTAAGGAAATGTAAAAATTAAGAATGAAGTTACTGACATAGTACAATGCTATCTCAATGTGAAAAGTGGATTGTGGGATATGTATCATGAAGGGGATCGATGGAGTTTATAATAACTAAGATGTATTGAGCCAATTATTAGCTAATCACAGCATTTTACATTCACCATCTCATTGATTCCTCATAAGTTGGTACATTTTATGTCTTGAAATGTCTCTTTATTTGCCCAAGGCCCCACGGCTTCTCCTACTCTATTTGGTAACGTAATAATCTCTTATCTGTGGTTGCACTTGCCTTGACTCCAATTACCAACAGTCAACTATAGTCTGAAAAGATTAAGTAGAACATTCCAGAAATAAACAACTCAAAAATTTTCAATTGCATACAGTTTTGAGTAGCATGATGAACTCTTGGGCCATCTGCACCATCCCACGCAAGACATAGATCATCTCTTCATCCAGCATATCCACACTGTGTTTGCAACTTGCCTGTGAGTCACTAAGAAGTTGTTTTGATCATCTGGTACTGTGATTTTGCAGCACAATATCTGTGATATTGTGTTTAAATAGCCTTCATTCCTTCATTCTACTTAGTAAATGCCCCTAAGCACAGGAGTACTGATTTGACCATCTAGATATGCCAAGGAGAGGCTGTTGGGTGCTTCTTTTAAGGGAAAGAATGAAAAAAAAAATCATATGCTGAGGTTACTAAGATCTGTAATTCACTGTTGTTAACTTCATACTGTGATTAGTTTAATAAGGCAAACTTATCATAGGTGTGTGTGTAGGAAAAGTCAGGTTCAGTACTACCCATGGCTTCAGACATCAGGAAGTTTTGGAATGAATCCTCCTTGATAAGGGGCAACAATCACATCAAGATAGTTATTTAATACATATCTATTTATACTTCTGTTACGTGTGCCATTTTTCATTCCTAGATTTCAACAAGCTCTAAAGTTTCTATATGAACACCTCCTCTTTGGCTGGAACTCCTCCCTTTATATGACTGGTTTCCTCATATTCCTTTCTTTGGCTTAGTGGAGAGCTTCTTAGGCTTATAATGAACAATCCATACTCACTCTATGTGTTATTTTCATATATCCTGCAGAATATTTGGTGAGGTTTCCTGGTTCGGTTAATGTCCTAGAATTTTACTTGGTCATGTAAGTTTAATTGACTGGAGTATATGCAATACCTATTTCTTGAAAAAAAAAGCTATCCAGACAACCAAAATATTAATAGTGGTTTAACTCTATGTGACGGCAATATAAATCTTTAGTATTTAAATGTTTAAAATTTCTACAATATTATCTGTTTAATCATGTTTAATGCTATTCATTGACCTAAATATTTTCCTAAAATATTACAATAAATCTCTCTAGTTTCTCCTTCCATTTTATTTATGACCACTATCTCAGCCCATCCTCTAAAAAACAATCATGCTTTGCAAACATTTCTCAAACTTCCCTCTTTACTAAATGTTGATAACTTCATTTACCATCAGTCAAAATCCACCCACAGAAGGCACATTTCCAGAGATCCAGCATTTGCACCTTGTGTTATACCTTGGCAATTCACTATGTGCCTGGCCACTGAACCACAAGTCTATGAGTCCCAGCAGACTCTCCTGGGCTCTAGATCCATACTTAACTATTCTGTGGGTTTGGTGAGTACAAAATCAAATTCAACTTACTATGAGAGAAGAAATATATATTTGGTGATTTGGAGAAAAATAACAGTATTCATTTTGACCAAACATAGGAAAATGTTGGTTATCTTGACTTTGATTCATTCAAATCTGCACTTGGAAACAAACCACTTTGTTGCTATTTAAGGAAAATAATAATTTTCCCTGAACTAGGCTTAATCATTTAGGTTAGACTAAATGCTATTGCTGTTTGCACTAAATTCATTTTTGACTAATATATACAGATTTTATTTCATCCGTGACCTTCTTTCACTATAATCTTGGTTAATCAAAAATTCCTTTTTCTTATTCTGTTATTCCACGTTCTTCTTTTTTCTCCATCAAAATTGCACTCACACCAAGACTAAACATTTCTTACTTGGTTTATAATAAGACTTTTATTTTACTGCCTGCTATTTTTTTTTAACCAAGTAACTCTGTTTCTCTTCCTTGTTCTAACCTCCATTAATCCAGAAATTCTTAATTTCCTGTACAAAGTCAAGGTGTTCCATACCTCTTCTTACTCTTTGTTTTAAATTGCCAAGTTAAGTCAAGTCACCATAAAAACCTTACTAAGGATTTCTCAAGTGTTCAATATAAGACTACAAAAGTTTGGAAATTTTCTAAGATTAATTAGCTGTTTTGTGGCAGAACTTGCTTTTCCAATCAAGGTAACTAATCCTAAAGCACATGCTCTTTCCACTATGTTATATTGCCACAGGCTAATTAAGAGACAAGAGATTTTGACAGCTGTTTCTATAGACCAGTTTATAAGGAGTTTAAAATATTAATTTGGTGTTAAGACAACATTGGAAACACACTGAGATGGAGAACATTCTATTTCACAGAGTTCCTCTCAAGGATCTGGCTGTATGTTGTTGGAAGAAATATTTGATCAACCAAATGCAATGCAAAGGTAGGATTGTGGTTACATTGTTGGGACAAAAGAGTAGGTTCCACTATTAGTTCTCATTTGGTATTTATTCTACACACAGAAGTCATCATTGTTCTAAATTAGTGATCACTAAATATGTAAGTAATATAAGTTTTTAAGAGTAGAAAGGAATTGTCCTGTCTCACTGGCATGACCTTTTTCAGCTCTATACTTTGTAGATGATGAGAAATTCTCATATGAAGAAATGCATCTACAACTACAGCCTTGCTAAAGCATTTTCCCAGAGGCATAAATCTATCTTCAGTATGTTCAGATTCAGTTGAATGGAAACCATGACATGAGTGTATACTTGTTAACAAATACAGAATAAAAGTTGAAGGCCATTTCACAATCACAGAGGAAACTGTAGGCAGACAGAATGTTGAATCTTTTGGGCCAAATTGAGAGGTTAAAATAGAACAATAGATTACAGGTACTCTGGTATATGGTGTGTATTTAATGTTCTTCAGAACACAAGTTTTTCATCTTCTTATAAACCTTGTTAAGGGTGATACAATTGTGAAGATCACATTTCTAGGATTGGAGGTGTCTTTAAGAAGGTTCCAACTTCTTCCAGGAGGCTAAAACATTAATATTGGAGTAAAATCCTCTTTGGAACATTCATAAAAACAGTACAAGCATGATCAGACTTTGGGAAAAATCTGCCATAACAGAATTTCTTCTTCAACACAAGTTTTTTACATTAAATCAGGGTAGAAAAGTGGCAGTCTTCCAATTTTGGAAGAAACCATCCCAAAGGAATGACAAAGACAAAAAATTATTGCAATGTTCATTGTGGACCAAGCTGAGATTTATTTTTGGTATTAGAAATAGGTTACCTTAAACATATAAGAACATATTTCATTTTATTTACAGGTATTCAAATGCATAAATATTAAATCTCATTAGCACATTTGTAAGAATAGGACAAAATCCTAAGCAAGTCTACATACACACACACACACACACACACACACACACACACACACAGCATTTAAGATCAGCTTTGAATATTTAACAAAAAAGTAAAAGAATTCTTTTGAAAATTTATCCTGAAAACTAATAAGAAAAATATTGAGATTCATTTTCCACACCCAAAAGCCTGAAATATAGGCCATTATAATCATTGTAGCACTATTCTACGTTTTCATTTTCTTTTTTAATAAAAATATTACTTTTCAGTCACAAAAATCATGTTGATTGTCAAGAGAGGTTGAGAGTTGATACAATTATACAGAGAATTTAGATTGAAATATCTTCTTTTACTGGACACTGCTATATCATTGAGATCAATTTTGAATGGAATTATGTGAATGATACCAATTTTCCCAAAACATTAGTATTATTTTCATATTTAGTTACTACCAATAGCATTTTTAAAGTATCTTCCATACATACATTTGGTTACTTCCATAATTTTATTTAAAAGGCATTTAGAAAAGAAAGACTTCTGTATTTCTGAAATCTAACAGTTTTGCTATGCACCTTTGTCCAGTGGCATTTAACCTGATATAAGTGAAAACATGCACTTGATGAAATCATAACAGATGAGGAAAAAAAAATTCTGGTAAATATGGTGATTCTATTTCCAAGGTGTGGTTTCACAATTTAACACAGGAGAATAAGCATAGAGCAGTAATTCGGTTTATTCATTTTATTAGTTGGAAATCTCCTTAGATCAATCTCTAACAGGGGATTTGAATTACTTCAACTCCATTGCTGTAAAACCGTTCACTTTGAGTAACTTTTCCAATTTTAGTAATGAAAGTATTTGGGTGCTCACACTTGCACCATTCTTTGAAATCTTGCCCATTAGTTTACTAGAACCCCATAAAATATTAACTTGTGTTGTGTGCAGTAAAGAGACCAATAAAACACCATATGTTTGGTGACTAAACCATTAAAAAATGTCCTAGCACCTCTTCCATAATATTCTGTGACATAGGAATTTCAGATTTGACTATGTTGAGTAAGTATAAAATATTCTTTGTCTTCATTATACCTTCTTCACAGACTTTGAGATTGAAAGTTCCCAAGAAAAAAGAAATGCTAGATTCTGGTCTATCCATTTATTTTAGGAAATAAAGTAGGAAAATATTCTGCTTATACCATCTTGCCTTATCTAGCTTTTCAGTAATCAACAAGTGGTTGGTATAAGCAATCTCAAACAAAAACAGTGTCCCACTCATCTCCAATGCCTAGATAACAGAAAGCTCCATAGATATGCACAAACAGGGATTAAATGCATACTAAACCAACTTTCTAAAGTACAATTTCTCTAAGAAACAAAAAACTGAATAAGGGAAAACCAAAGAATCTTCCTTGGTCAAGATGAAAAACTACAAAATATAAGAATGAAAGAATTTTTATTTAAAACTCAGCGAAATCTGCTAATCATAGAAACATTACCAAGCTAAACTGAAACCACTGAAGCAAAGTGAAGCATCTATTTGTAACCAAAACAAAATATAAGCAACTAGAATAGGCAGGCGAAACTACATAAGTTTTCTACTTCCATTCAACATGTTTTGCTCCAGAGACTGATAGGGGTCCTCTCTTTGGAGTAAATTATAGCAAAAAATGCAAGCAAACAAAAGTATGCCAAAATATATGAAATTAAAGTTGGGTGGTGACTTGGTCTGCTTTTTTTTTTTTTTTTGTCGTTTGTTTTATGTTCGTTTTGTTTTTGCTGTGACTAAAAAGACCTGACAAGAAAAACTTTAGAGGGGGGAAAAGTTTATTCAAGGGTTTATGGTTTTAGAGTTCTCAGTCCCTAGACAGCAGTTTCTATTCCTTAAGGCTCAAGGTAAGGCTGAACTTCATGGTGGAAGAGTATAGGAGAGGAAAGCAGATCACATGATGATCAGAAATCAGAAATGGACTCCACTCTCCAAATATATAATATAGAGACCAAAGCCATGCCCGCAATAGCTATCTCCTCCAATCACACCAGCCTTCAGTTACCACTCAATCCCCATCAGGGGATTAATTCACTGACTGGGTCAAGGCTTTCATAACCCAATCATTTCTCTTCTAAATCATTTCTCCTTCTTGCATTGTCTCACACATGAGTTTTGGGGGACACCTCACATCCAAACCATAATAACATCACAGACTGGGTAATTTATAAAGAAAATAGGTTCATTTATCACACAATTCTGGAGGCTGAGAGATTTACAGATGTGACAGAGGGGTCTGGCAAGGGCCTTCATATACCATCATTATCTAGTAGAGGGCATCACATAGTGAGAGTTAAGAGATCATACATGTGAACAAGCTAATTTTTTATAACAATGTCTTCATGTAAAAATTAAACTATTCCTGGAAGAATAACCTTAATTTGTTCATGAGATTGAAACTCTCCTGGTTTAATATCTCCAAGTAGGCCCCACCTCCCAACATTGACTCATTGGGAATTAAGATTCTAGCAGTAAATTTTGGGGGGCACATCTAAACCATAATTGGAATGTGAATAAATCTCCAGGAAAAAATGGCTAATATCTGAAGGCATTTCATACTTTCTCTGAATGTTCTCAATTGTACTTCATTGCATGAATACAGTTCAGTAGCATTTTGAAAATAAAAATATAACTGATTGAGCTTTTTTTAAAAAAAATTTTTAAAGAGAGAGTGAGAGAGGGGGAAAGAGAGGGAGAGAGAGAATTTTAATATTTATTTTTTAGTATTTGGCGGACACAATATTTTTGTTTGTATGTGGTGCTGAGGATCGAACCTGGGCCACACTCATGCCAGGCCAGCACGTTACCGCTTGAGCCACATCCCCAGCCCTGATTGAGCTTTTTTATTGTTGTTTCTGTTTGTGAGATTGAGTGGACCTAGAAGCTCAATCATTCTGGAGGGAGAAAGTTAATTCAGAGACTGTAACTGTGGTCATGGGGTGTACATGCTGTGATTGGCTTATCTGGTGCTCATTACTCAAGTTTCAGGTCTTGGAACATAGAAGATGTAAAGAGTGCTGGAGAGGAAGGAAAGAAAGTAATCATTTTAATTTTTTATAAAATGCAAAGTATGGCTCTTTCAAATTGCTAGCACTTTCTTCTTGTTAGAATGTCAGTCATGTTTCCCTTGCCCAGCTGATGATGTTATGTAAATGCTGTTTAGTGCCCACCAGAACTCTCTATTATGCAGAGAGATAAAACAGAAAATAATGTTAAAGATAAGCAACCTAAAGTTAATTTCTTTAAAAATCCTTTTTCTGTGATAAAGTAGCCTTATAGCTTAGATTATGAGTGAATCTATGGATCACTTTTGATAAAAGCATTAAGTTGTTTTATGTTTTAGCCCAGTCTACCAACTCATTGTGCAATTTTGATATTAAAATCATGCCTTCATTCCATTTTCTGTTCGTAAGTGGACACGAATGAAAAATGTAAATCAGCATTTATAAAGAACTCTTAAATCTTTGATGAAAAATGACCTCAGTGTGTGAAGTATTGTTGCAGATATTAGGGAAAAAAAGCAGTTAACAGTCCTATTTTTGTAATAATCAGCAGGTTGATAGAAGACTTTTTAACTATTTCACCATATTCAAAATTGCAACAAAACAGTCCCATTTAAATACTCTTAAATAGAATATATGTTCCTAAATAGAATAGCTGTGGAGGTAGCAACTCTGATATTTCATTTTTTATGATATCTGAGTGATCACATAACATACTCAATAGCATTGATTTTGGGATAAACTCAATTTCCTCACATCATTCAACCATTCATAAAGATTATAAGAAAGGTAGAAAAATACATCAAAATAGACTGAAGGAGACCAACAACTTGGCCTAAAGCGACTCACAGATATCCACATGGGGCACAATACAGGTAGTTCTATCCCCGCCCCTAGCCCCTTTTTTAAATAAGAAGAGAGAGAATCTCAAGTGAGAAGTCTTTCTTTTTTTTAATTTTTATTTTTTAGTTTTCTGCAGACACAACATCTTTATTTTATTTGTAAGTGGTGCTGAGGATTGAACCCAGTGCCTAGCGCTGTGCACATGCCAGGCGAGCACGCTACCACTTGAGCCACATTTCCAGCCCTCAAGTGAGAAGTCTTTCAAACATTTAAATGCCACAACTTCTCTTTGTACATCTTCATGGAAAGAAAATGTTCTCAGGAACATTTTAATTTCAAATGAACAAATTAGCTCTTTTAACAAAGTGACCCTCATACTCCAACTTGAAAATGTCACCTCTTAAAGGCTAAGGATGTCCCTCTGACCCTGTTCCCCTGTAGAACACACTCTGAGTCAGGAGTTCAGAGCAAGATATATGCATCTCTCTCAACTTCGGAGGCCTACAGACAATGTGGTCAAGGGAAAGCCCTGATCTCCATTGGGAATCCAAGATTGCTTTGGCAAATATTTTTTGGTCCTAGCTTATCAGAATATTTGGTGAAAAAAATAGAGAAAGAAGGTGGGAACTCATATTCCTTCATGTTATCTAAGTCTTCTTGATTATTATTATTAGTTTATTCTGATGTTATAATATTTGGATGGTTTGGAGTTTGGGCGTGTTCTACTTAAATAAACAAATTTGTAAATGATGCCTATACCAATAGTAATAGAGGTGTTTTGTCCTTTTGTGTTGTTTTGAAATTAGGTTTTAAATGAACATTTCTTGGTTGATAAATAGAACTAACTTTGGAATAAATGTAATGGATCAATGTATTATGTTGAGAAAATGGGAATATATAGTATCCATTTTCTATTGCTACTGTGAATGATTACCACAAGCCAATGGCTTAAAATAGCATAAATTCATCATTATACAGTTGTGTAGGTCAGAAGTTTAACACCTGTCTGAATCAGCTAAGCTACAGGTTTCAGCAGAGCTGCATTCTCTTCTGGAAGCCCAGGTGAGCATTCCTTTCCTTGCCTCTGTCAGTATCCAGAGGGCACCTGTGTTTTTTGGTATGTGGTTTACTCTTTTACCTTTAAAATCAGCTGGGTAGGGTCAAGTCCTCCTCAGGCCGCCATATCTCTGGTTCTCTGCATGTAGAAGAGGTTCTCACATTTAAGGACTCATATGATTACACTGGCTCCACCCAGACAAACCAGAGCCATCTTTTACTTCTTACCTTTAATCACATCAGCACAGTCCTTTTTTTCTGTGTAAGGTAACCTATTTATAGGTTCTAGAGATTAATGTGTCAGTATAATTGGAGTCACCACATAGTAATAGTCAGAGCTATCTGGACAGCATCAAATCTTTTAAATGATCTATAATCTTACGGGCTCTGATGATCATGTAGCCTAATGATTTTCTTAACCATTTCAAAATTTCTTTGACCACAATTTCATAAAGAGCTTTACAACATTTCCTAGTTAACCCCAGACCTCTTAAAGGAAAGAAAATCAGTATTTAAATATTTCAGCTTTGAGCTTTTTCAATTTTAAGACTAATAATTAAATCAATAAGCATTACTTTTGATAACAACTGTATTATTATAAGGCTATATTTGAAATAGAAGAATTGGATATTAGCCTAGAAATGCCAGATATAATATGATCTTGGGCACATTATCTTAAGCTCTCCAGGCAGCTGTGTTTCATACAAGAAATGAGTAAATAGATTACACAATCTCTAAAAACCCCTGAATTAAAAAAATATTCTGTAGCTTTGTCACTTTGTGATCATGATTTCCTCTTAAAAACAATGGAAATTAAAAGCTACTGCCAGATGTTTTGAAAGTCATTAATGGTACATTATAATATGATTAAAACAAAATTCAGGGGTTGGGTATGTAGTTCAGTGGTAGAGAGCTTGCCTAGCATGCTTGAGGCCATGGGTTCAATCCTTAGCCCTAAAACACAGCACAAAACAAAATCAAATTCAGAATCAAAGAATCCATACGTACTTCATTTTAAGTGAATATATGTATAATTCTCCCACATAGGGGTATGTTTTTATTATTGACTTTTATTAAGTAAACATCTGGACAAAATTTTACAATAATATGAGGGCTTTATGTCTTTAAAAATTTTATCTTCTATTTGATTAAAAAATATCTAAAAGATGGTGTTTTATAATTGTATTAAAATTGATTTGGGGTGGAAAAGACGTTTGTAACAAATATAAGGAACTTGGTGATTCCAGGAATGTTGCACATTAGGCTATAGAAAAATCAATATTAGTTGAAATGTAGTTTTAAATCATTTTGATATCACTAATATTTGTGTCTTGACTATTTCTTCTAGCAAAATATTCCAATGTTATTTCTAAGAATAATAGCGTTAGACCAGAACTCTAGTCTACTTGGTAAAAATCTCATTCGGTTGTCCCGAAACAAAATTCCTTTGTGATTTCCATTGAAAATTGCTTCTTTACCTCCTGATGTTCTCTGGGCTGCCCAGTGGCTGTTATGTTACAAATCAGAAACAGGAACTATGTGAGAGGAAATCATATGACATAGTATATGGATTCATAAATATTTGTTCAGAATGCTTGTAGTTACCAGTGCCACACATAGCCACATCTATGCTTAGCACTTTGTAGGGCTGTGATATCCTAGTCTGAACAATACAGTGATAATCACCCCAGGTGTTTTGTGACACTTTCTATCTTCTAAATCTGTCTTGGAACCTGATTAGTTTTCACCAGAAAAAATACTGGTGTAAACTGTACCTCAGCATCCATGTTAATCCAGTTTATACATAAAAGACTTGTAGATTGTGTGTGTGTGTGTGCATGTGTGTGTGTGTGTGTGTGTGTGTGTATGTGTTTAAACTTGGCATATGTTGCCATACTATTTAATATTTCTATCAGGCTATATTTATACTAGTCAAATATGAAGTTTGCTAAAGGCTGTGATTATGCTCTTAGTCCAATTTGCATTGTTAATCTTATTTTTTATTTAGTCAATTTCCAATATGGACAGTTGAGTTAAATAAAATCTTTAGAGCCATTAAAATTCTGGAGTGGACTTCTGAAATGGTGGAGTAAGATCCTTCATGATTCTACATTTCTAAGAAAGCTATAAAATTAGAATAATTATCAAAAAATAACCTCAAACTTCAGAAATTACCAACAATTTGCAAAAATATGTACGTTAATTTAAAAAAAAAAACTCTCCTTTAGCAAGGACAACAGTTTTGTAGAATTTAACTATAGCTTTTTCTTTACTCTCTTCCTAACTCTGCATAGCTCCTGAAAACCAGCCATCTTTAAATTATAGTATCAGTAAAAACTAGAAGTTATGCAAATGTAGAAGGGGAAGACCAGGTTTAGACCTAAAAACTTTCATCTCTAGAGCACAGTCACTATTTGACCTGTCTGTCAGCTCCCTGAAAAACCTAGTTCATAGAATTTTGTCATTATTTGATCTGTCTGGGAACTCCCACTGCAGGAAAAGACCTATCCCCAGAGTGTAGAAAACATTCAGCAAAAATCGTTTAACATTGCAGCTGCCTAAGGCTGCAATACCAGTTCAAGTAAACAGGAGTTTGGCTAAAAATTTAAAAGGAAGATCTGGGTAACAAGATATCTATACAGCTTTGAAAAGTTCTGACACATTCTCAGAGTTCCAGAAGGCCATGTACTTAAGCAGGGTTGGGTGCCCACCCAGGAAAGGACAGAAGGTCACCACTGTCTGGTTTTGAGGCTGGTCCCATATATGAAGTGAAGAATAAAGTGGGGTTATCAAATAGGGCTCAGGCAAAACCCCAACAAACAGAACTCTTCAATAAAAGGTGAAAGACTTACAAGGTCAAAGCAGTTAAGGAAATCTGCCCAATCTGTTGATCACTATGCTAACTAGGAGGAGACTTTAGTGGCTGCACACCACAGGGAGCTCACAGATACAAATCCAGTCCAACAAAGTCATGAACCAAATAAACAACAGCAACAAAAACAAGGAGAGAAGCACAAAACACACCCTGAAGGAGAGGGGCCTAGAATTTCTGGAGTTTCCATATCTTAATATCTTAAAGACCCAGTTTTTAACAACAAAAAATATGAATGCGATAAAATAACAAGAAAGTACAGTCCATACACTGGGGAAAAAGCCTTTTCTAGGTACAGATCCAGAGGGGAGCAGATACTGAACTTACTAGATAAAGGCTTTAAATCAGTTTTAAACATGATCTTAAAAAAAAAAAAAAAAAGTAAATATATCTAAGGAATTTTTAAAAAGGGATTAAAATAGATGTCTCATCCAATAGTTTATCAATAAACAGAGAGAAATTAGAAAAGAAAAACTAAATTGAAAACCTGAAGTGAAAAGAAAAATAACCCCCCCCAAAAATCATTAGAAGTATTCAATATGCCAAATATAATTTTTAAAATATTCTATGCATTCAAGAAGTTCAACATACCTGAAATAGAAGAAATTTAAGGGCATCCACACCTTGGTACATCAGAGTCCAGCTGCCTTGTCCAAGATGGATAACCTTGAAAGCAGGAAAAAAAAGAAGAAAAATGACATACTTGTACAAAGGATCTTCAGTAAGATGAATAGTTGAATTCTCATCAAAAAACATAGATGTCTGAATAAAAGAGAATAACCCCCCCCAAAAAAAAATGCTGGGAAAAATGAGAAAAAGAAAAGACAAGTCTGTCAACCAAGAATTCTGTATTTAGTAAAAAAAATAAAATAAAAAATAAAAATAAAAATCTCTCTTCCAAATGATAAAAATGAATGGAGAATTTTTCACTAGTCCATCTTCCTTGAGAAATACTAAGGGGTCCTATAGGTTGAATTGAAAAAGTACTAGATGGCTACTCAAATCCACACAAAGCAATAAAGAATCCAATTTTTAGATAAGAAAGATGGCATAAATACATTTTCATTTGTATACCTTTTCTCCTCCTGATGGAAGAACAAGTGAACATAAGCAATATTCATAAAACTGTGTCTATGGGCTTATATAAATATTTATTTTTTTTGTACAATACTAATAGCACAAAGAAAAAATGGGAGGCCAACACTCCCGAATACTAGTGACAGTAATTTACTAGTAATTGAAAGTAGATTGTTCCAAGTTCAAGATACTAATTTAATCCTCAGACAACCATTAATGAAATAAATGAAATATAAAGAAAAAAGTATATAGCTAAAGTGGAACACTTTAGAAATCTATATCATTTAGAAATATATATATTATAAATTTATATTTAGAAATGAAATTACTTACATAGAAAATGTATATTTATATATATTTAGAAATATTTAGTAATATATATTTTCTAGAAATGATTTTGTTAAAATATATATTTAACAAAAGATAAGGAAAGAATGAAGGATAGAGAAGGACACAACAAATAGAAAAAACAAATGGCAAAATCCAAAAAGTGAATTTTAACTTATGAGTAATTACATTAAATGTAAATGTATTAAACATGACAATTAAAATTGTCATCTATAACAAATGTAGTTGAGATTCAAAGGAGTAAAAGTTGAAAATATACCTTGGAAAATGATATACCAAGCAAGCACCAACTAAAGAAAGCTGGAATGGTGAAATTAATAGAAAATAAAATAGACAAAAATTTACTAGTAACAAAGTCATTTATCATAATTAAAAGATTGATCCATTATATCCTAGATATATATCACATAATACATATCTTATGTATATGTATAACACACACACATATATATTCTATAGATAGTTCACATATATGCACCTAACATTGGAACCCAAAAATAATTTCAAGCAAAAACTAACTGCATGATAAAGAGAAATAGGGAAATAGAGATGTAACAATAAATGTTAAAGTTCTATGTATCCTACTTTCAATATTGCTAGTGCAACTAGGCAGAAGAGTAATAAAGATATTAAACATCAAGTAGATCTAACAACTACCTATGAAGAATCCACCAACAAAATAAGATATACCTGGATATTTTCCAAGACCAACAATAGACATAAAACAATCCTTGATAAATTCAAACTGATAAAATAGTACAAAGTACATTTTCTAAACACAGTGAAACTGAAGTGGAAATCAATAATAGTAATATAAGAAAAATTTGGAAATTAAAAAAATGAAATTAAATAATATTCTATTAAAGAAATAGTTATCAGCAATAAATCACAAGTAAAATTTGGAAATACCTTGAAATAAATTAAAACAAAAAAGCAACGTAAGTAAACTTGTGAAATACTACTAAACTGGTGTTTGTGACAAATTAGATTTATAAATGCTTATGTTAAAAATAATCTAAACTTTCATCTGAATAAACTAGAAAAAACAAATATGAAGAAATCAGGATGAAGAAAATAAAAATTAGAGCAAGAATTAACAACATAAATAATAGAATAAATAGAGAAATTATTTTATGATCAAGGACTCTAAAAATCTTGTGTGTTGTAGAATCAAAAACCTGATAAACCTATAGCTAACTTACCAGTAATTATATTAAATACAAATAGCTATAGCTAGACTAGGAAAGAAGAAAAAAGACTCAAATTACTAAAATCAGAAATGGGGGTGGGGATATAGTTCAGTGGTGGACTTCTCACATAGAATGCAAGAAGCCCTAGTTTTGATTTCCAGTCCCAAAATAATAAAAACCATAATCAATATGTTAAATAAGGTATAAAAGGGAAGATCTCACTGGTTGGCATTATTCTTTTCCAATCCATGAAAGTGGGATGAATTTCTTTTTATCTATATCTTTAATTTCTTTTAGGTATTTTAAATAATCTTGAGATAATAATGTATATATAAAGATATATTTATGTTATATACAAATACTACACTATTTTATATAAGAGACTTAAGCATCTTCAGATTTTGAAATACATAAAAGATCCTGAAACCAATCTCCCCTGGATACCAAAGAATAACTGTAATTAATGCCCATAAAGCTATTAAAATGAACAAATTAGAGTTGTTTATATCCACATGGGTAAATATCACAAGTAAAATACTGATGAATAAAACCAATTTATAAATAATACATTTAGTAGAATATAATTTATCTAAATTTGATAGCATATAAATCAATAATCAATATATATCATATAAATCATATATATCATAAAAACCATATACAGAAATTATGATAACTACACAAATATATGGTAAAGCTAAATGCACATATATAGGAATACAACACACTAAATGTAGGTTCATTTGTATAGTGGAGGAAAAAGAAGAAATCATGAGGTTATAGAGGTACAAAATGGATTCTAAATATATCTACAGAATTCATCTTTTTAAGAAAAGACCTAAATAAAATGTGACAGTAATATAATTCTGCAAAATTTAGTGTTCGTATCCCCATGTTTATTGAATTATCATTTAACTTTTTTAGTATTTTGAAATTTTCTATAATGAAAGTAGCAAAGAAATTAAATGGACTTAGAGACTTCAAGGTATGGAGAAAAAGCAGCAATAGGAATTTACAAGAAATTTTTTTTTCTGGGTATTATAGTAATGGGATAAATTTATTTATTTTTATTTTTATTTTTTTATTGGTTGTTCACAACATTACAAAGCTCTTGACATATCATATTTCATACATTAGAATCAAGTGGGTTATGAACTCCCATTTTTACCCCAAATACAGATTGCAGAATCACCTCGGTTACACATCCACATTTTTACATACTGCCATATTAGTGACTGTTGTATTCTGCTACCTTTCCTATCCTCTACTATCCCCCCTCCCCTCCCCTCCCATCTTCCCTCTCTATCCCATCTACTGTAATTCATTTCCCCCCATATTTGTTATCCCATTCCCCTCACAACCTCTTATATGTAATTTTGTATAACAATGAGGGTCTCCATCCATTTCCATGCAATTTCCCTTTTTTCTCCTTTTCCCTCCCACCTCATGTCTCTGTTTAATGTTAATCTTTTCTTCCTGCTCTTCCTCCCTGCTCTGTTCTTGGTTGTACAAGGAATTTTAAAATACCAGGAAAGGAAGTTGCAAAGCTTAAGACAAAGCACCTCCTCCACAGAAAGCTTATGGGATAATCAATTTAGAAATCTTTGTGATCTCCTCTTTGATCTCTAGTTGTAATATAATATCTCGGTTTGATTATATATTTTTTCATAATGTAAATGCCAATTCTAGCATCTTTATTGGATTCTAGACTTCTATACATTTTTTTTAATGTTCACAATCTGGTTTTATAAACATCCAATACATCATGCCTAAAACAATTAGAATAAGATGATAATATATCTTTGTAGCTTACAGGGATTAATTGAATGTTTAAAAATGTTCAAATGTAGATAAAATGTATGATATATTTGGGATGAACAATAAATATCAGGGATTCTCTTGAAAAACATTGACCCAGACAATTGAGGGGGATTTTTCCATTTCTTACTGAATGAAGATATACTGAACAAATTGGCTCAGTGGAAAAGCATCACTATAAGTGATGAGAAAAATGGGCTCTGGCACATTGAACTGGATGAAGAGAGTGCATATTTATGCACCTGCCATGAGTCATTTGTGTGAAACTGTTCTGTGAATGCCATTTGGGATCAGCTTTAACTCTGAAGTCTTTCAAATTTAAAAAAAAAAAAAAAGTGTATATATAGCTGAAACCTTCTATGACTTAGAAGGGGAAACTATCCATTTTGATTATCTAAACATCATGAATATGATTTTGGTTAAAGTGACTTATTACATGGACAGTCAATGAATGGAGTGAATGCGGTAGAAGCTAAATTTAATAAGAAGTAAATTAAGTTCAAAGAATACAATAAGTAGTAGGAAATAGTTGCGCTGTGTTGTCTCCAAAGATGGATTAAATTCAAGAGAAAAAAGACAACCCCGATGATGTAAAAAACAGGAAGCTAATAAGACAAGAAGCATGTGCCAGGTACAATTAGCTGCCTGTCAGAGTTCACACGACACAGTGTTTAATCCCAAGGCCCTTCTAAGCTCTGTGTTCAAAAAGGACATTGGGTAAATCAAGATTCATATGTTGGGGCTGGGGATGTGGCTCAAGCGGTAGTGTGCTCGCCTAGTATGCCAGGGCGCTGGGTTCGATCCTCAGCACCACATAAAAAATAAATAAATAAAGATGTTGTGTCCACCAAAAACTAAAAAAAAAATAAATATTAAAACAATTCTCTCTCTCTCTCTCTCTCTCTCTCTCTCTCTCTCTCTCTCTTTTAAAAAAAAGATTCATATGCAACAAAGTACAGTAACACTGGGTTTTCAAACTTAACTGTCTGTTTTGACATAAAAGACTGGATAAAACTATCAAGGAAAGATGATTTCCCCATATCCGCAGAAAATTGCTTTAATTGTACAGTAGGAATATTGGAGTAGAGGAATGTCGGTGAGAAAATCAGATGTTTTTCTAAGTCCTCTTAAATTTGTGCTTTGTCACTTACTGTGAAATAAATATAAAGCAATGTAATCACTCTGAAGTGGTACTATGAAGCTTAGTTTATAACAGCATAGAAGGCTTTGAATAAATTCTCAATACAAATGGAACATTATTTATTCATTTAGCAAACACTGTTATAGCACTTACGATGTGTTAGGGTCTGGTGTAAATGCTTTAAAAATATCAGCTTGCTTAATTCTCTGTACAATCCAATTAGGTAAGTAATGCAATCCTCACTTTTGGAGGGGAAAGTGGGGCAAGCTAAGGCTGTATAACTTGTCCAAAGTCACACTGCTGAACAGGCAGTCTGGTCTGAGTTCATGATCTTGGTAGCTTCTATATTCCAGAAAAACTCTATGTATAAAATACAAATATAGTTGAATTCTGGGAAGAAAATGCAATGGCAGGTTTGGAAAAGAAGTGAAATGAAGGATGAAGTGAGTAATGGGTAGATATGTAGGAGAGAGAAAAAAAAAACAAGACATAGGTACCTTGAAGAATAATGGAATATTTCATTGTCTTTTGATATATTTTCAAGAAGTATGCTTTTGGTTCAGAATATGTAAAGCACAGAAAGAAGATATCTGACTGTCCATCCTAAAATGTTTCAGTATGACACAGAAAAATGTACACAATGATTTGAAAAAAGAAAAGCAAGAAAAACTTAAACTCATCTTCAATCATGGCAAATATTATCAAACACTCATACTAATGGGGATTTAGTGAGGTAGGTAGAAGGCTTTATTAAATTCTATTCTCAATCACTGAATTAATATTTTTAAACACTTTATTAACTCATTAATATAACTTTAATTCTCCAATACTTGAAAAGTCTAGCATAAGGAATAAAATACACTAAGTATTCCATAAATCATATCACAAAAGCAAACCAAACAATTCATATTATTCAAGAATTTTGAGAGCAGTAGTAGGAAATACAAATGTCACATAAAGTTTTATTAATCACAATTTCAATGAATCATTCTCAATTATGTGCTGCAGTGTTACTGAAGACATTCTTACATGTAGTGCCTGCCTGGAAAGAATTTATAGCATAGTATGTTGGAATTTGTGTATGAATAAACTAGGGAACAACTCAAGAGCAGATGAGATGTAGTTGGGAATATATAATATCCATCAAGATCAGAGGAACTGGATGACTTTAAAATGGGTAGGATCATTTCTTAAATGAAATATCTGGGCATTGGAGGAAGTAGATTGGAAAGGAGAAGAGGAAAGATTATTCTAAGTATGCAGAAAGAGGATATGCACTTCCGATGATCTGGAGTACAGACTCTAGAATTTGACTTTCTGGATTCTGATGCAACATGCATTCACCTGAGGAAGCAATTCAATGTCTGGTTCCCATCTCTCAAATGCAGAAAATAATTGCACTTATTTTAAAGATTTTTACACAAATGAAAGGAAGCAAATTCAATTAATTATTTTTTAAATTTTATTTATTTATTTATTCAATCACTTTGTTTTTTTCTGAGGATCAAACCCAGGGCCTTGTACATGTTAAGCAAATGTTCTACCACTGAACTCCAACCCCATACCCTGGAGAGCCATGAGTGGAGACTGGCAAGAAAGGTGTTAATAAATGTTAGCTGTCCTCATTATATAATTATTGTTGTTGTTATGTACAGAGGAATAAAATGAAAAAAGGAAAATTATGTGGTGGACTTACAAATTCTAACAACACGGTTTATTTCAATAGTTTCAGTGATAAGAAACTGTATTTAAAAGAACTGATTCTAGCAAGTGATTTTTAGCAAGATTTAACATAAAGATGATCAAAAGGGCCACTGAAGACTCATTTATACACATCCCTTCTTGTTCTCTCCAGTTTTCCACTTCACTTGAGGTGGGAATTTCAACTCAAAGGTACCAAGGAAGGAAGAAAGAGAGGGGGAGGAGAGATACAAAGTCTAAATAGCTAGCAAACTTGAACAGTGCTGAAATGGAATATCCAAACAACTGTCAAAAGTATAAGAAGCCTTTTTTATTAACCAGATGCTACCAGGCCTGAACAAGCACAGAAGAGAGTACCCAGCACGAGACACTTCTTTGCTTTGACAGGTCTGATTTATGAAACAGATGATTTGTTATTTATTGATCAGAGACTGATTCTACTCACTGAGTTAAGAAGCCGCTTGATAAAAGGCAATCATGCATCTCATTTGGTTATGAGCAAAAATAGCGTCTATTGGCTTGCTGTGTCAACTGACTTTGATGCTACAACATCCAGATGTTCAACATGTGCAAACTTCAGAAACAAAACAAAACAAAACAAATCAAAATGGGTCTCTTCTGCCACAAAAGAGAGCAAAACATTCAAAACATGTTTTGTGGAAAAAAAGGACTCATCAGAGCCACACAATATAGTCTAAATGTATTTTTTAGTAGGAAATAAGAGAAGTTCATTAAATCAATTATTTTCTTCCTTTATTTACTTAATCATTACTTGTTGGTGGTTCTCTGTTTAAGGCATTGTGTGAAGCACTGTATTGACATTTAAAATCTTCCATATGCAAATGCCACCTACGTTAGCAGAGTTGCAGGAAATTACTAATTCAAATAAAATTTTACCAACATGCTCAAAGCAAGCCTTAGACGTTTTCATCTTCTGCAGTATCAAAGCTCCTATTGAGATAATTATTTTTCACTCTTGGTATGATAACACAATTGCCATTTGTTCTTTCTTCATCCAGGAAATTCCTTCAGCTTTGTCATCTTCCCCAATCAGTCTAGCGGAAAGCTACATATGACTGGCTTTTGAGATAAGAAGCAGGACAACCTCATTCAGGAGCATAGAAACACTTTTATTCTAGCTTTGTGCATTTTAATTGTGATGCCAGAGTACATAGGACATCAATGTATCACATGGATATTCATAATTTTCCATGAGCTATTAAATGATTGAAAGCACAAAATTCAACTTTGTCACTAGTGGTTTATGGATTTGTTTTCCCCTTTCCTAAGTATACTCCAAAAAGAGGAAAAATAATTAACTTATCATCTGAAGTGAGGTGTAAAATTGTTTCTTTTTCGAAATTTTTTTCTGGGAATGACCTAATTCAAGGTGGAATGGTAAATCTATTTGGTGGTAGGTAGCTTTCTGTAATTCATTTGAACCTGGATTTGAAACAGATTTTATTTGCTTACAGTTGTCTGAGAAAGAGATGTCATTAAGTTATCACCCTTGGCCTTTAGTTTAACAATACCGGTTAAACAAACACCACATTGTGGATAACACAGTCATTATCACTATAAGAGCACACAGTTGTAAAGTTGATACTAAAAATCTTACACAATTATAATGAGCTGCAAAGTGTACATGCTTTCACAGAGAGAATGTCTTAAAAAAAAAAAAAAAAACTCCTAGGAACCAGAGATTCACCAGTGTGTTTGTCTTGATTATAAAATATAATGAAGTACAGTGCTAAGAGCATGGGCTACAGAATTGGACAAACATGGATTTTTTTTTTCTCAGTTCTACTTCCTCTGAAAGCCTAAAATGATCTATGTGTATCTTTTCCTTCTATCTGTCAATTTGGGATTGTGATCCCTATCCCCAAGGTTTTTTTGAATTAAAGTTGGGTTTAGAACATGTAATCTAACAAGATAATCTTATAAAATGGCTAACACCATTATTGGCCTCTGGTTAGTACCTAGGGAAAAAAAAATCTTAATTTCTTTTTCCTCACTGGCCTTTATGAAATGATAAAGAGTAAGCAAAGCAGAGAATTGGAAGCATCAAAGAAAGTTATAAACTAATCAGATTTTTTTTAGTTTTATATTAAAAAGCATTAGTTTTTCTAAAGAATACTTCATTCACTAGGACACAATTAGACCCGATAAAAACATACCCAAGTTTCAGATTTGGCGATTGCATATCTGCAGGATAAGATAAACACAGATTCAATTTATCTGCAAATTTGAAAATGTTATCCAATATTATTTGCTATTTTGGTTGTTTGAATGAAATTAGCTTGCTAATGTTGAATTAGTTGGCTAATTTTGAAATTAATTTGAACATAAAGGTTGCTTTGTTGGAAATTATTCATCAGGCATCTGCACTCATTAATTTGTTCACTCAAAAATTTATTAGGCACCTACTTTGTGCCAGACAAAGGGGAAAAAAAGGACATGATTGTCTCTTGAACATTGTGAAATATTGCTTAAATTAGATGGCATATTCAACCTCTTCCGTGGAGTATATTCATTTTAACATTATCGTAGACTAAATGTCAAAAGAAATACTACTTATTACCATTGTGGGCAGGTACTCCATTGTTTGCTTTTTATATATTGTCTCATTTAATCTTCACGACAACATAATAAATCACTGTTACTGTCCACGTTTTACATATAAAGAGGTGATGTTTAGGGGAGTTACATTTTACTTGTCTGAGATCACATAGTCAATTAATGATAAAGCCATGTTGGAATTTAGATCACAGCACCAATTCACATCTTTTTTTTTACAGCAGGCCTAAGCACTGCAGAACCTCTAGCATAGTGATAGGGCAGGAAACATCACTAATACTTTTAGAGATAAGTGCCTAGAAATTCAGAAACATTAAAGGTAAAATAAATTTTAAAAGACTAAAATCAAAATATTCTAAACTAATTACAAATGCCAATTCAGTGAAATATTTCACTCTGTACTTTGTGTCTTCAGTTAGACTTTTTTCATAATTTATTTTGGAAATAGTCTCTGAATTCATGGCTATTAGTGAAGCTCCTAGGTTAATTATCAAGCACTCACTTACTATCTATTCTTGGATTTTTAATGATATAACACTCAAATTTTGACTATTTGAAAATGAGCCCAAAGATTTTTAGGCTACAATCTTAACCTAATCAGTGAATTATAATCCCTGATGGGATTAGCTGGGTGGTAACTGGAGGCAGGTGGGGTGTGGATGGAGGAAGGGATTCATTGGGGGCGTGGCTAAGGGTTATATATTTTGTATCTGGAGAGTGGAACCTCTCTCATTCTCTGCTTGTTGATGACTATTTGAGCCTCTTCCCTCTGCCATACCCTTCTACCATGATGTCCTGCTTCACCTTGAACCATGAGGAATGGAGCCAGCCACTTATGGACTGAGACCTCTGAAACTATGAACCCTCAAATAAACCCTTTCTCTTTTACAGTTGTTCTGATTGGGTCCTTCAGTCACAGTGGTGAAAAAGGTGACTAAAACAGAAAGATGTGGCGTTTTTTCTCCCCACTCAATTTAGTGGCAAACGTGTTTTTTGGAGAATACTTTCAAACTTGGAATTGTTAAGTTATTTGGAGCCATCATTGTAAATGTTAAGAATGGCTGTCCAATAGAGGATGTAAAAAATAGCATGAGTATGGGCACTGCCATCACTAAATTTACTATACAGATGAAATAGAATTCTGATGTAATAAGACAAAATGCTATTTTCACAGATAGTCTTTTATGCTTTGTCTTTCTTCAATCACTATTCTTGTTTCTTCTATTGTAATTACTTGTTACATGACTATCTTTTTAACTGGACCATCGTCTCTTTGAAGGTAGAGATTATATTCTAACTCATCCATCTTTAACATAGAGTCTAGCATCTTACTGGCTTGCAATTTATTGAGGATAGAGACCATGTGTAAAGTATTTCATTTTGCATTCCATGTTCCAAAACAATTTGCCATAGATATTAAGTGTTAATATGTGTAATCCATCAATCACAGCTATTGAGAAGGCTCATTAAGATTAGTAGACTATTAAGAACATACAATTCCCATTCTTTCTGCCCTGTGGGACCTTGAATTAATCATCCTGTATCAGTCTCTACTTTCTAGTTTACTTTCCCCTTAAGAGTTAAGGAGAGTAAAAGAACTGTTTAAACTATTATTAATTTTTAAACTTGTTATAATTAAAAAAAGTTTTGACTATAACCTCTGCGCTTCTAGCATCTAAAAGGCCTAGAGTCTGTTCCTAGGGGGAAATGTGCCCAAAAAGACGAGTGTAGATTTAACTCAAATCTTGAACAATAGAAAAAAAAATGAAGTTAAAAGAGTCAAAAAGCCCAGAAAGTTCTATTTCCCATAACATTCTACTCCCAAAGAAAATGTCACAAAATGAAACATCACATTTATATTCCTGAGAATAATATTACCATACAAAAACTGATCCATTTAAAAAAGTATTTGTGAATTTGATCAAAGGTAAAATTTGAAAATAGCTTTTCGCTAAGGAAAAGGACAGATTCTGCCTCCAGTCAAAATATTCATTTTTTAAAGAACAAATTAGCAGATACTGAAGGCATAAATAATATTTTTTGTGGCATAAATTGGCATCTCCAGTAACTATTCTACATATGACTGGTGGAAAAACATTCAAATTCTCAGGTTATTATTAAATATTAACCCAAATGAGAATCAAACTAATCTAAAACATACATTAGATGTCAAAGTAAACCAAAACAATGTCATCATGAATTCAAAACATGACCAGGAAAGCTTAAGGCTTGGAAAGCACAATGAACTGTCATGGGGGGAGTTCTATATATAAAGCAGATCACCAAATCTAAAAGAATAATACAAACTACAGAGGCAGTGCTCTGACAGGTTTCTCCTATTTTAATGAAACAAGTTCCAGTGGAAAACTTAAAAGATTAAAAACTCACAACAAAATAACTCCCATACATTTTTCTTAGGGCTGTCTCCATAGCCCAAAATGTAGCACAGATTTGGCAGCTCTCCCATAATAAAATCAGTGGAGACAGTCAAGCTAAATGAAACACTAAAGAACCTGCATTTGCTAGATTAGTTGTCTAACTTGATCAAATAAACTATAGATTGGCTAAATTTCCAGTTCATAATACACTGGGTAGACATATACAAATCCCAACTATATTTGGCTCCAGAGTAATAATCAATTTCCAGAAACAACACATTCAGCTTCAGAAAACTCTCTGGCAATAATTCTGTAGTATTCTATTGGAGTTATGCTATTTTTCATGTTTAAGGAAATCACTGGAGGATATTCAACCAGTTCTTTTACATTGAAAATTTTATTCTTTTATATCTGATTTATTGATTAATTCATTAACAAAAGCACACAAAAACATCTGTAGGACATACATGTAGTGACATATTTTGCTACGGGAAATTGTAGCGGCAGAAAAACAGACAATGATTATTATCTATTTGCTCAGATAAAAAAGTTAGTTTTTCATATCAAACAGTATTTAAAGCTTAACTTCATAATTTTATAAAATGACTTAACTCTGATTGTTTAAAAAGCAAATTGCCATTTGCTGCAAAAGTAACAGTTGAAATTTCATTTCAAGAAGTTCATACTTAAAAACATACCTGACACTAAATTTTTATTGTCTTAAAAACTTTCTATCTCACAATCTTATATTTTCAATAGTAAATATTAAATTTTATAGTGTCTAAAAGAAACAATTATTCTGTCAATAAACAGAGATGCAGAAAAATGAGTCACTTTGCTAAATTTATATCTATGGAATTTATCAGGTTGAGGTTACTAGATAAAATCATATATATAAAACTGAGCATGGGCAGCAGCAGACACTTTAACATCTTAATAGCAATGAACTGAATCTCAATTAGTTAATTTTACCCTTGAACAATATTGTTTGTTTCAGATATTTTTGTTTTGTTTGTTGTACTGTGGTTTGTTTTACTCAAAGTATCTATTACAGATCTACTTTAAAAAATCATTTTAGTAGATACAAATCCCTTTTGCTTGTTAATGAGCAAAAAACCCCAAAGAGGTTTTTTGTGACTTTTTGACTGGCTAACTGGGTGGCAGAAAATTCATTTAATTGAATTAGGGAAGATAAGGAAATATATTTAGTATCATGAAGTGGCAGGAAAAAAAAAAGATGGATAAATATCAACAATGAGCTTTGGCTATGTCATAGCCTCATCTGCTCCCCCCAGATAAAATTATATTAGTCTTAAATCATTTATTACATCCTCATTATGTATGATTGACTAAGACTGTCATGAACAAGCCACGGGAAACACTGAAAGCTCTAGCTTAGACCCATTTTGAGACAATAGTAAATATTGATGCCATCATAATGTGTACATATGAAAAATGCCAAACACATGTGTACAGCATCCCCATGGTTACAGAGGAATCTTTCCCCAAATATTCAGGAAAATAATGCAAATTGTGTAAAACAGGATGAGGCAGGCGGAAGAGTTCTTTATAACACTTTCTATATGAACTGTGTCTCTCTCATTAAAGTATGTTAGAATATGAATAAGTGGGATATGGGAGAGGTAAACATGATATAAAAGACAACAAATTATTTAGGAATATTGGTATTTAAATTCATTATGAATAAGATATTTGTTCTTTATATTATAATCTGTGTAATCCAATTTGTATGTTGTCATTCCTTTACCAATCAGGACAAGAAAGATAAGATAGAAAATACCACTGATATTGCTGCTTGATGTAGAATGTGAAGGAATTATGGTCTGTTGTTGAGGCTACTTTGAGAAGACAATTTCTTTTCTCAAGGGATTGAGGGAGTTGGGAATATGTCAGGAAAAAGAAGGCTAAAAATGAAGGAACATGGGAGTCAAAATGGAAGAAATGTTTCAAGAAATAGAAGGAAAGGAAAATCCAACATGCCAAATCATGCAAAAAATTCCTGTTGGATAAAAATTGATTAAGAAACACATTGCAGTTACTAACTAGATGATCAAAAATGCCTGTTTTAATCACAATGTCATTACTGGCTTTATATTCACACTTAATTCCAACAATTTCTATATTTCATAAACATTTTTCTTAACATCCTTCTAAACAAGATTGAGCTTTATTTTTTGCATTTTGTTTATAGCTTCTGCAATATTTCTTCTGAATGTCTATCTTGACAGAGACAAAACTAAATTTTGTGCATGTCTGTCTACTGCACTAAATAGCTCAGGGCAAAAAACATACTTTTGCCTATCAAACCTGTCTATCTGACACAAGGCGGAGCTAAAAAAAAAAGTAGTATAGGTTGATTTCAGTTTCTTCATTCTCTTCTTCATGCACCCAGTTTTTTTAACTGGATGATAATGGTTGGAAATGACTGGAAATGGTGAGAAAACACAGGGCAAGCAGTCATGGCCTCAGGATAGAGCAGGAAATAAGTATCATATCCAGTACATAAATAGCTCAGCCTGCCTCTGTTGTGGTTGCAGAAAGATAATATAATAGATCAGAAATAACCAGGTGGTAATTATTTTTATGGATTTAGGATAGCCAAATTATGTTTGGGGGTTAAACTTGTTGTGCTTTTATTTATTCAGGAATTGCAAAGAGTTGAAAATACAGAAACTTAAAATTTAGGCAAAACAGATGGGATGAATTTTAAGCATGAGAAAGACTATTTTATCATGTGGAATGAGTTGCTTTATGAGGAATGAGTTTCCCATTATTTAGTTTTAAACAGGAAAACAATGACCACTTGTCAGATTTATTATAGAATTTTTGAAAAAGAAAACAAGTATCCTTTGAAGTCCCTTCTTACACTAAGATGTTATTATGGATGTATGGTTTTTAAATTATTTACAGTATTTATGTTTAGATAATTCCAGGGCAAATTTTGGAAAATTAACAATACATCAATGTGAAAAATGAATTTTTTATTTATTTACCATTCACTTATTCACTCAACAAATATATAATTAGCAATTATTTTGTGCAAAACCTTATTTTATATATACAAATTGGATAAAGTCTTTGTTTCCTCAAAGGGCTCACAATTAAGATAGATAATGTACTTTAATTGACATCTTACTGATGTATTTTATAAAAAGCTCTAGAATTTGAACATATAATTCAAAATTAGGGCATGGGCCAGACACATCAAGGTCGTGTCTCTATGTATTTACTGGCCACTGGAAAAACAAAACAAATGGAACAAGACACAAAGATCAAGCCTAGCTAAGAAAATACAAAATGATTATTACAGTTTAGGAGAAACATAGAAAACATCTGAATCAATGAAATCATTCTTTATTATTATTATTTCTTTATCTTGCTAACAACTGACTATGTGAGGTATGTATTCAATGAAATAAGCTGACTTTTTTCAAGGTCATATTTCTAATGAATTTTGGAGACAAAAATACAACTTTGAGGTTTTGTTTTGAGATATAATCCATTCTACCAATTTGAAATGAGTGTATGCATAGTATAGAAACACATACATTATTTTCTTTTCATGGCTAAATACATAGAGTATAAAAACCAAGAAGGAAAAAGAACCACCAAAATTATCCATCTTATATATAGTCTTTGAAAAAATAATCAGATAATCATTGTGTTTTAGGAACTGAAAGAGGGAAAATGACTTGCCAGGAAAAGATATGTCTGGAAAGACCTTTGAGATCTTCTAGTGCAGTGTTTCTCAGGTCCCTTGGGCATCACATTGATCTTTTCTGGGGGTCTGTAAAGTCAAAACTATTTTTACAATGGTACCAGGATGTTATTTGCCTTTTTTACTCCATTTCCTTATGAGTGAGCTGTGGAGTGTTCCAGAGAACATACATGTGATAGCACAATAAATTGAATGCAAAAACAGGTATGACAATCCAGCTGTCTCCTATTACACTGCATATTAACATGATTCACAAAAATGAGAAGCAATGCTATTCCTTTATCTAATATTTAAAAAATATATAAAAGATATTTTCGAAAGTGCTGTTTACATTTATATTGTTATATTTAAATCTATTAATAGCTACTAGAGTTTTAAATTTTCCATTTAATTTTATAATATGGGAAATATTGATGCATATTACCACATAAACCAAAATTCTTTGGGGGTATTTGCTAATACTTAAGACTAGGTTAAGTGGTCCTTCAATAAAATTTGAGAACAATGGTTCTAGTGAAATGCCTTGGCGTACCTGTTGAACTCTAGAACTGTACATCAAGCAGCTTTTTACTTTCCATGAATGGACCTCAGCCTTTCTCAAAGTGCAGTTCTCCTTTTCCAGGGATAGTAGTATTTTCTTCTATTGCATCAAAATTTGTTCCTGAAACACTGACCAAGTGATATAATTTCAATGTAAAGAGAGATTACTGGATCAATTAATTGTAAACAATTAATTAAGATAAAAAATTTGGGTCGTTGGGGTGGCAGGCATATTACATTGTCACTGCTGCTAAACTGTTGGATCACTTGACTTCACTCCATTTTTCCTTTTATGCAAATTGGGTTCAAAATTATGTGTAAAATTCTACATTTTATTGTCCCAGATCACTTCATTGGATAGACTAATTTTAGTATGAAACCATTGTCTTAATTTATAGTGACTGTAATTGGAACATTTCTTAAATTTTCTCTCAATTTCAGTAAATAAAAACAAAACATTTCTTACCTGGAAATAACTTTTAAGTTGGACAAATTTTCCTTTTTTTTCTTATGGTGCTAGGTATTGAACCCAGGATCTTCACATGCTAGGCACGCGTTCTACCACTGGGCTATAGCCACAAGCTCAATTTTGATGATTTGATGGAGACTTTGATAGTGATGAACGAAGGCCAGGTTATTGTGAAATGGATATTAATATTAGATTAAAAAAATAATAATTCTTTTGCTATTTTCATCTTGTCTCTGAATATAAATGCTTCTTTTCTTGGTTTAATGATCAGTCTGTAATAACAAAGCACCATTTTGTAGGAAGGAAATATTAGTTCATCCAGTCAAAACAACTCTTTGTTAATAAATGCAGCTGTTTTCCAATTTAACTTTCAGTCTTATTCATTATTTGTGGATTGATTTGTTTAATTTTTCTGTGCCACCTTAAAAATTGTTCTCAAAAAGAGGCAAGAGTTTTCTTAAGCTATACTGTTTTCTTCTATTTTTCTGACATTAGATGTCTGCAGATGTTATTGTGAACTTAAGAAATATATGACTTTCATAGCTAAGCATTAGAAAAAGGACGTATAACATGACATTGCTTTCCTATTTCAGTGTGAGTTCCCTGGCAATTCAAAGTGGAAACCCACAGGGTAACCACAGGAGGTAACACCTTCCTGGATCAATATTTGTGCATCAGATGTTATAAGAATGTTTTGTAAGGTTCATAAATAAAGAGCATTTTTTCCTCTAGACTCAGAAATGAAATTAAAAGGAATTTGGCTGTCAAGGGACTTGCCTTTTCTGGAGAAAATAACCAACTAAAAAGATGGCTTTAAATAAGTCAATTAAGGCCAATGTTCAGTGAAATGAAAACCAGAAATATTCCTTTTTTTTTTCCAAGAGATTCTTTCCTCCCAGTTAATTGGTAGATTTATAAAAGCCAGGTCATATCAAATAAAATTAAATCCACCAACCTTAACGAAATGTATCAAGTTTGATTCAGTTCCACTCAACAGACAGTTATTAAACATCACTTTTTTATGCGCCAGGATTATGATAGGGTCAAGCTTTGAAACTATCAAGAAAACACAAGCCTCGAGGTTTATACAGTCTGGTGAAGGAGTCAGACAACAGCAAAAGAAGTCTTCAGAATCTGGTAATCGATCAACTTACCAGAGGCAACAGTGATTGGATAGAATAGTGCAGAGGAGGGAGGATCCCTGAAGTAAAGCAAGGAGGAAATATAGTGTGGACTGTCATGGTGGATTTGGAAGACTATGACAGCAAAGCTGGTAACAGTGAGAGAAGGGGCTGAGAAAGTAACTAAGGGCTGCCTTACATGGTACAGCATGCTGAGCAGCCCAGTCACACTTGTGAGTTACAGCAAAGTTTTCTGCAAGGAGGGTTATAATTAGGATAAGTATCACTAGTATGCAATATGAAGGTTAAGGTTACCTCTGCCCCACTCACTTGGTTGTTGAATCAGGTGTCAGGTGTGCCACATCTGGCAACTCAAGGGAAAAGACAGTTTCACAAGGATGAGGATTTGACAGTGGATCTGAGCATTATTCATTTGATGGTAGCATATTCCAAAGTAGTGCTTTGTTAAGTGGGTTTCTGGATTATATTATCTTAAATAACAGAATTATAAAGTTTCCTAATGAGATCAGGATCAACCTTGAAAAGCTATTGTACTCAAAAGGAGCTACTGAATCATTGAATCATGACCCAGCAAAGTTTATTTCAGGGAAGCAAAGGAAGGTGAGTGTTAGGAAATACATTATTAAACTTATCATCTAATAAAACCAAGAAAAAGAATAATCCCAAGAATGCCAAAAATGTATTCAATAAAATTGCTCATAGTAATTTTACAGTGAAAAGACCTGGCAGATATCACCTTCATCAAGTGATAAAGATTAATATCTCCAGTAATAAAATTCATCAACATCATGTACCACTTACGATGAACCAAAAGTGGCATAGGACCTCTGGGATACTTCTCATCCAAATCCAGATAAAACATTCAGAAAAATCCAACTTGAGCACCATTTTACAAGATAATTTCTTCTCTTCCAAAGTGTTGAAGCTATGAAACTGATAGATTAGAGAGGAATAAGGAGATGTGTCCATTAAATACAATGTGGGGATCTTAGATTATAATTTGGAAAAGAATAAATCTGAATAAATATTGTGGCTGAGTTAATATTATACCAATATTAAACTCTTAGTTTGGTTATATTTTCATGGTTATAAGAGGCATTAACATTAGAGGAAGCTGGATGAAGTATATAAGAAAATTCTCTGCACTCTCCAAAATTATTTTGTAAGACTAAAATTAATTAACAATAGCATTTTTAGAAAACCTCATCCAATTTCATTCTTCAGAATTGATTAATTAAATTGTTATGTGAATTATACTTCGATACAACAATTTATTTTACAAAAAAGTGATTTATATTATTTACAAAGAAACTCATTAACTTTGTTAGCTATGGTGGATGTTCTGATTTTCTTAATATTTATTCATTTTATAGACATTTTTAAGTATTTGCTGATAGATGGCATGATATCTAGAATTCACTTTAAAATACCTGGATATAAAGAGGGGTTAGAGATAAAACAACAATTGTTAAGTTAGGTCATGGACAGTGTCTTTTATACATTTGCTGTATTTTTATGAAAGTTTAATGTTTTCCAGAATATGAAGTTTTTAAAAAGTCATATAAAATATTTTTATTTTTCAAAAAGATTAGAGTTCCAAATTGACAAATTTTTACTACAATGAATAACTGTGAGAGAACATATCCTAGCAAATACTTTTGAGAAACAAATACTTTCTTTGGAATAAGGACATTTTAACAATGACTGGCAAACTTGAGCTATGGAGAGAACATTCAGACTGTTTGGGAATGTTCAATGTTACAATATTTTGTAAATGGTAATGTTATGTCTCCCAATAACATTCTCATATCTGAATGATTTAAGAAAGTGAAAACATAATTTAATGTGTTTTAAAATCTTCCAAATAATTTCTTTATTCAATATTATTGAATCCTTCACAGGAATAACTGCTGTTAGCAGAGAGTAGAGGTATTTAAAATGATTTTGTTTAAAAAAAATGAGCCTTAGAATAATTATTGAGAAAAAATGGAAAGTAAAGAAAGGTGCATTTCTTCCATTTATTTCTGTAAATTCAAAAATATCTACTCAATCTGTAATAGCTGTTTTTAAAAAATGAATTTAGAAGTAGGCCTTTATGTTATTAGTTTACAAAGATTTCAACATGATTTTTTAAAAAAATAATGTATAATTAAGCATATTCAATTGTGTTACTAACAAAACTATTTTAGAGAAAACAAAAATAGTTTCAGCATCAATAATAAAATAGATAATTTTTAAAAGTTTGCTTATCCTATTATTTCTCATTTTTTGTGTGTGTGTGGTTTATAAGGTATGTAATCTATTAGTACCATAGTACCTACATACATTTTTGTGGATGGAGTCCTGGGGATTGAATACATGGGCCCTTTACTGCTATCTGCATCTCCAGCCCTTTAAAAAAATTGAATTTTACAACAGGTCTTTCTAAATTGCTAAATTCCTGTGGCCGGCCTAGAACTTGTGATTCCCTGCCTCAGTTTCTTGAGTTTCTAGTATAACATGCCTTCACCACCCCCATCCCTATATGTCATTTTTAAACATGAATTTCTGTTGCTACAAATATGATGGATTAAATAGCCTGAATACCATTACTATACCTGTCTGGAAAAGCTAGATGTTGTGTAACAAATATCCTCTCAAATGTATATTTCTATTCCCAGGATATAAGAAAACTTATGGTTAAATAAACAATATGAGCCCTCAAAATCAGCAAGGACAGTTGGTGAGCAGGTGCTGATCTAGTTTTTTCTAAGTTCAGAATTGGTGATGTAATGCCTTGTAGGTACAGGAACCTAGGCCACCAACTACGGAACTAAACTCTTGTGAAGAATGAAATAGGACAAATGTGTCCAGGGACACATTAAAGAAGTTTGTCTGTCTTACCTAGAAACTTTGGGTTGAAAAACAAACAAATAAATAAATAAATAAATAAATAAATAAATATTGCTACAAATAAATACATTGTTCCTGAGACCTTTTAACCACAAATCAGCCAATCATATCTGTAATCTGGCTTCATACTGATTTTTTAATACCAAATAATCTCGGAATGTTTCAAAACAAAAAATCAGCATTAAAGTTGTCACAGGCCAGTAATAAGCTTAAAACTCCAGCTGAAGTGAAGGCCAATCTTTGAAGAAACATGCCCTCTACTTAAGTCTTATAGGATTTTACCAACAATCAAACTGACAAAAGCAAACCTTATTGGAGATGTGCATAAAAATCAATCATAATGCATGAAAAAAATATTCAATCATGACTGAAAACAAATATAATAGGAAGAAGGTTTAAAGTGCCTAAGGTCAGATAAACAATTATGAAGGAAACAGAAACCCTCAAAATCATGAAAGTATCACAAAACTAATGAAAAGAAGAAGATAAAGACAAGTGAAACTATCAAAATAAAAATTGAAGATATGTAAAATAATCAAAGAAAACTTCTAGAACTTGAAAATATGGGGATATTGAAACATGATTTCTATGTAAAAATGACACATATGGATGTCCTTGCTATGATGCTTTTACAACAGGTCCACATAATCAAAAGCTTTGATAGTTCTCTGGTTTAAAGGATTAAAACAAGTAATCTAAATGTGTGGGATAGATTGGAAGTTAAAATTACTGAGAAATGAAAACAGGCAGTGAATACAAATTCTACCATTTTTGGCATGTGCATATGTAGGCAAAATATTACTACTATACATTCTGATTTCTCAAGAGAAATGGTGAAGTCCAACTTTCTATGTAAAATCTAAAATTTAAAAAATATCCATAATGATTCCAAATCCTTCTTAAACCCTGTTTGGGTCTAACAAAACACAATTGTAGCTAACATATTGCACTTCTTTATTTGAAGTGCTGGTCAAGGACTAAGGACCTTTTAAAAGGATTGGGAAAGCAGGGTCAGAAGTACAAAAATACAGAAACAAAGAGAACAGGGGTTTTCAAGCTATAGTGAGAAACAAGCATTGTCAATATGGTAGGAAGAGAATAGGATAAGGAATTAATTCATTGTACTTGGTGGGAAACATGTGCTTCAGTGACTTTTAGAAGAAAATTTCAGTGGTACTGATAACTAAACCATATATCAGTGAGTTGAGAAAATGTTATTAATCAGGAAAATAGTTGGTATGTGTCATCTACTTGGACTCAGAAAAGGGGGTACTGACTCAAGTTCAGAAGATCGTGTTAATTTTGTTTATATATTGATGAAAATGTACATACATATATATAAACAAATATATATATGGAAGTAAGAGACTCAAGCAAGCTTATATGATAGGAATGAAGATCTAGTGGAGAGGGAGAGAAAAAGGAGATAATTTATGGGATAGTTCAGATCAAAAACATTGTCCTCGAACACAGGAGAGGAGTTCTTTTACTGTAGAACTAGAAAAGAAGATGGCTGTTCTTAAAAACTCCTGTAGAAAGCAGAAAAAATATCTGCGTCAATTTCACTTGGGCCCTGATGACCTTGTTTAGGTATTTATTTTATTTACTCTTTTTTTTTAATGAAATAAGGAACAAAATCAACAGTTGAGAAGGAGGCTAGGAATAGTCTTCAAAGAACATGGTGAACACTAGATAAATTTGTGTCACTACTCCAGAATCCAAAGAATAATCAAAGAAAATGCTTACACTTGTAGAAAGATCTTTTGTAAAAGCTGAGGCAATTAAAAGGAACAAATAATTGCAGGCTTTAAAGACAAAAATCAAACTGTGGAAAGTAGTATGAAATAAAAACTGATAAAATTTTGTATAACACAACTCACCAATCTTTTGTTGACTAATTAACTAACCAACTAGTTTCACAGTAAATATCCTTAGTCTCTTACCTCAAAAGGTGATTATGAAATAATTATTTTGCATTTAATTTCCTCGAAAGACACTTTGATTGTATATTCTACACATAATTACTATTAGAAATGACATAGATAGGATCACGATACATGTAATCTCTAGCCTTTCCAGAACTTTCCATAGAAACATACAAATAGGTACTATATGTTCTTAGTACATGTACTACCATTATAAAGATACATCATAATCGTGTGCCCATTTATTGATAGTCACTTAAGTTGTTTACACTGCTTTTGGTATTCAAATAAAGTTTGCAGATATAAATGTATTTGAAGGATATATGTTTCCAGCATTTTCATATTAAATTTTGAAAGATTATACCAATTTATTGTATCATATCAACAATGTTATAGAATTTATTTTCCCACTTCCTCATGGGAATCACAAATACAAAGGTTAAATTGTTGTGCCACCAGTAAGAGAAAAGAAATTACCAACTTCTTTTGTTTCTTTTACATGGAACAGAGGAAATGATGATGAATAAAATGCTGTCCTTGATCAGCCTACAATTTCAGTCTATTGCAAAGGACAGATAATTAAATAAATAAGAAATAAAGTAGGATTAGTCTGAGAATACTGAAAATCTAGAATGTTATGAAAACACAAAGGATATCTAACTGAAATGTGGTGATACAGCCAATTGTGTTGGCATATGCCTGTTACCCGAGTGACTTCAAAAGCTGAGGTTGGAGGATTATTGTTCAAGGCTATCCTCAACAAGTTAGCAGAATCCTACCTTAAAAATAACTAAAAATGGCTGGGTATGTAGTTCAGTGCCAGAGCACCCCTGAGTTTAATTCCCAGTTCTGCAAAATACAAAACAAAACAAAAAAACTATAACAACAAGATGTTGTTACAGGAAGATTGCTGTAAGAATCAATGACTAATCTGAAACCCAAATGATTAATATGATTTTTTTAAGATAATGTTTGAACAAATTTTTTCTTTTATAATGAGAAGACTAAGAAGCTACAAAATTCAATTGGCAAGAGAAAGCATGCTTTAATGTAGCCAGACTGGAATGTTACTTTGGGGTTTCTCACTGTCTATATTCATTATGTTTTTATTCATTATTTTTGAATTATGCTTTTTAATTTAGAAAATGGTTTTCAGTGGCTGTCCACTTACTAAAACACCCTGCTTTTGCAAGTCATTTCTACATTTTCATAATTTTTTTTAAACATCAACAATCTTTTGACGCTATGTAAGAATAGGGTAGTATGGTACAGTCATGTTATCATTCATCTCAACTTCATAGTTTCTTTAACATCTTCATTGCAATGACCAAATCCTGTACTTTACTTCATCCACTCCACCTCATGACTACCCTTAGATCTCCAATTTCTGTGTGTCAAATTTTTTAAACATTATTTTCTAGTTCATTGACATTCACTTATTTTCCTCATTACTTTCTCCCTTGTATTCTCTTTTTTTTTAAAGAGAGAGGGAGAGAGAGAGAGGGAAAGAGAGAGAGAATTTTAATATTTATTTTTTTAGTTTTTGGCGGACACAACATCTTTGTTTGTATGTGGTGCTGAAGATCGAACCCGGGCCGCACGCATGCCAGGAGAGCACGCTACTGCTTGAGCCGCATCCCCAGCCCTCCCTTGTATTCTCAATAGCCCGGAGTGCTCATCCTAATTATTCTAGAAATACTGCTTCCCCATTCACCCTTATCTTTCCTGTCTCTATGCAGAACAATATAGGAAGGGCTTACACAACTCTTAAAAAATTTTATCTTAGTAAATTCATGTTCTTCAACCTTAGCTGGACGTGTGGCAGAACACACCAGTCAGAGTGTCATATAAATAACTCTCTTTTGAAATATACTAATGTTCTTTATTTTCCCTATAATTCCTTTGCCATGAGTTTCTTTCTAGTCAAAGCCACTACAAGGGCTATGATAAGTGAGTTTCAAAGTGAAAGAAAAGAATTGATATTTAGCTTTTCACCTTAAAATTAAGCTCTTAAAGTTCATTTTAGAAAAAAAATATGTATAACAGCGAAAATGATGAAATGATTTATAAAAGCACAGTATTTTAGCAAGTGGACAGCCACTAAAAACTATTTTGTAAATTAAAAAGCATAATTCAGTAAAAGCCTGTGATATCATTACAGGTTAGTAGCAGATTAGGAATAATAATAAATTGGGCTGTGCAAACACAAGGAAGTACAGTTTGGAGGTAGCTCTGCCTTGTGCTGAGGACTGTGGCTCTCTGTGAAGGCCCCAAGTCAACAACCAGATACAGGTCTCTAGCATCATAGATATCTGTGCTTCAAGGATTTCTAAGCTCATCCAGATACTCTGTGTGTGGAACTCTTCTTCCCCACCATTTTTCTAAGTTCATGAAACTTGAAATCATCAAGAATTGGTAAGAGGACCTTTAGATGGTTAGAGGAGACACTGGTGGTATGGAAGGTCAAATCTCCAGCATTTGCTTTCCTAAATTAAAAGGAAAGAGCTCAAGGGTTTCTTTCAGCTTCAGAAAAACAGAGAGATCTAGGCTCATATTATCTCATTACCCCCTGGGGCTGGCGTACCATAAGCCATGAATAAATGTATAAATGATCATGTGAAGACTTGAAAAGGTCTATTTCCAGAAAGTAGTATTAGGAGAACAAAGAGGTGATCAGAAGATGAAATAGGGTGAGGATAGCTAGAAGATCTATAGTTGAAAAGCACGATATTCAAGCAGAAGCATTTTATATAACAGTGAAGAAAGAGTGCTCTGAAAATTGAAGGTTCCCTCTGCATACTTGGAGGGGGGCAATTATTGTCATAAAATAAGTCTGTGTGACAAACATCTCTAGATACATCGTGGATGTTTTTACTATGCCACCAGTAATGGGGCGGTAGAGGGTAAAAAAGGGAGAAGAGGATGAAATAGTTTTTCAATTGACATTCATTGAAATAAATTTGTATTTAAACACTCTCAGCATGAAATTAGGCTCAGGACAATCATGATAAACAAAGCAGATGTGGTTCCTGTCCTCTTAAGACTTACCGTCTATTCAGGAAAACTAATATAAACTAATAAATTCAATTAACATTTATGCATAATTTAAATTTAAATCATGAAGATTTAAAGAAAGACATACCTGTCATCTGAGAGAATTTCCAAAAGATTAAGGAAATCTTCTCTAAGGAAAGAGTCCAAAGAGCTCTGCTCCACAGGAAGACAAAAACGTTGGCCAGACACAGAATTTAGGACTTGTAGTCTTCTTCACTGAACAAATGCTAACACAACAATATGTTGCCAAGGAGAAAACAAGCTGAGGAACTTGCATCAGAGGATGTGTGTACATATGTACTCATAAATAAGAATAATATAAATGGGAAAATGTATGAATATATGTCTCTATAGATACAGAAGAACACGGAGCTACTGAGGGGATTTAATGCTTCCCAGTTGTGGTAGCTGGTCTCTGAGAAACTATTGTCACCTGCTACAAAGCAGAGTCAGGAGGTATTATGATTTAGATATGATACATCCCCCAAAAGCTCATGTGTGAGATATTGCAAGAAAGAGGTGAAATGATTAGATAATGAGAGTTATAACCCAAGCAGAGGATTAATCCCCTGCTAGAAATTAACTGGGCAGGTAAGGTATGGCTGGAGGAGGTAGGTCACTGATGGTGAGCCTTTGGGTTTCATATTTGGGCCCTGGTGAGCAGAACTCTCCCTCTGCTTCCTGGTTTCCACATCTTGAGCTGCTTTCCTCTGTCACACTCTTCTGCCTCACTGGGGCCCAGAGCAATGGAGTTGGTGATCTATAGACTGAGACCCCTGAAACCTGGAGTGTCAAATAAACTCCCCCTCCTCTGAAATTGTCCTTTTTCTGTCTTTTGATCATAGCAGTGAACAAGCTGGCTAAAACAGGAGGGAAGATGTGAAGTAAGTAGCAGCAAGTACAATCTGCAGCCACAAACTAGAGCTAGAAGTCAGGATTTTAAAGTGGAAATTGCTCATCTCCCCTCCTCCAAGTCCTTATCTTCGGTAATGCTGGTTTTCCTAAAGAAAAAGTTGGCCTACTTCTGCACAAAGCTAAACACACTCTGGGTCCAGGAATTAGAGAAAGTGAACCAGATGAAAGAGGCGACCAGGTGAGAGTAGAAACAGCTGTAGGCTGCACTGCCTTCCTTCACAAGGCAAGCTGGAAGATTTAGGAGAAAGGGCTTTGAAGTTCGGCAGTTTCATACCCTGCACCAGCCTACCAAGTGTAAGATGAATATGGTCACCCTTCATACTCCTTTTCCAAGTTCCATCCATACCTATGGTGTGCACAGAAGAATGCTGAGATACATAGTTTCAGCTTAGTTGGCTTGACCCAATGCAAATCCACTATAGTACTAATTCTTAATGTTTTAAAAATCTTTTCTGGAGGTCTTTAGGGAGGAGAAAATCGAATGGGTTTTATTGTTAGGAGCTGAAAGTAGGAGGATTAGACTTGGCCCTGTGTCCTGGAGTTGTAATGAGAGAAGGCTCAGCTATAAGAGAGAAGGGTGACATGAAAGTGTTAAAAACAAACTCCAATGGAAGACAGCACTATGATCCAGGACTTTTATTGGGATACTGTATTCAGCCAGTATAGTCATGACAAGGTTATTCTCTAAAGGAAATAGTAGAAGATGAGAATAAAGACAACCAAAGTCACATCAACTTAATAGAGCAGTCAGCTGGGGAATACCACAAGGAAATAAAAGAGTTGATGCAGTCAGAAATGTTTTCATAACTGAGCCAAAGGAAAAAAAAAATCCATTCCTTCTTCACGCCATCTACAAACTAACCCCACTTGGCTTCTTTGAGTTTCAATCACTCTAAACTTCTTCCTGTCCTCTTCCCTGAATGCAGAACACTTACGTAAATGTTTCTTTACAGCTTCCATCTGGCCGATGTTTCTGTCACTTGAGTTTATGATTTTATGGGTCTACCTTGTCTCCTTTGTCGGACCTTACGTTTCTCAAGAGCAGCACTGGGCTTCTTGCTCTTTTTATAATACTCTTTTGAATGTTGCTTTTCACATAAGGGTCACTTAGTAAATGCTGTTGACTGACGTGGTGACAGATTGAAGGATTTTTCTGTTTTGAGGAACTGTTGGTCCAAATTGAGCAATCTGACAAGTTTTTGCTTACAAATAGTAAAAAATAATGGATTAAAAGGGAGACCATTGAGATCAAAGATATTTTAGTAATAGTTATCCTGGAATATTCTATACTATCAATAAAAAGAAACTTTTAGATCCAAACTGGTTTTGTTTATTTGTTGTTGTTTTTTTTTGTCAATTACATCAGCATATCCTTTTGATCATATTCTGTTCTTAAAATTTCACTCCCTTCAGCAAAGTTTCTTCGAACTTCGCAAGAAGGAAACTCTCCCTATTCACTCTGCTCACAATACTGTTGATAAGTCTTGTTTCTGCAGTATCATTAGGTATTAATCATACTTCCTCTCTTCCTATAGTGTCTGACTCTCCTTCCCCATCAAAGTCACTTTCTTGTTCTGATATCATGGGCTATTATATATAGATGTCTCTGTCTCTGTTTGTCTCTCTCTCTTTCTCTATTATCTATCTATCTATCTATCTATCTATCCCTCTCTGCATTAGAGATACTTACAGGTCATTATATAGAGAGACATTTTCTTGCTGTTTCTATGTCTCTGTCTCTGATATTAGTATATATATATATACATACATGTATATATATGATGCACATATATAGACACACACACAGACATATATATATATATATATATATATATATATATATATATATAGAGAGAGAGAGAGAGAGAGAGAGAGAGAAAGAACTTTTTGCCCTCTATTCTTCATTAGAGATACTTTTCTTTTTTTTTTCTTTTGCATGGTAAGCAGTACCAGCAGGGGTTTTGTGCCTGTTTCTGTAATAAAGAGATATTGTAAACCATTCACAATCACAGGTAGTATATTTTATCTTTGTGTACAGAGCATGCAGTAGCATTGTGCCTTGTACAAAATATGCCCCTAAGAATTCTTTTCCCTTTCCCTCCCTCCCTTCCTTCCTTCCTTCCTTCCTTCCTTCCTTTTCCCTCCCTCTCTCTATTTTTTTAATCATTTGAATAAATAGCAAGAATCAGGATATCAAAATAAACTGTATCTTGGAAAACTGTGTCCTGGACAAACAAATGTCCTTCAACAGAACTAACTAGTGATAAATTATATATCCTAAAATACTTAGGATACCTGGAGAGAGGCATTTGTGCTATTTTGTACCCAGTCATATTTCATTCTGTTGCTTAGTAGTTATATTCCCTTGAACATGTAATGTCACCTCTCTAAACTTCATTTATTTCTCTTTAAAATAGACATAGTGCTACCAAACTCATAATGGTATTATAATGGACACATAAGTTATCATATGAAATGCTTAGAACATTGCCAATCATGTAGGTGCTCAAAATTTATGAACATCACTTCCATCTTTATCATTTCTGTTCCAAGACAAGCACCAGACACCTCTAAGGGCCCAATTCAAACCCCACTCTTTCCTGGAGGACATCCTCATATATTCTTTATATTTTCAATGTACATCTAATGTGCTTTTGCTGTTCCAACTTTTTGAAGAGGATTTCTTTTTAATGTCAAAGATTATTTTCCCATATGGTAAAGATTGTTTTAGAAATCAAATAATTGACGATGCATATTAACAGGAATTCTTATCATTAACTAATAGTTGTTAATCATAACACCCTTATACATACAGGATAATGCTCTTGGAATATGAATAAGACTGTGTATTGAGTCTACAGTATGCCAAGAGCATTGAGATTTTATTGACTTCATGAAAGACCCTGGAAGAGTCATTACCTTGCTTCACCTCCCCACTTTTATATTCCCTTAGCCTTTCTGCTCTTCTGCTCACCTAAACCCACTCATGCTCATGTTATCGGTGCCATAGTTGGTTAGTAACAGAGGCATTTTTTTCATCAGTTTGTCTTACATGCTGCATCTGCACATATGCTGCATTTGCTATAATAATTTAAAGAACATTGGATGGGGACTGTCTGACAGCAGTGAATTTATATAATTTATTTTTTCATTTATTCACTATCAACTACATGCTCTAGTAATGTTTAATATCTATTTAATGAATGCATAAACCTCCAATATGTATTCTCCAAACTATATGAAATACAAAGTTTTATGAGTTATTGACATCTAGGAGGTTATATTCTAGTTTAGATGAGGTGGGATTTTTAGCTCCAAGAGGTATGTTAAACCAAACCCTTCAAAGAGCAAATGCCAAGATAAGATAAATTGTGCAATGATTTTATAAGGAGAAATGTCTATTAAACAAAATGGGGATGAAGTCACACAAGATTGGTAGAGGTCTCAAACTGGGATGTAGGTTTATTTAACCCCAAATTAAGGAGTAAGAAAAGGAAGGTTGTTTGCAAGCATCCTAGATTACCATGCAGTTCAACAAGGCCATTAAGTACTCCTCAAAACTGTTAAGACAACATAGGAGCCCCTGTCTTCCAAGAGGTAGATATTCTGCTTTAGTATATTTGTCTGAAAGCAATTGGGGCAATAGATTTCTAAGAGAAGCCTCCAGGTCTCATCTTCTGGGTCTAAGAACTATAATGTATGTCATAGGTGGCTTGCTTAGGAATGCATACTCAATAAAATAAATATAATTTATGTTACTATACAAGTGATTTACAAACATTTTCTCCATACCTTCCAGTGTGCACAGCATGTTTAAAATAGGTATATTTTTAGTATCACTCTCCTTCCAAATGCATGTTATCTCATTTTACTTTTAACTCAACACAACTTATCCTGACCATAATTTATGATTGCCATATAAGTCTGCTGATGCTTTCAGCAACTGAATTTTCTCTGAGCCTTAGCTCTACCATGTGCAAAATTAAGGATAAGTTTAGCTGGTTTTTAAAATTCACTCCCATGTAATAAAGTAAGAAGACTAACATTTGTGATATTTTATCAGCCTTGGTATTATGAAGTACTATGAAATTTCATGAACATTGTCCTATTTACTTCTTTCAAAAAATCATCCAGGTAGTTATTGCCAGCATTGTTAACATTCATTTGGATGGCTGAGGATTCAAACAAGCTTGCCCACAATCACATAGCTAGTGGTGGGTGTGTCATTCAAAGTAAATCTGAAGGACTTCTCATGTTTTCTGAGAGAGAGGAATCAAGCTGCAGATTCATTCCGTTAATCAAAAATAGTCACAGCTACATCAGCTGTGATTTCCAAATGTGCCTCTCAAAAGAATATCAGGGAACACTTAAAGGTGTTTTGATGGATTCATTTTACTCTCACAGAGAATGTTGGGTGAACTTTCAAATCTGCATTTGAAGAAATAGTCAAGGAGTTACTGATAGATGATTAGGCAGATACTGGCACAGTAGCCCTTGCTGCTGGGTAAAGAGAAAAGAGCAGAGTCGGCATTTAGGCTGACCAAGAACATACCTGATAATGACAATGAAGACTCCATAAAGTTGCTGGACCCACCTCGTCCACTCCACACCCACATATTTTCAACTTTCCTCCTCTACAAGAAGGAAAATTGCTCAGAATTTATGACATCACTTCCATCTTCATCATTTCTGTTCTAGGACAAGCACTAGACATCTCTAAGGGCTCAATCAAATCCCACGTTTTCCTGGAGGACATCTTCATATATTCTTTATATTTTCAATGTATATCTAGCCAAGGGAAATAGAAATTAGTTAATGATAAAAATATTGACATAATTTTAAAATTTTGATTTTGATATGATATGACACATTTTATTTCATAACAACTGAATATGATATTTTAATTAAATTTAACAGTATATTTTATACATAGAAAAATATTGGAAGAAAATATTTCAGTTTATTAGGTTACTCATGAAAGTTAGCCAGAATAGCTACACATCATAGGGATTTTTATTTTCTTCTTTATAATATCCTACAATGTCTAAATACCCCATAATGCTAATATATTAACTATAGTTTTTCTTTAAAAACTAAAGTTTTTAAAAAATCAGTGAAATACATACAAATTCATACACTTAAACTTGATAATTTTTCAGAGTATTTAAAATGTATAATCTTAAACATTCACCATATCTGGTAGAAAGTTTCATTAAAACAAATATAGTTAGACAAAAGAACTATTTCTATGTGGATAATCAAACAGTGACATTGATTTCTACAATGTTTTTGAAAATAAATTCATTTTTCTTCTACAATATGCTCTGATTTAATGAATATTTAACTATGTGTAACGAATGCAACTAATTATCGTGGTTTTTCTATAAGGTTATTGAAATACTAACTGGAGCGTCTTGGGAGATTTCTCAATACCCATTTCTACATCAAATACCTTTTTTCTATCATTGTTTTCCAAAGAGCCTGGCCTGTTTTTGAGATCTGGTAAAGAATTTTCTCAGTGGAGAAAAAAATGGCAGATTTCATTATTTTGATGTTTCCTTTTAAATTTGCATCCTTAAAGAAGTGTTACTTCATTCTAATTCATGAGTTTACTCGTTTGCATTAAGTTCAATGTGTCTAGAATTTCATGACAGTGCATTTAAACTATTCAGTCACATCTACCTCTTCTGGGAAATTTTGACATCTTTCTGTAGTGTGCTTGTAAATTTTTTGTGGTTTTCCCTTTCAAATTCAGTAGTAGATCATCAAGCCTTTGAATATGGTAGCTCTGGCAGTTGTCAAAGCAAACAGCCATATATGTTTCTAAATATAACCAATGTTCTTCCAGTGAAGTGAAGACTTCTATTAATGAAGAGTAAATTAATAGAATTACTTTTCTGTATTCCAGAGGAGTAAATTATTACAATTAAATTATTCATGTAGATTAGTTTTAAACAGCAACAGCTATCATATTCAGAAATATATTAGAAAACTATTTGAAAACCTTAAATCCTAGAAATATAATTGAGAAGCATGCTCCCGGGAGAAAACACATGAACACTAAATGAGACTAGAATACTTCTAAATAATGGGATTTCTGATAATTATTTCTCCAACCTGAATATTTCTAATGTGAATAGTAAGGCACTGAAAAGCAAGACAAAATTTAAAAAATATTCTGATTTTATATATGCATGAATATCTACCTTCATTAACATTTATTATTTACCCAGAGTGTTGGCTTCTATTAGTCACATATACAATATTGTCTACATGCTTGAGAACCCCACAGTTAGTTACAAGAACTCACAAAAATACCAAATGGTAACATTGAATAGCACTCTAGTGGCCAGAATAACTCTTTCTTGCTCTTCTTGCTCTGTCTCCATCCGTGACCACCACCACCACCCTGCATAGAGACCTCTTCCTTTTTGAAATAATGTAGACATGGGGAACATATGCAGCATTCCTCTTTTATTAAATTTAGGCATGTGGAAAGTTACTCAATCTTCAATTTTCTTTTCTAGGAAGGAAGATTAAAAACAAAGGTGCATTTACTGAGTTTTTGAGACCTGTAAATAAATATTTTTGTAAACATTCCAAATGAGCATGCATATGGGCAACCCAAGTATCCATCAGTAAGAAATCAGTGAAATACATACAAAGAAATATCATGAAACTATAAAAAGAAACAAATTCCTTATGGATTGATATAAAATGATCTTCAATATAGATTATGTAAAAATGAAATGTTAGAAAAGTGTGTATAGTATGCTAAAAGGAATTATTTATGCATGAATTTTGCCCTTAGTCTATTTTCATATGTAAAATTTACATTATATTAAAAGTTAGTCATTTCTCTAAGGATTTTAAAACAGTTTTTAAAAATTTGAAATGATTATCACAAGTCTATATGGTATTAGAATATTGATTTACCATGAATACTGCTTAAGCGCATTCCCAAATATTTCAGTTTAATATTTGTACATTGTTCTGCAAACACATGTCTGGGGACTTATAAAAATTAGCATTATCATATAATTGCAAAATTGGGAATGTATAAAACACAACTTCACATAAGTACTTATTTAGGGACCATTTTAAATTGCTTACTTGACTCAGTGGAGTCATTCTTACCTGTCATATAAATACTAGCTTAAGGACCTTTGAAATTATTTGTTAAGAATGGTTACTTCAGAAGTACTAGTGGGAAATAACAAATTAAGTATCCACACTAGCAAGGATATGCCCTTTAAGGATACAAATTAATTAATTAAACCACCATAAATGAATTTCTAATATTCCAGATACTAACTTTATATATGAATTCTACTTTAGTAGATCCTTTTGTAATAAAAATGGGGTGGGGGTATGAACAGAACCAGGATACCGAGAAAGTTTAGGAATTGCTCCTAACTTGGCAGTTTGGAGACTGTATCTCAAAGTGATATATTTAATACAAAGTTATTAACTAGAACTTATACATTTCAGACATATATTCACTCCCTCATTCTTTAAAAAAGTTAAAGGTATTATATTTTAAACAAAACAAGAACTTTCAACTTATTTGCCTATTAAATATAAAAGGAAAATATTTTTTCTAAGGTTTTATTTTTTTTTTCATTCCCCACCCCATACGTCAGCCTTTCAGTAAATTTAGCAAAGTGAACTACTTTTGGAAAAATTCTTGGAACTCATCTGAATATTTTCAAAATCAAGAAGTACTTTTACTAAGTAAAACTATTTTTATAAATTTTTTTCAGATACAAATGCTTCACTTTAAGAACGCGATAGACATAAAGTACTGTTGTTAGCTTTTTCATTGCTGTGACCAAAATACCTGACAAGAACAACTTAGAGGAGAAAATGTTTACCTGGGGTTCATGGTTTCAGAGGTCTCTGTCTATAAATGGTTCCACTGCTCTGGACCCAAAGTGAGGCAACACATCATGGGGGAAGGCCCCGGTACAGAAAAGCTCATGGAGAAGTCAGGAATCAGACAAAAAGGCGGAAGGGGCCAGAGATAGAACAGATTTTCCAATGCATGCCCCCAGTGACCCATCTTCTCCAGTTATACCTCACCTGCCTATGGTTACCACCCAATCAGTCAATTCAAACTAGGATGGACTGTTTCCCTTACAGTTCTCATAATCTAGTCATTTCACCTTGCAACATTCCTGAATTAACGGGAGTTTTGTGGGGGGACAACTCACATGCAAACCATAGCAAGCACCAAACGTAAAAAAGAAATAATGTACAATATGATTTATTTAAGACATAACCAGATTTAGTGTTATCAAGTATGTTCATCAGAACATGACTTTAAATATGCTGCAGCATATTTAAAATAAAATTTTTTTGTAAAGCTTTATTTTTTTTCTTTTCTTTACTGATACATAAATAAATGACCATGAAATTCAATTTCAAGGAGGAAATCTATTAACCAATAAATTAATCAGCTCTCCATATTAATATCTTATTTTTGTGTGTCATATTTTTATCTTAAACAGAATAAGGTTTGAGTTGCAGTGTGCTTTAATAGTTATAAAAATGATTGTTGACCAAGATACCAAGCTAAAATAAATTAGAGAAATCAAATAAGTATCAGTTAATAATCTAATGAAGAGTTTAATATGGTTTTCTTTTCTTTGGTGAGTATGAGTTTGCATGTCTCCTGAAGTGTTTAATTAAAGCACAAATTCTAGGGAGAATCCACTTTTATACACATATTAAAATGAAAAAGCATAAAATTGCAGATATGTTGAATGAGTAGGTATACAGATCTAATATAAAAATAAGAACAATAATTAAAATAATATGTACTGGAAAATTTGCTAAGAGAATACATTTCAAGTTCGCTTATCAGGAATAAATAAGATAACTGTAAAAGATGATAGCACAATGTGCTAGGAGCAGTAGTGTAGGCCTCTAATCCCAGCAGCTTGGGAGGCTGAGGAGGGAGGCTGAGGCAGGAGGATGGCAAGTTAAAGGTCAGCCTCAGCAACTTTGTGCAGCCCTAAGCAATGTAGCAAGACCCTGTCTCAAAAATAAAAAATAAAAAGGATTAGGGATGTGCCTCAGTGGTTGCATACCCTTGAGTTCAAGCTCTGGAACAAAAAATATCAGGTATTCATTGTAATATTTCTTACATTATAAACAAAAATAATTTCATTTTAATGTATGTGTAGAATTCTCACTTATTTTATTCATTTGGTAGTGAATGAGCTTTCGGGAAGACATGCACCCTTCAGGAAATCCTGTTCTGTCAGAATGTCTGAATGATTCTTTTGAAATTACAAATGCCTGTACACAGTAGTGACCTGGAATTCCCCAGGTCAAGATTAGAGGATCTTGCACAAGTTCGAAGCCATTTAATGTGACCCTTTCTCAAAATAAAAAATTAAAACAAGAAAAAGGGCTGGTGATGTAGTTCATGTAAAACACCCTGGCTTCAATCTCCAGTGATCATAAAAAGAATAAATAAATGAACTTACAAATAAAACTACAAAGAAAAATTTAAAATATTTGAAAGTGTTTATTTATAATTAGGAAGTGAAATCTGCATAAGTATTGAGGAACAAGTTAAGCTTTTGGAGGCCATATGATATTCTGAGAGACTATTTGAAAGACTAGGAATACTTACGATAATGGTAATATATAAAATTCTAATAATATGCAAAGGACAAAACTTTCATAGAGAAATGCATTTAGCTTACCTCCCTTAAAACTATGAGATATTTTATTAGTAGTGCAAGTTCAGTTTAATATTAGTCTCAGCAAAACACAATGGAAGCAATACTTTAAATTTGGATTACCTAAAATGCAACAGCAGACAACCGAAAATTTATGCCACAAAATATAATACTATATTTAGGTGTCTCTCGTAGTTGTGGAACTATCAATAGCTCTCTTAATTGAGGTAACCAGGTGATTCTCTGGAGGAATTGTTAATTGTGGAGGATCTATAGACAGAAGGGTGTATTTTGCAAACTGATCCTTGGAGACCATCTCTGGTGTCTTGCAATATAATTGATTGTAATAAAGTATATTTCAAACATGTTGCAAAATCCAAGGGAATGCTTTAGTAGTCATAACAGAAACATTATTGCGAGAAAAAGGAATCTTTGAACATGTTTCCTATGAAGGCACTACAAAATATATCCTCTAATTTCTCTAATCTCTAGAAATTCAAAATCCCATCAGGTTTCTTAGAGTTGCAAAGAAAAGCTATTAACTTTCATTTCTGTTCAAGACTGCATATTTGTGTAGGTCACTTTTTAATTTAAACTGCTTACCTAACCTATAAAGTGCAGTTAAACTGAGCAATTATTATCAATCATGACTCCAGAAATGTAACCTTTAATTTTATTTTCATTACTTGTTCAAAAAGTTAAAACTTTATTCAAATGTCATATTTTCCCCAACCTTCCTTTTCATGAAAAAAAAAAAAGCTGTTTTACTAAACAGTATGAAAGCCATTCATCAGTGCTTATTATTGCTGAAACTGGAAAGCTTTACTCTAAATTTCAAAATGCGTGGTAGGTTTCTCTTGTCTGTTCATCCACATGTGAGCTATGACTGTTCTCTGGCTCCAGTGGAAACCATCATCATCATGACTTATAGTTGAATTCTAAGATAAAAATAAAATATTTGTGAAAATTTTAATGCCTTAATACTATAGAGTTTTCTTGAGTTACATATATAAATGTAACTTAGGAGAAATATGGTTTTTCTTTCTGAGAATAAATTTTTAAGTACCATGACTTGAGAACTTTGATGACTGATATTTTAAAAATAACATTGTTATAAAGAAGCACAATTATATATAGAAATCACAAATCATTCAAGTTTAGTTTAATAAAAGGGTCAGAATTTGAAAAAAATAAAACCTCAAATAGAAGTATATATATTTTTCCAAGATAAAAAGGAGCACAAAAATAAATCATCAAAGAGATTTAAAAATCAAACAGCAAAATTATTTTTTGTGGTCTAGAACCTCTTTTAAACATTTAAGAATATACTTGGTGGGGTTGCCTTTCTGAAAGGCCAGAAATCTGAGAATAAATCAAAATGAAAGAAAAATTTTAAACGATAATGTTTCTGTTCTAAATGATTAAAGAGGAAGGAATGCCTCACAAATGAAAATTACAGCTGTTTCGATTTCTCCATCCATTCAATTGACCCCTAGAATTCCCACATTATTCCTGGAAATGCTGATTTCCTTGTTTTTCGTACACTCCAAATGATTTTTTATGATACAGTGACAGTTTCCAAAGTTTTGCCTTTCCATACTCCTTTCCCCCCTTTACTAGCGTCATGGCAAAGAGTGTATAGATGTCAGTGAAATTCATATTATGCGTGAGAATGTTAAGAAACTCTAGCTTAGAGTATGAGTATATGGGATAAGCCTCTGTGACCACTTCCCCTACCCAAACATACCCACTTAATGGGAAACCTGAAATAACACTGATTATATCTTAGGTTAATCCTTCATTATAAAGAATAAGTTATCTCATTTCATGGAAACTATGTATAACTTATAGAGGAAATTTATATTTTTCTACATATACTGATTTTTACACAATTCATTAAACCAACTAAGATACGTGTGCGTGTGCGTGTGTGTGTGTGTGTGTATGTGTGTATACTTATACATACACATATGTACATACTTATACACAATAAAATGAATAGCAGTCCATTTCCATGTTAAATCAGTCATGGACAATTTAACATTGGACCTTCAGTATTTCATAGATAAATCTCTGCTGACCAGTGATTCATGGAATATATATGACTTATTTCATACTTCCCAGGCTTGCTACAGTCCTTTTCTGCAATTAGGTTTGGCTATTCTGGGCAATTCCCTGTGACAATTTTATTTGAAAGCTTAGACTGACAGAATACCTCATTTCTGCTCCCACATTTACTTTGGGGTTTAGGATACAGTGATTCCATTCACACTAAATATTCAGACCTGTCACTTTAAAATATGCTTGTGGCGGCTCTGCTCCTCTCCTCCTCTGGAACAGAAGCCTTTCAAAGGTCCATCAGAGTGGAAGCAGTCAAGCAAGCACATTTTAAAGTGACAGGTCTATATCCAAACTCTATGGTCTTAATGAAATCTTTATTCTAAGAACTGAACTTTTTAACTCCGCAAGAGCCACTGTGGTCTCCAGCCTCTCGCTGTTAATCATTTCCAAATCAACTTCATGGGCAGGAGAAACATCTCCAGGGTACTTCCGAGATGTGGCTGAACTCAGCAGTCAGTGGAAGCAGGCACCTCTGAGTACACTGAAGAACTTTTTCAAAATATCTTAGACTTGCAATTTTGAAGAGCCTCTTTGGATTTCAGTTATTATGAGGAAGAAACAAAGTTGGTTTGCCAATAGGAGTTTTCAAAGGCTCTTGATATTACTAAACAACAAATAGTGTTTAGTATGGAGCTTGGTGGATATTTGTTCAGTTCTACATTTTGGCATGTCATAATTATTTTGGCAACCTCTGATGGTGGAACATCGTGGTTACTAAAGCAGAAGGACTGCAGTTCAGTCTTATGATTCACTGCCAGAATTGCCTGGACACTACCTGCATGATGCTTGGAGTCAGTCCAGGTAGTTAGTCCCTGAAAAAGTTTACATGAATGATGATCACCCTCAAATTAACCTCTAACAATTTTAAAACTGCAGCGATGGAAATGGTTAATCCCAGCAATTTATCCTGTTGTCTTAACTTGGGCCTGTTACAGACGGTAATGTTTTTTCTTTGCTCAAAATTGATCACATGCATGAGCTTTACCTGGATGTACATGGTCAGTTACCACTTTGAGAGGCAACCTAACATTTTGGTAGAAGTTATAAAACTAAATCAAATGCATAAACATTCAGAGTCACCAGAATCAGGTACTGTGCAGCAGACAACTCACCTTTGAAATACAATATTCCAAACTTACTGCTGATCATTTAGTAATGGATGGACATTGGACTTTTGTTGATGCTCAGTGGCTAGAAGGACAGGTAAGCTGAAACACTAAATACTGAAAAGTTCCTTGGACACTTTGACCCATCTTTGTTGCTTTGTATAATATTAATGCAATGATAATATTTTTTTCATTAAAAATAAGAATTCTTCTCTTGGTTAGAAAGGTATTATACAATGGAGTTTAATCATGTGAACAGTAATGCCAGACTACCTCGAGTTGAATTTGAGCTATCGCATTTTCTAATTTTACCTTTATCAAGCTATTTTGTCTCAGTTTCTTCATCTATAAAATTGGTGATTGTGTGGCTCTACATATAAATCAGTTAGAATAATATCTAGCACATTTTAAGTGCCATGTAAAGTGTTAGCTGTTATTGCTCTTGACTAAGGATCATTCTTTGATTCCCCCAAACCCCTAAAAGAAAAAGAAAACCTAAATAACTTGGAGGGAAATAACTATGCTGCATAGTAACCACTGAATGTGCATGACCATGGATAAATTCAGCCAGAAAATTAACTCACTAAGCCCCAAGTGTCTTATCTGGCTCTTTTCCTAAGATTTCTGTGATAAAGGGCAGTGTTTGTAACCTGCAACCTGTGTTCTGAACATTATTGCTATTATTGTTAACACTTTTTGCATCAATTAAAATGCATCCCAATATTGATGAGAAATATGTTTTATTAAAATAAAATAATAACAAAATCATAGTGAATTGGAGCCCCAGAAACTATTCATCCCACCCTGTACCCTGTGAAATGCTCCCTGTGTTAACTTCTCTATGTGGATAAAACCCACAAAAATCTCCCCCAAACTACCTTAGAATATCTCCAGTGGAAAAAATAATAACCTCCATGAAATCACCCATTGAAGTAGAAATAATTTAAAATATTAGCATTTATTTACCTAAAATTACTCCCTGTTTTTCAGCCCAATTGATTTAGGGCAGCCTAATGATTCTTTCAAAAACCCCTAATTCTCTTCTATATCATATCTCTTTGTCTACCTTATGCCCCATTAAGCCTTTTTTTCCCCCTTCTAGGCTTAAAATTCTTACATTTTCCCTGGGTAACTGTTTTGAGTGCTGCACTTTGACTATGTAGCCTTAAAATATAGTGCCTGATAGAATCAAATACTTCATTTGTAATCCCTTTATATACCTGGTAAAGGGGAAATATTTTTCTCTTCTTGGGCATTATATTTCAGCTACATAGCCTAAAATCAAATTAGTATTCTTGTCAGCTGAATCACAATCTTGACTACTTGATGGGCTTATAGTCAAGATTCTTGTAAATATTTTTCTTACAAATTACTTTTACCCCATCTTGCAGTTTTTCAGCTAGATCTTAGAACCTAAAAATAGAATTACGCATTCATCATTAATAATTTCTGTTAAACTTAGCCCCCTTTTTCCCATTCTGACATTTTTTCAGAAACTGTGTGTGTATGTGAGTTTGTGTATATGTATGTGCATATGTGTGTGTGCCCACATGTATGTATCCATTAGCACTCCATATATGCTTATTGAGTGAATGAATACTTCCAAGTACAAAATGAAAACCATTTAGAGTGACATTCTAGTCTATGATCTAAAACTTCACCTTCTCTAAGGCAGGGATGTCTAACCTCATTCTCAGAAATTTAGAACACACCAAAATGAAGATGAGATGTCTGTCCTTTTACCAGAATACAGAAAAGTCCTAGTGTCTATCCTCATGTGTCACAAAAGATGTACTCCTACAGGAGAGGAAATGTCATTTTTGTGAAAATTTACAGTCTCTTCTTGCATTCTCCTTTGTTCTGTACTGAATGCCTTTCTTGCTACTGACAAAAAGTGAGAATACTCAAATAGTGAGTGGAATGGCACTGGATCCTCCCATAAGGCATTATTCTGCGTTTCTAGATGGAGTCTTATGCTATAGTTACTGCCAACATATGGTTATTTTTGCTCCTTTTTTTTCTGTTTCAATATTAATGTTAATATGAGTAACCTAGAGGAGTGATACAGCCAAAAGTATTTGACTAGGGTACCCATAGAATCTCCTGGCCTGGGTTATACTTGGGAAATTAATGAATGTGAGTGATCACACTCAAAAGTTACTATTTGAAGGAAGCATTAGCCACCATCTCTGCCACCTTCAATACTGAAAGTATTACAAAGACTTAACCAATAACAAATGTTTCACATGTGAAAGGTAAAGAAGAACAGTGTGGCTGTGGACTTAGTTCTCTCCTTCAATCTCTAAATTGCAAGCTACATGGAACCTCATGGATATTTTGCACAGATGATTATGCTTAGGCTAGTGATCAAAATGTACCCCAAAGAGCCAATGAGAGACAACTTGGAAGAGGTCAGTCTGAGGAAATGATCATTTGAATAGCTGACATTATGGCTTGTAATAAACTTGACCAACTATTTTCTTCTGGGAAAAAAAAAGAACAGTGTGGGTTTATGCATATATATCTAGTTGTCCTTGAAACAGGACCTCACTGTGTTTTCTCCAACTCCTGGGCTCCAGTCATTCTCCTGCCTCAGTCCCCAGAGTAGCTGGAACTATAGGCATTTACCATCACACCTAGGCAGCATATTTATGATTTTTTTCTTGAGACAGGGTAAATTTTTGGAAAACAATACTTTTGTGGAGGTTATAATCCTACCAAAGGAATATAGACATATTAATAATAAGTATGTCAATGTTGTAAACACTATGCAATAGACCATGAATAAAGGACTAATTAAGCATGGCAAATCTTGAAGCACCTACCTGGAATACCAGAGAAGACTACATAGAAGAGAAAACATTTGATCCTAGCATGGAAGGATGAATGTAAATCTGTCAAGATTTGGGAAAAGGAGATATTTACAGTTTATAATGTATCAGACTAAAGACACACACACACACACATACACACACACACACACACATATGCAAAATGGAACAACTTAGTCTTCTTCTAACTTAGGTTATCAGTCCACCATCAACTCTCCCTCAGATATTGGCAAGACATTTACTATTCTTCTACTGTCATCTTCAATAATTGTGTTAGTCAGCATTTTGTAGCTATGACCAATATACCACCATAATATCCCAGCATAAAATCAAATAATAATATTCACATAATAAGTAACATCAGAGAATAAACCAAAGTGTTGCACATGGTCCCTGAAGCCTTACGAAATCTTTGCTAGCAATCTGACCACATATCCTTGAGCACTCTACCCGAGTTATTTGCTGCCTTGCCATTTTTCAAACACACCAAGAGACTTCCTATTCAGCACCTGTGTATTTGCTCTTCCTCTGCATGGAACACTCTTTTTACATTGTCATATGACTCATTTCCTCTTTAACTCCAGGTCCTACTCATTGTCATCTAATCCAAAAGGCCTCTCTGACCACACCTTATAACTCTCCATCATCCACATAGTCATTCTTTATAACTTTCATCCTTCCTCAGTTTTCTCCATCACTGGAGTTGTTCTATATCCTTACTTATTTGTGCATTATACACTTAGAATCCCGTAGAATGCAAACTGTTTTCATGATAGTATATTTTTTTATGTGTTGTGTTCTATACCTCTAGATAATTTCACAGGACTAAAATATGGAATACAAAATTAGAGAAAGCAAGTTAGGTTGGTGTCATTGTGTAAAAAAATTGGTATGATATTAGGAAGAATGGCCTTTATCTTATACACAAAGAGAAACTTTGGCATAGAATTATTTGGTTTTAATTTTTTTCTTTTCTTTTTTTTTTTTTTAGTACTGGAGATTGAACTCAGGGGCACTCAACCACTGAGCCACATCCCCAGTCCTATTTTGTATTTTATTTAGAGACAGGGTCTCACTGAGTTGCTCAGTGCCTCACCGTTGCTGAGGCTGGCTTTGAACTTGCCATCTTTCTGCCTAAGCCTCCCGACCTGCTGGGATTACAGGCGTGTGCCACTCTGCCCTGCTTGGCATAGAATCATATGGAAACCAGGAGTGAAAATTTTGGACTGCTGTACCCTCACAGTTAAACACCTTTGCACCCCAATACCATTCCCAGGCATGCTAGTCCTGAAAAGGAATCTCTTCTTCAATTAACTTGGGTTATGAAAAACCATAATTTTCTGTAATAATAGCCAGCATAGGAACCTATCCGCTCCTGAGAAGAACTACTAAGAAACTACTGAAGCATATGAAGTTAAATCATTGTTCTTTGCATATTTGAATCAAGACTGAGAAATTAAAAGAGTCATAGGTTATAATTTTATAATAAAATGCTGTTTTGCCAGTATTAAACAGCATGAAAAAGAAATTTGTAGATTACATGGATAAAAGTAAGCTTCTGGTGTCAACACAGAGACATTCAAGTAAACAATAATGGACACATAATTTTGTAATGATGCTGACTTTGTTGTGCATATCACATAAAATATGTGAAGCCAGAGTCTGCAAACAAGGACTGTGTGAGAGTGTTTTTTTCAGCAACAAAAGAACATGTCAAGCAGAATGTGAATAAATAGCACTTGCAACTCAGCAGGCAACCAAAATTCAAGGTGAGATTCCAGAAAGAGAAGAGACATTTGTCCTCTCTGTAAGCTCAGAGCTATTATTTATAGGAATTATGAAAATGTTAAGTTGGTTTCAGAAAATACAAAATTACAAGAAGTACTCTCAAAGTGTGTTGATAAATGTCCTTAGTTATTTGGTTCACTATTTTGAAGGTCCATAGTAAGTGGCCAGGTAATGTCATCTCATTAATTTCTGCCTCATGTACTAGATATTTCAGACAGACACATCTCTCAACTGCTAAATGAGGAGATAAATGATCTCTATTCATAAGTAGTTATATTAAAACTTGGAAAAATAGGAGCAAACTTGAGATATTCAGGTATGTCTCACCCTAGTATCTTTGAACTTTCTGATATTGTAAGTAACACTATATGACAAGCACATTTCTGAAATAATGGTTAACAATTCATAACAAATTTCAGGTTGAAAGATGCAGTAGTCTTGATTCTCCTTAGATTAAACTGGAGAGAGGTTAGATGGAAATCAGTTCCACTGGTTCAACCTCATTGGCCACAGGAAAACCTCCAGCAAAAGGGAGTAGATAAAATTTAATTTGAATATTTCTTCCTCTATATATTCTGGGATGGCCAGCATATTTGCTAATTGGTTTTGTCAATTCTAGTGTTTCAGACGTGTATTCTGATTGATTAGTGTTTCATCATGCTTCTTGGGAAATATTTTGAAAACAAAACATGTTTTCCCAAATGTCAGATAATACCAAGAACATTCTGTACTACACATCTCATTTTCAATCAGTCTCAGGCCACAGGCTCCTATCACTATTGGGAAATTTTAAAATTTTTATTTTATTCATGATGTCAGGTCTCACCCAAGGGTTACCTAGCTCTTATGTGGGATCATTTGTCCATTCAACATTCATTTGAAGATCATGGGTGAAGAACAATTCCTATATCTGCTCCAATAGATATTTCTCAGAATGCTTTTTCTGGTATCATTACTTTGAATATGAAGATAACATTTTAAAATAGAGAACGGAAGATTGATAAGAATCACAACAAGAAACATATTGTAATTTTAAAAGAAGACTGAATAGTTATGTGAGATAGAAGGGAATACCTAGTATAATATGGTAAGATAATTCTGAGATATTCACACACTGGCAGCCTCACCTTATCAAGATGGTACTGCAGCGTCACCCTCCTGTTTTGGTTGGAACCATGACCTTCAATAGCCTCCCCATTACATTTCTCTCTTTCATTATCCATTGTTTCATTATCCTTTGTTGAAATTAGTAAAAGTGATCTTAGCAAAGTGTGAGGCAGAAAAAGGGGTAATACAATAATATAAAGACAGAGGCTGTTTGAGACATAAATAGACTGTGTAAAAAGGCATGTTATAGTAATAGTTTCTGCTTAAGGCCAAAATTCTAAAATTATCAAGTCCTCCTTTTGTGTGTCTTTATCGGCTGATTTCTTCTTCCTTCTTCTCTCCCTCCCTCCATCCCTCCTTCCCTTCCTTCTTTTCTTTTAATCCTTCACTCTCCTTCTGTTTCCCTCTATCCTTCTACATATGGCTGTTTATCCTTCAAACACCCTACATGTTTTGTCTTCATTTTACATATGAAACCACAGAGACCAACTGGTTGAGAAACTTGACCAGTCCACAAACTTAATGAATGACAAACATAAGATTCTAATAGGCAATCTTCTTGTAGAATAAAATTATGGAGTGACTATCATTATATAGAGATAAAAATCTTCTTTTTACCTTTTTTTGACACTAATTTCTTTGCATGAAGTAATTTTGGTTTTCTTTTTAAGATAATAGCAGCCTGGAAAAATGTGAGAGCAGAAACTGAAACGAAGGAAGGTCAGAGGTTTCGAAGAATAAAATCTCACCAATTTACCAGGGTCAAACCACTAACAGCTAATGTATAGATTTACCTGATAAAGGATCATTATCAGGTAGTTTTCTTCTCTGTTAAACAAGATGGTAATATAATAGATGTTTCCTTATTCAGAAAGTAAAATCAGGGTTTATCACCAGAAAACAATCTTGATGTTTTGGATTTTTTTTTTCTCTTAGAATTCTAGAAGTAGTTATCCCTCTGTGATTTTATAGGTTTTGCTACTCAAACAGGAGTTCCATGTAATTGTATTCTGAGGACTCATTTACTAGCTTTATAGATTTTTTTTTGTAAATAGTTAAGTAAGCCTGTAGATAGATAATATTAGCCCACAGGTATTAAGTATCTAACATGTTAAATTATTTCCATTTATTGTGTCATTCAATCTTCAAAATAATCATCTACTGCAGACACAAAAATGTATTAAAATTTTACAGATAAGTAAACCAAGATTGATTATAGTAAAGTAACATCCCTGTTGTCAACAAGCAATAGAATGAAAGAAGAGGGACCTGTTCTAGTTAAACCTGACCTGGAGTCCACTTTCCACACCACAGCACTATGTCACTAAAGTCAGCTTAAATATCAAAAAATCAAATAATTATCTTAAAAATTACCTTAAAATAATCATCTGTTTGTTTAAAATATGTATATTTTTACTTTGTATGACATTACTTAATCTCTTTATTTTTAGACTAAAAAATGTTTTGCTCTTACACTTCAGTGTGATTTACACCCTGAATGATACTTTTTCAATGTGTTTTAATACATTTTAAATATTACAGAAAAATCATAATTGTATAAATTACTTCAATGTCCAACTCTTCCAAATTTCAGAGAACTTTTAGTATGCTTTTCCTTGGTATATATCTTTGATTTTTTTTCTTAATTTAAGAACTGCTAGAAATGCTGGGAAAAGAGGAAAGAGTAATGGAATTGTTAAAATTTCAGAAAAAGCATGATAGAATAAGTATAGTCAACAATTAACTGTATATTTCAAAAATAGCTGGAGAGAGGACTTCACGTTTCCAACTCAAGGAAATGAAAAATGTTTGCAGTAATAAGTATTGCACTTACCCTGATCTCATCATTACATATTGCACATGGGTATTGAAATGTCACATTTTAATTTATTAATAGGTAAAATTATTATGTGCCAATTAATGGTTTTAACAATCCAGAAAAAGACAAAAATGAGAAGAAGGAATCACCAAAGAAATACTTCATTGGGTTCACAAAGGGAAGACCCATGTTTTATGGTATGTAGACATTTATATTATATGTTAAAGCATCTTTGTATGTATAATTTACATTATATTATTTGTTAAAGCATCTTTGTAAGTATAATCTAATATACAATTTATATTTTTACATACATATATGTTAAATCTCCTTTCTTTTAATACTCAATGTCATTAACATAATTTATTTATAATCAAATGATTATACATGGCTAAAAATCCTTCTTAATTTAGTATTAGAAAAATTTATGTTGATGTTAGACTATTAATGTATAACAATGGTTTTATAAAAAGAAAAAGTTAAAAATCAATATGAAGTCTCCTTCTCCTCTCCACCCATACTCAAAAGGAAACCCTATAATCACAGTCAATGAAAACATTATTCTTATCTCTCTTCCATTCAGAATATTTTCTTATAGTGTCAGGTTTTATCTTGGCCATATTTTCTCATTTTTTTTATGTTACAAACCATTATTTAAAGACCATACCTTTTAATTAATATGATTAATAAGGTAAAACTCCAAATATAGTGAATCAAGTGATATATCTGTTATTTCCCACTTTCTAAACATTCACTTTTCTGTTCACATTTCCAAATTCTTTCTGGCAAAGCATCCACCACAGCCAATTAATGGTCTGATTCAGAACAATATGATTTATAAATAAAAGGATGGATTGAATGAGATCTGTAAAAAAAATTGTGGATGGAGAGGGACCATACTACCCAAATGCACAGAAAAGATCCATGAAGTGGAAAAATATGCCAGGTCATGTTAGAAGTTTGTTCTTATCTGAATTAAGTTTATGATATGATAAATTTCATTTGGCATTTTATCCTCCCAAACTGGAATTATATGATTGATCAGAACATCTTTTCACTGCCTATATGTCTTTATAACCAGTACCTAAGAGTAGCCGAAAATACTATATAGCCAAGACCTTTATTTTTTTGAGTAAATTCTAATAATAAATAAATAAATAACTTCTATAACTGAAGAGTACACTAGCCCTATGACTTTAAAAAAATACAAAATGCATCTGTGGGTGTAAATAGCTTATGTTTGTCTCCTATGACCTTTATGGTCAGTAAGTGTTTCAAACTCACTCTGCATTCCTTACCCCCTTGCCTAAAGAACTCTCTTGGTCATGTGCACCTTGGGTATATTTTGGATTCTGTGGCTCAGCTGCATGTCCATGTCCTTTAGCAGGACCTGGTTTGCTTGTCTCTCCTTTCTGGCTTCTCCTTTTGCTTATCATGTTTTTAGGCTTGACATTTCTTTTAAGTCAACATGGGTTCTCACTACCCTTTATGAGTCACTGATCTGCACTAAAAAAGCTATATTTTCACTCTACTCCATAAATCCATTTCTAAATGTCATTAATTCATGTGGTCAAATGCAGAGATACCTTTCTTTTTAATAGGCTACTATTGAGTCTTATTTAATATTCATGCATTTTCTTCATTCAAATATTTTAAATACTTAACATCTCACCATTAACAATGCACCACTTTGCCACTTTGGTTTGTCCTTCGCTATCTAATATCTTTTGGAGGGTACTTTTTGTTATTATTGTTATTGTCTTTAATAATGTGTGCTGGAAAATATGAATTATTTGTGCCCTTTCAAAATGTTAAATTCCTTTTATGTATTGATTCAATGAAAATAGTGTTACTGTCAACTGATCACTTTTTGTATGCCAGGCACCATCCTAGGCAGTTATATGCTCTTCTCATAATAATATTAAATAGCATTTTCCTTATATTTCAGAGGAGGTCAACAACTTGCCTGTAGTCGAAAGTAGCACAGGCAATATTTACACCTAAATTTAACTGACCTATAAATAAAATGTTTTCCATCATAAATACACACTATAAATCTTTGATAAAGTGGTATTTTATGTCTAAAAATATCCCTGATTTTGAATTCACCACTGAATGAGAAATTTCTGCATCTGGTGAAGCTGTCATTAATGGACTTAGAGATGGGAACCACCAGACTTGAGCACCCCTTGCCTGAAGAATGGGCCAAAATCTTCATCCCTGGATTTAGGAGATATGCTATTGATAGTTTTATTTGGCCGAAAATCTAATTGAACACTGTCTTATAGACCTGGAAGAAATTAGACTGGTTAGTTTATCTCACTGAAAAAAAATCTTTGGAGTATGTAACAGAAAGAATATTCCCAAATTTCTTTATTGGCATAGTTAGCTTAGTCAACACATTAGTCAAATCATATTAAAGGCAAAAATATTATCATGTATAACCTCTCAAATAGTAGGTTAACGTAACATAAATTTCAACTAGAAAGTATGATTCTTCAGAGATTTAGCTTTGTGTTTGTTGTCTTTTGATATATTGTTCCAATAACAAGACATGATGTTATTATTTCAGTTCCAAAAACCTCTGGAGGAAGCCCATATAGATAATTAGTTCCACTTTCAGAGAGGGTAAACACTGCACAAATATAAGGATTTTTTTCCTAGTATTGTAGAGTAATATAATGGCTTCAATTTTGAAGAGACTTTTCTAATAATGTATCTGATTTTATTTGCATTACAACTGTTCCTGGCTTGTTTGCTTCATGCTTTGTTTTATTTCGTCTATCTAAAATTTAAGCTCCTTGAGAGTAGTCAGTGTATTCTGTATCTTCTAAGATTTATTCAAAATAATGAACATGTGCTCAGAATTTAAAATATTAGTACCTACTGTTATTATTTGCATACTTAGGTTCAAAAAATATTATTCAGAGGTCAGATCTTTTAGGTTAGGAAAGGTAAAAATTACCTAATTTAGTTGACACATAGCACTGTAACTTGGTTTACACCAACAATTAATTATGGTCATGGCTTTCTAGAGAAAGTTATCAAGTATTAAAACTCTGGTCATAGATATGTGGGCTGACAACCTAAACATCTCAAATTTATCCAACATTGTAATCAACATATGCTTATTATAAACAAGATAGTATAGTTGAAATCAGATTAGAACAGTTATAACTGCAATTTCCCACTTTTCTGAGGAATGGCAAATAAATTATAATACTATTCAACTCATGTGAATGACTAATTATTAATCATAGTACTTTAAGATTATTTTTCACAAGAACTTATTTTGAAGACTAGATTTTTATTATTGAAGCCTTCTTTATCCATTTCATGAAGAAAGAGGAATGTTACATCATAAATCTGTTAAATTGATATGGAAATTTTATTTTTCATACATACAAATATTTGGTTATGGTCAAGCCAAATTGAATGAAAAAGAAGAGTATGAGCATATTTCATACTTTACATTTGTAAACTGTGAAAGATTCTTGGATCACTTTCCTGGAAAACATCCACAATTGAAATTATACCCCAGGAAATTCCTGGGCAAAATGAATAGCCTGATGTAAGTGATAGTCTAAAATCATTTTGTTGATGAAACAAACCTTTGTTTTCAGAGAATAAATAGTTATACTGCAACATATTCCACACTGTCCAAGGAAATGGTCAGCATACCTTTTTATGAATATATAATTAAATTTATCTAGTCAATAATGGTTCTTTGAAAAACCTAAATCTGAAAATTAAGAGAAGCCATGCACTTGGGCACCTGATTGACATCACTTTTATTTAATATAATAATGCCAATTGAGTTCCATTGAGAAGTTCATAATGGCCTTTATTTACATTTAATTAGCACCTCTCTGGATTAATTCTTCATTTTATAAACCTAATATAACCTTAATACTGGAAGATGTGAATCGAATATGATAACAACATGTACCTGGTTGTTTTAATTAATCTGTCTAAACTGAACATGCCACTTCAAATTCATAAAGATCAAGCTTTATGCTACCCTTGGACTTATCATCATGTTAATTGGCTGCTGTGCTGGAAAATGATCTTTATATTATTCTCACTCTGTGGCAGATAGTACAATTCCAGTTGGTTTATGAGCATGAAGTGTAAATATATAATCTCATTTTCAGATATTTATTTAAACTACAAGAAAATATATAAAAGTATTAAGGTTGGTTAATTGCAAGAGGTGAAAATATACATGATTAAAATTGTTTTTCTATATTTTTCATATATTTTTATAATAAATATACATAACAATAAATAATATTTGTAAATCATATATACACACACATATACCATATATGTGTGTGTGTGTATTATATATATATATAATATATATATAATTAAACCACATATAAAGAATCTAAATCTATGTTTTAGAAGCTGAAAGAAAACCTTCATCTTGCATATTTTCTAGTTATATTCTATGGCTTTCATCATTCATTAAGGTTGAAGATGAGAAACAGGTCAGGAAATAAAAGATAATGTGAATGACCCATGCCTGAATAATTAAATGATATCTTCTTCTTCTTCTTCCATTTGGGGAAACAGTTAGAAACCTCAAAGACAGGTTGAAGATAACTTGCCAAAATGTTTTGTTTTTACAAAAGCTATGTCTTTATTTAGCTGTTTCTCATTGGATTGGATTCAAGACAATATACTTATTGTCATATTTGACATATACATATTGTCAAAGGGCTTCCAGTAATTAAATTAGTAAGTGATTACAAGTTATATCAGAGGTGCACTCCACTAATTTGTGATTATCAGTCAACCGTACTTGTAGTAAGAAAAAGAAGAATTTAGAGACAGAACACATTCAAAATATGAAAGAATACATAAACAAACAGAATGTAGTGAAAAAAAGAGAATGTTACATCGTTCTTTAAAAATTAGAAATTCTAGAAAATGGAGTTTACAATGTTATATCCTAGTCAATTCTGTAAATTGGACTGATGCCAAAGCCAAAAAATATTAATGCCAAAGAGCTTAACATGTAATGTAAACAGTTTTTTTCTGTTAATTTCCTCTCTGTTCCAAGAATTTAAAAATGAATGTCGCAATTTCACACGAGTGTTACCATGACACATTTGGTGGTGGGAATTGTAAAGTTTCATTATTATACCTGGAAAAACCAGAGGGTTATGTTTAAATCTCACACTTGATTTTAAGTGAAAATTTTCTCTTTTAAGAATGCTACTTTTTAGACTTTTATAATCTTGTTTCTGGATTGTGCCAGTGATCTCTTCCAGCATTCTTTTCACTATTTTTTTTTCTGTCTTCTAATCCTATCTTATCACTAAAATAAACTTCTATAGTTTGGGCCTGTACAAAAAAGGCCAGGAAATGATTGTTCTCCAGAGAAAGGGAGGTAAGCAGTGTTCAAATAAAAAATACAAGACCAAGTAGAACAAGATTAATAAATCTTCATAAATGTTGGCTCCCCAATATTCCTCTTATTTCAATATTAGATAACAATGTTCTTTTCCTACTTGCTAAGTAGCATAAAGGTTTAAATGGACTCACATTAAATGAATTCTCTGAGTTCTGTGGAATTAAATAGAGGACAGTGACATTGCAAATGGGTTGGGAACCAGGAGACTTATATTCTAGTTCTGATTATCTCTGCTTAGTTCTGTGACTAGATAAATCATAATTTCTTGAGTTGTCACTTCCTTCATTTGTAAAAACATAATAGATCTGTGTAATTTTAGCATACTTTTAAATCCCTATAATAATACTTTGTGGGTTTCTAAGTTGGGTAACCCTACCTGAACTCAATTGTTTACCTACTTGGAAGAGTGCATAATATGACCTGTGGATTCATTTTTTATCACTCTTTATTTTGTTGACATCATTAACTGACATTAATAAGTTCTCTTTGTCATTTTCAATATTATTACCTATGTGCTTATAACCTATACCATGCACCACTGCACAGATAATTAAGGAGACTTCATAAAGTTATCTTAGAAATTAGTATCTTTTGCTAAGTTGTCATATTTGGGGAAAAAAAGGACTTCATATTCAGCAGTGTGAATTGTTTTAACTATATACTTACCACACTTCCTTTCATGCCAAAAAGTTCAATTTCACAAGAAATCTTTAGGTTGTTTAATATTGCAGACATAATATTTGCCAAAATACTAGAGCTGCTTTATAATACAACCAAAACTGGGATTTTGAAATTTCCTAGATGAGGGTAAAGATTTTACACAATATCTAGTGTTGTTTACAGTAAAACAAACAAACAAACAAAAACATTTGAATGTCCTATCTTGAATTGACAGGATGAAGAGGATGAAGTGGGCAGTATAACATCAGATTTAAAGACAAGAACTTAATAATGTAAATTTTACCAATAACTTTAACCTTTATTGGTCTCTTTTATGTCATTCACAAAACAGGGTTAATATACTTACTTTATGCAGATGCTATAGTTATTAAATAAGATAAATTAAGAACATATATGTAAAGTGCTTGTTATCATAGTACCTCTTACAGGCTTTTATGAAAATGAAAGAGGCAAAAGAAGCATTTCAATGTTTGAGAATCAAATGGAGTTTTCCCAACGTTTATTTGTTTGCTATTAAAGCTTCATTGAGATATGATCCAAATATCTTAAAGCTAAATGGTTTAATAGTAAATGTCAATGGTTTTAGTATCATCGTAGAATTTTTTGACCCTCAGCACTGCACAATTTTAGGACATTTTTATCATGCCCCCCATCTACCTCTCTATACACTTTCCATCTCTATGCACATTGTCTGTTAAGGATATTTCATATAAAGCAAACTATACAATGTATTTTCTTTTGTGGCTGTTCTTTTTCTTTGCCTAGTATTTTCAAGTACTCATCCTATTTGTTGTTGCATGTATCAGTACTTCTTTCCTTCTTATTGCTGAACAATATTCCATTGTATGCATATATCACAATTTGTATATTCATTAATCAGTTGATGAACTTCTACCATGTATCTACTTTTGGCAATTGTGTATAGAACTGTTAACAATATTTGGGTACCAAATTTTTGTATATATTTTTATTTCTGAGGAATATGCAAAATAATGAAATTATTTTAGGGTCATATTATAGTCTATGTTTAATATTCTGAGAACAGGCTATACAATTTTATAACCCCACAAGCAATAAAGCAATGTATGAGGGTTCTTATTTCTTTGCATCCTAGAGAAGATATTTCTGGTCAGTTTTTGTCACCCTACTGTGTGAGAAGCTCTATCAGTTAATGTTTTTTGTTCGTATTTCTTTAATGATCAAAGATATTGAGTGTTTTTTCACATACTTTTTCACTCTTTTTCTGTCTTTGTACATATGTCTATTAAAAGTTTTCCCCATTTTTAATTGATTTATTTGTCTGTAATTTTGAATTCTAAGAATGATTTTTGTAGGTCTGGATATTAACCTCTTACTAGATGTATGTGGCTTATAAATATTTTCTTTCACTTTATGGGTATTTTTGTTCTTCCTTGATTGTGTCTTGTGAAATGAAAATTACTTAATTTGATGAAGTCAAATTTGTTTTCTCCTACCATTTGTGTTTTTGGAGTTGTATCTAGAAAACTTTGCCTATTCTATAAACATTTGCTCTGAAATATTATTCTAAGAATATATTGTTTTATCTGTTACATTAAAGTCTATGATTTATCTTTAGTTATTTTTTATGGATGCTTTGAGGAAGGACTCTCTTTCCATTCTTTGGCATATGAATATGCAGGTGGCACAAATAATATTTAAAAGATGATTCTTTTATCAATTGAATTGCCAGCACTCTAGTCAAATATCAATTGACCATAAATGTGTTTATTTCTGTTCTCAATTCTATTCCTGATTTCATATGTTCATCCTCATGCTAGTACCATACTTCTTTTCTATAGTTTTGTAGTAAGTTTTGAAACTGAGAAGAGTGAATTCTGTCATTTAATTCTTCCTCAAGATTGTTTTGCTCTTCTGAGTTACTTGCATTTTCAATTAAATTTCCAGATCAGCTCATCAATTCGCAAAGAGGTCAGTTGAGATTTTTACATGGAACTTGTTGAATTTTAAGATAGGTTTGAGGAATCTTGTTCTGATTCATGAGCACAAAATATATTTTAATTTATTTAGTTTTTCAAATGTTTTAATTAAATGTTTTAGTTTTCAGAATGTTTTTTTAAATTTCTCCTAAGCTTTAGAATTATTTTAATACTTTTATAAATATAATTGTTTTCTTATTTTTATTTTCAGATTGTTCATTAATCTAACTGGCCTATATAGTTCTTTCCATACAGTATGGAATTAAAATGGCAAAAGTAAAGATTTTGATCTTGTTCTGACCTTAAGGAGAAAAACATACTACTAAACATACCATTAAATATGATGCTAGCTTATGATGTTAGCTGTAGGGTGTCTGTACACACACACACACACACACACACACACACACACACACACACACACAAACACATGTATTCTTTATGAAGTTGAAAAATTTCCCTTCTGTTATTAGTGTTTGAAATTGTTTTTTTTTATCATGAAAAAGTGTTGGATTTTTTCAAATACTTTTGCTGGACATATTGAGATAATCATGTGGTCTTTATTCTTCATTTTATCAATATAGCATAATGCAGTGACTGATTTTGTATATTAAAACAGTCTTGCAGTCCTGTGATAACTTACACATGCTTATTACATGGAGTACTTCATTCATATCTTGCTGGATCCAGGTTGGAAGATGTTTGAAGATTTTTGGTCTATATTAATTTGCAATGTTAGTCTGTATTTTTTTCCTTTAATTGCTTTGTCTGATTTTTGTATTAGAGTGATATTTGCCTCATAGGATAAATTATATCTGCCTTTGCATTCTATTTTTTAAGAGATTTTGAAAAATTGACTCTATGTTTCAAAATGTTTGTCAGAATTCACCAATAAAGGATATGAACATGGGCTTTTTTTTTTACATGAGAAGTTTTAAAATTATCTATTCAACCCCTTTAATCTTTTAAAGATTTATTCGGATTTTGTACTTCTTCTTGCCTTTCTATGAATTTCAACTTTCATATAAGTTATCCATTTGGGGCATATATTTTTTGGTAGTGTTTCTTTATCTCCTTTCCATTTACATGTTGGTAACAAGGTCTTGTTTTTCATTCTTGATGGTAGGAATTGTCTCTCTTTCTTTCATGGACATTAGCCCTTAAAAATGATTAATTCTAATTTTAAAAAAATGGTAAGTTTTGGCTTTATTTTTTATTTGTACTTATCTTCTGATTCCACTAATTCCTGAGTTTTTTGATGTTTATCAATTCATTGATCCTTGCTTTAAATTTTGTTTGTGGTCCCTTCTTTTTTTTTCTGTTTCCAGAATTAGGAGGTTATGTTACTGACTTGCGCCTTTTTAAAAAGGTGTTGATAGGTATAAATTGTATCTTTAAGTACTGTTTAATTGAACCCCATAGAATTTGGTATGGTGTTTCTTTTGCTGTCATTTGTCTCTGTTAATTTCTAATGTCCTTTTTAATGTCTTATTTCAGTGATTATTTACAAATGTTGTTGATTTCACATATTATTGAATTCCCCAAAGTTTTAATTTCAATTCCTTTAAACTTACTGAAGCTTCTTTATGGCATACCAGGTGATTCTTGAAAATGTCCCGTGTGTGCTTGAGATGAATGTGTATTATGTGAAGTGTTCTAGAGATATTTGTTATGTTTAGTTGGTTTACAGTGCTGTTGGAGTCTCCTATATCTTCATCTATCTTCTGCCTAATTATTCTATTATTAAAAGTGGGCTATTTAGAATTCAACTGTTATATTTGAATTGTCTGTTTTCCCCTTCAGTCTGTCTGTTATTCCTTCATTTATACTAGGGCTCTGTCCAGTAAAATATATTCCTCCTGAAGCTTTAGCTTATTGTATTGCTCTTCAGAAATTGCACCCTTGGCATGCATGTTGATCCTTTCCTCCTACTGCAGGGATGACAGTAGTTTTATCTGAGCTCTTTGACTTTTCCTGATCTTTCTTACCTGACTATAAGTTTCTGGCTGATCTCTCTCTGTTGGTATCACACCCAGATGTCTTCACTAACTGCTATATGATTGTTCTCTTTCAACAATGCCACAAAGCATAAACTGCTCCACAGTCCAACTGAAGTAATGTTTGGCCCCTTTGTAGGAGTCATTTTTGAAGCCAGTCTTTGAGCGTTGCTCACACCCTATGAGGATTCTACTCAACCAAATACTCCGTTCTATTGACAGTGTCTTTAGTCTTCAGTTTCCCAGCATTTTGTTTCAAATAAACTGAGAAACCTTAGGATGCTCATGATTTTTGTCTGTATTTGCCCTAAGACTTCCATCACATTGGGCTGGAGGGAAGAGGGGGGTCCCATCATGGTTCAAGTGTTGCAGATTCTCACTGTTCTCACCAAAATTCTACACATTTTGTTGAATAGATAAGTATTTATTTGCTTATGACACTTTCCTGAGATTCATTTGGGTTCTGTTTTGAATTTTTACCTGTTATGGTTATTTTTCTGGGAATGGTTTGAACAGTGCCTAATGCCACCGTCCCACAGTGAGTGCTTCTCCCTAGGATGTTTTTAATTAGTAAAACATAATTAATTTTGTTCTTGTGGTTTCTCTGATTTGGCACAATTATATGGGAAGGGCTCTTTGTAGTATAATTTTTTTTTCTCAACAAACATTTTCTGGCCACATTAGGCAGTGGGACTGTTCCAGTCATCAACTCCATGACCTCAAACCCCAGAGAATCCCTGGAGCTGTGAATATAGATGAGGGTGGACCTTGGGAACCTGCTTACTCAGGACTTCCCCAGCAGATGGTTCTCACTTTATATCCTGACTTACATTTTGTGGGAGGAGTAAGAATACAAATAGTATTTTACTGAGGGTTTTGTTTGGTTCATGACTTCAAAGAGGCTGCAGAGTATCTTAGGATAGGCATGGAAAGTCCTCAAACAAAAATATGCTATCTATCAATCATCTCTATCAACACAATAATGTGAACTTGAAATCAGTTAGCCCCAAAAGTTATTTAATGAGATAAATCCTGCTACCTTCCATGTTGGCATTTCTGTGCTTTTAGCTTAAAGTCTGCCTTCATATCTTCTTCTCTACATTTCCGGGTGTAGAAACACACAGATTATATTTCCCAGATTCCCTTAAAAATTAGTTTATGCTTTACTTCTGTCAAAGAGAAGCATAGAGGGAAGATTGGAAGAAGAAGAAGAGTGACTTCCTTCATTCTTTCAGTTTTCAAGTTCATCTCTGGCAGCTGCAGAGCAGGATTGGCATTTGGGGACAGTAGGCAATAGCTGGGGCTAGTGGGACAAGTTTTAGTTTCTTGGCTCCAACGGCAGGAACTTTTAACATCAGGGACCTCAGGAACTCTTCTGACTCTGTTTTCTGTAGTTACTAACTTGGTAAACTCTTTTGTTCTTCTAGCTCCTCCAACATCCTCATAAGCAATTCTGAGTTAAACCCTTTCTGTCTGAAATACCGAGGGTAGTTTTCTTTGATGAATAATTTCTAAGTCACACTTAGTATTTATTGAAAACCTTCCCTCTAGACTATAATGGTGAAAGGCAAAAATGGAGTCAAGTGGCTGCAGGACTCAGGGCCACTGTGGTTCATTGAAAATATTGGTATAAAAAGAGCATCCACTACGTATCCATGTAGCCCACTGATAAGTGCGAAGTTTTATTCATGCTGAGAGAGAGAGAGAGAGAGAGAGAGAGAGAGAGAGAGAAAGCTAAATTTATAAAGATGTTAGAAAAATCGTAGAGTAACTTTCCAAACTGCAAGTAAGCAAAAATTTCAAAAATAGTACAAAAAATAAATAATAAAGAAAAAGTAACTCATCCTTTCTCAACTTGTGAAACTATACTCATAAAATGCATTAGTAAAATGAATAAGCAAGCCATAGACTGGGAAAAATATTTTCAAAATACATATATCTAACAATGTATTTGCATTTAGGATACATAAATACCTTCTGAAAGTCCATAATAAAATGACAATATAACTAGCAAAAGAAAAAAAGGGGAAAAAATACCAGAGTAGACTCTTTGAAAGGAAGTGAACATACAAAAAGGTCTCCACATCACAATGATGAGGGAAATGGACATAAAAGACACAATAAATACCACTAAACTCCTCCTAGAATCTAGGCTAAAATTAAAGGACAGACAATACCAAGTGTTGCCAAGGATGTGTAGCACCATAATATTCATACAGTGCTGCTGAGAATATAAAATGTTTTGATAGTTTCTTATAAATTTTCATGTTTGTGTATACCAAGATCTAATGATTTCATACCTAACCATTGAGCCAAAAGGAATGAAGATAAATAGATAGATAGATAGATAGATAGATGATACTTTCAAAATCTTACACAAGATATTTATATAAGCCTTAATCTTTTAATAGTACCAACTGGAAACAATCCATATCTTAACACTAGGAGAATCAAAATTAATTATTGTAATGCAAATAAAATGAAATGTTATTCAACAATAAAAATTAAAGAAGTATTGCTATAATCAACAATACCAGTTAATTTTAGATATGCTGCATGAAGCAAGTTTGACAGAGAAGAATACTTGCTGTGGGACAGCACTTATTTAATCTCTAGAATGAGCAAATGATAGTAAAAATTCAGCAAAGTGTTTGAAGTGTGGGAATATTTATAGAAAATTGCAGAGAAAGGAAATTTGAGGGTGATGGATTTATCTTAATCAGGTAAATTTTCATGGCTTCATACATTTGTTGGAAGTCTTAAAGTTTACTTAGTATTTGTGCATATTACTTATGTAAACTTTCCCATTAAAATGATTATTACATATTGATGAGTATAAAAGAGTTGTATATTCTAGCAATGAACTCTTTCACCTCTCTTTATTTCGAAGTTATAAGTTTTATTTATAACTTGTCATTAATCAGAAATAAATAGAAAATACAGTGTCATTGAAAGCCAAGTAATTGTAAGAAAAAATAATTATTTCCTATCTTAGTCCATTTTCTGTTACTATAACAGAATACCTGCAACTTAATAAATTGTAAAGGAAAGAGCTTTATTTAGCTCATTATTCTGAAGGGCCAAGAACATGACACTGACATCTCCTTTTTTGGTGAGAATTTCATATAGCTCCAATTCATGGAAGCTAACAGAAAAGTAAATGGGCCTTAGACAGCAGCTAATAACCCTATAAACATGAAAGCATGCCCGGAGAATTATTATTCTAGGAAAAGGCATAGGAAGATATCTGAAAAGTATCTGAATGAAATTAAAGTGAAATGTAATTATTGTGAAAGAATTCAGACCAGAAGGGCAGGCAAGCAAACATAAGAAAAAGAAGTAAATTGAAATACAAGTAACATGTTTCAGATTTAGGGGGCATTTTTTCTTTCTAGAGAGAGAGTCTCTCTATTGTGCAAATTTTATTGCAGTTTGTTAATATCTTTGGAAAAATTTCTCAGTTTGATTCCAAATCTATTGATGCTATTTTCTTGTGTTCAGGTACAGTGGCTCATTTAAACTATTGATATGTTTTGTTTTACTTACCTAAAAATAAAATAGAAACAAAGAAATCACATATCTGCTAAATCCTTATCTGCTAAATAGACTTTTGTTATAAGACACAAGCTTTTTGGGACATAGAAAAAGTTCACATTTGATAGTATTTTATAAAATCTTGAGTAAACTGTAAGTAACAAAACCAGTCCTGTGCCAGCTATACTATGTCTACTACAGTATAAGGATTAAGAATACAAATTTGCACTAACAGTTGATTGGGTTCAAGTTTAGCTCCTTAACAACTGTACAGCTTCAGACAAATTACTTAACCTCTTTGAATGTCAATGTCCTCGTCTGCAAAATTTGGATATTAACTTCAGAGAATTAATAAGATTAAGTGAGAAAATGTATAAAATTTCTTAATACCTGTGTTGATATTAAGCATCATTATTACCAAAGATATGACTGTTTTTATAAAAACTAAAGTTAATTTGAATGAGAATTTGGCAATCACCAAGCTATACTAGTTGAAAGGAAGTAAGACAAAATTAGAACAAAACATGCACATTAAATTTAATTTAGACCTAAATTCTAGTGTTGGATTTTAAGCTTCAAAGTATATCGCCAGCAGAGTGATAAACTCCTAGTACTAGGTAGACTGGTTCTGTTCTGTTTCTCATTTAGGCTCTGCTTTCTCTTTCCTCCTGTCCCTAGTTATGGATTCTCTGATCTTTAGCTATTGTTGCTGCTAAGGCTCTGAGTCTTACACTTAAGTTCTTAAGTCTGTCTGATTATTATTTAATCACTTAACAAAAATACTGATTAATTTCTCTTGTTCTATAAGATGCCATGCTAAGCACTGATGATATAACCTCTGGCTGAATAAGATAGACAAAATTTCCTCTTTTCAAAAAACTAGTAAGAAATTTCCCATGACCAATTATACAGTCATTTAAGTTGCCATTATTGACAATATGGAGAAGTAACAGGGCTTTAAGTATTGTCTTACAGGGACCAGGGATCTGAGCAGAGAATTGCCTAACAAAAAGCATTAAATTGGGATCTAAAGGTGAGGAGGCACATGCCTGGAGAGTTTTGCGTGGACCAAAAAGCCTTAAATATAAAATACATGAAGCTTAAAGTAGGGGAGGGAAAGGCTCTATGATTGGAGCTCAGAGAGGAAAGAAAAAATAGCTTACGACAGGGACTGTAAAGGAATGATGAAGCAAGATGATGGAGATGCTTTCAGGCCGGGTTAGATCATCTTTATTTCTTTATGGAAGTTTGTTTTCCTAGCAGGGAAAGGTTTACTGCTAATTCTGCAATGCACTGCCTTTGCTGACCCTGGTCAATTCGTGTTCGCCATTAGCCTTTGGCTCCCTGTTGATATGTACTCAATCTGCTCTAAAGGCTGGCCTTTCTCCTTGGCTGCTGGTGCCCTCCGCTGTAACTCAGCTTTCCCAGGCCTCCAAGATCTCTCCTTGTTGCTCTCCAGGCATAGGTTAGTGACACCATTGCACATGACCCATGACCCCAGGCCAGAACTTTTGCCCATCTATTCTCTCAACCAGAAGCAGGTCCTCACCAACAATCAACTCTTTCTGGTTTGGCTGTGTGTTAGAGACTGTGATAAAGATTCCACCCTGAGGCTGGTCTCAGAACTCCAGTCTTCATCCTCCATAGCAGCTGTATCCGCTGTACAATTACTTTTTATTAGACTTTTAGATGTTCTCAGCACTTAATATATTTTACTTCTCTTCTTTCCAATATCCCTGCAAGGTTAGTATTCTTAGCTTATTTCCCAATGTAAAATATGAGGATTAAGGAGATTTGCTCACTTGCCCAAAGTTATACAATCAGTACAAGTACAAAGATGTAAACCCGAGTCTCTCTAGTTCAAGAGAAAAATAACAACAAGAAATGCTAATTATTTTGCTTCTAGTTATAAAGGAAGAAAAACCATAACTTGGGGCTATGAATACCAAGTTAAATAAAGAGTACCCCAAAGAGCACTATTCCTCATGACATAAGACACATTTATTACTCTTCTCTGCCTGTTTATGGATTAATGCCCTTTCTCCACCCATTTCAAAGACTTGCAGCTCCTTCTGAATTTCTTTTTAGCTCTTTTCTCTCTCCTGCTCAGCATGACAAGTTGGCCCGGAACACACAACAGTTGAACAAAATAAACTGCCAGGGCTTTAAATCAAAGTTCTAATTCTAAATTGTATAGGACCTGTCTTTTGCTGACATATTTTCCTGGTAGTTTTTTTTTTTTTTTTTTTACATTTCTGTTTTTTGTTTTGTTTTGTTTTCCTGAAAGGGTAGCAAAAAATGAGAAGGAAAAAAAAAACTATTTGTAATTTTAAGGTAGAAGAAACACATTTTACTTTGATTCTCTTTTTCCTGACTACTGATGTAGACTCAAGTCAGAGCAAATTAGGAAAAGGACTATGTGAAAGAGAAAGCACAAACAGTATCATTAAAACCAAATCTAAGATAAAGTTGAAACAAGAGAAGACATCATTATTCTCTCTAAAATCTGCTTTAGCGCAAGAAAAATTGTCTACTCAGAAGGTATTGGCTGGTTCTGGAAGTATTACAATCTTTAGCAAATGTTCTTAAACCTGCCTCTGTTTTTGTTGTTGTTATTTTCGTTTGTCTTGTTTTTTTATTCTATAAGCATTTCAGGAAACTTTGCAATAGAAGATTACCTGTTCTTGAACTTAATTTTTTAATATTGATTGATTGATTTAAATGCTGGGGATTATTGGCTAAGGCAGTGGTAGTGGCTCTCTACGACAGAGCTACATCCCCTACCCTTTTATTTTTATTTTTTTTGAGACAAGAGCTCCCTAAATTCCCCAGGTATGTCTGGAATTTACGAAGCTCTGGCCTTAGCCTCCTGAGTTTCTGGGATTGTAGGTGTATACCACTTTGCCCACATTGACCTTTATTTTTACCTTTTAAGAAAACTCTAGTCTTTGAACTTATTCCCACATATTATGCATTGCCAAATGAAAAGAAAAAAAAAAGTTACAATAAAGCAGAATTGTATAAAATATAGGAAGAGAAAATTACATAAAGTAATATCACAGTAATGTTTACCCATCAAAAATATAAGACAACTGGGACTAGACCTCAGAGAAAATCATATGGATTTTAATTTCAGACTGTGAGATGGAGAAATGTTGAATGGTTTGTGAGGTATATGTTAGTTTTGACAAGCTGCTGTAATTTATATTGCATTGCATTTGGGGCTTCTCAGTTTTCAAAAATGACTCTTTATTGAAGCCTTTTGTTTGAATGGCATTCTTTCTGGAACACTCATTGTGTAACGTTTAATTAATGTGTCCTTTTGGCACTTAAAATATCATCTAAACAGGTTTTTGTTGGGGGGCCCGTAGTTTAAACCAAAGAGGAACAAAACTAAACACTGGGCTCATTTTCATCATATTGCCAAGAGACACAACTGTAGACAAAATCCACTGTTATGATAAGCAAGAACTGAAACTCAATTCCCATTCAGGGTGCTGAAAATTCCACCCTTAATATATTTGTAAACACATTGTCATAAAATCAAACTTCTTGATGCTACATCACTTGGAAATTGTGCAGGGGACCTGAATCTAGGAAATGTAATTTCCCTGTTGCTTACCTTGTGAAAAACCCTATTTTTAATATCAACTGTATATGAACTAGAATGACGGTGACAACCTCATCTCTAATGCAATGAGAATTGTGTTTATTTTACAGAGTTTTGCTTATAGCAATACACAGCAATACCATAGAGAGGTACATATACTCCGTGAGTCCTGCTGCTGATTACTTTGAAGAAACAATCAGTCTTTTGGCTTCATGCGTAATGCAGAAATACTGAACAACATGCAAAATACTTTCACTTTCAGAGATGTTTGGGCCAAGAAGAACCCAGAGTATCTAAGCTTCTTGTTATAGAACTCAGTGCAATCCATTAAGTCAATGTATTGAATATCTTCTATGTGAAAAGTAGCAGGCAATCAAAAGGTTTCTCTTTTTCTCTCATTAAACATAATAAGAAGTAGGGTTAAAGTACTTTAAATTCATAGATGAAAAACGTTGTCTTTCAAATCTAAACCTAATGTGTCCAGTATAGTACTTTTTATCAGCTTCTTTTTAAAAGCTTATGAGTGTCCTGTGCACACTATGTTTTTCTTAAACCACCAAAGAGTATCATTGATCAAAATATAAGACATAAACCAGCAATGAAGATAATAGACCAAAATATAAGACATAATCCACTTAAACATATTTATTAGCATCCATTATGAACTTGAGATTAGTTCAAACTGGTCAATGGCAGTGTTTGTATATTCTATACACACACACACACACACACACACACACATTTTCACCCTGTATTTGATTTAAAAATTATTCCCAAGCTTATATAATTCTCAGGCACTTTGAAAACCATTAATTTAACAAGCCTATCAATGACTTGCTGAGTGCAATTTTTAAAAATTCCTTTAAGAAAATTTTGCTTATCAGGACAAATATCTTTAATGTGAATAAATTGTTAATAAAATAAGGTTAGCAAATCACATTGTTTAGTCTTCCTTTTTCTAGGACTTCAGTTTTTTGTAGATGACAATTTAGGCATTTGGTGTCCATGTGTTCCTGGGTAAGGAATCAAAATCTTGTTACAGAGGATTATATTCTCTCCTCCTCCTGATGGAACCTGTACTTGATATCATTTCTTTTTACTGACTGAGTGCTACTTCCAAACTGTTCCACTCTCTTTATATCTTTTGCATTCCAGTGCACTGCACAGTGCCAACCATCCTCATATCTGTCCAGGCCTGGCAGGCCAGCTGCTCTCCCTTCACCATGGCCAAGGGTTTTATCTTCCTTTCTCATGGATTAAAACCAGTCATCTGACCCTCATAACTCACATTCCACTCTACCAGCCTGTTGAATGTTCCCAAGGCCTCTCTTCACTTCCCAAGGGAAGCTTAGCTAAAATCCATCATGTATTGGCTCTGGCATGGCATAAAAGACCTCCCACAATACAAGATCAGGTTCACAGGCTCAAATTGAGTGCCAATGCCACTATTACCAAGTCAAAAATAGACTGCTTCTTTGAGGAACAACTAGAGACAAGAAAAGAAAGAAAGGAAGGAAGGAAGGAAGGAAGGAAGGAAGGAAGGAAGGAAGAGGGAGGGAGGAAGGGAAATGAGGGGGGAGAAGGAATGAAGGAAGGAAGGAGGCTAAGGGAAAAAGGGAATAAACAGGACTAAGACATTAATAGCGGTAAAGCCAAATCTCCTGCTCTGCTCAGTTTCAATAGTGTAAAAAAGTAATTTTAGCTTTAATTTCCTTTCAAAAAATTTTTGGATAAGTTTAAATTATCTGAATGTGGGTGTAAAAGAGTGGGAGTTCTTACCATGAGGTTTCCAAATCATTTTCTAATAAAAATAATGCAAGCTCTCTGTGGGTTCAGTGTGATGATGATGATGATGATGATGATGATGATGATGATGATGATGATGGTGGTGGTGGTGATTCTTATTGGTCCCATACTGCCTAAAACTGTGAGGCACACAAATATTGCTCAGTAAATCTTAGTTGTATGACTGTAATAAAGAAATGGATTTGAGTAGACTGCGGTAGAGATGTCTGGCACCTTTTCTAGAAGTGGCACAATTCTCCCTGACTTTAGCACAATGGGATGAGCAGCGAATAACTTGGCAGTGACTCTGACCCCTGCCCACAGCTGACTGGCTCAAGAACAGATAATTCATCCAAACTGGGCTGGTCCTCACACCTACTCCTTCCTCTCTCATCCCAGTCAATGAGGCTCCAGTTGAACTAAACTTGGACTGGTTAATTCCTTCCTTGGGGACTGTGGTCTTTGAAAGGCAAAACAGTCAGCTGAATCACCTTGGATGATTGATTCTGAGGTATAAATTGTAGGAAATTGTCAGCCTTGTTTTCCACATTAATGAGACATGGATAAAGATTCTTGATGGTATTTCACCCTGGTCCTAACTGTCCTCAAGTGGTAAATTCACTTATGGCCTTCAATTGTTGGTACTTGAGTAGTTGCAAAATGAATTCTTTAATCACCTTAAATTAGCTCAAAACTTATTGTTTTTTATCTGTTACATATGACTAGCTGAATCCTAGTCATAAGTAAATTCTGCCTCCTTCTCTTCTCCTTCCCTTCCCCTTCCTTTCTTCTCTCCTTTCCTCCTTTTAAAATTACCCACTAATTCATCTATTTGTCTTTTTAAACTGCATATCCATAAGAACAGGTTTCATTTCAAAATGAATAACTAACAATAAGTTGTCAATTCTGGAAAAACTGGGATTCAATATTAAGGAAAAGCAATGAACAGAATCATGTATTGAAAAGTTTTGGTCTCTCAAATATGATTATATTTCTGTTGATATATGCACAGGGGTTTAATACGGAAGATTAACATTATTAACAGAATTCTTTTTCTTAATAAGTTGTTTTCTTCCCATTAGGTCTAAATACTATGTTTCTTGACAGCATGATTGATGTAATTATTACTCTAAGTGCCAATTACTGAAGCAAAAGAGCACTCTGTGCTTAGTCTGAAACTTCTAGGATGCTCCTGGGTCAAAATGTCTGAGAATCGTGAAGTCCAAAACACACTCAGGATTTGTAACACTGACCCTCTTTTCTGAACTCCAACCCTGAAGGTTATTTAATCTTAATAAAATTTATCTTTGCTTTTGAAAATCTCAGCCTTTAAAATGATACTTGGAAGACCATTGAAAGAAAAAAAAATGGAAGTATATTTAGATGTTTGTGATTTTCAAAATACTTGGACTAATCAAAGGACCAGTTAATAAATGTTATTATCATAACATTTGATAATAATAGTTAATGATTGCTAACAAGCATGGTGCTTGTGGAAACATAAATAAGGTCTTTCTATATAATGAATTATTTAGTTCTCATATGATGAGGTAGGTTTTCATAATAGCTCTGATTTTAGAGTTGAGAAAAATTTTAAGGCAAGGAAGTTAAGCAACCTAGTTCCACTAACAATGTATTTGTCACAATTTATTGTGGTTCTGATGAACTCAGTTGCTAGGTTTCTGCATACTGCATATTTAGCTGTAAGAGACTGAACTGACTGAGTTCAATTCTCCAAGTGTCCTTGCAGAATCTACAATTCTTCCTTCAGGTGACTTGCTTTTCTTTGGAGTATCAGGGGATGAGTTTAGACTGTAAAGTAAAATGAAAACTAGATCTGAAAGATTCATGGAATAAAAAACAAAACTACTCAGCAATCGAAAGTCAAGAAAATGTTCTTTTGGTTTTCATTTGATAAATAATGGTTTCATTACCCTATTGAGGAATGAGCATTCCCTCAGTCAAGAGAGCAGAATTCTGGAATCAGAAGAAAGAACTAGCTCATTCTAGCTCTTGGCCACGTTGTCTGTGTGAGCTTGAGACTAGCACACCACAATTCTAATATCAAAGCCCTCATCTTTGATAGAGAAGTCAGAATTTGTGTCTTACCTATAAGACAATTAATATAAAATACCTTATAAATTTTGAGGCTCCAATGTACATTACAAATATACATTATTACATTTACTTGATAAGCTTTGAAATATTAAGTACTACAATTGCTAATCATTCTCACCAAAAACCACTGTATAATGACCTTATTTGTGTTGACCAAATATTATTTATTTTAAAAGTTCTCGTTATGTTAAATTAAAATACTCTTTATTACTCAAATATTATTTCAGTAGTCACAAAGTATTAAATACATGTTCAAATTCAAATATAAGATTTGATGTGTTTACTGGTGCTCTGAAACTTCTCTCTTACTTTAATCATGATTAATGTTTGACAGGTCATATGCCTTAATTGTTTTCATATTATACAGATAAAGAATAATATCATCAGGCAACTGGCTCAATGATAGTATCATTAAAATGCTTGTTCCTTAATGATTTTCTTTTGAATTTCAGCTGTTAGTACTTCGAAGCTTGCATACTGAGAAGGAGTCTTTCTCAGAAATGTATATAATTTGTTCTAAGAATACAGACATTTATTAATATATCTACAAATCTCTCACTTATGAATCCTTTAAACATTTTTTTAGAAGAAGTACAAATGAATGTAACACAAATATTAAAAATGACTCTTTTGAAAGTCATGTCAGTGCAGCCACAGCAGGACCATCAGCTTAGTGGTGGACAATTCTCATCCACAGAGCTCGACCCTCTCAATGGAGAGGCAGGATAATTAAGTGGAGCCATTTATTTGAATAGAAATTTAAAAAGACTAATTGTTTCATTAGAAATATCATGAAGTACGTGGAATATATTCCTTTTTCAGAAAGAGGAAATGAGAAGAATTATTGTAGGTGAGGAAGTCAGGGAATAAATTCTGAGTTTAGTCGTTATTCTGTGTGCATGTCCTGGCCAGCAAAGTCCAGGGGAGAGAAGATACTAGTGCTATGGGTATCTTTCAAAGGAACTCCACATTGGGTGGTAAGTTTATGGCTTTAGAAGCAATCACCAACTAAAAATTTAAGGCCACAAATTTTCTTCGTTGAGCCTCCATCTGTAAAGCTATGCCACCCACTCTTCATTTAATCACCCTGCCCCATGCTCTCACTCCTATGTCAGAAGTCTGAAAGGATTTAACCATTGCTTTTAGAACAGTACACTATATTCCCCACAAGTTCATGGGTGCCATGGAAACGAAACACAAGTGCATTAAAAGGAGATTTTAAAAATACATAAACAATAAATTCACTGTAAAAAAACCCTCTATTTTATTTTATATTAGACAATTTTCTATAGCTGTTTTATCAGTGAATAGATTTGGAATTTTTCACTGCAAGAGTTTTCACTGAGGTCTCATAGAAGAGAGAGTAGCATTATCTCATCCCTAGCACTTATTAATTAGTGACTGTCCCCAAATTACTTAACTTCTCTGAGTCTCACTTTTGTTCTAGATGAAAGTACCATGTTATTGGTATGTATCTGATGAGTTGGTTGGGAAAAAAAACAATGCATGCAAGTTTCTTAGAAGATCACTTGCCACATAAAAAGTGCTTGATAGATTCAGCTGTCATTCCCCTTATCATATTCAAACACGAGATAACTTAGAGCCAAAGATGTAGTGGACCTTATTCAAGTATACCCAGCAGCCTCAAGAATGGGGGAGTCTTTCAGCTATCCTAAAATATTTTTCATGAATCATTAAAAATCAGCTTCATCTTTGTATCAGAGTGTTCCTTGCACACAACTCTGCTTTGTATTGGGCTTTGATTATACATCCACCTGTTAACCCACATTTGAATACACATGGGAAAAATGTCTGATTCTCCATCACAGTGTCCTGGTACTTGCTAGCACCTCAATAAATATTTGTTAAATAAGTTAGTGAATAAATGAAACTTTATGTATAGAGTTTTTGTTGGTTGAGAAACAGAGTCTTATGAGCATCCTTCAGGTGAAATGACAAAAGTTCTTCCTTTCAGTCTTTTTTTATTTTTGTCCTGTGTAATATAGTTCAGAGCAATTCTGAAAAGGTAGTTAGTAACATTGGTCTCTCTTCTTTAATAAATGATGTCATTTCTGAGTAAAATAATTCAGTTTCCCTCAGCTGTTGTGATATTGACCATCCAATTGTATGTCTCACCTTGGATAGAAGCTTGCATTCAGGTTTCAACATAAAGTATGGAGTCTGCTTTAAAGGAAATAAGAAAAAAGTTAGTCTGATCCAAATATGAGTTTACATGGTGTTATGGCTTAGATGCTGGGTGTCCACCAAAAACTCATGTCTGAGGCAATGTAAGAATGTTTTGAGGTAAAAACCTTTAGAGATTGGATTATGAGGGTTTTATCCCAATCAATGAATTAATCTCCTGACAGGGATTAACCAAGTGGTAACTGTAAACTGGGGGGTGTGGCTGGAAGATGTGGGCCACTGGAAGGTGTGCCTTTGGTGTATATATTTGATGAGCTGAGCTTAGTCTCTCTCTGCTTCCTTGTGTGATGTCTTGAGCTACTTTCCTCCAGAACACACCTTCTCCATGATGTTCAGCCTTCCCTCTCACCCCAAAGAATGGAGCTGACTCTCTATGGACTGAGCTCTCTGAAACAGTGATCCCCCAAATAAACTTTTCCTCCTCTATGTTGTTCTTGTCAGGTCTTTTGGTCACAGCAGTGAAAAAAGCTGACAAAATACATGACCTGGGAACATAAATTTCAGCTATTCAGAAAGGCATGTTTTGCCATGGACCAGGTTATATGAATGTTTATAGCCAGAGAACAACAACAAAAAGTCGTGAATCAATACAATTAAGAAATACATTAATAGGACATCAGACAGGAGGCTTCAGAGTGGGGAAATTCATTTGTTTCAGATGCTCTCTTAGTATTCATAATTTTAGGGTCGGTAGAGGCTTGAGGTTAGCAGAACTATACAAACTAATTATCAAACAAATTTTGACCTTGGAGACTTAGCATAAAAAAGGACATGGTCATAATTATTTCTGGAGAACTGGAAGACAAAATTAAAGAAGGACATTGAAAACAAATAATATTTCTAGAAACATGAGGAAAATAATGAAAAGTAAATAGTTGTAACTTTCCCAATCCAACTGATGTATATTTTTATGCCTATCTAGTTTTTACAAGTCTAAGAAAAAATTTAGTCTGGTAAAGATGAGAAGTTGTTATTATGGGGTCTCATGATAATTGGATAATTGGAGGAAATGCAACAGAAGAGGGGGAGATATTCCAAAGGAAGAAGAAATAAAGTTAAGAGGCTGGAATCAATATAATAATGGGATAAAAAAACATGAAAATTCATTGAACTAGGGAACAACTATGTCTCAGTTCCTTTTGTGCATTGCACAACCAACAACAAAAACATTTTGGCAAATATGTTCATCCTGAGCATCCCATCCCTTATTGTCTAAATTACTTCTTTCTTCAATATGGCTCAAAAAGAAAGACTATCTAAGGCAGAGAACAATATTTTATTCTTTCTATGTACTATGGAGACATCATCTTTTCCACTGCTTTGAGGAAGAGAGAGAAAAAGAGATAATTGAATAAAAGAGAATACAAAAAATTTGTATATTGTGTACATGTTAATCACATCCTAAATGGAGAGAATCAGGTGATAGAAAGATGGATAGCAAATACCTTTTCTTATACTGTTGTTGATCTAGAAGAGTTGGACAGATTTAACATAGTAACCAACAGGATAATTGATTCATTGAAGGTATTGTGCAGGAGAATTTCATAAACTTGGTTTAAACATTTAGAATTCCTTAGAAATAATGTTTTTTTTTTCAAGATAGCCATGGGAAAGAAATAGGAATCACTTCCCCTCTCTGTCTCTCTCTTTCTTTCTTTCCTCGTTTCCTGCCTTTGAAACATTTTTTTTTAATTATTATTAAACATTGTTGCTTCTGATAGCTATACTCTGTGCCCTTTCCTGAAAGAAAATAGGCCTGGTAAGTGATAAATCTTCAAATAAGAAGAGAAAACTGTAAGATCGAGCATCACAGGTAAGAACAGTAGTCTATTATCTTGGCAAAGAAAAATAGATTTATTTTAGTTACAAATTCCAGATGATCTCTCAAATGTCACGCTAATGACTCCATGCTTACTCACCCATCAGAAAAAAACACCCCATACTTAGAACCCTTCAAGGCTACATTAGATCTTCACTCTTCTGAAAGTTACCTGTAATTATTCACTCACCCACCTCACAGGGGCACTGGATGGAATGACTAATGTATCATTGATAACTACTTTAAATGGTACATATTAAAAGAATCACATCTTGTATTCCTTTATGGAAAGTCATTGAAAAGGTAGGATAATGAAATAGTCTTTTAGAAGAAAAAAATAAAAACTGTCTGGATAGATGAGAGATTATTTTAAAACCAAGCTCACCAAGAAAGGGTGGCAGCTGCTATAAAGCTGTGGCCCCCAATGGTATCTTAACAAATATTCTCAACATACTTTACATCACATCACTGTTGCCATCTGTACACAACACCATTTTTTGGTGAGAAGTGAGTGTGATAAGATGTAGCTCTTGAGACTATTATAATTTTATTTTAAATGGATGTGCTTTAGTACCTCAGCCTTTAGTACAAAATGCTACTGTATTTTAAGATTGTCACCTATTTGAAAAGTGAAACAAATCTTGAAGTAACAGGTTCAATGTGCATTGTTTCTTTTTGGTAGGCTCCATGAAAACAGATCCCTGATACCCCATTTATTTTCTGCATTTAAGGAAACAAATGTAGCTTAAACCCAGAGAGACACACACATTTCAAATTTCTCATGCTCATTCTTAGAAGTTAATAGGAAAGAGTATTTATATAAATTAAGAATAATATTCTCTGCAGCTTCTATGGTGCAGACATGCTATAAGCTCAGAATTAATTAAATATGAAGTGAATATATTCTGGATCACAGTGTGATAAAGTTCATATGGAACAAGAGTAAGAAGGAAGAAAACTTATTCCAAAGGATTAGTATGTCTTTGGGAAGGAATAAAGCTTATGGTACCCAAATTTCCCAGCTGAACATAAAATCTACTTAAAGAGTTCACATTTTGCCAAACTTTGATCCAACCTAGTGTGATAATAATTTTTAGGTGTCAAGTTGATTGGATGAAGGAATACCTAGAGAGCTAATAAATCATTAATTCTGGGTGTATTAGTGAGAAAGCTTGCAGAGAAGATTAGCATGTGTGTTAGTGGACTGCATGGGAAAGATCTGCACTCAATGTGAGTGGGCATTATACAGTTGGCCAGGGGCCCAGATTTAACAAAATGGCAGAAAAGGGGAAAATTTTTTCTCTACCTGGAATTGAGATATGCTTCTCATGCTTTGAGCATCAGAATTCCAGGCGGTCCAGACTTTGTACTCTGAGACTTACACCAACTGCACCCAACTTCTCAGGCATTCAGCCTCAGATTGAGAATTACATCATTTACTCTCCTGGCTCTGAGACTTTTGGACTTGGGAAAAATCCTGCCCTTTATCCCATGTTCTTCAGCTTGCTGACAGCCTGTTAGAATGGCTCAGTATCCATAATCACATGAGCCAATGCTTTTAATACATCCCTCTCCTGTGTATGACCATGTATCTATCATCTTTGTATCTGCCTATCATGTATGTCCTGTTGTTTCTGGATCTCTAGAGAGCTATAACTAATACAATCTAATTAAGAAGCTCTACCAACAAGCGGTGCTGGATGGCAGGAATTATCTAATGAGTTAAAGTGGTAAATTAATCAAAGTATGTTATGTGCATGTATAAATATGCCACAATGAAAACCATTTTTTGTATAATTATTATGCGTCGATAAATATAGGAACCAGAAGAAGAAAAATAAATAGAAACAAAACCTAGGAAAAATTCAAGCGGTTGGGAGAAAGTAGAAGTATAGTGCTAATTAATAGATGTACAAAAGTCTAATAGGCAAAACATCCACCCCCAAATTTGTCCATGATCTAACTCTTGAAATGTGAGTACCTTAAATTTCACACCAAAAGAAACTTTACAGCAGTAATTAAATAAGGCAGTTACTTTAGATTATGAGGCTAGATGAAACTGTATGAGCTGTTAAGAGCAGAGAATTCTCTCCTAGCTCAGAAGATGTACATCAGAAAGGGAAATCAGAAAGATTGGAATCACAGGAATTTCTGATTGCCAATTTAAAAATGGAGGGGATAACAAGATTTAAATGCAGGCTGAGAGCCTCCTGGCTGACCAGCCCCATGAAAATAGGACTTGAGGCCTACAATAGCAAGGAACTGAGTTCTTCCAACAATTAAATGAGATTGGAAGTGAATTTCTCCCCACTAACACCAAATGAAAGCAAGGTGACAGTTGAATTTGGCCTGTAGACCCTAAGTAGATGAACCAGCCAAGTCCATTATTTGGATTTCTGACTTACAGAACTGTGAGATAAGAAGCTTGTGCTGTTTTAGGCCACTAAGCTTATGACAATTTGTTACAACAGTAGTAGAAAACAAGTACAAGATTATCATTGTTATACCTGATTAAATATTTACTTTGCAAACTACACAATATCAGTTTTGTTCTCAGAAATCAGCTCATATTTGGACCTAGGGATACCTTTCCACTGAGCATACCTTTTTGAAAGTCTCCATATTGGCTTCTGGTGAAAATACAAGTGCTAAAAAGAAACTGTCCATGCAATCAAGGGGATAACCAAGGGAGAGGCCAAGAAACACATGACACATACCCATCAGGGTAATAAAAGCTATTAGTAGAGGTTCAAACAAAATGAGGAAAGGACAATGGGCAGAGATGACTCCCTGAAGAAGTTTTATTTGACAGGGCTGTTAATAGAGTTGAGTCCAATGGGAAGAGTGTCTTGAGATTTTTGGTTTTGCCACCCTATCTAGACACTCTTACATATGATAGAATACCTCCATGTGCAGCTCTTTCTGTACCACTGTGATGCTCAGGAGCCAAGAGGGTACAAGTAAATTCAGTGGTTTCCAGAAATGTGATTGGGACTATTCTAACATGTATAGCCTCAGAGTTTTGGTTACCAAGAAAGTTCAAATCAAATTTGCAGCTCCCTCTGGCAATGGGAAGTTTCAGATTCTTTGACATGATTCAGAAATGTAATTTAAAGTTCTTAGAAAGAGAAGTTTCAAATCCTCCTTATTTTTTTCAGAATCAACTCTGGATTTAAAAAAATGTGAAGGTGTCCTATTCCTGTCCCCAAATTATGAAACCAGAACTATGGGTGATACAGGAGCATACATATTTTTCTCTACTCCTCAAGTGAATGAACTTTATATTTTTTTGAGCTCCAGCAAGAATATTGGTTGCACAGCCAAGTTTTGGAAGAAGGCAGCATTGAATTCAAAGTGTAGTTTGACAAAAAACCTGAAATCCATATACACTTTGTTTGTCTGAGTTGCATATACACTCTGTTTGTCGTACAATGAATAGCCCAGGAAAAGACAAGGTTGCCATTTTTTTTATGAGTTTATTCCTGTGCTCTTGTGATAAACTCACCTGCACATGTGGTTGGCACAGGAGCTAAGTGAGCAGCTGCAAAACCTCCTCACAGAAAGTTCTGGTTTCTCTTCAACATTAAGAAAAATCAATGCTAAAAGTCCAAAGTTTCAACTTAGGAAGAGATTCTCATAAATGTTGCCTCAATAGAAAAATGTAAAGTGAATAATAACATTAGTTTATGAAAATATTCAATAAATTATTACCTATAAAACTGAGTATGAATGTTTGTCAGAAAAAATGGAGCATGTTGAGTATTCATCTTTCTTATAAAATATAAATCATTTTCTCCTGGTTCTGTCCATAAAGCAGCTTTGAAGAATTGCTATTTGTTTGTGATATAAAGGTAGAATTAACACTCTCTAAACTACAACTACTGAAAATGATTATCTAGAAAATTACAGTTGATGATTTCAGGTATTTGTACTCAGTTTAACTGTATTGGCATCATTTATGTAAAAATTATTTTCTACAAATTAAAGAACATGTCAAAAACAAAGTAAACACTAGTTTTATAAGGAACTTACTAGGTAAATATTGAGAGGGACATAAAAACTTGTATATACCCCTGGCGATTGTTTATGAAAACATGTAGAAACTTTAACAGAGATTTATGTCAAAGGAACAATATTTTTGATGGTAAAGAAAGAAAAAAATCCAATCAAGTAGGATATTTCATTTATTTTATTTTTTAGTTAGAGGTGGACACAATATCTTTATTTTATTTTTATGTGGTGCTGAGGATGGAACCCAGTGCCTCACTGAGTGCTCTACCTCTGAGCCATAACCCCAGCCCTCAAGTAGGATATTTCTTATGATTCATTGTTAACTGATATCAATTGTCATTGATATCAATTCCTGATATAGAAAATTTTGGTCTCTTGGTAAGAGAAAGGATTAGGATCAAGGATAGGTACTGAGGATCCTTTCAAAATACTTTTAATGTTATATAAAATGTAATAGAAATGTATTTGTATTAGAAAATAAAACATAATAATATTCCCATAATATAAAATATAGAATATGAAGATAGACATTTTGCCTGGTAAAGCATGTGTAATAAGAACTTCAGTAATAATACCCAAGGACAGGTTATAAAAAAACTCAAATTATGGTAGGATTGAGGGAGATAGACTGGAAAAAATTCAGTCAAGGTAATTAAATGAACAAAGAACAATTCAAATGATAAAATAGGTTTAAGAGAGTTTTTTTCAAGGATTGTTCGGATATCTGGGTAGTTAAATATACCCAATTTGTTGATCTCAAAGATGAGTCTCTCCTCAGTTGTGAGAATGAATAAGGCTGTGAGCCAATCACTTTATTAGGAGTTTCAAAACTGTTCATGTTGAAACAGTAGTTTCTGAAATCTCCACAACAAAAATGTTCTCAAAAAGATAAAAAAAAAAAAAAAAAAAAAAAAAGGGACTAGGGATGTGGCTCAAGTGGTAGCATGCTTGCCTGGCATGCGAACAATCGAAAAATTGTTTGATTCTCAACACCACATAAAAAAAAAATAAAGATATTGTGTCCACCTAAAAATAAAAAAATAAAATAAAATATTTAAAAAACATAAATAAAAAAGAATCTATTGTTTTATAGCAGGATCTTTTGAGAAGAGATGACTTTTCAACAATTAAAGTTATAATTGGAAGCAATTATACATTAAAAATCAAAGTAAAAGCCAGGCATGATGGCACATGTCTATAATCCTAATGGCTCAGGAAGCTGAAGTAGGAGGATTACAAATTGAAAGCCAGACTCAAAAACTTAGCAAGGCCCTAAGCAACTTAGTAAGACCCTATCTCAAAATCAAAAATAAAAAATGGCTGAGCATGTGGCTCAGAGGTGAAGCACCCTAGGTTCAATTCTCAGTATAAAAAAAATAATAATAAAGTACACAAATATAACATGGTGAGAAATTTTTCTAACATCTGAATTTTAATGTATATTACAATTAATGGGTTTCTTTACTAAGATTTAATATTTCTGATAATGTTTATACTTTTATCAGATAATATAAGCAAAAACAATTTTTTTGTTATTGAAAATCTAGAGAATGGAAAATATTATTTTAGATCCAAGTAATAAAGAGTCACTATCTTAAGTGTCTCATTACTTAACAGTAAAGGTTTTGACAAGGTTTAATTACTCCGAAAATGATGAGTAGAAACAATATTTTTGTGCACAAAATCATAACAAAGATGCATATTTTTTAAAAATACTGATATTAGGAGGTGAGGAATAAAACAGCCAAACACATCTTTTAAATACGTCTTGATATCTGGTTAATTTCTATAGAACAAATGCATTCTGTCAGCATCAAATACTTTTTGAAAGGTTCCTTAATTTTAATATACTTATTTTTAAAGGTATATTATAATACAGTAAGCTGTAGTAAACTAAGCTTTTTAATAACACTACATTTTTAGCTGACTTTTTACCATATAGTCTTAAATTAGTCTAACTCATTAATAACAAAGCAATAATTATCTTCCCAATTTGAGACATAAAATTCTGAAAAGTATTTAAAGACAATAGATGAAAATGCCTTCAGATAAAGTAGATACAGAAATAAGTTAAAATCACAGTGTGGTTCAGTTATTTTGTAGGAGGGTAAAAAGCTTAAATGTGCTCCATCTAGTATCAAATGCACATTCATCTTGGAAACTAAGTGTTCTGCCAGGAGAGCTGGCACTCACATTCACAAAAGAGACACAATTTTTGCTTTGCTTCAGCACACTTACTTTGAAAATGTACACTAGAAGTGGTACAGCAATTCCACTCAGTAAGAGGCTACATGTGCTCCAATAAATCAAATAGTTGGTGGGAAGCTTAGTTTGAATATGTTAACCTTGAGAAATAACAAGTCATGGAGGCCTTGAGAAAATATCTAAAAATAAAAGGCAAGAAGCAAATATAATTTCCTCTTTTATTTTAAGCTCTGAAGTCCGAATCTATCAAATACTAAAACAGCATTCTTTAAAATGTCCAAATGAAAAAGCAAATTGTTTCTACCTCATTTGCCATTCTGTTGTATAATACAACCTCATGTACTTAACTTATCAAGTTCATTTTTATATCATTCCTAAATATCTTTTCCTCTGATAATGTTTATATTTTTATCAGTTTAATATAAGCAAAAACCTTTTTTTATGTTATTGAGAATCTCAGAGAATGGAAATAAGGAATATTTTACCTAAATAAGGTAAAAATACTGAATGAAATAGTTTGCCATCTTCCATAATTATCTATAGACCTTGTAAAATTCATCAGGAAGCTCTATAATTTGAGAAATATTAAATTGATTCTCATACAATTAAACAGTAACCTTCTTATCTAGTGTCTACAGTTGGAGGACGTTGGTTCATAAGAGCACCGTTTCTGGAGTTTTATTGTGCCTTGGAATTCCCTTTTGTAAAGCCTGTCCTGCCTGCAATTTTACAATAAATGTCTTCCTCAATCAACTATAAACTGAATGAAGGATGGAAATATTGGGATCCATGAATATATTGGGTTCACTGCAGTTATTTTCAAAGTCTTTAGTAGTACTCAGCATAATACTTAACATATATGCTTAACCTTTATTTATTATCAGTTGTCAAGAAACTTCTCAGTAAAGTTGGGGCTCAAGGTAATGGGGCAGTGACTCACCTTCCAATGGCGTCCTATATCATGGACCAAGGACTCAGACAAAAGTAGAAGAATTAAAAAGGCAACTGTTTATTTAACCCAAATAATCATTTTCTTCATTGATGCCTCCCTTAGGCAATGTATTCTTAGCTTTGGTAGTTATGAAGAAAGTCCCTGATTACGAAAGCCTTAAGATCATCTCAAAGTGCAGATATTTCTAGGGTTGCCTTCACTGGAAATGCAGCATGCTAATTATATCCCTTACCCTATCTAAATAAAACAAAACTGTCCATGTTGCAACTTTGTGCACTTAAATACAATTTTTGCTCTGCCTCCTCATTTTTGTCTAAATCAACTACATAGCTAAACAAAACCCCCAAAGCCATCTCATTCATTTTTATCACTGATTCAAAACAGTGGTTAACAGTTATCTGTCAAATCTAATATGTGTCAGAAAGTATGATATGCCATGAAATTACAGCCTTGGGCCAAACCAACCCACCCCGTCAATGAATTCTATTGGAAGAAATTAATCAATATGTATGGTATACCGTGTGTGTGTGCACACGCACACATATACATAGTCTGGAATCTGATAAATATTGAATCTTATAAAAATCAAAGCACAGAATAAGGGGGATTGTTCATGACCGGGGATAGAGGAGATACTTCAAGTAGAGCCATCAGGAAGTTCCTTCTTGAGGAGAAGACTTTTGAAGAGTAACTGAGATGATGTCACCTGAGAATTTGGTAAAGAACATTTCGCATAGGTCTGAATAGAGTGAGGAAAAGCTCTCAGGTAGGAATGAATTCAACCCATCAGGAAGCATCTATGACACTCGTGCAATTGAGGTGGGGTGAAGGAGTAAATGGAAAAGAATTAGGAATCACTGAACGTAGGGCTGCTACACTCCATGCCTGTCTTCTCACTTAATCACCATGTGATCAAAGCCTGTGGAGGATTTGTCTTGATGAGTGCCCGAGGTAGCAAACTGGAGAATGATATCATCATGGAGCTTTTTTTTTTTAATATATCTGTAACTGCTTTGTGGGAAATATACTATAGGAGTTGTGAATGAAATAGGAAGAACAATTAAAAGACTAATATATTATCTAACAATTATCTAATACATCAAACTAATAATTATCTTAGGCAAGAGATAATTATTGCTTGAGCTAGACTCCTGGCAGTAGACATGTTGAGAAGATTGAATTTCGATATATTTAGATGATAAAGCCCACAAAACTTGCTGATTGAATGGATAAAGGGTATTAAGAAATGTGAGAAATCAAAGAAAATGTTTAAGATTTTTTGCCTGAGCAACTGAATGTGTGGTTGTGCTATTTAGATAGGGAAGAGCTAGGAGTGTTATATTTGAGCAGGATAATGAGTGATCAGAAATTCACTTACAAATAAATGCTTTTTTCAGATGTAAAGTTCAGGGATGGTGATAAAGGTTTGAGAGCTGGCATAAAATTATATTGTGTACCAAATCACAAAGGGAGATTGCCTTTGGATGTGTTTATAGGTAAAAAGGAGGAGAGATCTCTGGGCCTGGCAGGGGAAGCTACAGTCTTCACAGACAGCTGGGTTTCATTTTTTTTTCAAATGAGAAAAAAATAATAATAAGAAGAAATGTAGAATATAATAATTTGGCACATTTAATGAAGTAGGAGGAAATCAAAGAAAGTTGGTGTCAGGAGTCAAAAGAATGTGGATTGACTTGCCAAGAACAAAAGAACAATCCCTTATGTCCATTGCTGCTGAGGGGCACCATTGCATGATGCAGAAATAAAATTGATCATTGGATTTTTCTCAGTATGGAGTTACAGGTGACATTATTAAGAGAAGCCCCAGTGGTGTGGTAGTGACAAAATCCTGATGCTAATATGTTACTGGGAAAAAGAAGAGATGAACAATCAGGAAGCATAAACCATATAGTTTTGCTGCAAAAGGCTGCTGAGAAGGGGAAGGAGCTGGAGGGAGAGGAATTTTTAATGATAAAACCATCAATATGGGGCTTTTTATAGATTTTTTTTGAAAATTATCTAATGGTGGGGGATAGCCTTGATGGCAAAGGGAAGAGAAGAAATAATTTTAGCAACAAAGACTTTGAGAAAGAAGGGGATAAAGTCTATATTAATTTGATTTATTGGGAGGGAAAACAGTGCATCAGATAAAGCTATAGGTTGGTAACAGGTTTAGTGATAGAAAAGATAGACACTTTTCATTCATAAGTTCTCATTGAATTAAGAAGTTTTAGTGGACTTGCTTATCGGATATATGAGTGAGGGGTGTATAAAGTGTCTTAAAGTTATAAAAATATCTGTGAGACAACTGATTTTCACAGTGAGCTGGGGATTTAAGCTAAGCACAAGGGAGGTAAGGATATGGACACAGGTAAGAGCATTATAAAGTGGTAGGAACAATAGATTTGATTCTATGTGTGGTTGAGGAATTATTACAGTTGTGTTTACATAGAAAGCAAGCTGGAAAAAATCATGAGATGACAGTCAGAATATAGGATGCTTCCATTTGGACACTTAGATGTAGGGTAGACAGAAAAAGTGATTTTTGATATGGTCAAAGAACTGAAACCAACACTAGGTGAATCATTTATGTGGTGCTTAGGATTGCCAAGTGATGCTACACATCCTTTGTAGAGGAAATAGTGAGTTAATAGCCAAAACAATAAATGAGGGGTGTAAAAGTGATGTAGTAGATGATGACACAAGGAAGAATATCGGGTGGCATAACTTAGTGGCATGCACTTCTTTGATGTTATGGATATCTAATGATAACTGCACTGAAGATCATGGAGAACACCTCCAGGCTTGACGATACTTGAGGTACAGGAGATAAAGTGCCCACCGATGACAACAGGGGAAGCTATAGTCTTCACATACAGCTGGGTTTCAGTAACAGATGGAAGCAATCTTCAAAGATGGAAGTGAGGTTACGAAACTTCATTATTCACAGAAAATGAAGTCTAGAAGATGAACTCATTTTGTAGACTTGGAATGTTCAATTTATTATCAAATGTACTATTAAAATTATGATAATAGACACTAATATGTATAAGGCATTTACTATGCACCAGGCACCATAGATGCTTTGAATATTTTATATAAAGTTATCCTTAAAACAAACAATCCTATGGACTGGCTCCAGTATTCACATGTTTTGGATATAAAAAGTAATCTGCCTAAAATAACTTAGCCAGAATTTGAATCCAGATGGATCTGACTGAAATGTCTGGGTTTCTGGAAAGAACCTCGTTTTTCATTACAATGATCATCCTCTAGTCACACATCCCTTTCTTGATTTTGGTGAAAGGATTGGTTTATAGAATGTTATTGCATTTAACCAACAGATTGGCTATATTAAAATAAAATTTAGTATCATTGTTATGGTTCAGATGTGGTGTCCCCCAAAAGCTCATGTGTGAGACAGTACCAGAAGGTTTGGAGGAGAAATGATTGGGTTATCGTCAGTCAGTGAATTAATCCCTGATGGGATTAACTGGGTGGTAACTGGAGGCAGATGGGCTGTGGCTGGAGGAAGTAGTTCATTGGGAGTGTGGTGACAGGGTATATACTTTGTACCTGGAGAGTGGAGTGTCTCTCTGTCTGCTTTCTGATCATCATAAGAGCCACTTTCCTCTGCCACACTCTTTACCATGATGTTCTGCCTCACCTGGAGCCCCAGGGAATGGAGCCAGCCTTCTGTGGACTAAGATCCCCAAACCTGTGAGCCCTCAAATAAATATTTCCTCCCCTAAAATTTGTCAGTTCAGATCTTTTAGTCACAGCACCAACATAACTGACTAAAACAGTCATCATCAAAGTTAGTATTTTGATTAGTTATAAACAAAAGGTTATGAAATGACCTTACTACAAATAACTTAAAAAATCGGTTCTTTTGGCGAATTTGAAGGAAAGAATACCCAAATTTCCATTTTTCTTCTCCATTTATATTTTTCTCCTTTTTTTTGTGGCACCAAAGCCTAGTGATATACTCAGGTTTTTCAGTTTAATTTTCTATTTATTAATAAAACAATACTTACTCAGTATTTACATTACATGATAGACACTGTCCTTCCTACAGTGAAGAATAAGACTGATACAATTCCTTTCTTTCTAGTATGCAGAGTACAGCTGGGGGTCGGGGGATAGACACTAAATAGACAATTGCACATATTTTTATTTAAAGTCATAAAGTTTTTGGAATGAGTCATTTCTATCAAAAATATACAATAGAGGGAACGAGCTATCATAAGATAACCTTCTCCATAGAGTTAAATGTCATGGGCAGTTGTGCTCAATGATGTTATTTCCTAAAGAAAGATGAAATCTACACCCAATCTCATTCACCCCAGGTTAAGTCAGATCTATTCAGTGCCAAAATAATGCAGGGGATTAGCCGATGAAAAAGCAGACATAGGTTTCATAAACTTCAAATCCTGTCCCTAAAGGCCGAGAAACTTTCTCAGCTCTTGCAGCAGGTCAGAAAACACTGAGAACAGGACACAGGCCTTTTGACCTGTAATCCAGTTAGTATTTCCTAGCCCACAGACCACTTCAGGATTAATTTTATGATCCCAAATTTTGAACAAATCTTTGCATTTATACTCATTGCTGTTTTCTAAATTGGAGGGAAAAATCATCCCCCTGTTAACCTCAGACAACAAAGCACTATGATGAAATAACTTCATCCTCCATTCCCTGCGTAATCTATCAGAAGGATGAAGGAAGATCAGAAAAACAACTATCAAATAATAAGACCAAGTACGACATGCAGATATGCTACTGGAGAGTAGTTTTGTCCTGAAAACAGCATTGACTCATCTTGAGAAATAAGTTGTGCAATTGAAATTGCTTTTAAAAAGTTATCAGCTGTTAAAATTCCCTGCTGGAACTCAAAGTTTGATAATTGCAGGATTATGGAAAGGCCAGGTGTCTTTACTGGTACCAGCTTCTTCTTCTCTCCAGCTTGTCCCCTGGACTCAGCTAGACCACCAATTTTAGATGCTAGGGAGACAAGCACAACTAAAGCCACCCCCTCGCCTTTCAGTCACAGCCCTTTGGCAAAAATAAAAAAATCAAAAGGAGGCCAACCTTAAGAGTTACAGCTTCTAATGTCTTGGCTGCCCCTTAATAAGTATGTATTCAGAGCACATTCACAATAGTGCCACTGACATTGTTACTAATATAGAACAAGTCAAAATACAAAGAATTTTAAATGGTTCAAATTCTTTAAAAATGATTTTGGAACCGTTTCTTCTTCTAAACCGGAGTCTCCTGCTGCTCCTGTTGGTAGTGAGATCTCTAAAGTGCCAGACAATGGTGACCGTGATAAATGGTCTTCATAGTCAAAGGTGCCCTGAGTGAAAAGCAAAAGCATAAAAAGCCGATCGCACTTGTGTGGTTCCAGTCTTGGAGACAATAAATGTCTGTGCATGTACTTCTAAAGCCATATCTTTTAAGTTGATTGTTAAGCAGTTAACTGTTAATCCTTTGAAACGTTTCATTCTTTGTTAATGTGGAGTTGATGCTGAAAACTTTCCATGCCACTATCAACCTAAAGCCTTTCTCAGTTGAGCTTAAATAATTTAATTATGGCCTTTTAACATAGAAGAGTTTAACCTTCCACAAGGCTGAAAAAAATAGATATTTCCAATAATCAGGGAAGGGATTATTCACTATAATTGACATTAATGTATAATTTACATTTTATAATGTTCCTAGTTCTTAATAAGTCCTAATAAGTAAAGCTAAGAGTGAGAATAATTATCCCACAGACCAAAATAAAAATGCTCTCTTCCTTTGCTTATGATTCTAAGGGTGCTTATATTTTGCTTTAAATGACTGGCTAGGGTTTTCTTCAAGTTAAGTTTAAAAGTTACAGAGGCTAATCAGCATAGTTCAGAAAGGTTATTTTGTCGGTGACTTAAATATGTTGTTCTATATTGAGTTGTACATTAAAAAATAAAAAGAGAAAGAAGAAGGAGAAAAGGAAGAAGAAGAAGAAGAAGAAGAAGTAGAAAAGGGAAGGAGGAGGTTAAGCTAGGAACTCTCTCTCCAAATCCCGCTGTAGTCTAAAATTACATCAAAAGTATTATGGTGTAACACCACTACCTATATCAATAAAATGCCAGTTTGACATATTATAAAGAAAAATCAGTTACACTTCAATAAGCCCAACTCTCTAGAAAGAAAAGAAAGTGAGAGTGTGTGCTTCATGCACAACAAGTCATCAGAGACTGCAGAGCTATACAATTCTGCTGTGCCACAGCAGTCTTTATTTCAAAAGAAGTGGTTTCCAGGACAAGGAATCTGGCTTCCTTAGATGCTGCATTTCAATCATGTGCCAAGACAGACAGGCAACTCCAAGGAATAAATTGTGAAATTAGACTGGGATCATGGTTTTCCATGCTACTTTATTTTCCCATTCCAATCCTGCTTGCATATATATCTTGAATCCAACTTTGAATTTCAATATGCTTAATAAACTTTTCACTTGAATAATAAAAACAACCTCCTTAAAGACCCTAGGACTGCCAACATTTGATCATTAAGAAAACTAAAACATGGGATCTTTTGGTCTTAGATTTATAGTGCCTGAAGTGCAAGCATAGATGCCAACTGCAAATTTACTATTCATCACAGCCCTGAAAGAATAGAGATATAAATAATCAGACAACTCTAGATAGATAATCAATCTACTCCTCGAATTCTGTCTTTTCATGGAAGTTTCAAGCGGGAACATAAAATGTCACAGGGCATGTCCCTGACCTTTGACATTGACTCGAACCGGATAGTCATTCACTTTTAGAATAAATCTGAAAATAATACAAAAAATGCACATGCTATTTCTTTATTCAAGAAAAAAATTATTATTTATTTCTGATCTATTTGATTTAGGAGTTGGGTCCTATCTTTCTCCTGAATTGGGAAATGGTATTTTCCTGATATCACACTTGAGGCTTTCCACTGGTAGATACTTGAACACCAGACCACCTTTTGCAGACCTCTTAACATTTTTGTAGCTTCCTTTTAGGTCTCTTTGAGATGTAAAGCAAGTCAGCTCCTTTAATGATTTTAAGAATCTTCTTTCTACCTTCCTACATATTAGGGTTCAGAAAAGAAACTTCATTCACTGGGAGAAAAAGACTTTTATGAAAAAGTTCACTTTTAAGATGGGCTTGGAAAAATGAATAGCATTTTTTTTTCTATGGAGTTGCAAAAATTTTTCCAGGTGAGGGAGTGTATTTGGATAATGGCAACTTAGGCAACTTAGTTGGGCTAAGCACTGGAGAGTTGTGAAATAACAAATTGAAGACTAAGTTTGATGCTTTATGTTGGAGGAACTTGAAAACCAGAGGAAACATTTATTCATAATTCACATGTGTGGCTTAAAAGCATGGAGTTGTTGAGCAACAATGATACAATCTAAACTTCTTTGTGCAAACAGTAATCTATCTGTGGTTTGAAGGAAAACTATACAGGTGAAAGAAAAGACCAGGGAATCTATTTCAGTAAAGATGTTGAGTCAGCAATTTGAGTTGAACATCATGAACAAAACAATTTCTATACTTTACACTATTTCTTTACTGAAAGATGTTATCTCTGCTTTGCCTTTTCATCCCTCAAATTCAACTACTGAACAATATTTCCATATGTCAAAGTATGACTCAAACCCCAATTTTTACAAAGAATTACTGAGACCTACAAGGGAACTCAGTAATGTCTTCATGTTTTTAACTATAGTAAGGTACAAGACTCAAGTAGGCAGCTAAACAATGTGTGAAATATCTGAATACAACAACACATATATATTTGCATTTTTTGTAAGAGTTTATATTATACAATCTTCATCTCACACAATCAGGAAGACAAACTCATCTTTAAATATTGGCACTATTATAAGAGATTTGCACAATAGTACACAGTAACTATTTAATTAAACTATTTTTCCTAAGGTGTTTAAATCTAATAAATCCATTTGTGAACATGCATAACATTATGAAATACTTAAATTGATTATTATGTATTATCACATAAAGTTGTATTCAGACATTATAATATTGGATAAATAACATTAAAAGATACTTTCTAGATATAAATAAATTAAGTGCTGATTTTCTTTAGAGGATCACCAAAGTCACTGGTCTAATTGAAAACCACGGTAACAAAGAACACTAAAACTCAGCTTTGAATATGAATGCAAGCCTATAACCAATTTAAATACCTTTCAACTTCAAATCTTCCTTTCCTTCCAGGCTTTGTGATGTTGGAGCTAGATCCTGTCACTCTGACTTTGCCACCTGGGCAATGATAGTAAGGTAATAGTGGGATATACCAACGCAGCTTCCCTGTGAGAGGCACCTGAAGCACAGCACAGCAGTATGTAGCTTCCTCATATCACAGCAAGCAGCTTCTCAGTGACTTCACCCCCACCCTATTAACTGGATTCCCAGTGAGTTTTGCCCATACCCCATGGGGAGTTTGCTCTGGCACCTCAGTGCACTTCTCTGTCACCCAGTGGCATCTCAGCCCCATTTGTCAACATAGTCTGAATCTCATCTTTGTGCTGGACAGAGAGGGGAACCTGCTTCCAGGTTAATTTTTTTCTCTATTTCTCTCCCTCAGCTCTAGATTTACTGATGCTCCCTAACTCAGGTGATATCTGTTACAGCAGTCTAGTCCTTTCTTGTAGGGAAGTCTCTTCCACCAATTTCATACTTCTTTACTTTTTTAACACTTTTGGTGTGGGGCATTGAACCCAGGGGTGCTTAACCACTGAACCACATCCTGAGATATATATATATATATATATATATATATATTGCTGAGGGCCATTACCAAGTAGGAATGACGCATCGAAATTTCCTTGCCAAGCGTACCCCATGCTGCTTAGAGGACATTCGATGGGACATTGCATGCATGCTTTAATAAGGTGACCTTGCTCAAGGACCAAGGCGGATCCAGGTTTAGAGCTGATCAGGTTTGAGGAAGTAACCGGCTCTTTGAGTTTAAGGCGTTGCCACTTTAAGATAATGGGTTTTAGGGAAGTTGGAGATTGAAGATTATTGCTGGGATTAGGGTGTTCCTGCTGCTTGTTCCCATTGAGTTCTCATTGAGATTGAAATGGGATTTGGAGATAGCCTCGTGGAGTAGGTGAATTGTGCGGGAGACCGCAGAACGTGATTGCCCCTGGACCTGTGTGGAGGCGGTGTGAGAGTGTGAGAGCGGGAATAAAGAATTGCTGTTTGAACCTACAAAGGTGTGTGGTGGCTCGTGATTCTGGTGCCAAGCCGAGACCTTGGCAATATATATATATATATATATAATTAAACTATTTAATTAAACTATTTTTCCTAAGGTGTTTAAATCTAATAAAACCATTTGTGAATATGCATAACATTATAAAATATATATATATATAAATATATATAGAGAGAGGGGGGGAGAAGGGTCTCACTAAGTTGCTTAAGGCTTTGCTAATTTGCTAAGGTTGGCTTTGAATTCATGATGCTCCTGCCTCCACCTGTTGTCACTGGGATTATAGGTGTATGCCACCATGTCCAGCTTCGATATTTCCTAATATTCCATTTTCTCTGTTCAAATTACAGGAGTGATTTTTTCATTGTACCATTGTCAGAGGAAAAAAAAATATTTGTAGTACAATGTTTAATTAGCCATACACAACCCCTCTGTGTTTCAAATGGAACATTCAGAATTCCTGATGCACCTATATTTTGTCCGAAGAGTTTTTTTTTAAGATAAATAAATCCCTATGTTTTAAATATGTGTCCCCTTCACCCCGAACACAAATGAATGAGTGCTTTTGCAGAGCCAGCAATCTTTTAGACTTTCAATGACTTGTGAGACAACCTGGCAATGTTTGCTCTTCTCAAAGCAGATGCTCTAAGTTGATTGTGACCAAATCAATCAATCAGTTTCTCTGTGGCAGAATAATGAATCATAGTTAATAGGTGGAATTTCTAATAAGACCCACTAGTAGATGGTATAGGCAGGAACCATGAGGTAATATGAAGCATAATAAATAGAAAACACAAAGTAAAACTCACCTGTTACTTGCTCTCACAGTGGCCTGTATTTTCTTTCCTAGCATGACCTTAACTTTAGAATTGTTTTACATACCTTTCTTTTGCACTGGACTCTTAGCTTCACAAGGGTAATGACTATCTGTCTTGCTTTCATCAATCTCCTGTGTCTGTCATAGGAATGGATATTCAACACATACTTGCTGAACAGATGAAGGATTGAATGTTAATGAAGTGCAGATGAATCAAGAATCATAAAACAAGAATATTCTTCAAATACACAATGGAACAAGTATAGAAAATAACAGCTGAAATTTGGTAGGAGGTTACAAATAAGGTAGTGTTGTTGAGTTCTGCCTGGTGTACTGACTCTTGTTCTAGCTCTGATATGCATTTCAGTCGCCATGGTACCTAGCTCATTTCCTATAAGTTGTGATAGTGTGGGTGATTCATGACAATCTTATTCCCTAAGCATTTTGCAATTTGAGGGAAGAAATTTAGCCCTTGGCTTTGTTCCTTGCAATCTACAAAGGCCTATGAAATGCTCAGATTTGTATTCTGATTTGAAGTCCTTGGGTTGCTAGTGTTGGGAGTGTTGATGTGTTCAGACTATTTACTGCACTCAGTAATATAAAGAACAGACATTCGACTGGTAAAAGGAAAAATGTTCCACCTTCTTGATCTTTGACTTTCTCTTAACTCTGTGCTTCTCTGTACACATATATTTCTTCTTTTTTGCATAAACTAAGTTTTTGCATAAACTTCTCTTTGCATATTAAAGAGCACTTACATGGGACGCTATTAACTGCTTCAAAGAAAATAAATGTATCAATAGCTTTCACATCTATGTTGCTTATGAATTTCTGTCACTCAAACCTCAACAATTCTACAGATATCAGGCCTAATTTCTAGCCCTAGGAGTGGAGGTATCTAATAATAGCAAGCCCTGGGGACATCAGGAAATATACTCTCCTTCTCTCAGGGAAATTTCATTATAGCTGCAGAATATTCAGGACACCTTGGGATCCTTTTATGAAACATATTCTCCTTTATAAAAATTTTGCTTAATGGCTTAATTTTGATCAACTGAAATGCCTTGATCACTTAAAGATGTTGTGACAGATGATAACTTATGTTCATGTTCTTATTTTGGAAACTGATGAGATGATTCTGAAGATTGTGCCTTTGTATTTGGTATAATATCTGGTAGATTAAAGACAATCCCCAGCTGTTGCTTTGTCCCTGGTGACTAAAGGAAATAAGGAGGGTAAATATTAGTAATCATACATATTATTTCACGTGAGAGACAAGGTTAGTGAAATTTTAATACATGCTTTTATGTATTAAAAAGGAAATGAATGTAATTTACAAATCCACATAAATAACACATTGGAACTTCTACTAAACTGTAATATGCCTTAAGTCAGCCATGATTGAAATTGCATTTGACAGGGAGAAAAACAGTATTTCTCTTTCCAACTACTCCCCGTGTTGTCATCATGGCATGGTTGGGTAGCAGTGAGTGCCAGCTGAGGACCCTTCCCTCCTCTGTGTCACCATCTGGCTTTAGTTCCACTTCAATCAGCTTCTATTGGCTTTCTGATTTATGCTGGAATTCACAAGAAGAAATAGAGGAAGTTTGCCCATGCATTTTCGATAACCTTTTCTCATCATTTCTGTTCCTTGGAAACTTGTAAAGTTTTCACCAGTATTAAAAGTTGTGCTCCATTTGTGTACAATGAATCAAAATGCATTATGTTGTCGTGTATAACTAATTAGAAATAAGGAAAAAGAAAAAAAATTTCACCAATGGCAAAAATATATCACCATTTCTGCGAAATTCCACCTGTTCTTTTACCAAACTACCATATCAATATTTCCTCCTCTTTCATTCAGTGGTGCCTTCAGGATTTTCTTGTACACTTTGTCAACTATTATCTGTCCTCTGTAGGTAGATGATATTGTTTGCCTTGATTAATTTCAGTTAACAGGAAGCCCTTTGTTTTGAACTTTGAGTTTATGATGTTTTGTTTATAAAAATTGTTAACATTGTGTATTTACTTTTGGGATCCCTAAAGTTAACCCCTGTGTGTTGACATTATTGTGAAAGATGTGCTGAGAAAATTCCCTATGAAAACTGTACCATTTCAGATTTCTCCTCACTCAGCAAAATCAGGTATAATATAAAACTGGGCTTCAAAACAATTCAGTATGAAGTACAAGTCCTCAGAAGGGATAAAATAAAAGATTATTCACCTCTCTTTAATCACAGCATGATGCTAATCAGCTATTCATTATAAAAGTACCATTAGAACAGATACTGCTAACACCACTCTACTTAATGGCCAATTGGTTTTTCCATTAGAAGTCCATTTTCAGGGTTTAATAGATCAACATTCCACCTTGTACTAGGTCTGAAATTATTCATACAGCATTGAAACCTACAAATAAGACTTGGAAAAATGAATTGTTTTTATTAACCCAGCAAACTCTGCTATTTAACAAAATACACATGCCCAGCTTCCTTTCGGTCATCCAACAGGTAATTATTGATCATTTTTTATGTGCTGGGAACCAGCAAACCATACTATAAAGGAATGTCTGTCTAGTAATGAAGATGAGTGGGAGTATAAATGTGTATGTGATCGAATTTTATAACTGGTCTGGACCATCAAGTTTATCTGAACCAGATTTTTCAATTTTTTAAATGAATATGTTAAGGCTCACAAAAATTATGTGATTTTCTTTCAAAGTGGACAAGCTGAATATGGCTCCTCATCCAACATTTCTTCCAGTGTATCACACAGTCTGCACTTGAGTATCCAAAGTTCTACATATATGCATATAGAAGGGATTTTAGGAAATGCAATTTGTTCACCGGTGGGAATCAATAGACAGGGTGCCAGTTGTCATTCTAGAAACCAACCTTCTCCATAATGACCACAGGCCAACAAGCACAGTATTAACTGAGACAAGAGTTTGTTGACAGCAGCCATAGTCACCAATCAATAAGCAAACCAGCAAAGAGGACATGGACATGGCAAAGGGGCATAAAAATCACGTCCTTGTTACAATTTTCCTAAATGTTTTTAGCCTCATGTCAGGACAAGAAAATTAGTGTTGGACATGGTACGTTTGTGATTGCAAAAAAAAAAAAAAAAAAAAAAGCATAGGCTGATTGACATGGGTATTTCCAAGAGCATGTGGGCATTTTCAAGTGTTCTGTTATCAAAACCCTATTAACATGAATCTTATGACTTCATGTTAATATGAGCAATTGTTCATGTTGAATCAGGCCTGGAGGAGAAATTTTCTTTCTAGATATACAAGTATATCTAATGTTCAAAAACTACTCACTAAGAAAAAAAGAAAGAAAGAAAGAAAGAAAACCTCTCACTTCCATGTTTCCAAAGCCTTGAGAAAGGAAAGAGACAATTCATCTGTTTTTCACCTTAATTCAATGAGGTATTTGATTTTCAACTACTGTCTCAGCACTGTATTAAAACCCTGTTACTAGGGAATAAAAGAAAATTACCTGTAATCCCCTTTCCTCAGAAAGCATGTTATTATAATGGATTTCTCACGTTAGTCGGCCTGAGCTGCTGCCTGGAGAGAACTTCGTGTGCCTCAGAGCACTAGAGCTGCTAACCACCTCCCTACCAGGCGCTGTTCCCTGCTCCCACTAAGGACAGCACTGCTCTTGCCTCTCAGTTTGAAAGAAAAGATACAAAACTTCTGAAATAAAGTGACCAATCATGGACTTCATGATTTGGGGACAGGTAAAATAAAACTATTGTTCTATCAGGATGAGGGAGACCAAAATAGACCACCCCAAAATATACCTCTTTAGCTTATTTCCAGATGGTTCTTCAGAGGTGCCACAGATGTAAGAATTCCTCTGAAAAGCTGTCCTTTTGTAAAAAAAAATAAATAAATAAAAAATGAAATTTATGCCTAGAAAATAGCAGACATGGGCAGAAGCTCTTCTATTTAGCATCCTCCTATCTACCTACACAGTTCTTTCCATAGGAAGAAGAGATGGGAGTCTGACACCTGGTCCAGACAGATTACCACAGGTGGCCTTCTCATGACTGTTACTTGACAGATTTTGTCTGAATAAAAAGATTTTGTTCTGTACATTTGCCTTCCTTCTCTTCCTATCCCATGTCACCACCTCCCCCCAGGAGGCTCAGATTTTTTTTTCTGTGAAGTATGTAAGCTTCAACTATGTGACCTACCTTTGAGTCTCCTATTTTACATATGGCTTCATGTTTTTGCATATTAACAGATGTGAATATGTTTTCTCCCTGTTAATCTATTTTAAGTTTATTTTATAGTGTAGAATTGCTGAAACTTACAGAGGGAAAAGAGAAATTTAAAGCTTCTTGACACAGGAAAACATCATTTGGAAATAGTAAATATCATGTTTTTTGAGTAACAAAAGATGTCACATCACACCTAAAACAACCATTTACTTCTTTCAATTTACTAAAATGGGGACACGTTATAGAAGCTACTCCCTTCAGGCTCCTTTGATTATATCTTTTCCCATAGTCTCTGCTCTCTCACATGCCAGTTAGTACTTAAGTAGTAGTCATTACCATTCTCAACAGTTATTTATTAGATGTACTATAGAAGATATGGGAACAAACACTATATAATACTTAATATGTAGCTGGAACTGTGCTAAGCATTGAAAATTATTTTATGGAAAACTAAAAAGTAGATATCATTTAATGGAGGAAATTGAGGATTTATAAGGTAATTTTCTTAAGTTTTCCCCAAGGGTAGTAAAAGAATCGTTATTAGTAAAACAATTGATTGAAAGCATTAGCCGGAATTAGATAATAAAGAGGCAAGAAGAAGTCCCTGTTTCCTAAGTACTTGCAACATTTTGAGCCTAGTGTGACATATCCAAGAAATGCCATAATGCAAAATAAGCAGGTACTACATTATCAGCAATGGATAAAGTGAGAGGAAAGGTGAGATCTTATGATTACGTAAGTGATGATAACTATTTAGGTATCAAAGAAACTCATAGTTATCATTATTGAGAATCCACCAATATTCATGTTACTGCTGTTGCTCTCAGAGCCTCACCTAGGGCAGCCAAACAAAAAGCTATCAGTTAGCTCTCTCTTTATCCCAATTTTACAATTAGGTTGTAGAGGCTCAAATAGATTCACTGTATTGCCCCAGATCATAGCTAAAATAATAAGATGATTGTACAGACATGTACCTACATACTTCACTCAAAATATCTTAATTTGAATCTACTTTTCTACCTTCTACAAATCAATGTTTAACTTTTTTAAGTGAAACTTATTCTCTGATTCTTTTCAAATGTTCTGTTCACCTCTTCTTCTTCTTCTTCTTCTTTTTTTTTTTTTTTTTTTTTGGTCCATACCTTGCTGTATCTGGAGGACACTGCTTTCCATGCAGGGCACTTGAGAGTTTTGTTGTGGTTGTTGTTTAAATCTCATAATGCATTAACGCAGGCCTCATAAGTGAAATAAAGGTCCTTTCTCCTTTCCATAACTACTCCTACTCTCTGTTCCTTCTGTTTTCTTAAATATATATATATATATATATATATATATATATATATATATATATTCAGCTTTTAAAACAAATTGTAATGGATGTTGGATGCACTACTTACATCTCAGAGAGGAATCATCTCTCCAGGTGCTAAGAGAGGCGTGACATTTCTTCGATACGTGATACTAAAGTAATCTCTGAAAATTGCCTGCATCCAAAGAAAGACCAAAGTTATGTCTTCTCCCATTCCACATCCAGTGAACTGGTCAATAGGTTGACCTAAAAGCCCAGTCCAGTATTGTCAAGGTGAAAGAACCCTGAGGAACTATCCCAGTATTAGTTTCTTGATGAATTGGGTTTGTAGGTCTATAGGAGACTTTGGTTGTGACTTCTGCACATTGTTATTTTATTTCTTCTGACTTCCTTTTCTTTGACAACACACTTCATTAAACTCTTTGCACAAAAAACATCCATGTCGAAGTCTGTTTTCCACGAACCCATGCTAAGATAAAATCCACCACACTTGATCAGTTTCTCCTCCCTACTAAGAGTAAGATAAAAGGAGATTAAGAAAAAAGAATCATGAGTTTCAGGAGAGTAGTGGGGGATGTGATTACCAGGTAAGAGGGTAGATCATGGCTTTATAATCTATTGTGAAGACTTTACATTTTGCTTTGAGAGAAGTTTGAATCATTGAAGAATTATGAACAGTAAATGATCAAACTTTATAAAGAATCTCTGGTGGATTTATTGTTGAATAAGAGTAGAGAGGAAAGGGAGAAGGAGGAACACAATTCAGGAAGCATTTTTAGTATTAAGAAAGAGGATGATTGTTCCAACCATGCTAGAAGTGGTATAAGTTTTAAGAAGTGGTTAGGTTCAGGAGATGCAAAGCAAGAATAAACCACAGATTATCCTGATAACAGAATGCTTTAGAAAAAGTGAATCTTTGAGAAGGAGCCAAGCATAAACATAAGGATTTGGGTTTGTGCAAATAGAAAGATGAAGTTTTAGTTGACTGTGAAATATTTCATAGGCATATTTTCTAGACAATTTCTATTTACCTTGTTTGTATTCAGCATTCATTGCTCCAAAACTCTGCCTCAACATCTTTTGAAATTTCTCCCTTGAGTTTCAGCAATATCCCCCAAACAGTTTCTCAATGTCTTACTTTGGGTTTTCGGTTTATTTACTTCACTGCCAAATTACATGCTTTTCATCATTTTTCTCTGTTCCTTTGGATCTGATAGAAAATATCCATCTGGTTTTCCTCTTAGGACTCCCAATCACTTTCTTCAGATCGCTTTGTTTGGTGGTGGTTGTTGATCTTAAAATGCTAAGTGCTTGAGGAATTGTGTTTTTCCTTCTATCTCCATAGTCATGAACTTTAATGCCTGTGTGAGCCTGGCAGGTGACAACATTTAGTAAAATATGGTATGGGGATGCAGCTCCAGTGGTAGAGTGTTTGCTGAGGAGCACGAGGTCCTGAGTTTGATCTCAAGCATTAAAAAAAAAAATTACATAAAAAATTTTTGAAAGTTGGGGGAACTGTGTCAACCTGTCAGGCATATGCTTTCTCTAAAGGAATGCCAATGCAAAAACATCATGCAAATAAGACAAACTTTATCCATAGATCACAAGTGCATGAGAAAGATCACAGTGTCAAAATTTTCCCTTAGCTATCGCTCCTCTGTGCTGAATTAAACAATAACCTTTGTTCAGATAATTTGAAGATAAATATCACTGACTTTGATCTTTCTAACATTACACAAGAACCAATGAACTACAAAACAGGAGAAAATTTGAAAAATATTCTTTCACCCTAAAGACACTGTCCTTTCAGACATTTTCTGACTTTCTGCTGCAAATCTACACCATTGACATTCTAAAAGCATCTCAAACTCAACACATTAAAATCTTGAGTGCATTATTTTTCCTTGACAAATATTTTCCCTTCTAATATACCTTATCTCAATCAGGTAATTTTCCCAGAATGTAAACTTTGGAGTCAACTTTAAATCCTATTGTTCCTTTACTTTTCCTTTGCTTACATAGTTGCCTTCCTGTGAAGCAAGTACATGGCTCTTCCAAAGAGGCTTTGATTAAGAATTTAGAAAATGAGTAAATAAGTGATATCTGAGACATGAGTTGGATCATATCAGAAGTAGATACAGTTACCCTAAAGAGAGAAAACAGATTGGGAAGACTTCCTGGTAACCTAGTACCATCTTAGTGCCATTTAGATGGCATCTAACCAAGCCTCTAAAGAAATGAATCACCAAGGCAAATTTTGGTGCCCAGGATATACCCCGTATGGACTGCCCCAGAGATATTTAGAGCCTGGCTCCTTATCTTAGGGTAAGACAAACGTGTTAGTTTATTTAATGGGTGGTTCAATAATTTGATAAAAATCTCTTTGAGTCCATATCAATGGGTAATCTTATGCTTAATATTTGAGTTTCACTGAAGACTTGCCTTTCCTGGCAGAAAATTCATAAAAGAGATAGATTTCCAGTACAAAATTCATAATCATTATTTGTTATGAGAGAGAGAGAAAGAGAGAGAGACAGAGAGAGACAGAGAGAGAGAGAGAGAGACAGAGAGAGAGAGAGAGAGAGAGAGAGAGAGAGAGAGAGAGACAGAGAAGATGGAAGAAAAGGAAGGAATTCATTCTTTTTTTAATATTTATTTTTTAGTTGTAGTTGGACACAATACTTTATTTTATTTATTTATTTTTATGTGGTGGTGCTGAGGATTGAACCTAGGGCCTCACATGTGCTAGTGGAGCGCTCTACTGCTGAGCCACAACCTCAGCCCAGAAAGCCATTCTTAATATGGTTTTGTCTTTGGTCTTTTGAACTGGATAATGTGAAATTCCTGAATTTTCAAATCATAAGGCTAGACCAGAATTAATGCCAAGCAACCACAACAACAACAACAAAAAATTAGCCTATAAAACTTCCTCAGAAATTGGCAAACACATATCCCTTTGATTGCTAAGGTGCTCCAACTTTCTGTATTTTCCCAGTTTCCACAAATTCTACTTCTCCCTTCACACCTTTACACTTTTTCCACTTCTACTGCTATACTCCCAATGGTTTTCACCCTATACTGCTTAAGTAACCCACTATCTCTCACTGTGTTTAGTTTGTCTTCTGCTTTGCCACAAACAGCATTCAAAACAAAGATGATATTGTCACTTGTATTTCTCCAGGTCAAGAACTTTTCAAAGAGCTTTCGCCTAGAACAGAAGGTCTTCATGACAGTAATCAATAATGGGATCAAAACTGCAATCTCCTCCTAAATTATCCCCAATCACACTCCCTGCCCACCTCCCACTGTAATTTATTCTTTTCCCCAAAGAAGAGAATATCCCTTTGGGAATAATTCCAGTTTGGGATAAATGAATCCCTTTTCTCCTTTGAGACTGAAAGACACGTAGCTCAGGGTGGGATGAAGTAGAAGTGATTGCTTTGTTTTCAAGGATGTTCAGTTTCTTCAGAACAACTTTCAAGGGTATTTATTTCAAGAAGCACTGCCTTGATCAAGTCTAACATAACATTAAAGACATATATTTGTTCCATATGGCAGAGTAGAAATGATGCATCTTAGGTTCTAATAATTATGTAGAGGTACTAATTTAAATCAGATGGAAACTACAAAATGAGTTTATTCTGAAACTCATTCTGAAAAAAAATAAATTCTTTTTTATTGCTTTCTGCATAGAAAGAGGAGAAATTTTGCAATGCAATAAGCTCTGGCAGTTCATGTAACATTATTGACAGGGAACAGCAAAGGAGTACATGAAGGTACACTTTAAGTAAAGCTAGTGTTTGCCAACTTTGACACACTGAGATTTTTAAAGAACTGAGATGAAAGATTATGAGTGCTCAGTTAGAATCACAAATCTTATTATTAATAGAAGTACAGTGTGTGACCTCAACAAAATTTATTATGCACTATACAAAATCTGCCTTGTAAAGTATGTCATTTTATTCAGTGTTGTTTACTCTTTCTTATGTGCATCCTCAAAAGACAAAGTTGAATGATGACTATATTCTGTGCTGTCAGAACATGCAAGGTAAACAAGCATACTGTTATTATAGCAGCTAGGCCCTGGGGGGCTGTATGAAGGTGCGTCTGTAGATGAAATAAATAGATAACATTGTTCATTTTATTTCCCTAAAGATTAGATCAGAATCTTGCAAATTAAACTTTGTAAGAATTAATGATATGGTCATAACAGCAAAAAAAAAATATATATATATTTACTTGCAACACACTGAGGGCCAAAAAATACCAAATTGGACTTTGGCTGTTCTAATGTCAAAGACAGAGTTTTCTTTGAGTCAGCTGAGTATACAACATGAAACAGCTGTTCTGGCTATCAGTACAGTACCTCTGAGTGAGTGTGATGAAGGGGCTGAGAAATTGCCGTGATGTATGATAGTGCCTGCATCTAAAGCAAATTTGTCTGCAGCCTCCCGGGCTCACTGAATATTAAGATAAGGCAACTGGGATTGGCACTTATTCCCCTCCGTTTCAGAGAAACGACATGTGGAAATGATTGTAGGCCTAGACTATCACATTCCTTCTAAAAAATGTTGGCAACTCCTCAGAAACTGAGGCCAGTTATTATTATCATTCTCCTGAACATCATTTGGGGGAAAAAAATAAGGTCTGATAGAAAAGAAAGAGAGTTCTGGCACCTTTGTGAATCCAAAAAGTTTTATTGAAAATAAAGCCCTGGAAAAATGATATGGGAAAAAAATCAATAGAATTTGATGACTTCCTTTTGGACTACAAAAAGGAGGTTTATCTAAATTTAATTACTGTTTTATTAGGCTAAGCTGTGGCACTGGAAAACCCAAGAAAAATGGTTTAAATTCAAAGAAATCATTTCAATTCTCTCTGCCTCATGGCAGGAAATAGTGCAATTTGCATTTACAGTATTAAAGGAAAGATACAAGGCTCTGACTTCTAAATGCCAACATAGTGATGAACAAAAATCCTATTCACTATAACCCAGAATTTATTCTCTGGTGCTTTGGGGTTCTGCATAGGAATGGAAATCTCCTTTTGAAAATGAAATGTGATAACCAAACTTTTGCTCCTAAAGAAGGTCAAGAAATTCAAGTGCAAATTTTTAAGGCATAACTGGTAATTCACGAGAAAGTTTATTGAGGAAAAAGGTTCTGAAAAAATATAACAAAATAAACAAGTTTTACCTTGGCATTTATTCAAAGGAACATTTAAGCAGAAATATAACTGCTGTGTGTAAATAAAATGAACATAAATGTAGTATTCAAGGTGCATAGAATTCAAGTACCAGTCTCAAAATTTTATGAAAACGTCACCTAACAAATTATGGAGTACCACTTCTTTTACATGTAAAATAAAGATAACAATACCTATAACAAATGGCTATGTGAAATAGTAAAATAATGTATATAGTAGACCTAACATAATGCCTATAAAATATCTAGCCTACTAAAGTACATTCCATCTATTAAATTTTTAGAAAAACAGAAAATAATATGACATACTTTTAAAATCTACCCTGTAGATTGATTTTAAAAGTGTCTTTGAAAGACAAATTTATATTTAATTAACCATGGGTCACTATTGTATCCCCAGTGCCTAAAATAATATTAAATAGGTGAAAACATTATTAATTTTATTTGTAAAATGATGAGTATTGGTCAGGTTTAATGGTTATAAAATCATCAGTTTTTATAGTCCTTATTTGTTTTTTGCTGCTGCAATAGATGATATTTCCTGCCTGAATTCTAGATGGAGTTTATATATCACTTGATAGTACGGCAGCATCCTTCCTGTAACTATGGCGTCCTGTGGCCACTTGGGGTGAGTGCCAGATGCTGTATGAAATGGAGGTATGCTCTTACAAGCGCCTCTCCTAATGTGACATCCTGTGGAAAGGATAGCTTTCTCTGGGAGCACACTTCATGCAATGCTTATGTGACCTTTCAGTGCATTAACGACAGCAGGTAAATCATTGGGTTCTGTCTAACAGACACATTGATTTAGGGATGCAAAGAAAGTACTGGCTAAACAAGGTGCTATCCAGCTGGAGCATAATAAACACACCTATAGCCAAACAAATGGATCTAAATGCTTAATTAACTTTTGCTCACCTTCCAAACAATGGGGACACTGAAAGTACAATCAAATCTGTTTAGCCGAATCTAAAGCCAGATTCTCTGCATCTATCCAGGGTCAGTTTTGATTAGACCAAGTTAAATACTTTAAAGTTTGTTTGTTTATTTGTTTACTGGCTTGCTTACAATTGTCTTATTTTTTTCTCACAAGAAAAAAATATGAGAATCTAGAGAAGCATTAACTCATTCAAATGGACTGTTGCTCTGTTCAGGCTCTATTTCTTAAAAAGTTGTTACTTACCTTAACCTTATCTATCTACTCTAAACACAACATTTTATAGTTTCAAAAGAATAGTTAAAGGTATATTTTAAAGTGCAAGTAGAGAAGTAATCATATATATATATATATATATATATATATATATATATGATTTTATATATATATATATTTTTTTTAACACAGGAAGGCAAAGTATTTTAAACTTCAACCAAGAGAAAATATTTTTCCAGCTGCCCTTACTTCTGACCCAACTCCAAATTTTTTCCCTATAACAAAACAGAATTAAGGAAATTTTGATATTTGTTGTTTATGTAGAAGAAAAACGCCAGTGGTAAGTGGTGAGTGATATTTTTTTCTTTCCTGTCTCTGGTCTGTCTTACCGGTGTTGTTCCTACAGATAAAGGACAATGATTACCTGCCACTTAACAACCAATAAGTAATAAGATGATTATCAATATTCCATGTATTTTGTTTTCAATCACTAAGGCATAGTAATTCCATTTATAGACTCTGGAATGAAATCCGATGTTCTCCTTTTACTCCTATGTGATCTTGACAAGTTATTTAACTGTTCTGTGCCTCCATTATTCACTTTTTAAGTTTATCTGATCATAAAACCTAACTTAGAGTTGTCATGAGAATTGATATCTGCAAAGCACTTGCAACAGCACTTGGAATTTATTGATTATTATATTATTACTACCTATCTATCGTCCTAGTATTTCTAGTGCTTCTCTAGATTCTCATATTCTTTATAGGTTTTTAATTGATTTAAATTGGTACATTATAGTTTTACATAAAAGTGGAAATCATTGTACTATGTTTATTCATTCACATGATACGGTTTCCTTAATTTCATTTTGTGGCTTCTCCTCTTTCTTTCCCCTCTTCCCACCCCTCTTCCTCATTCTTTCTAATAATGCTTCTATTTGCAAGGACTCTATCCCTCATTTTTTTAAAAATTATATTTCTCTCTAACTTTTGCATATAAGAGAACACACCTTTTGAGTTTCTGATTCTGGCTTACTTCACTTAGCATAATGTTCTCCAGTTTCATCTATTCATCAGCAAATAACATAAGTTTATTCTTATTTATGACTAAGTAAAACTCCATTGTGCATTTATATTACATTTTATTTATTCAATCATCTACTGAGGGACACCAAGGCTGGTTCCATAGCTTGTGAATTATGTTGCTATAAACATTGGTATGTATGTATCACTGTAATATGTTTATTTTAATTCTCTTAGATAAACACCAAGGAGAGGGATAGCTGGGTCATATGATGGTTCCACGCCTGGTCTTTTGAGAAATCTTCATACCATTTTCCATAGAAGTTGTACTAATTGGCAGTTCCACAAACAATGTATAAGTGTACCTTTAAATAATAGGTTTAATGCAACTAAAATGGTAGAGAACTCAGGCACAATGTAGTGTACCTCCAGGAAAGTTATCTTGTATGCCTAGATTTATTTAATTTTTTTTTAATTTAAGCTTTCTACGCTGATTTAAAACCTGTGATATTTATACTGATCAGTGCAAATAGAAATATGACTTTGCCTTAAAATGATAAAGATGTCTACATCTGTTACCATACTTGGTGCTTTATCATATTTTCAGCATTAAAGTCTCTAATGTTTACAATGCAGGATACAAAGATGGCTAACATATCAAGGAGCTTAAAAAGTACTTTGAAGTGAATTCAACTTGTGCACAAATAATATTTCAGTATGATGAAAATAATTAAAAGTGTGATGAAATATCAGTGGATAACAGAGTAAGACAAATTTTAGATTTCAAAATCATATGACTAATACTAATCTTAAATTCTACAATAGCGGTTTGGATGATTTGCAAGGTTACTTATCCAGTTTGCATAATGGGAGAGCAGATCAGTTATAGGATCACTGCCAAATCTTAGAACTTATTAGAAATTGGCACCTCTGGGTTCTACAGTTTGATCAGTGTATATTGGCAGGGCTACATCTGAATGTGAGCAATTCACATTCTAGTCATAGAGAAGTGTATTCAATATCATGAAAAATTTGCAAGACAGCTTGCTGATCAGATATCAATGTGTAGCTAAGTCACTAGTTGTAAGAGTAACTTTATGACATTGTTATCATGGACATCCATGGCTGCTCTAATCTTCATTCCTGTTTCTATCTCACCAAGTATCATCAGAAGAGGTTATATTGGATGTGCTCTTTGACAGTTCTAATCATTCTTGAATTATTTTTGTATTTCTTCAAGTGGGGCAAGTTTTCTTCTCTGAAATGGCTTACTTATGCTACCCTGAGATATCAGGAAGCTTAAGTTCTCAACCAACTTTATATCTTGATGACTTCAGTGGCACTAATCATTAAGCAAACTATAAGTAACTGTTAACTCCTTAAAACTACACCTTCACATGAGTTTGGGACCAGAATCAAAATTCGATTGCAAGACTCATTTGACAACAACCAAGAATGTTTAATAACTTGGGAAATTAAGTTGAAACATAGACCAGAGTTAACACAGACCATGTTAAAGCTTGGATGTGGAAATACTAGTTATATTTTCTCAAACAATATACTTTTTTCCAGGTGTTGATGATGTATGAGGGTCTTTTTTTCTTTGTAAACTTTGAGAGAATAGAGCCAACCATTTCTAAAGTTAAGAGTGAAAAAGAGAATAATCGTGCGTGAGAGAGCGTGTGTGTGCACGTGTGCATGTGTGTGTTTCATCACAAAGTAATATCTCCACTTGAGAGGAATCTGAAGCAGTCTTTCATAAAATTAATACAGGGAGATCTTTTCCATCTCACATCTCTTTTAACTTGAATATTTGTAGGTCCCTGCCAAATATCTGTTTTCAATAGAGGTGGAGTTTTAAAAAAAAAAGTTGATGTCTGAGAAGCAATGCCTAGTTTTTGTCCCTAAAGATATCCTTCTTTATAAAATGGCCAAAGTGTTTTCCTAGGTCCCAGCACTGAACATTCAGGTCTGAATAGCAAGTATGTTATAAAATAAAGTGTCAGTGGCAATCATGAATCGCAGCCATGTGTAAGACTTTCTCATGTTCTCATTGTGTCTCTCAATGCTGAGAGTCAATTTCCTAGTGTTAGGAACCTCTCTCCCCAGTATTTTGATACTAGGGCATGGTTTATTTGTTGTTGTTTTTGTTGTTGTTGTTGTTTACAATGCCCCATCTAAATATTCTCAGATACATCTAAAGTTTGCTTTCTTCTTTTTTTCAAAATTATCTTTACAAAGAGGACACACAGGCAATGTTTCATTATCCAAGCTAATGAAGAAGAGGAGCAGAGTGGATGATTTAGAAAAGACAATAATCCTCCTGGTAAACCTGCTAACAGCAGCACAAGAGTGTTTTGTTTGAAGAAATAAAAATAACTATGTAGCTGGGAGATATTCTTAGGGGACAGTTTGAAAAATGAGGTGAATTCTAAAAATAATTCTCTTTTCCACATTAATAATTTCACTCAAAAAAATCCCTTTCCATTTATTTATTTAGAGAAGAAGTACCTACCTTGCAGGAGGTTTTAGGGGTTTTTTTGTTGTTGTTTGTGAGAAAGAAAGGTGACAAAAGGACACATTGGTGCAGTAAATACTAGCAACTTTCAGAGGCTGTTAACTATACTAGCTTAAAAATGTAGCCTTTAAACAGAACTAAGTTTAAATTTTTAGATCTTCAACTTATTATCTGTATGAACTGAAAGTTACTGAGGACCAGAGACAGGATTCCATTTTTGTATTAAAAAAAGAAAACAAATTCCCTCATTAAATCTTTGGAGCTACACTAAATGAGTTTGTGTGTTTACAGAAAATAATTTGGCAATTGTTTGGTGTTCTTGCATGTGGGGCATGAAGTCAGACCTAGGACTCTCTTGGCACCTCTCGTTGCCCTAGACACACCCCACTAAGTTGGTGGCCTAAAACACTGTCTTGCCAACTCCTATATCCAAAGCACTAAACTCTTTTTCCATATTCTTAATAATAGTCCCTGAATTAAATAGCTAATTCAATATATTCTTTATTATTCCTTAATAAATTGCTGCCAATGTTGGCAACTTCAAATATTAAACATGTCTTATGTCACAGTTTTTTAGGGTTAAGAACACAGGATTATACACGTAGTGTGGTTATGAAACAGGGTCTCTCATTCAGTTGTGCTCAAGGTCTCAGGAGGAGCTGTAGTCATCTGAAGATTTGCTTGGACTGGAGACTCTGCTCCATGCTCCTTCATGTGGCTCTTAGCCCGCAGCCTCTGGTCCTCACCACGTGGGCTCTGCAGAAGGCTGCTCATCTCATGGAAGTTTGTTTTCCCCAAAGAAAGTGATTTAAATGAGAGAGAGATAGTGTGATCAACATGGAAGCTGAAAGAATTTTATAACCTAATTCCAGCAGTGGCTTACCATCAATTCTGCATTCCAACCCTGGTACAATGTGGGAAGGAATGTGTGAGTCTCAGGAGTCAGAGATCACTGGGCATTCTTAGGAAACCTCATTACCACCATCCTCCACCCAGTGGACTAAAAAACAGCAGGTGAATGCCAGCTCATGCCCAACATTACTCTGTGTACTATTTCTTGCTCATCACATGATAATCTATTTTCTTCAAGCATAAGATTCCTGCCAAATGCAATTATAGCTTGTCATTATGTTTTGTTTTGTTTTTTTTCTGCTGGTCAGCCCTATATGCAGGTAAGTTTCTCAAGTGAGACCACCTAAATTTATTGCAGACTCATCTGTAGGTCAGAATAATCATGTTCAGATAGAAATAAATCTGTACTACCTGTATTTTTAATGTCTACAGTTGGCTGTCCAATGTATAACATTGGATCAATGACAGAGCAAGTAAGCAAGCTCTGCTTTGTGTCGCTCCAGAATGGAAGCAAAGAAAGTCCAGAAAACTAGGAAAGAACTGAGAAACGGAGAAATATGATCCAGCATCCCCCAAACAAACAGGTTACAGACATAGTCAACAGATTGGAGGAATATGACAGCATAAAGAATGCTAAGAATTTCTGGGAGCAGTAGAATAGGCCTGTAATTCCAGCAGCTCTGGAGGCTGAGACAGAAGGATTGCAAGTTCAAAGCCAGCCTCAGCAATGGCGAGGCACTAAGCAACTCAGTGAGAACCTGTCTCTAAATAAAATACAAAATAGGGCTGGGGATGTGGCTCAGTGGTTGAGTGTCTCTAAGTTCAATCACTGGTACCAAAAAAAAAAAAAAAGAATGCTAATAGTTGACTATATATAATAATATGAAACATTTCAAGTAACAAATTCTAGTTATAGATACCATATTCCTGCCAGATTTAATTTTAGAGATTTGTGGAATTTGTCCTAATATTTGTAAATTTAAAATCACTAACTAAATTTCAATTAGGACAGTCTAGCAAGGATAAGTCTTCTCTGATCCATGCTGTTTGTGATTTTAGAAACAGGGCAAGGGGAAAAGTCTATAAAATAACAATTACACATTTGTGTAAAATTGCTTTTTTTATTAAGGTCAAAAATGATCATTCAGAACAATAACAGAACCACCTAGAGTATTTTTAATTGCTATGCTATTTTGCATTAAGTCCTTTTTAAGCCAGAAGTTTAACAAAAGCAAAAACTGTGAAGTTCAAATATAATAGAACTCTACATTCAATTTTGCAGTGAAATATCACATAATATGCTATGTGCATTTATGTTTAGGCCATTATATTTTGATCTTAAAATTCTAAATGATTATTTTAGAAATCATAATTCCTGGATAAAAGCAGGTCAGACATCTCTAAATGGAAACTTTTTATTATTTATGAGAAGGTACTTCATTTTATCACATGGCTTAGGAATGGATCAAGACATTCCTGTCTTTAGATGTCACCTATGGGAGGTTATGCTAAAATATAGGTTAATTGTGGATTAGTAAATTTCTCTATCTCATGAAACAAGACAATACCTGTTATCAGGGGAAAGGCTTGTTACCAAAAATCAATAAAAATTATCTCATGACTTTTCATTGCTTCAGAGTTAATTATCTACCTTTGATTACTTTGCATTATGTTTTTTTTTTTTTAAGTTTTAGTGATTGGACTTAGCTTGAACAAGAGGTAGAACTAGCCTGTATGTAAGCGATGAGGCCATAGATTTCTTCTCAATGGATAAGTAGCCTCCGTACACAAGGCCCAGTTTATTCACTTAAGCAAATCCAGGTTTTTAGCTACAGGAGTGAGGACAGCCTCACAATTAGCACAATTCTCCCTGACTGGTTTAAGGAATGTCTGCAAAGAACTCTACTGAAAGCAAAGGATGGAAACCCATAGAGTATGCAGAGAGTGATCTCCACTCTGTAGCACATGGCCAGCAGGCTCTCAGGCATGTTGCTGGAAAGCAGCAGTGGGACCCACAAAGAGCTTGTACAGAGAAGCACTCACATCTCAGTTTGCTCTAATGAGCAAAGTATGTGACATTGCCCAACAATCACATTACTATCTAAGTATTATATTTGGAAGAGAATTCAGAGTATCTTTTTATAGATTTATGATATTTGCTCCAAGTTCACATTGAGAAATGGAGATTAACAGGCAAGAGGGAGGAGAGCTTCATATGGAGTTATCAAAAAGAGACTTTGTGCTAAACTGGAGCATTTGGGAAAGATATGATCATTAGCATTTTTATGAGCTTTAGTTTCCATTTTTTTTTTCTGACACTGATAAGAGATCTGTCTTCTCTTAAATGTAATGATTTGTATATTTGCCCTCATTTGCAAGTTCAGAGTCTGGGGGAAGACAAATCCAAGTACTGTCTAGTACTGAAATTTTCTTACAAGACTACTGTGTCAAAAACAAAACGGCATTCATACTTAAATTAGTGACTTCATGCAAAAGGATACAGCACAGAAAATGAACTATTTTTGGTTCAAGAATTCTTTCACTCTAGAGTAAAACCTCTGTTGCTATTAAACTTGTAGGCAGAAAGGATAGTGGGGAACACAGCAAAGGGCAACCACATTATAGATTTCAGGCTAATAGAAAGGCTTTATGTATCTCTGCATCATTATTTGCCCCAAATGCATAACTTTTCCTAAGTTGTTCCTAAATGCTCTAAATAAACAAAGGTAAGGCATTTAACATCTGGCCACTGTGAACAGTTTGTCAGTTGCCACATGAATTAAGTCCCACAAACACTACATGTTTAATAGGTTTCACTTTTTCTATAATTGGGAGGCAGCATTCAAGTATGCCCAGGACCTTGGACCCTGGACTCATTCTCCAGTCTTTTGAATCTCAGATGCACTCCTTTCAGGCTGTGTAAGCCTAGGGCAATTTAATGCCTTTAAGCTTCAATTTCTACATCCACTATATGGAGGTGAAAAAAAATCATTGGGCTTTGGCAAATCAAATGAGATAATATATGCAAAACAATTAGAGCAGTACCTATCATATAGTTAGGGTTATATTGGTGACTACAATTAATATCTGTTCATTGTCTGTTTCAGAAAAATGTCATTTTACCAGTTTGAAGTAGAAAAACTACAAAAAGTGAAAAATCAGAGATAGAAATTTAATAAGATAAAAAATGCTGATATCCATGTTCTATTAAATTATCTCTTGTTTCTCAAATGCCTTGTGTCCACTGAACTTTTGATTTCTGGAGTTTTTTTTTTTTTTTTTAATTATGCTAAGGATTGAACCCAATGTCTCACATGTGCTAGGCAAGCACTCTACCACTGAGCCTCAGCCACAGCCTGAAAAATCCAGTGTTGAAACAGGAGGAAATCAATTATCAATGGACATTATGATTTAGAAACTCAAAGATTTACTTTTTGAGGCTCCGACCCTAAGATTCTGGTCTCCATGCTGATACTACCTCTTATTATCAACTTTCCTCAAAGTAAGTAACTTCAACCAGCCCGGTTTTGACTGCAAATACTTAGCAATGCATGTTATTTCCTAATTGATCTTGAATCCAATGTTCCTTTAGCACTCTGCAAAAGTAAACCCAAATGTCTATGAGTCTTTGACCAATGCAAGTTTATGAAATGCATCGAAGCTAACAATATGTCTGCAACAGACATCATAATGTTCATTTCTTTAATGTGCTGAAAAGAAAGTGATGAGGAATGAATTTTAAGAAGGGAAATATTTCCATGTTTCCATATTTATAAATTCTCTCTTGTCTTCCTTCCACATCTTCACTAAGATGTTCTAATCCAGGATTTTAAGCAACAGGATGATAATATGTTTTTCTTTCCCAGAATAAGTGTCAACGCATGTCAACACATGATGGTTGGATATTGTTTGTAATTTCACTGACATATCCAAAGGATGCTCAGATACAGATGTAGGTTTACTTTTACACATACATCTTTCCTCTTAAATTTATTTCTCTTGTTTCGAGGGGTTAGGATTAGGAGGAAGGAGATACGAGATGGTGTTTCTTTTTCTGTTTGCTGTTATTAAGCACTCACTAAGAAGGAGCTGAGACCACAAAGGTCCTGAGGATAAGGAGTGCCTTCTTTGGTGGTCCCTTGGAAGCCATACTCTGGAGAATAGTGCAGTTGTCCCAGAAAATAAAATAAAATAAAATAAAATAAGGGTAACAGGCAGTGGTGCCAGTACTGTGAAATAATTCCCAGAGGGTACTGGAATATAGGAATCTATTGGAAAGATCTGAGTGTTCCTTGGCCTAAGAATGTCATTTGTTTACTTCCTTTTTCAATCACAGACACATCCTGGAAAAGAGAAACAGAACATAGTTCAATCACGTTACGTAGAAATTTATTAAAAATAATCTAGTAGCCAGTGTCCAATTGGGCCAGCCATCGTGATCTCTGACTTTAACATTTGCACTCTTATGTCAACACTGCCATGTTGAAAAGGATGAATTTACACAACTGAATGGATAGGAATGAAACGGTGGTGTCTGACTTCTGAGAGTAGGTCATAGAAGACACTGTGGCTTGCATCTCTGTACTCTTTAATTACTGTCTCTAAGGAAAGCCAGCTGCCATGCCATGAGGACACTTGAACTGCCTTGCAGAGCCACACAGAGGGGAACTGAGGCCTCCCACCAATAGTCAGTGAGGAACAAGGCTTCCTGCCAACAGCTCTGTCAGTGGGCCATCTTGGAAACAGATCCTGTGGTCCTAGTAAAGTTGCCAAATGACTGCTGTCCTAACACCTTGATTACAACCTCATGAGAGACACTGAACCAGAACCACACAGAAAATTTAAGGATTTCTGACCCACACTGATTTTGAGAAAGCAATTTTTATTGATTCATGTAGCTGAGTTTTGAGATACTTTGTTATACAGCAAGAGACAACTAAACAAACAGCAGATCCCCATGTTAAAACACTAATTGAAAAAAAGCATGGAACAAAAGACAATATTCAGTATAGTTTTACTACTGTAAATTACACACAGAGAAAAAGAGGGAAAAAAATCTCCCACCGAATTATTATTGATGTTTATCATTAACTATTAGAGAAATATTGGCTAGACCACAATCCTTTTCATTTTTATAATCTATGAAGTATTTTATAAAAATAATATTTAAAACAATTTTTAATATTTATTCCATTATTGTAGAGATTGAACCTGCTTTTATTTGCTTGGTGATATGCTGGATAATAATATTTGGTTAACCATTTCAAAATCTAAAATATGAAACTCTATTTCTGGCATCAGGTCATTTAATTGGAATTATTTTTCATGTATCTCTTTGTCTTTAGCTGACCTACCTGAATTTTCAATTTCCTTCTAGCTTCAAACATGATCTTAATTATAGAAGAAAATACTATGCGTTCTGATGCTCTGTAGAAAGATTAAGCTGCAGAAATTCTGAGATACCCTGCTTAGCTGCCCAAATGTTATATATCTTATCAAAAATTATAATTAAAATAATATGAACGGAAATGAAAATTATATTGTTGGCCACTTTTTTTAAGCTCCCTCTCTTTCTGTGCTATATTACACAGTTGAGGCAGTATATAACATGATAATTAAAAAATCAAGTCTGGTTCTGACATTTACTACCTGTGTAACCCTGGGTAAGATTTTTCTCTGAGTTTTCTCCTCATCTTTAACATGAAGATGCTATTCATGCTGTCAATCTAAAAGGTTTAGTATTAGAGGATAACATTGACTGTGTGAACTGTTATTCTTCACTTAAAGTCTTCTCATGTTTAAAGTCAGAATCAGGATCTGTAAGATTTAATTGTTTGAGATCCTATAAAACATCAAACAATGCAAAATGTGTGATTTAAACAAATATCTTGCTTATGATTTTCGGTCTCACAATCTGGTTCTCAAATTCCCACTGTGCATATTTTAGCTGTGTGGCACAGCTTCTCTGAGCCATACTTTTCTTCATTGATAAAAAAGAAGATGTGAACTGTCTTCTAAGACTGTTTAAAGGATTGAATGAGGTAACAGGGGAGAGGAACAAAGTACCTGGCACATGCTAAATATCTTTTTTCTTATTTTCCCTTTGTTCTCTGTGTATGGGGTAGGAGTAGAGGGACAAGGGAACACTGAGTAGGAATGACACTGAGATAAGTTAATGTGAAAAAAATTTATATATGTCAGTTCATTGCTAAACCATTGTTCCATTTTGTTAACCCAAAGAGGAACATAAAAATAACAAACCTATTAGATGTTTGCTCATTAAACTCATCACGGCATAGTAAATTGCCAGGCAGAAATGTCATACCTCCTCTTCACAGAGGCAAACATTACTGCATATAATTTGGATGTATTCTGAAAACTCCCTGCTTCAGCTTGTTAGAAAAAGTTCACAGAGCTGAAAAGCTCACAAAGCAGATAATGGTAAGCCACAAGATGTCAAATCTATCCCTGTCATGAAGAAACAGGAATATCTTTATAAGGTTAATTCAGGGTCTCTATAACTCTGTCAAAAGTGTGGCACATGAGCTTTTGGCATTCTTAGGACTTCAAGAATTGCTGAATAGCTCAGAAATCTAACAGCATTGCATAGGCTTCTCTGGCACCCTTACAGGTGTCCAGTGCAGAATTTTAAACAAGCTGACAGTTTCTGATCTTGGTCTCCATGCACAAGATAGTATGTCTACAGGGTACAGTGTTTTCCTGAAAGCTTAATTGCCCCTCTTTATTTTACTAATGTTACTGTTGGTTGTTTAGAATATTTAATTAATGTCTTTTTTTTAAACAATCTGCTTGTGCCGTAGGGCTTTCAAACAAAAAGATGTAAGTTTTAAAAATCCAAACAAAAATTAATTAATTAAAATTGTCACTGCAAGTTATTATCCCAACCCTCCACTGGGGATATTTTAACACGCAAAGACGTGGGCAATAAGACAGCTTCGTGGATTGTACTATGACTATGAGACTTCTCGAAGTCTCCCATCCCCTGCCTGAGTGTATACTTTCATAACACTACTTGCCAATGCATGTTTTTCATGAAAATTATAGCTATCTAGGAAGAAAGGAAGTCCTAGAAGTGATGGAAGTATGGGATAAAAAAAATTTTAAATGACCCAGGGAGAAAACTAACTATATTCTTATTGATCAGATCTAGATTTTGCTTGCCAATTTTCTCTTATTTTTAAATAAGTGAGATTATCAATAACATATTTTAAAAGAAAAGAAAGAAAATGGACATATACAAGAAGAACAGAATAATAAATGTAAATTGTATTTTTTTTAACCTACCTTCTCTTGGATCTAGCATGGTTCTCTGTAATGTATGGGTGTCTCGTTTAAAGGAGAACAGTGTAATTCTTATTTAAGAATACGTTAAGTTGTTATTCTTTTTCAAATCCTTTCATTTAACATGTATAAGAAGGCTGCACATTGGCTTTATGATACACCTCTCCTTTACATTTATTTATTTATTTATTTATTTATTTTCCTATGCTTGGAGTTGAACTCAAGGCCTCACCCATGATAGGCAAGCACTCTCCTCTCAGTTACATCCTCAACCCCTTAGTACTGCTTGTGATAACTGAAGAAACTAAAGGAAATGAAACTGGGGCTTGTGCAGGAATTACTTGATCCAGGAATCCAAACCATCTTGTCTGATTGGAAACTTGGTCTCCCACTGCGTATGCTAGCCAATCTGCCTTGGGACCTTAATAGATTATTCCAATCATTGGCAATGTTGCTATTAAAAATGTTCCAGTCATTTCCTTCTCTATCCTTATTCTAAATTCAAAGTGCTATAATTGATTATAGGTTTCTATAACTTAGAAATTTTTGTTTTATCTTGGAAGTTAGCGTTTAAACAAGGATTCTATTTATGTAATGGATAAAGTCCATTATGGCTTTCTATATCTTCTTGGGTCAGTTTAGTAATTTATAGTGTTTTAGAAAAGTTTTATTCAGTCTGATATGTCAAAAGTATCCCCAAAGGTTGTTCACAGTATTTCTTCTTTTTGATATTTCTACTGTTGTTTGAAATTTTCCTGATCTCTTTCTTTTTATTTAATCTTGTAGAGATTTGTAGCTTTGTTGGTTTTTTTTAAAACTCTTCCAAGAGTCACATTTTGCACTCTAATATACATTTTTTTTCCTATTTTATTATTACCTTTCTGCTGCATGCTCTGGACTTCTTGCTTCTCTTTCTTTCCGCTTGCCCTAACTTTTTAAAGTTTGATGCTCAGCTCATTGTTAGCCAATTTTTCTTCTAATTATCACTCTAAAATAGAAATTTTCAAGGAATCAGGAATTTACCCTTGATCTGACATGTCAGAATGATGTGTTCCTTCATATCATTCCCATCTATTTCTTACAAACAGAATCTAGTTGGTCCTTCTCTGATGCCTGATTTGACATTCTCATCCTCCAAATGAGTGTTTAGGTTATTTTTATTGTATTCCATTTTTATTTTCTTGTTCCTCCTTTCCTATTATTCTTTACATATTCTTTCCTGCTTTTAAAAAAATTTTTGATTTTTTTTAGGATTCCATTTTTTTCTCCTCTATCAGTATTTATGGATTAAAATTCTTTGTAGTTTTAATAGCAACCTGAAAATTAAAAAATGTTTATTTTTACATTAGAACAGTCTGCCTTAAATTATGTGTCCTATGTCATAAGGGAGGTAAAATTTTTCACCATATAATTTTGTTTCTGCTTCAGAAATCAAGGCTAGCAGCTAGAAACAATCATGATATATTGATTTTCCACATCCTCTTGGTCAGAAATTTGGACACTGCTCAGCTGGACAACTGTTTTACTCCCTGTGATGTCACTTTGGGTCAAGTGGCTGGCTTCAGCTGAGCTGAGCTGGTGGGCTCCAGAAGACCTTTCTCCTCCTTCAGGGTTGTCTCAACATAACCTCTTGTTATTCAGTAGTTTATCCTAACTTCTGTACATCACAGAGATAGACTCCACGACTCCAAGTGGATCATCCCTTATGTGTAACACTTCTCAAGCTTCACTTACCACACTTGTCCTCACACGACCCTGTCAGGACTGAATATGGGTGGCAATTGCATATGGGGATTATCAGAGTGAGAGGTGTGAATTGGGCTCTTTCATATATAAAACACCAGAGAAACTAAGTCAGGGGCCTATCAATATGTATATAACAGATCTACCACGAAGCATCTTTAATATTCTCCATATATTCACTCTGGCTGATGTTCTTAATTAATGCCTGCAGATTCAGGTTTTCATATGGTAATATTTTCCTTCCACCAGAAGAATTGCAGTTAATATTTCTTAAAGTGCCTGCTAAGTAGAAACAATTTCTCCAAGTTTTCGTTTTTCCTGTTTGCAGTTAGTTTTACTTTCCTTGAACATGTGAAGAATATTTTCTCTGAATATAGAACTCTGGTTTAATTTTTTTTTTTAATTTTCCATCAGCACTTTAGAAAGGTCACTCCATTGCTTTCTACTTAATGCTGGTTTTTTTGTTTGTTTGTTTGTTTGTTTGTTTTTGTATTCACCCTTCTTGGTGCTTGATGATGATTTTCTTGGGTTTGTAAGCTGAAGTTTTTGTCACGTTTAGGAAGTGCTAAGCCATTACGTTTTCAAATATTTCTTCTACCTCATCCCCCATCCTCCATCTTCCCCTTCCAGAATTCCAAATTCAAGTGTGTTTGACTATTTTATATTTTCCCACCTACATCATTCATAACTCTCTTATTGACATTGTTATCATGCCTGTGTTTCAGTGTAGATATTTTCTCTTGATCTATCTTCAAGTTCACTGTTCTTATGCAGCATATGCAGTCAGCTATTGAAACCATCCAGTGATTTCTTTATTTTTGTTACCACATACTTCCAGAGTTTCATTCTGATTCTTCATCCTCTTACACATGATTTCCACATCATGCAGTTTATTTAGCTTAGTTATCTTACTTAGTACAGTTACTTTAAAAACTCAGTTTAATAATTTCAACATGAAGGCCATCTACAGGACTATTCTATTTACTGTATTCTTTTATTCTTTTTATTTGGCACATAACAAACACCATTTTAACAAAGTGACTAAAGTTAACATCGCTAACGACAGGGCAACTAGATGCCATATGCTATCTGAGACTATACTCTCGGAAATACAAAGGGATCATTTCCATTGTACTTCTGCCAAAAAAAAAAAAATGCATATCCTGCATCCAATCGTGAGGCAATACCAGACAAGGCCAAATTGAGAAGCATTGAATAATAGGCTGTAGGCTTCATCAACATTGAGACCCTGAATCACAAAGACAGGTTGAGGATGTGGTTTAGATTGAAGAGATATGAAAATCAAGTGCATCATGTGACCCTGGATGTGATGATGAATTAAAATTGTTTTGCTATGAAGGTCATCATCGTTACTACTCACAAAATTTGACTAAAAGCTTTAAATTAAATACTAGAACTGCATTAATCTTAATTTCCTTATTTTGATACTTTAATCATATTGTAGCATGATGACCTTGTCTTTTAGGAAATAACCATGAGGGATTATAAATAAGGCAGTAGTGTAAATGCAACATACATTCAGATAGTTTAGAAATAGCTAATTCCCTTATGAAGACTAATACTCAGGTCAACACTAGAGTTATTTCCTCTACCAACTAAGCATTTAAAAGATTCACACCTATTAGAACACAAAGACACAAATAGAACTGAGAATACAAAGCATGTTAGTGTTGTAAAACTGAAGGAAACTTTAGCAAAAACATGAAACCAAATTCCATTGCCTTGTAGGAAAGGCAAGTTATGAATAGTGTATTTTCCACACACCTACCTGGCAAGTACAATAATTTTTCAGCCCCTGAATTTCAGTTATAACATGAGGAGTTTACTAGCACGATGTACACCATGCATGATTTGTGGCTTCTGAGTGACCTCAGGGGGAATGTTACCATAAATGATCCCATCACTTAAAATGACAGTTGTTCTTTTTTATTTTTAGATTTTAGCTAATGCCTGAGAAATGTTTTTTTTTTTTTTTTTTTTTTTTTTTTGTTCATACCTAAGGGGATATCTTCTAAATACTGTCATGAGTCTTTTGAAGTGCACACACCTGGTAACTCAGCTTCGAAACCTGAAATATTTCATCTACCACTAAAGAAGATTTGTGTTAGACACTAGGCTTGAAAAATTTTTGCAAGCTGGTGCTTTTATAATGTATAGTACATTTGGGTAGTATATATTCTTCTCTGAGTTCAATGTGTAGAAGAAATCTGAGGAAATTGAGGTCAATTGTAAATTTGAATCAGTTTTTAAAATGTTGATTCACATCTTGGTTAATTCAGTGAGCTATGCTTCCCCTCATGATAAATCTTTTAGTTCAATCATGATAGCACAAAGTAATTTTTATTTTATTATTTTTTTAAAGAGAGAGTGAGAGAGAGAGAGAGAGGGAGAGAGAGAGAGAGAATTTTAGTATTTATTTATTTTTAGTTTTCAGCGGACACAACATTTTTGTTTGTATGTGATGCTGAGGATCGAACCTGGGGCGCACGCATGCCAGGTGAGAGAGCTACCGCTTGAGCCACATCCCCAGCCCCAAAGTAAGTTTTAGTTACTTTGGGTGTAATAATGCATAAGCGCGCATGCATACGCGCGCATACGTGCACACACACACACACACACACACACACACACACACACACACACACCCCACACACACATATCTTTAGGATTATTCAAATACACCAAATGCAGTGGGAAGCATTTTACTGGCATGTAAGTCAGTAAGAATGACTGAGTGGAGAGAAGTATCTAGCATAGAGATTCTTCAGTAAGAAGAATAACAATATTGAAAGTGGAAATTTCAACATTTTTCAAGACACTAATAACTAACAAGAAATGAGAAAAAAAACACATCTACCAACTATTTAAGATATCCACATAATCTGTGTCTATCATTATAATTATATAGTTATGTATAAATTTATCAGAAGTTCAAACAAGAATTTTCCTACTTATCTTTCAACAAACTTCACAGAAATGTTTGTTTTATTCAACGTTCAATAGAGATAAAAAATCTTAAAATGAAATCATGAATATTGCAAGTTACATAGATATGTAGAAAACACATAAACAATTTATGAAGACAATTTAAGTCTTTGAGGTTTTCAAATGATTTTAAAAATGATATTAAAAATGATATTGCACATAACACACATAAAACAATTCCTTATTTTATTTTTATTTTTATTTTTTTTGGTATTGAACTCAGGAGAACTTGACCATTGCGCCACATCCCAAGAGCTATTTTCTATTTTATTTAGAGACAGATTCTCACTGAATTGCTTAATGCCTTGCTTTTGCTGAGACTGGCTTTGAACTTGCAATCCTCCTACCTATGTTGCTGTGCACCACTATGCCCAATTCCCAATACCTTCTTAATTTACAATTTTTTTTTTCCTGAAGTCAATGCTTCTGTCTTGGAAGATGTTTTTAGAGTAGTATTTTTGATATAGTAAAAAGAAAGTCATGTACTAAAATGTTCTTATTTTAAGACTTGTTTATCAATTTGCATTATAGGTTTTCCCTTTCTATACTGGAAGTTCTTGTTTTAAAATAAAATTTTCTAGATGTTGATGGAACTTTATTTTATTCATTTATTTGTATGCAGTGCTGAGAATTGAAACCAGTGCCTCACACATGCTAAGCAAGTGCTCTACCACTGAGCCACAACCCTAGCCCACTATACTATGAGTTCTTAAGGACAAAAAACATGCATATCTGTGCCTGGCAAATGATAAATGCTTAACAAATATTGAATAAATAACTTGAATGATTGCACTGATAGTTCTGACATAATATCAATATAATTGGCTCTTTAATTTTTTTCTACCCAGGGTTAAATTTACAATAGTATGTCAAGTCTCATCAAGTATGACTTGTGACCAATGGGAAACCTTTCTTTGAAGTGTCTGCATTTTTTATGATATTCACTTAACATCTGTGGATTTAGAATTCTACATAACAATTCAATGAAATGAGCCTAAAATGACAGATCATAAATTAGTTGCCTAGTCCGATTTTCAGGAAATTAAATGATGTTTTGTTTATTTGTTATTTGTTGATTTGATTGTTTATTCATTTGTTTACTTAGTAAATAAAATTGAGTGGCATAATTTACATTAAAAATGCACCCATTTCAACTTCCAATTTGATGAATTCTGACATTCCTGTCAACATCGCTCCCTGAAGATATAGAACAATTTTCATTGTTCAAGAAAAGATCCCTCTTGTAAGTAATCATGCACATGTGCGTGCACGCGCACACACACACACACACACACACACACACACACACACACACAAACATACCAGGTATATTAGGTCTAGAAAGCCAGTAATTTTATTTCTGTTATTATGGTTTACTTTGGCTTGTTCTAAACTTTCTATAAATGGAATCATAGAATTAACACTTGTCTCTGGTTTATTTGGTTCAACCTAATGTGTTTTGTTTTTTAAGAATTATTCATGTTGCTGTGTACATAAAGAGTTTATGCATTAGAGATTTTTAGAGCAATTTTAAGTTTACTAAAAATTGAGGGAAAGTAGAGAGGGATTTCACATACCTCCCCCGCATCCACCTACCATGTGTAGATAGTTTTCTCTATTAGCATCATCTGGTGTTATTGTGATATGTTCATTATGAATAATTAACAAATTTTGATATATTTTATTTTATAATTTCCATATTCTATATTAAGCTTTACTCATAATGTTGTATATTCTATATATGTTGAAAAATGTGTGGCATGTATCCACCATTGTTGTATTATACAGAAAAATTCCAATGATTAAAAATCTCCTGTGTTCCATCAAATCATATCTCCCTACCTCTTCTCATATCCCTAGCAACCACAGAAACTTTTACTATCTTCATAGTTTCACCTTTCCTAGAATGTCATATAGTTAAAATCATAGGGCATTCTCTTTATTGGACTCAGGGATACCCAGGCAGCTGGTAGATCACTACATCTGGGTGTATCTGTGAGGGTATTTACAGAAGAAATAAGCCCTTGAATCAGTAACTTGAATAAGTATCACCATCCGCAGTGTGACAGGGCATTAGCCTATCTGTTGAGAGTCTATAGAGTAAAATAATGGAGAACTGGTTCTTTCTTCTTGAGTTGGGGCAAACATCTTCTCTTGCCCTAGAACAATGGCACTCCTCGCCCTTTAGTCTTTGGACTTGGCTTTGGACTTTGCACCAGAGACTGCTCTGGTTAACTCCTTGCAGATGACGGATTTTAGAACTTAGCTTCCATAATTGAGTAAGTTTACCCCTCATAATAACTTGCTTTTCATATATCTATAGAATTGTGCATTGCTTAATGACAAGGATACCTTCTGAGAAATTCATCATTAGACAACTTCATCATTGAACACAGTAGTGTATATTTACACAAACTAGTATAGGTCAATCATTGAATTTTCTCTCTTGATGCAATTAAGAAAATACAGTAAACATAAGCTATCTGCGACTGCTAACAGTCTAACATTTACTCTTTTACAGTAAACAGTTTTTATAAGGTGAACTATACTCTAAAATAACAATAAAACATATCACATAAGGCTAGAATTGTGGCTCAGAGGTAGACTGCTTGCCTAACACATGCGAGGTCCTGGGTTCAATTCTCAGCGCTACATAAAAATAAATAAATAAAATAAAGGTATTGTGTCTGACTACAACTAAAAATGAATATTACAAAAAGTGTTAAACAGTATATACATTAGTAACATGGAAGTTTATTATCGTCACATATTATTTACTACACATAGCTATATATTCTATACATTCATATGACTGGAAGAACAGTAGATTGTTTTACACCAACATTACCACAAACACTTAAGTAATGTTTTGCTTCATGATGCTATGACAATGAACATCACTATGTGACAGGAACTCTTCAGCTGCATTATAATCTCAAGGGACCATCATCATGTATGTGGTCTGTCATAAACTGAAATGTTGTTATGTGGCACATGACAGGTTCTCTCTCTCTCTCTTTCTCTCTCTCTCATATATTATATTAGGGAGTATTTATATAGATATCATGCCATAAAAAGACATAAAGGAATCTTAGGTGCATATTGCTAAGTGAGATAAGCTAAATAAGCTAATCAAGGTTCTTCAGAGACAGAACACATAGAATATATATATGTGTGTGTGTGTGTGTGTATGTGTGTGTTTTTCAGAGAATAAATATATGTACCTTTTCATAACATCTCTTTTTTAAATTACTGAGCAATATCCCTAATAAACCATTGTATGTCTGTGTAATAGTTTGCTGATTCACCTTTTATATTAGTTGAATTCCCTGTAGAGAGAATCAATAGAATATATGAAAGAACAATTTTTAGAGGAATTGGCTCACTTGATTGTGAAGACTGAGAGTTTCCACTACTCTTGGTCCAAAAGCTGAAGAACCAGAGAAGCTTTACCATGTCTCAGTCCAATTCTAGAAGCCTCAAAACAAAGAAGCCAACAGTACAGCCCCAAGTTCAAAGCTAAAGGCTATAGATAGCCCGTGGGATCACCAGTGCATATCCAAAGGTCCAAAGGTACACATCCAGAGTCAAAAGGTTGAAGAAACTGGAGTTGTGGTATCCAAAAGTAGGAGGAAAAATACCACCCACTGTGGAATAGAGAAGTAGGTGGAGAAAGAGGTGGAGAAAGGGAAATAATGCAAGTCCCCTTACTTCTACCTCTTTATTTTCCCTGTAGGACCTCATTCAGCTGATTGCAAGGTACCTACCAACAGTGAGGTGCTCTTCCTCACTCAGTTCCCTGACCCACATGCCAATCCTATTTGTAAACACCCTCACTGACACACCTAGAAAACATGCTTTCACCAGTCATCTAGACAATCCTCAATTCAGCCAAGTTGATGTTCAAAATTAACCATCACACCTATGAAAATAGTGTATCTTTAACAGTGAATGTTATTTCAAAAAGTGAATTACTTTTTTTAAATTCACTTATTACTAAATAATTGGATTATTTCTAGGTTGGGGCTATGAGATATAGAGCAAAAATAAATATGATTATATGTTATTATGGTTCTTGGGTACATAAGTGGGGATAGAATTGCCGAATCATTTTTAAATTTTAGCTGTACTGGTGGGCACGCATTGACTAGCATGCATTGACTTCATGGCTGATGATGTGGAGTACCTTGCATATCCTTTATATTTCTGATATATTTATAGAAGTATTTTGCCTATTTTTAATTTAATTGAATTTTTCTTATTACTAATTTGTATAAACTATGTACATAGAAAATTTTCTTTCAGTTTGTATCTTCATTTTTAATTTCCTTGATGGTGTATTTTGAAGAGTAAATTTTTAATTTTGATGAAATCCAATTTGCTTTTTTCATTGTATGCCTTTCATATCCTAAGAAATATATATCAAACCTCATTTTGTAAATTTTCTTATTTTTTTGTGTGTGAAAGTTTCTAGCTTTGGCATTTAAGTTGATAGCTATGATCCATTTGAATCAATTTTGCATATTTTGTAAGATCAATGTTAACATTAATTTATTTTCCATATTGATTTCAAGTTTCTACAACCCATCATTATAATAATTTTCTTTTTTCCCCACTGAATTACCTTAAAATTTTTGCTGATTGTAAATTGTATATATGTGGGCCTATTAGTGGATTATCTCTTCTTCTCTATCTAAATATCTGCCATTATGCCAATTCTAAGTTATCACAATTATTATCCTTTTATAGATAGTGTAAGCCAAAATTTTGTTGTCTTTTGAAAAGTTTTGTTTTTTAACTCTTTTAAACTTCCATATAAATTACATAATTAGATTATAAAAATCTATAATGTTGGGATTATGTTTTGAATGTGATTGAGTAACATTGAATGAACAAATTAATTTTGGGGAAATGGACATTTTACTGTCATTGTGCTCTGTTTCATGAACATTACAGTCTTCTTTACTTTTTCTTTTGTAGATTTTAGTATATGTGCTGTACACTTTTTATTAAATTTATTCCTAGATTATTTCACACTTTTGATATTGCAAATCATATTTTTAAATTTCACTTTACAAATGTTTACTGATAGTATGTAGAAACACAGATGATTGTTTAATAACTTTGTGTCCTACAAAGTTTTAAATATTAGTTTTTTTTATGAACATTTATCAAGATTTTCTGTGGGCACAGTCATGTTCTCTTAAAAATTCATAGCTTCTTTCTCTTTTAATTTTATTTCCCTGCCTTAATGCATTGCCTGAGACTTCTAATACAGTGTTGAATAGAAGTGGTAAGAACTGACCTGCTTAGCTTCTTCCTGATCACGGGATAAAGCATTTCCCTAATAAGTATTTCTTTTTCTTTCCCATTAAGATATTATCTTCAGGTTTATTTGTAGATTTTTCATCAAGTTAAAAATATTTATTTCTATTTCTTGTTTGTTTGTGAGAAGTTTCCTTGAAAATGGGTGCAAAATTCTGTCAGTGCTTTTCCTATTTGTATTGCAATAATCATAAGGATTTTCTTAAGTCTGTTGTTTTGATTTTGGTTGGTTGATTTTTTTTAATGTTGGACCAATCTGACATTTTCAGGATAAATCTCAGTTGCTCATGATTATCTTTTTCATTTGTTGATAAATTCAATTGGGTAAGAATTTTTTATTCTTGGTTTTAGAGTAATATGGGTATTTCCCTATGCTTTTCTATCTTTTCCTTCTTTCTCCCTTACCTAATTCTCTTTCTTCTATTTTTTAAAAGAGTCTTTCTGATTTCAGTGTTGGGCTAATGTTAGTCTCATAAAATAAGTTGTGGAGGACTTTTTCTGCATTTCTAAAAAAAGTTTGTCTAAGATTTTTACTTTTTCTTCCTTAAGAAAAATTTACTAGTGGAGCCATTTGGCGTGGGAGTTTTACATGCCCAGGAAGTTTATTATTATGAAAATATCTTTAATAAATTTTTATTATTTTTTCAAGTTTGTGTTTTCAAAAGAAGTTAACCATTTCTTCTAAATTACAGGTTATGTTAGCACAAGCTCATTCATAACTCTTCCTTTTAAATAGAGTAACTCTAATTGTGGATTCCTATTCTTTTTTCTGATATGTGTTCTCCTACACCCCAGTAGTTTGCTAGTTTTATGTTTACTGAGCTCATTTTAATGAACAAGTTTTAGATTTCATTGATTTCCCCTATTTTCTCTCTTTGTTCATTTTTTACTTCATTGATTTCTTCTCTGATTTTTTTAAAAAATTTTCCTTCTATGTACATTGCATAATTTGCGCCCCACCCCTGACCTTTTTTTTTTTATTTCTGAAGCAGAAGATTAGCACTAATTTTAAACTTTTTCTTTCTTATTAAGTAATAAAAGTTCTATATTTGGCTCTAAAGCAGTATTTTAATTGCATTTGAAAAACTTTAACTGTGGTTTAATTTTATTATGTTTGAAGTATTTTGCAATTTTCTTTGAAACATTTTTATTTGCCTATGGGTATTTAGAGGTATGTTATTTAATTTCTAAAAATTCTTTCTTATTGCTACTAATTTTTAATTTAATGTTGTTATGATTACAGAGAATACTCTGTTCTATGTCAGTTCTTTTAGATTTACAAGACTCGTTTTATATGTAAGCTTATAGTCTATCTTGGTGAAAATTCTATTACATTTGGAGGAAAAAAAGAAGTGTTCTTTATCAGGTATGCTGTTTTATTACATTCAGCTCAGCTAAGGTGATTCATAGTGTTGTTCGAAGTTACTATAGTCCTAATTGTTTTTGTTCACTGTAAATTTTTGCTTTGGTATTTTGAAATTTTGTTATTGGTTGCATACCCATTTAGGATTGTTTTATCATCTTGATTAATTTGTCATTTTATTATTGTGAAATGTGTTTTTGAATCTTTATAGTATTTATTTTATAGTTGTTTTTACATTAAAATCTATTTTGACTAATGTTGAGATAACTATTTAGACTTTTAAAAATATTTACAGGGAATAATATTGCTAAATTCTTTACTTTTATCAATTTTTATATTTAATTTTATTGTGAAAGCTTATAGTCAGGTACTATTTTTTTACTCTATTTTAAAATCACTGGCTTTCCACTGGAGAATTTCGACTATTTACACTCATGTGATTATCGATATATTTAGGTTTAACTCTTACATTTCAATATTTATGTTCTATTTGCCTCACCAGTTATTATTTTACTTTTATTACTCCATCTTTTGAAATCTTTTGGCTTAATTAAACATATTTTAATATTTTATTTGCTTTCCTCTATTGACTCATTATCTTTTGATTTAAAAAAATACAGTCACTGTTCTATAGTTTATAATATATAAATTTTGTCTTACATTCTTCTTTCCAACAATATTAAATCACTTCAAATATATTTAAGAATAACACCATCATTTCTATATTTGTTATAAACACTGTACTGAATTAATAATTTTTGCTCTCAAAAGTCAATTATCACTGAAAAGAAGAAAAATAATTTAGGAAGTCTTTTCTGTTAATGTATTGATAGATCTTAGCACTTTTTACATTTTAATGTTATTTACAAAACAACAGTAAGTGTAATAATAGTTGGCAGATATTTTTTATTTTAATTTGAAATATTTTAACACTTTCAGGTGTACTATAATCTTCATAAGACTATTAAGTAAGTAGCATCCAATAATCTAGCATTCAAACTCTAAATGCTAAGTCCTGACATCCTAGGGTAGATAGCTAGGGAACTGGAATAAAATACAACAGGCCAGTTGGAGTTCCACAGTCCAGGAAATATTTTTCAAACTTGAAGTTTAACAGATCTAACATGATTTTCATGCTAGATGAATATTATAGAGTAACATTGTTAATATTTTAGATTTATATATTGCTTTTACTTGGAAATTTTTAACTGTTTTGTGTACCATCCCCAAAAGAATAGAATTTGAAGAAAGCTTAGTGCATTTCAAACCCCATACAAAGAGGTTTATTACTGAAATAATAGTAATAATATTTATTACACATTTTAGAGGCAAAAGCATATCTTTATTCAGACAGACCAGAGTTTGGATTTAAATTCTCAGTAGTTATGTGACTGTCAGTTTGGTCCTTAACCTAGAGAAGTTTTAACTTCTAAATCTATAAACTGGTAATAAGGACACATAATGCTTGTTTACTGTGTAAATTTAATATAGCAATGTATCAGAAGCTCTTGGTATTGAGTCTAGAAAAAGGAGTTTTGCATTCACCTTTAGTTTCTAGTAGCTCTTTCCAAAAGTTTCTCATATCATGAATAACAGCAGGGAACTTAAAACTTAAAATACTTTCTAAGAGTCAAACTGTTAGTAGTGTCAGAACTAAATCTCACACCTTTCTTTTGGTTCTAAAAAAATTTTTGTTTTGTTTTGTTTTAAGTACAACACACAGCCTGGGAAGCCACATCAGGAACTTTTTGCAACAGTTTTGCTATTGTTTTATAGCATAACTAAGAAAAGCAATCCTGTCTGGGTACAGAGATATGAAAATCGTACTGGACAGGTGCTGTCTCATGACTGAGCTACAGTGTGAATGTTCTAAATTTGGACTGTCACTGTCTCATCACTAGTCTAAGTAGTAGCTGTTCCTCTATAACCAGCCATTGAGAATAGCTGATTGCCCATGACAACTTTAAAAAAAAGAAATACTTTACTTTTCATTTCCTGTTTTACTTTTGTTATTGAAATTAATTAGTGGGGTCTGTTTTGTAAAAGAGGTGACAAACAGCAAAGAAAAACAAATTGTTGAGCATGTCAACTTTTTAGCATTTCTATAAGACTGACTCATTTAAAGAATGAAGATAGGTCTAATTCAGATCCTCTCTTATATTTTATTTTCTGGTTTTGCAGGGCACCATGAAAGAATGTTTTTCAAAGTTGAGCTCTTATAGAAATTTCTAAAACTCCAAAATGCTGCCTTTCACATTATATGACACTTAGTATTCAATCTGCATTCAGAATATAGATGGAGTAGACAAACAATGTAATTACAGATAATTTTGAATTTCTGGTGTTTTTGTTTGTGTGGGTATAATATCTAATACATTATTGCTTTGGATACAGATTCTCCTGAAGGTCCAGAATTAAATGAATGCACAGCCTCTGTTTATAATTGAGAATCAGTAGATTTATGGTTACCATAGCAGCAGACAAGATACGGATGGTATTAGGCAAACAAAAATAAGTTACATGGATAATAATTAATATTTTTAAAATAGACATTTCGGTAGAAATGATATGGGATAATCTTGATAATTGATAGATTTTTAAATTTTAAGTATAGAGATTATATCTTAATCTCAAGGTATATGGATCATTTTTAATGATTAGTCACAGACTAAATAAGGAGTACTCCAAGATAAAAATGTGTAGCTTATATTTAACAGCTGCAATGCAGTGAAAGCTGAAATGAAATCAAAATTACAAAATTGTAAAGGAGGTTAAACACTTTTGTAACCACATTTGAGTGAAGAAATGAAACCTGAAAACTGGGCATGGTGGCATAGGTTGGGAGGCTGGGTTCGGAGCATCACAAATTAGAAGCCTGCCTCAGAAACCGTATGAGATCCTAAGACATTTAGTGAGATCCAGTCTTAAAATAAAGGGGCTGGGTATGGAGTTTAGTGGTAAAGTGCCTCTGGGTTCAATCCCTAAAACAAACAAACATTTAAACATTAAACAAAAATGAAACTTCAAAATATAATTAAAAACTGTGTAGAAAATAGAATAAAACCCCTTGATAAAATTTATAGGTGGTTCTCAATTATGAACTCAGGAATATCCTGTTTAACTTACTGCCTATTAAAGAATGTATTTAAAGTTAGTATTTACAATTTAGTAGAAGATGTAAACCAGAGCAACAGAGCAACAACAAAAAAAAAAAGAAAGATAGAGAAAAAAGCAGGAAGAACAAACTTTAAAGACAAAAACTAATGAATAAAATAAAACACAACTCAGTACATTTTAAATAAGAAAGTATAGCAACATAGATGATTTATTTTTAATTGAATATCTAGTTTTTGAAAGTATATGTTAAACATTTTAAAATGTTAAAAGGCAGCATCATTTTTCAGGAAATAAATGTTCATTTAAGAAGGAAAAAACTTTTTTAAAATGATGAATAACTATGAAAGAATTTGAGAACATTATCAAGGAAATACCCAGGTTTGTGCCTTTGTAGTTTTTCAAGAAATAGGTTATTTCCCATATCCTACCAACTATTCCAAAGTATTAGATAAAATGAAAAGCTTTCAATTCATTTCAGAAGCTAGAAAAATCTTAATGCTAATTCCTACCAAAATAAACTTCAGCCAAAACAAGTAAAACTTTAAAAATCTCTAAATAAAAATTGCGTTACCAGATGCAGTTGGCGCACACCTGTAATCCCAGTGGCTCTGGAGGCTGAGGCGTGAGGATCATGAGTCCAAAGCCAGCTTCTAAGAAACTCAGTAAGACCCTGTCTCTAAATAAAATACAAAATAGGCTGGGGATGTGGCTCAGTGGTTGAGTGCCCTTGAGTTCAATTCCCAGTATCAAAAATTTAAAAAATAAAATTAAATTAAAATAAATTAAAATAAATAAAACAAAAATCTGTTCCCACCAAAATTGTTTACAAAATATATGGATTATAAATTATAAAATAATATCCAATAGTAACCAGGTAAAGACCACATTAAGAATGAAAAGCTCATCTATTTTTAGGGAATACATTAATATAATACATTACATAAATAAGTTGTATAAAATATGAGCACTTTAAGAGTTCTTGTGGTAGGACATGGATCTACTGCACTGAAACCCAGTAAGAACAATGATAAATGAAAAAATGGGATCTGGAAATACACCACACTAGGGTCTAGAGAATGGTTTTCATGGTAGCCAGATGGACCCTTCAGGGTTCACATGTCCCATTCTCCTTGTCCTACCTTTATCTCAACTCCAAAGTTGCAGCCTCTAGACCTGGACTCCTTCTGAGCAATCAGTTTTTGCTCTGATTAATTGGGAAGATCTCAGGAAGGCAGAGCCTGGTCTACTCGTGCAGACCCATAAGGTCATGTACATTTGTTATGTGGTCGTTGTTTCCTTCTTCAATAGGAAACTGAAGTGAAAGCAACCATACTCATTTCTCTGATATCACTTTTAGCAATCTTGGGGCTTAAACAAATTTCTCTGACATCACTTTTAGCAATCTTGGGGCTTAGCCATTACTAGAATGATATTAGGCAAACGTGAATGCCCATTTGTAAGTCTTGCTTTGAATGATAAGGAGTCTTCTTTACCTCTTACTCTAACCTTTAGGAAAAAGAACTCATTAAGTAAATTTATTAAGACCAACTGCTAAATATTCTATTCAATGCAATAAAGTTTGTAATAGAAAGACATGATGATTAAAGGAAAGAACTGAAAATTGTTACTATTTTTAGATAAAATGTCAAAACAACAGATAAATTATTAAGAACTACTTTGAAAGATACTGAATTAACTGTATTAAAAATAAAGGTACAGCTGGGCGTGGTGGCACACACCTGTAATCCCAGCAGTTTGGGAGGCTGAGATAGGAGGATGACAATACAAAGTTACCCTCAGCAACAGCAAGGTGCTAAGTAACTCAGTGAGACCCCGTCTCTAAATAAAATACAAAATAGGGCTAGGGATATGGCTCAGTGGTTGCATGCTCTTGAGTTCAATCCCCAGTACACCTCCTCTAATAATTTCCCCACATAGTTTGACTTCATATTTGGAAAATGTAATTTTAAAAAATCTACAAAATGTAAAACTCATGTGGATAATCTAAATTTCAAACAGTTGTTCTAAGATGTTAACAAAAAATTGATCCCAGAACACCCCAGACCAAAATTCACAAATACTCTAGTCCGTAATGTAAAATGGTATGATATTTGCATATAATCTGCACATATCTTCCCATGTACTTCGAATCATCTCTTGATTACTTATAAAATCTCAAAAAATGTAAATGCTAGGTAAACACTGTATTGTTTGGGGAATAATGACAAAACAAGTCTATACATGTTCAGTATGAAAGCAATTATTTCTCAAAGATTTTCAATAGAAGATACAGAAATTGTATATAGAGAGGGACCACTGTATGCAGTATGCGTACATATTTTTATAAATGCAATATATAAATACATACCAGTATAATTTACCTAGACATAAATATGTGTATACATATATACTAATTAACAAGCTACCATATGCTCATTTAATGAAAAAATATACTATATGTCATAATTGAAGAACTAAATTGACTTAAAGATCTTAATTTTTTAAAAAAGTATTCTGTAATTTACCTTTATTTTGATTGATGAATCATTTAGGAATGGTTGGTATTTTTTTTAACTTGTTAAAATTATCTTAAAATTCATTTGAAAGCCAAAGCCATTAAGATTGACTTAGCCCGGGGCACAGTGGTGCACAACTGTAATCCCAGCAATTCAGGAGCTGAGGCAGGAGCATCACAAGTTCACTGTCAATTCCAGCAACTTAGGGAGACCTTGTCTCAAAATTAAAAAAATGAAAAGGACTAGTGATATAACTCAGAGGAAAAGCTACAGTCCTCAATAATCACCCCTGCACCCCCAAAAAAGAATATGGTTTGAGAAATTTTATAAAAGAAGAATATCTTGGAAGAATTGATGTAAAAAGCATTAAAGCCTATACAAGGCCACACAATTAAAAAGTGCTTCCGGCACATCTGCTGATAGAGATCCACAAAACAAAACAAAAACAGTCTTGAAATATCATAACACACACATAAACTTAATATAGGGAAAAAACTGTGGAAAACAATCAGAAAAATAATGTTGCTAAAGTCACTTGCTATGTATTTAAAATTACATAATATTTTAAACATATCATTTTGGAGCCTGCCTTTTATTTAGCATCCTGCCTTAAGATTCATTTATGTGTGGTCTTATCAATATTCATTTCAATGAAGAGGAGCATTTCATTATATGATAAACCTCAATCTGCCTAGTCATTCAACAAATGCTGAGCACTTGGATTATTGCCTTTTAAAAAAAATTATTAAAAAGTTGCTATGAGTTCCAGTTAGCATAGGAGAGGATGCTACAATTTGTCTTGAATTAAAATATCTAACAAGGGTACTTTAGGGTCATATGACAATGGTATGTTTAACCTTTTAAGAAACTGTCACAGTATTTTCTAAAGTGGCAAAAGTACTTTATATTCCCATTAGTAGTAGCTGAGACTTGCTTGACTCCACATTTTTGCCAACACTTGGCATTTTGGGTCTTAATTTCAGACATAATCTTGCATGTATAGTAGTATCCACTTGATTTGTCTACTAGCTAATGATGTTGAAGATCATCCCTTTTGTTTATTGGTAATCTATAAATTTTTAATAAATGTCTTTTCAAATACTTTGCCTGATTTTATTAGATTGTTTTTACATTATTGAGTTGTAAATTTTTTTAAATCAGGAAAACAAGTCCTTTGTCAGATATATACTTCTTGCCTGGAGCTTGTTTTAAAATTTGTTTTGCTTAATTTATCTTTTGAGGATTAAAAGTTATCATATTAATTTTGATGTAGTCAAACTTCTTCATTTGCCTTCTTTTACAATTTTTGCTTTCTATATTCTATTCAGAAACCCTATCTGTCCTTAAAATTTCCTGTTTTCTTCTGAGTATTTCATAGCTTCCATTCTTATTTTAACCGTTTTGATTGTTTCTATATGATTTATGGTGAGGGTCAAGTTTTTTGTTGCTTTGCTTATAGATATCCAATCATTCCAGCACCACATTAAGAACATCATCATTTTCCTATTATACTGTCTTGACACTTTTGCCAAAAAATATCATTGACTATGTATGTGTCGATCTATTTCTGAATTCTCATTCTTTTGATTGATGCCACTTTCATATCAATATCACGCTCTCTAGATTACTGTAGCTTTATAGCAAGTTTTAAAATCATGTACTTTAAATCCATAAATGTTTTCCTCTTTATCAAAATTGTTCCGACTTTCCTGCTTCCTTAACATTTCTACATGAATTATCGATTCAAAATACAAATAGCCAAAATTATGCAAACATTCTTACATGTCATTTTTGCCAAAAACAATGCACAGTGGAAACAACATGAAAATACCATTTTGTGAAACCTTCAAATGTATTCAAATAAATAAAAATAATACCCACTGGTAGTAAGGATATAGTGGATAAAACTATTTTTAAGAATATTTATATAATCTTCTTGGAAATAGTTTGGCAATTGATATCAAAGTACATAAACACACTCATGTGCTTTTATTTGATAATTTCATTTCTGGGCATCCATTTAAAAAGTCCATCATACTGGTACCTGCAATTTCAGTGCCTTTTGCTGGGTTGTAATAGACTCAGGTGGTACTACTCATATCACCCAGGCACTTATCATTCCCGTGCACCTTCTCTTAACATGTACCAATCACCAGCATCTATAACTTCACAGGCACATGCTACCTGTCCAATTGCATAGGACCAATGCTCAGAAGTGTTCTGATTTAATACTTTCCTGTCACCTTCTTAAAATTTTTAACCATTTTTTTAAAAAGGGCTTTCATTTTCATTTTGTACTTGGTCTCATTTTGTACTTGATGCCTGCCCTACCGCAGAATAGCCCATGGAACCAGCTCTATGCCACCCAGAGATCAAACCTCATTGTCATTCAGTGGTAACCTATTCTGTAATAACAATTTAATCCTTTTTTTTCTTTCTTGTTTTGGAACTCTCTCTCATCTAGTGGCACCTACCAAATGGACATACTTCATTTTCTTTTAATTTCTGTTCTTAAAAGGGAACCCAACCCAAAACAGGAGATAAGGAAATTAACAGAGAGCTGGGTAAATAGATTGTCACAGTGACCAAGGTAAGATGATTATGGTTTGGACAAGGGAATGGCAGTTGAGATTGTGGGAGACTGTATTTTGGAGTGTTATGCTAGCAGGGTTCACTGAACTTTGGTAAGTGCCGTCTAAGACCATGAAAAAGGCTTTGGCCTCAGATACTAGAATAGAGAATCCACTAACTAGAATGGAGATGTCTGCTGAAAATCAGGTCTTTGTTAGAAGATTGGGATTTTAGCTTCCCAGACACTAAGTTTGTGGTATTTAGTAGAGATGAGAAGATTCCAAGTAGGTAATTGAAAACATGCATCTGGAATTCATAGAAGTAGCTAAAGCTGGAGTTAAATATTTGAGAGTTTTGAATATATGGATAGTATTAAACCCATGACACTTGATGAGTTCAATAAACACAGAAGTATTGATAAGAAAGGGAAGCTTATCTAATGACCTAACTTCAAGAGCTTGGGATTTGGGGAAGATTCCACCACAGAGGAAGAGACAAATCAATTAAAGTCAGGAAGAAGCCAGGAGGGCATGTTTCTGTAAAAGCCAAGCAATGAAATTGTGTCAGAAGAAGGACCTGATTCCAAAGTAACCATTGAATTTAGTATTTTTGGAGGTCAGCATTGACCGAAATATGAACAGATTTGTTTTTGTGGTAGAGGCCAAAGTCTGCATCAAATGGGAACTAGAGAGGATAGAAGGAGAGAAATTTTACAGCCAGTAAAGATATTTTTCTAGGAACTTTATAAAAAACGTTTGGAGAGAAAAGAAATAGATAGTGATGGGTAAGACAAGTAGGGTGAAAATGTTTTGTTTGTTTGTTTGTTGCATGATTTGAAAGTATAATCACATGCTACGGAGAAAGAGCCATGAGAAAAAAAGAATGAACAAACTTGCTTTATTCATTGATGTTACTGAGAAAGTTGACATAATTATTCAATCCCTCTATCTAATATTTCCCCCAAATTTATTCATTCTATTTCATCAATCTGAACTTTTTAGAACTTTGCAATCTATAGTCAAAAACTTTATGTTGAAGTGAGTGAGAACCTGGGAAACACTGCATATTGTAGCACACCATGGTAAGAGCAGACAGAAAAGATTAAACCACAAATGTATGCAGGCTGACAAATCCAAGATCATTATGGGAATAAATGAGTATACTTTGAGAGGAAAATATAAATATTCTGTAATAATAAAAATCAAACAAGTTCTTTCTTGTGCTTTTTGAAATAAACCTTCCCCTGAAAAGGAAAATTGTATCCCTGAGTATAATTTCTAAAGCATAATCTCAAAACCTGTGATCTTTATGAGGATAATGAGATTGTATATATATATATATAAAAACTCAAATATACTTTTATTTTAGATCAACTAACAAATTATTATTGACCTTCTACTATATCCTGGGAAGAAATACAAAATCATGAGACATATGCCCGGTCATCAAGAAAATCTTGTTGGGGAAATACTTTTAGTATGTTTAATTAAAAAAAAAAATTATAAGACCCAACAACGTGTGTGGGAGCCCAGCCCCAGGTCAGGCCCAGGACTGCCCCCCCAACCTATGTGAGAACCTAGGCTTATGACCATTCCCTCACAGAGAGGAGGACCACACTGTGGCTCCACATTTATCAAGTGTCACTCCCCCAGCTCACCTCCATCTAGGGACACTTTAGCCATTTCCATAGCCCTCCCCATGTTGTATCCTCCACCTTGGGACAACAGACACAGCCTAGAGGCAGTTGTTTGCCACAGAACTGCACACTACAGTGTGGCATCTCTGAACAGGCAGCCCAAAGCCTTTGTGAGTCCCAACCTTTCAGCCCCATCTCTGAAACTAGTTGTGTTTATCTTGAGACACTCCCACTGCTATCTTGAGTTATCTCTGCTACTGCTGCCACCATCTTGAGTTGCAGTAGCATCCATCTTGAGACCCAGGCCAGGGACTGGAAGCCCAACACCAAGGTGAAGCACAGGTAATCTGCAGAGACACTACAAGATTATAGAGTAGAAACTGTAATACCTCAGATCTGCACTGCCAGAGAGGAAGACACAGACAACATGAAAAAAACAAGGGAAGAAAGTGCCCCAAACAAGATACTACAATAATAAAATCCACTGACAGTGAAGTAGATGAAATGTCAGAGAAGGAGTTCAGACAGTAAATCATTAGAATGATCTGCAAATTTAAGAATGAGATCAAATACAGGCAAAAATTGATCACTCTAACAAAGAGATAAGAGAGCAAATATAAGCAACCATTGATCACACCAACAAAGAGATAAGGGAGCAAATACAGGGATCAAAAGATTACTTCAAGAAAGAGATAGAAATGCTGAAAAAGAAAAAAATCAGAAATCATTGAAATGAAGGAAACAATAAATCAAATAAAAAACTCAATAGAAAACATAAAAAATAGACTAGATTACTTGGAAAACAGAACTTCAGATAATGAAGAAAAACATAGAATCTTGAAAATATAGTTGACTACACCGTGAAGATGGTAAGAAACCATGAGCAGAACATCCAAGAATTTTGGGATAGCATTAAAAGACCAAATGTAAGATTTATTGGGAAGGAGGAAGGCACAAAGATTCAAACCAAAGGAATGAGCATTCTCTTTATTAAAATAATATCAGAAAATTTTCTAAACATGAAGAATGAATTAAAAAAATCAAATACAAGAGGCTTATAGGATACCAAATGTACAAAATTACAACAGATCTACATCAAGGCACATTAAAATGAAAATGCCTAGCATACATAATAACAATAGAATCTTAAAGGCCACAAGAAAGAAGAGTGAGATTACATATGGAGGAGACCAATTTACATCTTTTTTAAAATATATATACCTTTGTTTTATTCATTTATTTTTATGTGGTGCTGAGTATTGAACCCAGTGCCTCATACATGCTAGACAAGTGCTCTACCACTGAGCCACAACCCCAGCCCCATAATTTGTATCTTAACAGATTTTCCAACCCAGACCCTCAAAGCCAGGAGATCCTGGAACAACATATACCAAGCTCTGAAAGAAAATGGATGCCAACAAAGAATCTTATATCCAGCATAATTAAGCTTCAGATTTGATGATGAAATAAAAATCTTTCATGATAAAAGTTGAAAGAATTTACAAGAAAACCTGCACTACACAGCATTATTGGCAAAATATTTCATAAGGAGGAAATGAAAAACAACAATGAAAAGCAGCAAAGGGAAAAACTACACTAAAGGAAAGGCCAAACAAAGGAGAAACTAAGTCAAGTTAAAAACAGAAAATAACCAAAAGTACCAGGAATACAAATCATATTTCAATGATAACACTGAATGTTAATGACCTAAACTCATCAATTAAAAAAAAAAAAACACAGACTGGCAGATTGGATTTTAACAAAAGACCCAACAATATGATGCCTTCAAGAGATTCATCTCATAGGAAAAGGCATCTACAGGCTGAAGGTAAAAGGGTGGGAAAAAACATATTGCTCACATTGACCATGTAAACAACCAGGGGTTTCCATCCTCATATCAGATACACTGGACTTGAAACCAAAGTTAGTGAAAAGGGATAAAGAAGAAAGTACTGCTTAAGGGAGTCATACATCAACAAGTCATAACAACTATCATATATATCTATGCCCCCCAAAATGGGGCATCTGTGTGTGTGTGTGTGTGTGTATCTTCTCAACTACCAGAATCAAATCGACCACAACACAAAAATACTGGTGACTTTAGCACACCTCTCTCAACACTGGATAGATCTTCCAAACCAAAACTAAAAAAAAAAAAACCAAAAAAAACAAAAAACAACAAAAAAACCTATAGAAATCAATAAAATAATAATTAGACTTAAGAGACATATATAGAATATTCCATCCATCAACAAGCAAATATACTTTCTTCTCAGCAGCACAGGATCCTTCTCCAAAATAGACAATATGTTATGCCACAAAGCAAGTCTTAGCAAATACAAAAAAAACCAAGATGCTATCCTGCATTCTATCTGACCATAATGGAATCAAATTAGAAATCAATGATAAAATAAAAAATAGAAGCTACTCTAACACCTGAAGACAAAACAATATGCCATTAAATGATGCAGGAATAACAGAAGACATCAGGGAGGAGATAAAAAATTCCTTAGAAGTAAATGAGAGCTCCAATACAACATATTTAAATCTATGGGACACTATGATAGCAGTGCTAAGAGGAAAGTTTATTGCATTAAGTTTATTCATAAAAAGAAGAAAAAGTCAACAAATAAATGACCTGATATTACATCTCAAAGCCCTAGAAAAAGAAGAACAAACCAACACCAGAAGTAGTAGAAGACAGGAAATAATTAAAATTGGGTCAGAAATCAATGAACTTGAAACAAACAAACAGAAAACCAATTCAAAAAATTTACAAAAGTAAAAGATTATTTTATGAAAAAAATAAACAAAATTCACAAACCCTTAGCCACTCTACTGAAAAGAAGGAAAGAGAAAACTCAAATTACTAAAATTCATGATGTAAAAGAAAATAATACAACAGAAGCCATTGAAATACATAAAACAGTTAGAAACTATTTTGAAAATTTACAATCCAGTCAAATAGAAAACCTCAAAGACAACTGACGAATTTTTAGAGGCATATGATCAATCCAAACTGAGTCAGGAGAACACACACAATTTAAACAGATCAATTTCAAGCAAGGAAATAGAAGTCACAATTAAAAGCCTACCAACCAAGTAAAGCCTAGGACCAGATAGACTCTCAGCTGAATTCTACTAGACCTACAAAGAAGAATAAATAGTAGTACTCCTCAAATTATTCCATGAAATAGAAAAGGAGGTAATCCTTCAAAACTCATTCTGTGAGGCTAGTATCATCCTGATACCAAAACCAGACAGAGACACATCAAGGAAAGAAAATTTCAGACCAATATCCTTGATGGACATAGTTGCAAAAATTCTCAATAAAATTCCAGCAAATTCATACAAAAATATATTTAAAAATTAGTGCCCTGTGATCATGTGGGGTTCATTCCAGGGATGCAAGGTTGGTTCAACATATGGAAATCAAAAAACATAAGTCATCATTCCAAAAGACTCAAATATAAGAATCACATGATTATATCAACTGAAGCAGAGAAATCGCTTGACAAAATACAGCACCTTTTCATGTTCAAAACACTAGAAAAACTAGGGATAGAAGGAAAATAATTTAACATTGTAAAACTATCTATGTTAAACCCAAGGCCAACATCATTATAAAGGTAGAAAAATTGGAAGCATCCCCTCTAAAAATTGAAACAAGACAGGGATGCCCTCTTTCACTACTTCTATTCAACACAGTTCTTGAAATTCTAGTCAGAGCAATTAGACAGATGAACAAAATTGAAGGGATATGAATAGGATCAGAAGAACTCCAACTAAAATTATTTGCTGAGGACATGATTCTACATTTAGAGGATCCAAGAAACTCTACCAGTAAACTTCTAGAATTAAAAACTGAATTCAGCAAAGTAGCAGGATATAAAATCAATACCCATAAATCAAATCCATTTCTATACATCAATGATGAGTCCTTTGAAAGATTAATCAACTACCCTATTCACATTAGCCTCAAAAGAAAATAAAATACTTGGAACTCAGTTCATTGTGAGGTAAAACACCTCACAATGAAAACTACAAAACACTAAAGAAATAGAAGATCTTAGAAGATGCTCTTGTATAGACAGAATTAATATTGTCAAAATGACCATACTACCCAGAGCACTATACAGATTTAATGTGATTTCAATTAAAATTCCAATGTCATTCCTTATAGAAATAGAAAAAGCAATCATGAAATTCATTTAGAAAAATAAGAGGCCCAGAATAGCCAAAACAATACTTAGCAAGAAGAGTGAAGCAGGAGGCATCAAAATACCGGGCCTGTAGTATCAAAAATGGCATGGTATTGCCACCAAAATAGACATGTAGACCAATGGTACAAAATAGAAGACATAGAGACAAACCCACATAAATACATTTATCTCATACTAGAAAAAGGCTCCAAAAACATACATTGGAGAAAAGATAGCCTCTTCAACAAATGGTACTGGGAAAACTGGAAATTCATATGCAGCAGAATGAAACTAAACCTCTATCTCTCACTGTGCACAAAATTCAACTCAAAGTGGATCAAAGACTTAAGAATTATACCAGAGACCCTGCATCAAATACAGGAAAAAGTAGGCCCAAATCTTCATCACCCGTTGGATTAGGTCCCGGTTTCCTTAACAAGACACCTAAAGCGCAAGAAATAAAATCAAGAATCAATAAATGGGATGGATTCAAACTAAAAAGCTTCTTCTCAGCAAAAGAAACAATTAATGAGGTGAAAAGAGAGCCTACCTTTTGGGAGCAAACTTTTGCCACATATACATCAGGTAGAGCACTAATCTCCAGGATATATAAAAAACTCAAAAAACTTAATACCAAAAAAACAAACAATCCAATCATTAAATGGGCTAAAGAGCTGACCAGACACTTCTCAGAAGAAGACATACAATTGGTCAACAAGTATATGAAAAATTTATTCAACATCTTTAGTAATTACAGAAATGCAAATCAAAACTACTCTATGATTTCGTCTCACTCCAGTCAGAATGGCAGTTATCAAGAATACAAAAAACAATAAGTGTTGGCGTGGATGTGGGGGAAAAGACACACTCATACATTGCTGATGGGACAGCAAATTGGTGCAGCCAATATAGAAAGTAGTATGGAGATTCCATAGAAAACTGGGAATGGAACCACCACTTGACCCAGATATCCATTCTTTGGTCTATACGTAAACGACTTAAAAACAGTATATTATAATAAGCAGCCACTTTAATGTTTATAGCAGCTTAATACACAATAGCTAAACTGTGGAACCAACCTAGACGCCTTTCAATAGATGAATGGACAAAGAATCTGTGGTATATATGCACAATGAAATATTATTCAGCATTAAAAGAGAATAAATTTATGGCATTTGCAGGTAAATGGATGGAGTTGGAGAATATCATGCTAAGCGAGTTAAACCAATCTCTCAATAAACAAAGGCTGAAAGTTCTCTCTGATAAGTGGATGCTGATCCATAATGATGGGGCATGTGAGGAGAATAGAACTTTGACTCAGCCAAGGGGACAGAGGTGAGCAGAGGGGGCATGGTGGTAGGAAAGATGGTGGAATGAGGTGAACATCGTTACCCTAGGTACGTGTATGACTGCACATGTGGTGCGTCTCTACAAGGTGCACAACCAGAGAAATGAAAAGTTGTGCTCCACTTGTGTACAATGAATCGAAATGCATTCTACTGTCATACATAACTAATGAAAACAAATAAAAACATTTTATTTGTCATATATAACTAATGAAAATAAATAAAAAAATTTTAAAAACAATGATAAGGTTGGAATATATGTATGTGTGTCATGTATATATGTAATTTTAATGGCTTATACTTGCAATGGGATGCCAAAGCCAAGCCTTTCAGAGATATGTTTCCAAGTGTGCATTCTGAGTAACTTGAGTATCTGATGGTCAGGAGATTTGCCTTTATGTGACCACGGTTGAGAAGATAAATGGTTCGTGTGGTTTTTATTTTGCTTCTTATTTTGAGGGTGAGATGGGATGTCTTTGACACACCAAATAATTTCTGATTTCAGTGGCCACATACTGATGGTCCCCTCATTCTTCAGGCAGAAAACAGCACACACTGCTTTCTGGTTTTGTTGTTGTTAGCAGTGTTTGCTTATAACCTGATTCCTGCATAATTAGAGACTGAAAAGGTAATCAGGATTCAAGTGTGTTGAAGCTCACAATTGGGATTTGTGCTTAAAAGCCTCGGAAATTTAGAGAGAAACCCTCTCTGCATCCTTTAAAATGGTCCAAAAGTCTAATCACCAACCCGAGAGAGTAAAACTGCAGCTCCTCAGAGCCTGGCAGTTAGAGAGGAGACCCCAAGAAGACCCCTCACGTCTCTAAGTAAATAAAGCTACTTTCATTGTCAGCTTTAATAGGGTCTGGAACTCACCCAAATGTGACTGAAATCAAAGTATCATTTGCACGTCCTAAATATATGGCGTTAAGCTTCATCCCTAAACACCAATCGACTGTTTATACATCAATTAATAGTTTATTTCATTTAGTCATGTAAAACAGGCTATGCATCTTTTCCATCATTATAAACTTGGATTAATGTAATTTAGTGATATTTTAAAAGAAAAAGTAAAAAAGCAATGAGTCACCTCTTTCAAATTTGGGACTTCAGTGCTATCATATTTCATTTATTAGGTAGATAGAACTATGCAAACATTTCTACAAAAAATATTTTTGTTGGTACCTTAAGAAATAAATGATCAGGATCAATAAGTCTTAGTCAATTTTCCAGACATTATAAATGGCCCCTTGGACATTCTCCCACGACAGCTAGAGGAATAATCAGTCTATTCATCAGTAACCCAGTTAACAACTGGCTCATTTAACTTTCTTGTAGTTTTTGTCCTTGTCCTCAAAATGGACAAAGGGAAATAGTATTTGGTCAAGCCCTGATAAATCAATAACTTAATGCAGTTAGTTACACTTACTTAGTGCAGTTAATATTAAGAGCTTGTAAGAGTTTCCTTGTATTTACTTCTTTATTCCCACATCAGCCGTTACAGAACATTCTCATTTTCCACATGAAAGCCACAGGAGCCATTTCACAGCACAGACCCAACAGACTGAACACCAAAAGATTAAGTGGCTAAGCTGCCTAGCATTGCTTGTTTAGCTTTGCCCACAGGATTTGAATTTGCACTATACTGTTGAACATCCTAAAATAATTTAGCCACATCCCAAACACTGCATAAAGAAAGTCTGTTCCATTTCTCGCCTCTTTAGATTGCACGTCCAGAGCAATTTCTTCCAAATTAAATGCCATTTGGTTTGTGTTAGAATAATCAGGACAACTGCAAACATTAATAAGTCTGCAATAATGGCAAAGTTATTTTCTTTTCCAAATAGCACTGCACATACCTAAGAAAGCTTTTCCATCCCATTTTTCCCTTTATTTTCAAAATAGATCCATCTCTATAATCATTCTTGAGAATAGTGATTTGCACCTTGGTTTTATGATGATGGGAAACTTACATAAACACAGGTGTAAAGGAAAGAAAAGGAGACAGCCTATTGAAACAAGTTTTCCATTTGCACGTTTGGCCTGGGTCATTCCACATGTTCTTATGTGCCTTCACTCATTCATTCCTGTGTTTAAAAAAAGTTATGGAGGGTCCATAATGTGTCTGGGTAGGTATTTGGGCCATGAAATAAAATGAGCATAAGAGAAAAGCATGCTCCTTGTTAAAATGTGCAAGGCTGGAGAAGATACATAGTTAGCAGATCATGACAAGGAATATTGAATTTGAAAGATATACTAAATGCTACAGTGTATCATTGCACAGTTTTTCTTTAAAAAGAAAGTTTTATTCAGAGCATAGGGTAAAGGACTAATAGTGTCAGCGCATGCATTTACCTAAAAGTAAAGCTATTATGCTTTAATTGGAATTGAATTGGCATCAGTTGGATTATCATAAAGTTCTTTCGGTGGCCCAGTGTAGTATATAGGGTGAGTGAATTGAGACATAAAGAAGTTATCTGGCTTACCCTAGAGCAGAACTAGAGGTCTGAAACTATATTGAAATTTGGTAATTTCTATAAAATGAAACATCTCAAAAGTATCAGGTATAGTAGATTTGTCAGTAAACGATGCATATGATAATTTAGTTATGCACAATAAAATGGATTGCAGGAAGTCTTAAAATGGGTAAGACAAGTATTAATAGCATCAACAATTAGCTTCTGAAGCAGAAGTCTACAAATATATATTCTGAGAAGCTATTCAAACTCCTTAAGGTCCCTTCAAATCTAGAAACATAATGCTTAATGTCAGAATTTTTTCTGAGATATTAAAATAGTATTGATTAGCAGATATTACAAATCTTTAAAATATAGATTATTTATTTTTTCAGGAAATAGCACAACATTAGTAGAATAGCTACATTTTTTTCTGTGTTTCATATATTTCAACTCTATTTAAAAGAATACAATAATAATTGCTAACTTTTCTTTTCCTCTTTTGCATTTCTATTCCAATGAATAAATTCCTGCAACAAGTAAATCTAATATTTATCATTTTTTTCTTTAGCATTCTGTAGTTTTCATTGTAGAAGTCTTTCACCTTTTTCATTAGTTTGATTCCCGAGTTTTTTTGTTGTTGTTGTTTTTTTTTTTTGAAGCTATTGTAAATGGGGTAGTTTTACTCATTTCCCTTTCAGAGGATTTGTCGCTGATTGACTGATGTACAGAAATGCCTTTGATTTATAGGTGTTGATTTTGTATCCTGCTACTTTGCTGAAAGCATTTACTAGTTCTAGAAGTTTGATGGAAGAATTTTTTAGGTCTTCTAGGTGTAGAATCATATCATCAGCAAATAGTGCTAATTTGAGTTCTTCTTTTCCTATGTGTATCTATTTAATTTCTTTCATCTGTCTAATTGCTCTGGCTAGTGTTTTTAAGAATTATATTAAATAGAAGTGATGAAAGAGGGCATCCCTGCCTTGTTCCAGTTTTTATAGGGAATGCCTTCAATTTTTCTCCATTTAGAGTGATATCAGCCAGGGGCTTAGCATAGATAGCTTTTACGATGTTGAGATATGTTCCTGTTATTCCTAGTTTTTCTCCTGTTTTGAATATGAAGGTGTGCTGTATTTTGTTAAATACATTTTTCTGCATCTACCGAAATGATCATATGGTTCTTATCTTTAAGTTTATTAATGTGATAAATTACATTTATTGATTTCTGTATGTTGAACCAAATTTGCATCTTTGGGATTAACCCCACTTGCTTATGATGTACTATCTTTTTGATATGTTTTTTTAATCAATTTGCCAGAATTTTATTGAGAATTTTTGTATCTATGATCATTAGAGATATTGGTCTGACGTTTTCTTTCTTTGAAGTATCTTTGCCTGATTTTGGAACATTTTCAAGTTCATTCTGTGAGACCAATATCACCTTTATTCCAAAATAATGCTGATTCATAATGTGGTGGGGGGGCATGATAGGATTAGATGAACTCTAGATGGGGCAAAGGGTAAAAGGGGAGGGAGAGGACATAGGGGTAGGAAGGATGGTGGAATAAGATGGACATCATTACCCTAAGCACATGAATAAAGACAGGAATTGTGTGAGTCTACTTTGTATACAACCAGAGATATGAAAAATTGTGCTCTATATGTGTAATATGAGTTGTAATGCATTCTGCTGTCATATATAACAAATTAAAATTTAAAAAATAAAAAAAAATTATCATTGTATCATGATATCTCCTTTTCCGCATAGGTACTCAAAAAGCAGTATTATTTCTCATCCATTTCATTTATTAGAGAGCCTTCCACTTGAACCACATGGATTATTGTTCTAACCTACATGTGAAGATTTTCTTTCAAAGTTAACAATTGTGTTTTCTGCCATCACAGCAGTGTTTTGTTTCTGCTGGGCTCCTTTGATTTGGGCAGGAAACAGTTCAAAAGAATGTGATGAAGCCTTCATTAAGGGACTATGATACTCACAGACTCTGGGAAGGTGGCCAGGGGAATCAATTGGTGAAACATTCAAAGCAAAAGGTGTACCACCCACTTTTACATCCTCAAGTTCCAAAGCTGACTGCTGAGGTGGCCAACTACAGATTCTGGTCCTAGTCTGTGTGGTGTTCCATTTCTGTGTTTCCTCAGACATGTATACCTGTTTTTATACATTGCTTTCAGCCTGATATCTTATGATGTTCTGATATTTTGCTTCAAGGCATTGGCAGGCTTCTTTTACATCTGTGCATTTACTAATCAGGAGATGGTACTGGAAAAGTAGCTGCAGGGCAGGCCATGTGATAGGATTGTAAGAATACTATACTCTGCAGGTGGACACTGGAGATGTTCTTTGCTTGAGTCAGAGCAGGCCAGAAAGTTCATACTCTTGGGGTGTAAAGAGCTGACTTTCTTCTTATTAGTAAAATATAAGTCCAGCTAAAAAGAATAAAGACTCTCTGAAAAGAACAGCTCAAATTTCTCTGGCCCCAGTGTTCTCCTGTCAAGCCACGGTCCCAGACACAGATTATAAAGAGTGAGTGGGGGACAGGGAGAAGGAGAAAAGAAGCAGCAAATTGTCTTGCACAGACACTGTTTGGATTAGCTAATAAAATCTGCTAAGCTTTTGAAAATCCCTATCAAAAATCAGGCAATTAATTTTATCTCCATTTCTAATCAAGAGCAGCCAACATGAGTTTTCAGAGCAAAGACAGAATAATTTGGTAATGTTATTTGGTTGATGGTAATTTTATATTACAAACTTTAAAATCTTTGCAAAGTTTAAAGAATTGTTCATTGTTGCATAACCATATTTACCAATTTAACATAAAATACTAACAAAATGCTTTGTTACAAAGCAAAGAATACTACACTTTATAAAACTACTTGTTTTCACTATACTCCTATATTTTAACAGTCATATACTTAAGACTTCCTCAAAATACTGTTATGGGGTAGAGTTGTAGGGTCAACAAAGTTTGAGAGCTGTGAAGAGCTTTGAAAGTAATTTAATCTGATCTAATTTTATAAAATGATAAACTAAAATCAGAAAGTACAAACATGTTGTTCAAGATCACAAAATCAATTAGCTGACACAAATGTTTTCTGATTTCTAGGACTTCCAAGGTAGCACAAGGCATCCAGAGAAAATTTTAGAACATATTAGAAATAGCATTATAGCTTTAATTGATGACTAGTCCCTGCAAGGGCTTTGTTATGTATAATGATTGCAAATAGTTTTATGTATAAACAGTATAATGAGGGGCTGGGGATGTGGCTCAAGCGGTAACACGCTCACCTGGCATGGGCGAGGTGCAGGGTTCCATCCTCAGCACCACATAAAAATTAAAAAAAAAAAAATGTTGTGTCCACTGAAAACTGAAAAATAAATATTAAAAAATTCTCTCTCTCTCTCTACTCTCTCTCTCTCTTAAAGGAACAGTACAATGACATAAACATACATATATATAGATTTAGTAAGATGCAGCACTCAAAGGAGTAAAAAAAAAGATACATAAAAAGTTACAGTGAATAGTTAAATTTCCTCAGGATGTTAAACTGATTACCTGTTTAAAACTCAGTGTCCTTCTAGAAAATAAATTCAAGTAATGAATTTGAGTAAATGTGGTATTCCAAAGATACAGAAAAATGCATTTGAAATGCTAACATATTATTTCCTATCTTCTCCCCTTGCCAAAGAAATCTTTTCAAAAGTGCTATTGCAATTCTTTCAACAGTGAATGCAAATTTTAGACATTTGTTTTTCTAGCCTCTTTCCAATGTGGTTGACTGAACACTGGATTGACACATTCAGCTGTCCCATAGACATCAATCGAAGTAATGATTCAACAATAGCAAGCATGTTTTCCTGAGAAATACTTTATTTTTATTGTTTTTAAAAGATAAATATTTTAAAATGTGAATAATATGCTGAACAATAGATGAAAAGAAAGAATGCTTTTACAAACATACCAAAATGTGGAAAGAAAGACGAAAAAAGTGGAAATAGATCAAAACGGACTTTCAGTTGGCCCTTGAAGTGAATGGGTAAAATAAAAATGTAGAGGAAAAGATTTATATTTCATATACAGCAGGTAACTTAAAACCAAAAGTCTACATTTATATAATGAGTTCAGAATGAGGGGGAAAGCAAGTGAATCAGAAGACATAATAAGCCTAATGGAGGCTATTTTAGATGTGATTAAAAAGATTAAATGAAAAAAGTTGAATATAAGAAGGAAAACATTTTCAACCTAATGATGAAATCTATCAGGAAGCAGAGAAAGTGATGGATATTGTGATGAAATAGTCCATTTTAATGAAATGTTCCAGACAAAAGTTAATCAAAAACTCTACAGGCCTAATCAAAGATAGAAAATGAATGGTAAGCCAAGCTATGGAAGAGGAGTGACAAAAAGAAATACCAGTTACAGAAAAATAACTGAAATCTGTTGGTGACTAATTGCCCGGGGCAGCCCTGTTTCTTTCTATATGATGTCCAATGTTTTATGTCTCAGCAACATTGGAAAAGTCAACAGGAGCCAGTCCACAAGAAACTCAATAGCAATTAACAATATAAATAAAAGTCAAATCAAAAAAATTATAAATTACACTTTTCCATTGTTTTAGGTCTTAGTCTTCAAATAAACAGGAAAATAATTCTCTACTACTCCAAATACTAAAATGTTTTTCCTAAAGATCAAATAATTCAAATAAAACACAATTTTTTGGGTTTTTTTTTTTTTACAATTTTTTTTTTGCAACTAAAACACAACTTGTGGATTTGACAAGCTGCTTGTCTAACAAAGTTGTGCAGAAGAAAAGAACTACTGTAAGCAAGCATGCAGTTATGAAGTTAATCTTAATACTTTTCTTCCAAGCTCTCTACAGTGTGCAACAGGGCCATTAGACAAATAATTTCTTTTGTTGTTGTTTTTGATATTATGCAGAAGTAATTTAGTTTTCTATGTTTTTCCATCATCACACTCCCATAAGGCTTTCAAGTTGTTGCATTTAGTTTTTGCCAACACTCAGATAGAAATTGAGTATTTATCTTATCACACAGAACATTTCAAATTTTATATTGCTACCTAGTCAATCAGCTTGACAGTTCCCTTCTCACCATTGGTGTTCTCTTTCTTCGTTTTGATTGACTCGGCATAAGAGCTGACAAAATAGCCTCTGACCAAAGGGAATAGTTCTTTTCCAGAGTTATTGTTTTGAATTCTATTCACAGTTAACTATGTCTCACTGAACCTTTCCAATATAAACAAAATATTTGGATAACTTTCAAAGTAATAATGCCCCAAGGCAAAATTTAATATAAAACCAAACTTTTTTTCCTTTTTTTTTTTTTTTTTTTTTTGCAACTCAGCAGAAAGAGCTGCAAAATATTTAATGCCTGACAGAATGACCAGGATCAATTTTTATTGCTGCATCAGGTCAGCCACTATCTTATTCAGTAAGTAGATTGTCGAGTTTGGGTTTTGTTTTGTTTTGTTTTGTTTTAAGCACATCCTATGAGAGGCAGATGCAAGATCAGCGGTTCATGATCAATTCTTATGGAAACAGAGAATGTTGCATTCTCCCTCCCAGCCAATTTGGGGAGGAGTCACTTTAAATTGCTAGATGCTTCTCCAGCTCACCTTGCTGTAATTAAAAGAAAAATTCTATCACGTAGGATCCATGCTGCTTCAGTCATCAGCTAAGCAAATTAATAATAGTCAGCTCCTAAATACTTCCCTGAATAACTTAGAATATGTTATAAGAAGATGATTAAAGACTTTAAGTTCTAGAGAATTTTTCTTCATCCTGTTCATTATTCAGATAGAACATCTATCTAAATATAACATATTAGTAGGTAAGACAATCCGGTCTTGGCTGTCACTGGTCTTTAAAAGAAATTTATATCAGTCAACTCTTCTTAGGAATATTTTTCTCCTACAAAATCATTGACAATTTATGCATAGGAAGTTGTCTGGAATCTATCAGCTTCAAATAACTTATTCTTAGGATATATTTCTAGACTGAATGGTAATGGTTAATAGTCATAGCATATTCGTTTCCCTGCTATATTACAACTACAGTTTCTACCTTGGCAATCTGGAAATAAGATGGCTAAGGTGATTTTAGCCCTATGTCTGCTCTTAGACAAAGTCAAGGCAAGTTTCTGGATAATATAAGAAACAAAATTGTGGGCTAGGGATGGAGACCAATGGAACAGCACTTGCTCTGGGTTCAATACCCAGTACTACAAAAATAAAATAATAAAGTAAAAATAAAACATAAGAAAGAAAGAAAAAGAAACTAAACTGTGCAGTAAATGAAAGGAGTCTATCATTGAGTATAAAAATAGGATGACAATAGTGTTGTTGTAACCAAGTCACGGATTTAACTGCAGAAATACTGCTGTGGAAGTTGAACAAGTATTGTAGGTATGCCTGAGTCATCATGCTATTTTTTATGAGATTAGTGACAGAAATCATATTTCTCTAATCAGCAGACTTTTTCTTCTTACACTTAACTTGCTTTTGCTTATCTTTCTCCCTGCTTCTAATTTTCATTTAATAAAATTGTAAGTTGTGGAGGCAAACAAACCTGAGGCTAAAGCCTAACTTTGAGAGTTACTACCTCTATGATATTGGTCAAGTAAACCTTCCTTACCCTTAGTGTTGAAACTATAAAATAGTGAAGTTAGATAGGTTAATAGTGAAAAGAGATACTATGTGTATGTGTGTCTATATGTATTTTAGCTGAATGTCCATCACAAAGTGTATAACAAACCTTACACAGAATCTTTATTTTATTATTAATTTTGTAAGGTATCTAATTATTTTTAATAAAGTAGAAATATAAGTAAATAAAGAATGAAAATGCATGCATTAATTCAGGTGCTGTTTCATGAGCACCTGTTTTGCCAGGCACTGTATTTATTTTTGGCAAACAAGGACTCAATAAAATAAGACCCTAGATTTTGAAGACTATATGGAGTATATACAGGGATATACCCATTTGAATGACCTACAATAAGGCAATCCAACAAATATGACTGTAGAAAAGGACTAGAGGTGCCAGGAGAGACAGGAAAGGAAATGCTTTTTCTATCTTGGGAAATACTCAAGAAAGATTCTATAGAAGAGACGGTTCTCAAGTTTGCCTTTTTAAAAATGTGTAGGAATCAGGGTTGGAAGTGTAAATTAGTTGTAGAGTACTGGTCTAGCATATGCTGGGCTCTGGGTTTGATCTCCAGAACAAGGGGAGAAAAAATTTAAAAACGGATTTGAACCTGCCAGGGGAATGCCCCTCAAAAATGGGAAGTAAATGCATGGAAGGTGATCAAGCATTTATTGTGCTAAGGACTGTGAATGAACTGATGACTTTGTTTTGTTGAAGAAAAAAATCTATTACTGTTATTAATAACAACATTATTGCAAATTGTCAGTTTTGATGTCACTATTCATCAGCACCATTACCACCCACTACCAAATACTGCCACCTTCATTTCCAATAGTGGATTTAGGGATATTTTACTGCTATCAATTTCTCTTAATTTTTCTACTCCTATCAAAGCCTTTAATGTGCTAGCATTACCCTGATGATATGACCTTATTTATTGTCTTCTGGAAATTCCATATTCCATCCCCCTTTCAAAACAACAACAACAACATGCTTAAAAGAGTTTGTATTCCTCTCGCTCTGCTTAGTATAAAAACAATCCAAATATTATAGTACTTGATTTCAGGATTTTCTACCAACTTTCATAGATTTATTTTCCCTTTCTTCTTTCTCAATATTTGACACAGGTTATCATTCTTGTAAAATATTGGTTTTATTCAAACACAGCATTAGGGGATAGTCAAAGATTCTGGGATTTGAAGCCAAATGCCAAGGTTTTATTTTGAATTAACCATTTGATACTGTGACTTCAGAGAACAAGTACCTTATCCTTGGCCTCCTTTTCGAACCTGGGTGTACTATGAATACTCCTCTCACAGGAATCCGTGAGTCAGGAATAGGTGAGTTAATACTTTTGAAGTATTTAAACAGCAGCTGGCAAGTGGTCGGCACTCAGCAAGTTTTAGCCAATATTACTATTCCCTGTTCAAAATATAAATGTCCTACTTTATATTATAATTTCAAATGATTGTCAAATGAATCATGATGGTTTTTAAATGATGCATGAATACATGCTTGCTCTAAAAGAGGCCAGCAATAGCTATCTAAGTACATGAAGTTCAACTGAAGCTCTTTGGTTAATCCCTAGCATTCCCATGCTAAACCTCCCATGTAACTTCTGGTGGCAATTTGAAAGGTATCATTCTAGTTCTTTATTCCTTTGCTTATTTCTTTGTACATAAATCAGATGTCTCCTAATGAGTTATTCTAGAATTTAATTTTTTAACATATGTCTTAGCTAACTTTTTTTTTAAAACTACACTATTACTTTTATTTATTTACCTAAACAGCTATAATCTGCCAGGTCATTTTCTATTTCCTGGAGACACATCAGGGAAAGAAATCCTGCTGAATTGAAGCTTCTACTCTTTTTAGTTTATAGCTTATTTTTTCCTAATAATTGTAGTCTATTATAGAGCATGACTATAACGTAAGCTGCTTTGCTTACTCCTCCATTGAAAAAAACGTATGTATTTTTTTAGGGGGGTTATTGTTGTTGTTACTGTTTTCATTGTTGTTGTTGTTAATGTAATATTAATGACAAACTTTATATTCATGTTTCTATGAGTTTTAAGTTTGAGAGAGATTCTAAGAAATGGAATTACTGCCTTAAAGGTTTTTATAGTCACTGCCAAATTACCCTCCAAAAAGTCTTTGCCAATTTACATTCTTAGAATCCTTGAAAATAGCTATTCTTCCATCAACAAAACTGACATCCATGAAACGACGTCCTTAAGTACACTTAGAGAAGTGTGACAGAAAGGGGTTTTCTTTGGCCAAACAAATTTGAAAAAAACACTAGAGTTTTCTTTGCTGAAATTTTCATGTTTCAGTGTACTATAAATTTCCAGTGTGGGTACACAATATGCAATACTTTTGCCATACTGATATTGAGAAGTTGAAGAGTAATGTCCTGTTTCTTTTCATGTGACAAATGAAGTGTGAATTATTTAAAATTATGCCAATCCTTTTCTAAGATTATATCTAGGAAATATGCAGATACCAGAACCTAAAATATGATATAATGCTTTTTTTTTGTTATTTTTCCCCATTGTATTTTTTTTAGGTTAGGATAGAGTACAATAACAAATGCTTTTTAAAAATATAACCTGGATCAGATATAATAAATGTTCTTTTTTAGTCACTTCACTACATAGTGAATATTGCTAGATGACTGTTATCTCTTTAACACATGGTTCTCAGACTTCTTTCACATGAGTCCAGTGTTCCTTAGGGTCTCATCATCATCTGACTCAAGTACACAAATCTTCTCCTTAAAAGCCATGTTTCTTATTACACCCATAATTTCTTTCCTTTCCTTTGGCAAAAACTACACACATGACCTTACCTAACTGCTGAGAAATGAAATCTAACTCTGCACCCAACAAACAGGAAACGGTTATTGGCTAAAGAATCACCAGTCTCTGACACATCTAACATGTTGATAGTAACAGGGCTAACAACTGTGGAACATTCATTATATGGCAGGCTGGGTTTTAGATGCTTCATTTTATTACCTCACATGATATTCGAAACAATTCTATGAGCTAGGAACTTCTGTTTCATTAACCCATAAGGTGAGTCAAGGTCATCTAACTTCTAAGTGGTAAAATCTGGCTAGAACTTCAAGCAGAGGCCCTGCGTCTCTACTTTGCCATGTTGTCTTGCACTTGTTCTGAGTGTCCCAGGGCCTGGCATGCTGGTGTCCCTCTACCCTGCAGTCTCCTATGGCTCCCTTTTCCCTCAGTACCATCTGACTTTGTCAACACTTTCCCCTTCCTGAAGGGTCCTGACTCCTTTTTGAAGAGTGAATATTAGGTTCTCATTTCAAATAATTTCCTGAAAGACTCTTTTGCTCTCCCATTTAATTCACAGTGATACAGAAACAAGACAAAATTTTTCTTGCTAATATTGGCCGTGCCATAAAATATAATTTAATACTTGGTTTTGAAAAAAGTCTCTATGCATCCATTTGACTATTTGATTGCCTTCCATGATGAACTATGGTTGCAGTTTTTTCTTTTCTTTTCTTGGTATCACAGATTAAACCCAGGGGTGCTTAACCACTGAGCCACATCCCCAACTCTTTCTAGATTTTAGTTTGAGACAAGGCCTCTGTAAATTGTTGAGGCTGGCTTTTAAATTGACATCCTCTTGTCTCAGCCTCCTGAGCCCCTGGAATTGTAGGCATACATCATAACACATGGTGCAATCTGTTTTCTTCTACTCTCTGGTTACTATTGTACCCCACAATTCTTTAAAAAGCTTCTCTTACTCTAAATAAATTTAAATATTTATCCTCTTGAAATTCATTGCATGAATCTTCTTTTCTTAGTCTTTTGTAATAATAGTACTTATTCCTATTCAATAAAATCTGTATCTGTTTTCCAACATTGAACACTTGCAAGTTAAAGTTCAGAAAAGGAGCTGTGTCCACATTACACCTGGTAGAGGCATAAAGGCACACCAAAACATCTGGAATGCCCTTTCCAATTAATTTTCCTTCTCTTCCCATCACCAAAAATTCTTGCTCATTCACTGTATTCAAATAAATATTTTTGTATGCAGTTGTTGAACAGAACATCACCCTGAAACTTATACTAATTAAGAAAGTTATTCTTCCACCCGCAAGTCTGTGAGCTGATGAGGCATTTTTCCTTCAGTCCGCAGGCTCCTGGGTTGACTGGACAAAGTTTCCTTTGGGTGTATCTCATCTTTTTGGAGACAGTAGGTTGCCCAGGATACGTTCTTGGTGATAATGGAAGATATGCAAAAAGGCAAGACATGATAACACATTTGACATCTGTGCTTCAAACACATCCCCTAAAATCCCATTGGTCAAAACAAGTCACATGTTGAGCTCCAAGCAATAGAAATGTGCATCTAGTGAGAAGAACAGCAAAATCACAAGGCACAGGGGATGGACACAAGGAGAACAGAAGAACTGGGAGAAGTGATTCAATATGTTGTGATCCAACTGGAAATTTAAAGTATAGCAAGTGACTGTTGCTGATGAAGAGTACACCCTGGGATGTATCGAATGTGTCATGTTTTAAGAAAGCATGAGAACCTCTGGTCTACTTGCTGATAATTCTAAGCCTGTGTCTTTAGCTGATTCCTATATCTTTATATCATTTGGACTTTAGATAGTTTTTCACTCACTCTTTCAGTACATATTTGTTGAGCACTTACTAAATATAAGACATTGGATAAGACCAGGAAATAGAAACAAGAAAAGGCACACATTGCCCTGTTGCTATGAAACTCAGAGTTTAACAGAGAGATGTATATTAACAATAATGAATTAATTAATTAAAATTACAAAAGGTGCCATGAACAAAGAGAGGACCCCCATAGTTTATAACTGCAGTCATTAAGAGGGCAGTGACAAATCTTATACTTCAAGGAAGTTTCACTTACAGTGATATTTCAGCTACTGTAAAAAGGCTCAACTACAATTAACTATATGAACTCCAGATGGAACAAAAATACATGAAATGTACCCAGGATGGGTAGGAAATGGCAACAAAACCCATATGGAAGAAAATGAGGGGAAAAAGAAACTGATTCACAGCAACCAAAAGAATAAAAAGCATAAAGTGATTATCAGACAGTCAGAGGTCAGGTGTCCAGGGCCTTAGCTGAGTTCTTAAAAGTAATGGGAAGTCATTAAATTTTCAAGCAGAGGTGATGCATGATCAAATTTGCATGATCAGATTGACCTAAGAAAAATGAGAAAATATCCATCAAAAGAAAAGTATTAGGCCAGGATGATGGCAAGGGATATGGAGAGGCATGAGAATTTCTAAGAGAGATTAGTGTTATAACAGAAATTGGTGATTGCGGAACTAGGATAATGAGGCCCAAAGTGACCTTAAGGGTATGGACTGTACTAGTCGGTGAATGCTAGTATTGTTTCCTGAGAAAGAGAGAAAACTAGAAGAAGACTGACTTTTATAGGGAAGATCATGAGTTCAGCTTTGAGGATGTTAAAGATGAAGATGATACATCTAAATCTAACTTGTATGACCTAATTAGATAGATGAGTTTGGAAGAAAACCAGGTTCATGGGGAAGATCATGAATTCAGTTTTGAAGATATTGAAGAGAAGATGAGACATCCATATGAAGATGTGGATGACCTAATTAGATATATGTGTCTGGAACTCCTAGGGAATGACCGAGAAAGGGAAATAAATTTTCAGCACGTAGGTATACTTGAGTCCATATGTGTAGATAGAATCACTTTAGGGGAGAATATAAAACAAGAAAAGGGCAACATGGGAAGAGTTTATGAATGCCATTAAAAAATAGATTAAAGGAAGAAAAGCAAACAAAGTTAAGAGAGATAAAGAAGACAGAGAACTAGAAAAGAAACCAGTTTCTTGTGTTTCATGAAAGGAATTAATGATCTAAAATACTGAATGACCAATCATGCTGAGAATAGAAAAATACTAAAGATTTGATTATGTGGCAAGGAGTTAACTCACTTCCTCATCTGCAATGAATTCTGCTTTCATATCAGCTGTCTACTCCCAGAGTCATCTGAGATCTATTCCCAAATCCTGTCTTAAAAACAACTTCTATTTCTATGTTCCTAATGCAACATGTAATCATGAATGTACATGTACATTTCAACATGTAATCATGATTGTCTATTATGTGTGGGTCTCTATCTTCCTAATTCCCACTTCTCAAATTCAGAATAAAACATCCTGTCCTACTCACCATTATTTTTATTCAATTCATGTGGAAGAATTTCAACTTCAAATTAGCCCAGGTCTATCATTTTCCATGCTACTGTGACTGAGCTGAGTGCTATTGGGTAAACTCACACAATGAGACAGTTTGCTTCTATAAATGTTCTTGACTACAGCTGAATTTAAACCCTCGGCGATGCCTGTCAATTTTAATTTGTTTCTCCAGATAGTCCTTTTTCCTACACTCTACATCAACATACAGTAGGGGCATGATGAATTTTTTTTTCAGTTGATAAAATCTTTTCAATGCTTCTTTATTTTTCAATAGTCACCAGTGTCCTGTGGCTCCAGATGACTATGCCTTCTACCTTCTTTATATCAGAGAAGAGTCATCCAACTGCTCACTAAAAGTCTTCCTGGATCTACAATGTCTTTTCTCTTTCCCACTAGTTTCAAGAGATTAGGCATCCTTTCTTCAACATAAGGCCAATGTCATTGCATGAACTTTAGATCCCATTTATGCCACTCTTCATAAAACTACATGGATGATTTTCTTTTTGCTCTTTATATTTTGAACTTTGACTCTTTTTATTAATACTTAAAATGATGAAATACTCACTATTTTAATCAAAGAAAGTGTCCTTTCTTGGAGGCTCTGACTAGTCACTGAAATCACCACCTCCTGAACACTGGCGTCCATGTTGCTATTTGCCACAAGTATTCACTATTGAGGGTTCAGAGCTAAGTGCCTCCTCAAGAACTGCTTCAGCTAACAGAAAATAATCTCATCTATTGTATATAGAGGATGAAAAGCTGATAATTTAACCCAAGCTAAATTATAAGGGTAGTTGAGCTCCAAAGAAGGTTGAATTCCAATGCTAGGAAGTCTTTTGCCAAGGTCAAGGCCCAGAATGAGGAAAGACACTTGACATTTTGAGATGGGAATATTTGGATGGATATATCCCAAAGTTTTATCTCTAGATTCTTCTGTCTATCTGAGCCTCCATAAATGCCCTATTTTCCCTGTTAAAGATGAATCCTAACTATAACTTGAAGAAAAAGTCAAAGGCTTCTTTGTCCTGCAAGACAATGTGTGTCATACCTACTGATCATTAGACCAAAATAATGTCAAAGTGCAATGTAACTTAACTTGGGGTGTGTTGCCACTACTGAGGGAAGAAAAACAGAGCAAATTCCAAAAAAACCCTACAAACTTAGCTATGATACACCTTCAGAAACTGGGGAAGGGTATATGGTACCCAGAGAGGAAATAGTAGAACATAAAGTTGAATAAGAGAAACTTTATAATATGAAAATACTCACATATAGACCACGATAGCTATCTGATAATATTTATGGTATGAATTAGTAAATAATTATAGAATATCAAAATTACAGGACATGTAATAATTGAACACAAAATTTAAGAGGTACATTTAGTTTCTTACCAGAGTGCTTTTGACAAAAGTTTATTTTTTACTGACATATTACATGTGGAATAAAGGAGTCAATATAAAGAGTAATTAAGATTTTGAAGTCAGACAAAACTACAATCAAAGCCTTTCTCTACCACTCATTCTGTTTGACTTAAGGCAAATTATGAAATTACTCACTGTCTATTTTTCTCTTGTACAATAAGGACATAATATTATCTTCCTTGTAGAGATCTTACATGAATTAAATGAAATAATACATGAGGACTTTGATAAATGCTTAAAAGTACTAGATATTTATTTTATTAGTAGAAGTACTAGTATTATGTAAATATTTTATCTATATAGGACAATTATAAACATGATATTTGACATTAATAACATGCAGGAACAGTCTCTTTTAAAAAATGCAAGCTCTCTTGCACACATATATCATGCAATAAAATTCAGTGACCAACTCACCAGTTGTTTCATCTCTTCCTTGGGTTCTTCTGCACAACCCATCTTTTATCTAATCTCTTTCAACTTTTGAACTGTGCTGCTTGATCTTTCAATTCTTGATCTGTAAAGAAGAATATATTTTTAATAATTCACCCTAAGAATCAGATCATGCCTATCACTCAACCTCTTTCTGATGCCACCAACATAAAGCTTCTGGATTTCGTTTTATCATAAATATTTCAATAAATCCATAGGTAGCTTTGGAGATTTATTTTTGAAAAAAAAAGAACATTCTCAGATGTGTTTTTTTAAAGCCCCTTTAATATTTTTAAAATTGAATAATGGGGTCAAATCTGATCATTCATTTTACGAATTGTGGACATTTGCATCATAGTAACATTTATCTCAGATTTTACTTAAATACACAATCACTTTTAAAAGCAGGTGAATAATTTTTGAAACTCATTTTTTTAAGTGAAAGGCAAAAGGAGTAAAAAAAATAGATAACCTCATGTAACTTGTCTTTTGTAGGTTTTCAGAGTGATTCTGCTTGGCAAGAGGGGAAATGGAAGCCAAACAGTCTTCTGTCAAGTAGAAACTAAGCTAATGCAGTTTTTAATTTAAATGAAGACTAATAAGGTTAACACTTGCAAATGTACCTAACTTTATATCACCCTTCATGCTGCATAGCTCACTTCTACCACCTGAAGAAAGGTCACACTGAGCTTAATTACAGCACTAGAAGTCATTTCACTTTAGAAATATTTACTGAGCTCAAAATACATGTGCAGAGGAGGCCTTCTAGGAGACACCATCAAGCTACAAGTAAGAATAAGTTTGATCTCTTCACCTAAGTGGTTGGAATCTAATGGGAAAGGCATATAATGACGCTGTTGATGTTGGTAAAAGGCAAACTCTGGTAATGGATTGCCATTCACTGGAATTGGGATGATTTGGTGAGAACAAATTGGCATTTGATCTGGATCTTTACAGGTGCACCCTCCTTCTAACACAGAGAAATGATGATAAAGAATAAAATTAGAACAAAAGTGTGCAATGTCTGAAGAACAGGGCATGAACTAGAACATGGAGTTACCCCATAGAGAATGTTGGTAGGGTCCTATGGTAGAAAAAACTAAAGATAGATTGGCCAGTGTTCCTTACTATGAGTGCACTATAGGATACTTGGTAATTTTAAAGTCACTTCAAAAACAGATTGAGTATTTTGTTTCCTGCCATAGGAAGTGATGTCCACAGGAGTAATATAATAATGTGATTACACTCTTGTGTTACAAAATTACTGTCAAAGAACCTAAGTGATGCATACGACTAGACTTCTTTTCAGAACAAGATTATAGAAACTGAGGCTTTCCAAATTACTACCTGGTGTTCTGTTTCAGATCCTCTTCCCCTTTCATCTGGCATAGCCCTTTATCTGTTATTTGATGAATGTTTGTTGAAAGTCTTTGGTTGTAAAAAACCTACATGTAATGACACAGCTCTAATACTCAAATGAAATACCTCTAGGTGGTGTTTTAAGCACCAGGGGAGATAACCAAATTTTGATGAGAAGCACATGGAGCAAGAACAGCTAATAAGGCTTTGTGGAAGACATTGCCCTTGAGCTGGACATTAATTTACTGATAAAGTGTTAAGACAAACCAATATCCATGGAACTTCTAGGAAAGGCCGTCAGTACTAAAGTTGGGAGCAGTCATGGGGATGAGGAAAGGAATCCTAAAATGGATGTTCACCAATATTCTGGAGCCAAGAAACAGGAGGACAGGTCCCTGGATTGCCTTAGTCCAACTAGCTCTTGCCCATTTTGTTTTCAATTCTCAGGCAAAATATACTGAAAAAAACAAAATTCTGAGATAAGAAGGACTATGTCTAAAACAAGCTAGACTGTTTATTCCACCCAGGATTTTATTTATTTGGGAAGAAGTAAAATATGAACTGTATCATGTTCAGGGTTTAAAACCCAAAGCAGGATACTTTCAGGGCCCCTCAACTAAGATGCAAGGTGAGATGTGTGCAGGCAGAAATCCATCTTCCCTGGGCAGTTTTCTAAACCTTGAGGGATTGGCTCACCTGGTTCCTAGCCTTCAATATATTTCTGTTGCCTCAGTGTGGGTAATAATTTGCTTTACCTGATTGTTGCAAATATTGTGTCTCACTAAACTAGACCTGGGAATATTTGCAATTAGAGGAGGCATGACTCAACTCTCTCACCTTCTGAATGAGGTGTATCAGTCCAAGTGTTGGAGAGGAGAAATACGTGACACATTGAAACAGTAAAAATTGTGCAAAGTTTAATAAAGGAACTATTTGCAAAAATGTAGATAGGCTAAAGGAAAAGCATAAAATATTCAACAATAATCTGAGCATAGTAACAGTGGATGCTTTTACCATAGATGACTTTGAAGTCAAGAAGAAGGCTACAGTGATGGAAATGGAGAGCCAGTTCTGTGAGAGGGTCTGGGAGATGCTACCTATTTCAAGGGATGCAGCCAGCCCTCAGCAAAGCCATGATGTGGAAGCTGTACTTCCTCCCACTTTTCTCTTGCTGATGCTTATCGTTAGTTTAAACAACCAGGAAGACAGTGGGTAAGAGAGCTCATGGATGCCAGCCACACAGCCACACAGCTGTTCTCACTAGGCACAGAACAGGGCAGAGAGTATATCTGAGAAAAAATTGAAGATGTACAAAACAATATGAAGAATCACAAATGATTGTCCTTAACAAATCAAAATTCTCACAGTATAAAATGCAATATATATATATATATATATATATATATATATATATATATATATATATATATATATATATATAAAACACAACCATGTACAGCAGAGCATTACTGTAATCCCAGTGGCTCAGGAGGCCAAGTCAGGATGATTGTGAGTTCAAAGCCAGCTTCAGCAACTTAGCAAGGCCCTAAGCAGCTCAGTGAGACCCTAACTCTATAAAGTGTGTAATATGGCTGGGGATGTGGCTCAGTTCAATCCCCAGTACCAAATAAATAAATATCACATACCAAGCTGCATTATCAGGAAAAATATTCTTTTAATTATGAATTTTCAATTGCCTGACTTAACTCCTGAAAATTTCTTTTGCTGTTTATTTTGTGCTTATGCCTAGACAAACCAACCTAAAAACAGTATGCAAAGTTCTTTTTTCTTTAATTTATATATGACAGAGGAATGCATTACAATTCTTATTACACATATACAACACAATTTTTCATATCTCTTGTTGTATACATAGTATATTCACACCAGTTCATGCCTTCATACATGTACTTTGGATAATAGTGTTCATCACATTCCGCCATCATTAATAACCCCATGTCCCCTCCCTTCCCCTCCAACCCCTCTGCCCTATCTAGAGTTTGTCTGTTACTCCCATGCTCCCACTCCCTATCCCACACATGTGCAATTTCTTAACTAAAAGTCATTCAATGAAGACTAAATTTTTTTTTTATTTGCTGATGTGGGTTGACAAGCAAATATGCCCAAATTTGCAATATAAACTTTAAAGCAGAGTTATTTCCTTTTAGTTGTACTCTCATACCTCATAGAAGACCTTGTTACACAAAAATGAAATGTGGCTACTCTTTTCAAAAAGCTAAAATAAATGACTGTTTTATTTTTTGAGACATGAAATAGGTGAATCATTTTCACCACATGAGATGGTGTAAAATGTTTTATATTACTAAATTATAAAACTCACACTTTTAGAAATGTCTGTGAACATAAAGCACTCATGCTAGGAACAAGTTTAATCCAATAAGGATAACTGGGTGTAAGTATCCTGTCTTCATCTGGAGTCCAGTCATACAATTTATTCATAAGTCACTTATCACAGTCAAATTTAAAAAGTGCAGGCCCAAACATGACCACCCTTGGCTCTTCAGGGCCATGAACGACAAAGCAAGGCCTTGAACTTGGCTATAATAGTGATTCTATAACCCAACAGGATTATTTCTGCTTTGTTACTGTAAAATATCCAAACCAAACAACAAAACAAAAAAACTATCACTACTTTAAAATGTCTTCATTTTTCTTCAATAGTCTTTGAAATCTTTGAAAGATTACACAGTAAAAAAAAAAAAAAAAAACAGAGAGACAGTTACTCTAAAGAGCAATAAATGCTAATACAATTGTTAACTTATTCTGGTGGGAGAAATTAAAAAGGGGCACTTTTTTTTTAACCCCTTACTGACAGCCTATACACCACAAGCAAAGCATTAAAAGTTCAATTTCCATTTCAAAACCCTGTTTTCATTCTCATTGTTCATAGTTGCTTTGATGTTCCAGCATTCTGACAGGGAGCATGGTTTCAGTTGGGGAAAGGAATCAATTTCTCAATGTAAATGGTGATTTACACACTTCCCTTCCTCACCTATTTTGAATTGATTTGATTCCAGAAGCACTAAGACGTGTGGAAAACACTGTTTTGCCTGATTTAATAAACACTGGGAAAATGGCTTGTTGGATGAGCCTTGGACCAAACACTATCAACCCTGAAAGAAAGCATGCTTCTGTCCTCCATCAGTGCTCATTATTGTTCATGCCTCTGCTCTTTAATTAAGGTACAAAGGAATTCATAGGTCAAAGGAAGCTAGCTAGCATTTCTGCATATGGCATCCATCCAACTCATAATAACCCATTTTTCAGAAAGCATTTAATTTGGTTCCTAAGTATGGTTTTTTAAAAACTTATGTGACAATACTAAAAATTAGTAGAACTCAGGAATGAGCCATTTCCACAGACCCCAAAACAAGAGAAAAAGAATAAAGTAATTTAATTATCTTTAATTTATTTTTATAGTTATATCAATGAGCAAATAAAAACAATCCTCCAGAAAGGACAGTACACAAGTTTCTCCAAAATAAGTAAATATTTACTGATTCATACAGCTAAAGGTAATGAAGTGCATTTTTGATCACATACTTTGCAATAGGTACTCTGTTGACACTTAGCTCACATTCCACAGCCATCTGTATGTTCATTTCAGAACAAAAAAAAAGTGTTATGGAGTTTTATAGCAGTTGCTATTTATTTTCTTAGTAATTTTCTGCTTATCAAAATTAGAACATAAGATGAAATTTCTGTGCCATTGAAAACCCTATTTTCTGTCCTGGCAGAAGTGGATGTGTCAGTGATTCTGAATGGCTACAGCTCTTGGGTATATCTTCTTGAATCAGTCTAAACCCACAGGCAGCAGAAGATCTTCATGGGAGAAACAAAGTTCAATGCTCAGTCACACAATGTGCCATACTAGCAATCTTCTGTCATGTAAAATTCTAGAAGTCAACAGAAATCTGATTCAAAGCTGTTAGTGGGACAATACCACAAAACTCTAAAAATCAAAACCACAAGTCTCTTTACTTAAGCTTCTGCAGCCTGGTCTTCTTACAGAAATGAAGCCAGGTTGGTATGGGTAGCAGTTTCTTTCTGGTGAAAGTTCTCATCCAAATTCCTTGTATTCCTCCTATGCTCCCCCTCTCTACCCCACTATGAGTCAGCCTCCTTATATCAGAGAAAACTTTCAGCATTTGTTTTTATGGGATTGGCTAACTTCACTTAGCATTATCTTCTCCAATGCCATCCATTTACCTGCAAATACTATGATTTTATTCTCTTTTATTGCTGAATAAAATTCCATTGTGTATATATGACACATTTTTTTATCCATTCATCCACTGAAGGGCATCTAGGTTGGCTCCACAGTTTAGCTATTGTGAATTGTGCTACTATAAACATTGATGTGGCTGTGTCTCTGTAGTATGCTGTTTTGAAGTCTTTGGGGGTATAGATGGAGGAGAGGAATAGCTGGGTCAAATGGTGGTTCCATTCCCAGACTTCCAAGGAATCTCCATACTGATTTCCATATTGGCTGCACCAATTTGCAGTCCCACCAGCAATGTATGAGTGTACCTTTTCCCCCACATCCTTATTTTTGTTTGTTTTCATAATAGCTGCCATTCTGATTGGAGTGAGATGAAATCTTACAGTAGTTTTGATTTGCATTTCTCTAATTGCTAGAGATGATGCATGCATTGGAGAAAAGATAGCATCTTCAACAAATGGTGCTGGGAAAACTGAAAATCCATAGGCAACAAAATGAAATGAAACCCTTTTCTCTCACCATGCACAAAACTCAACTCAAAGTGGATCAAGGACCTAGGAATTAAACCAGACACTCTGCGTCTAATAGAAGAAAAAAATAGACCCTAATCTTTATCATGTGGTATTAGGTCCAACTTCCTTAATAAGACTCCTATAGGGCAAGAATTAAAACCAAGAATCAATAAATGGGATGGAATCAAACTAAAAAGTTTCTTCTCAGCAAAAGAAACAATCAGTGAGGTGAATAGAGAGCCTATATCCTGGGATCAAATTTTTACCCTCACACATAAGAGCATTAATCTCTAGGGTATATAAAGAACTCAAAAAGTTAAGCACCAAAAAAGTCCCAAATAACCCAATCAACAAATGGGCCAAGGACCTGAACAGACACTTCTCCGAAGAGGATATATAATCAATCAACAAATATATGAAAAAAATGTTCATCATCTGTAGTTTTAATTTTAGACGTCTTTCACCTCTTTTGTTAGACTGATTCCCAAGTATTTTATTTTATTTTTTGAGGATATTGTGAATGGGATAGCCTTCCTGATTTCTCTTTCAGCTGAATCATCTTTGGTGTATAGGAAACCAATTGATTTATGGGTATTTATTTTATATCCTGCTACTTTGCTAACTCTGTTTAGTTCTATATGCTTTCTAGTGGAGGTTTTGGATCCTCAAAATATAAAATCATGTCATTGGCAAATAGAGATAATTTGAGCTCTTCTTCATAGCAAAGAAAACCATCAAGAACATGAAGACAGAGTCTATAGAATGAGAGAAAATCTTTGTCACCTGTACTTGAGATATAGCATTAATCTCCAAGATATACAAAAAACTAAAAAATATTAACACTAAAAAAACAAATAATCCAATCAATAAATGGGCAAAGGAATTGAACAGACATTTCACCGAAGAAGAAATACTATTGGTCAACAAATATATGAAAAAACATTCAAAAACTCTAGCAACTAGAGAAATGCAAATGAAAAGTACACTGATATTCCATCTCACTCCAATCAGGATGACAATTATCAAAAATACAAGCAACAATAAATGTTGGTGAGGACTTAGGGAAAATGGTACAATCATGCATTGCTGGTGAGATTGCAAATTGGTGCAACCACTCTGGAAAACATTATTGAGATTCTTTAGAAAATTTGGAATGGAATCACAGTTTAACCCAGTTATCCTACTCTTCAGTATATACCCAATGGATTTAAAATCAGCATACTACAATGATGCAGCCACATCAAAGTTTATAGCAGCTCAAATTACAAAAGCAAAGCTATGGAACCAATCTAGGTGCCCTTCAACAGATGAATGGATATAAAAAATTTATACAGAATGGAGTATTACTCAGCCATGAAGAAGAATGGAATTATGACATTTGCAGGTAAATGGATGGAACTGGAGAGTATCATACTAAGTAAACTAAGCCAGTCCTCCAAAACCAAAGCTCAGATGTTCTCTCCAATATGTGAATACTAACATACAATGAGGGGGCTGGAATAAAAATTCACTGGATTAGACAAAGGGAATGAAGGGAAGAGATAAGAGGCTGGGATTAGGCAAGACAGTAGAATGAATCAGATATAACTTTCCTATGTTCATATATGAATACATGACCACAAAACTCCATATTGTGTATAAGATTGGGATCCTAATTAGCATAAGTTATCCTCCATGTGCATTTAATATGTCAAAATACACTCTACTGTCATGTATATCTTTTAAAAAGAACAAATAAAAAAAGAAAAATTATGGGAAATATTTGAGATTTATATATGTCACAACAAGTCGTACATCATTGGGCTTTTTAAACATTATTTCTTATTGCCATAAGAAATAATGAAGAAAAGGTCTTAAACTAACCAATTTGACTTGTTTACATGTGTTCATAAATATTAGAGATATTGCATAAATACTTAACTTTTTAAAACATTTTTTTGTGGGAAGTGGGTACTCGGGATTAATCCAGGGGTATGTTAATACTGAACTACATTCCTAGCCATTATTATTATTATTATTATTATTATTATTATTATTATTAATTTGTTTGTTTATTTTGAGACAAGGACCTTGCTAAGTCACTTAGGGCTTCTCTAAGTTACTGAAGCTGGCCTAAAACTTGCAGTCCTCGTGCCTTAGTCTCCTAATTCTCTAGGATTACAGGTGACTTCTTTTTTAACCATTCTATGATGGTTTTCTTTAGGAAAGGCATTGGTGACCTATGATTTACATGTAGATTGTTTTTGTCCTCTCTGTTTTCTTTATTTTTATCTTCAAATGTCAGTAGTTGTGATGCAAAGGGTTATAGTTAAGACACACGTATTTAGAGCAAAAATACAGGTATGCAAACTGTCTCGTCTCTTAATGATTCTGTGACTTTATCAAGTTATTTCACGTCTTTATGCTTCATTTACCTCACTTATAGAATGGAGAGAAGTATGTTATTGTAAGGATTACTAGTAATATAGATAATTCATGTAAAGTGCTTGGGACCATTCATAAAATTTAGCAAGGGTAAAATAATGTCAGCTATGATAATAATAATCATGATGTGAATTTTCATCGAAGATGCAACTGTCATGAATTGCTAAGGGAAAGTGGAGGAAAATCTTCAAAATGTTTTAATTAAGTAGAAACCTTTTGAATGTCATTATCAAGGAGGATGATCCATCCTGCACATGACTTTGGTATAAAATCAGAAAATATTTCATAGTCAGTCGCTGGGCATGATGAAGCCTTTCTCTAATTATCCAGAACAAACTTCTAGAAAGGCAAACCCCTGTGTGAATGCCATCAGCTTAGCCTGGCAGTAACTCTAAATAAATAAGTGATCCAGAGTCCTGACATGACTGTGGAGACCCAGCTGTAGTGAGCCACGGTGAGGCTCAAAGGAGCCTGGCATTCTCAGAGGAGGATTTTCCATTAGAGACTCAGAAGTAGAACAAAACAATCTTAAAATGACTACACATTTTTGGTTTAAATTATGGGAAATGTCGGAGATCTATGTATGTCACAACAAGTCATACATCAGTGGGCTCTTTAAACATGTGGTCATCTCTATCTGAAAAGTCCTATGTTCACCAGGCTGTCTCCTGTGTGACCTTCAAGACTCATCTCAAGCATGCACTCTCCAATTTATCAGGGTTGGCACACAAAGTGGATGCCATTTGCCACCCTAGATTCATAATCTGTTTTCAAGTTATAAATGAAGAGAGCATTGGATTTGAATCAAAAGGCCAGATTTGAGGTTCTGGACCCAGCACTTATCATCTCTAAATATAACCTTGGGAAGATCTCTGACTTAAGTTTCTCCAAGCCTCAAGTTTTTACTTATGAGTTTGGAAACTGGTATTAAAATTGCTAATTTTAATACCTTCTCTTCCTTTCTTACAAAGTTATTACAAAGATCAAATTATAGAAGTTAGGGGATGTGGCTCAAGCGGTAACGCGCTCGCCTGGCATGCGCGGGGCGCTGGGTTGGATTTTCAGCACCACATACAAATAAAATAAAGATATTGTGTCCACTGAAAACTGAAAAATAAATATTAAAAAAAATCTCTCTCTCCTCTCTAAAAGAAATGATAGAAGTTAGTAAAGAAATTTGTAAATGTTAAACCCATGTATAAACATAAAATAAGCAGTTTTTATTATCAATGCAGTCACCTCAAAGGCAAAATTCCTCCACTAACAACACTTTACTATGGAATTTAATTCCTTCTTAACTCTGGAGACTCATCACATTTGAGTTCTTTCTTTGGGGACTTTGATACCTGTTCTCCACATGGTGGGATGAAGTTATAATAATTTTAAACAATTAAACTAACTGCTCTGACAGTCTTATAGAGGGAGATAGGTAGTGGAGCCTTTTATCTTTTTCAGAAAAAAAACCAAAAGTTCTCTATTTAGATATTTTACAGTTACAATGAGATCAATCCAAAAAACAGGGAGGCCAATAACGTATTTAGAAGATAAATAGTCTGTCTTTAAGTGAACCAGACTGCATGGCAACATAGAAGAACGTTTCTTGATTTCTTACTGAAATAAAAATGAAACTTTTCTATGTTTAATTCAGGCCTGTGATTATTCTATGGATGATATTCAGAAATAATAAAAACAAAACTCGGGAGATTCTCTGAATTAAAATAAAAACAGCTGTGCCCATGCAAAGGTGTCCAGCATTTAACCTGACATTCGCTTTAACTAAAAGTTCCTGGACAGTTGAGTAAATGACTTTTTAATAACTTTGAGCACTCCCTTCTAGAAAAGTATAGTAGTGGAATTTTGGTTTCTTTAATCTGTACCCTTCTTTGTCTGCATCAAATAGTTGTTTGGATAACAGCTTTTGAGGTCAGCTGCACAAGCTCTTCAGATTATTATTGAATAACTTCTATTAAGTCCCCTGCATCACTGACTGACCTTACCTGCTAAGGAAAACTGGAAGCCCTTTCTTATAGAGAGTCACTGCTTACATTGAAAAATGATTGGATTTGTGCGCTGAGCCATGGTCTCTTCCATAAATTTATAGAAAACATTTATTTACTGAGAATATCAGTTTCCAACTCTGGAAACCATGGGTCAGTCAAAGCTGATTGTCACTAGCCTAGAACGACAACTTTCAATAACTTAACAGCATAAATGAGCACTCAGACTTGAACAGTGTTAAATGCTACGTCCGTCCAACTAGGACCATTCTAGCTGAATTTCTTTATACTTATACACTGGACATTTTGAATTTTAAGCCCTCCCTGCTTCTTCTGAAAAGTAAAGCCAGGATTTGTGCCACGAAATACTATTTTTTCCTTCTTCTAGAATTTCAATTTAATTAATTTTATTTTGAGAATTTAACTTCCAAGTTCATTAAAATAATAGTCTCTACTGTCCGGGTGTGTCTTAAACTCACAAAATGACCACTCAAGAGATAACCTTTCAACATAGAAACTCTTGAGAGATTACAGCATATTTCTAACTCCTCATTTGGGGGTGTTATAATGACCTTCCACACACAGACCAAACATGTTATAAAAAATGATGATTTTACATTCTGAGGTCAGGCAGAAAGACATTCACCAATTTACTGAAACAGCAGTTTTTGTTAGACGAAAATAACTTTGAACAATTTGCTATTGAATTCAAATTTTGTTGCTTAGTATATTTTATGGTTGTTTTAGCTGTTGAGTATGCTGTTTTAATGTTTCAATGCCACTTCATACATAGGCTTATGTTTAGTTTTACCTAAATTGTTACTCTGTGTAACAATTTTATTTTGAAATGCTTAACTGTGAGTCTCCAAAAGTTAAAATATTTGTAACAAAAGTAGTTCAAAAAGAAGAAAAAGTACAATTAACCTTTACTATGTTTTATGTATGGAATAAATTTTCTCCAAACGAATTTACTTTCAAGTCTGTGGAAATTGTTCAGTTATATTGTGCAAAGATGAAATGCATTATCATTTTCTCCATTAAGTGAATGAATATTTGTTGCTTTTCATTTAAGTGGCTTTACATTGAAAAGCAGGGTTTTCAAGAGCTTAGAACATGTCAACTGAGGGAAATACACACAAACACACACATATTTATATAAAATTTGATTCTCCATAGTAATGGCCAAGGAGCTTCCTGAACATTATTGCTTTTATGATTTTTGGAAGAGAATGAAATTAAATATATGTATATATACACATTCATATAGTATGTAAAATATCTTATTTGTATTTTTTTACACACTTGCAAAAGTTTCTGGTGAGTTTCACATAGCTATAGCTCATATGTTAGTTGGATATTTGAAAATGTGGAGTTCAGTATTCTCTCTGACTCCCAAGTAGGTGATTTTTTTTTTTCAAATTGAGGCAAGCTCAGTCACCTTTTCCACCCGGCTTCTGTAACTATAAAATGAGGATGATGATAAATGCCACTCGTTTCATCCTATACTTCATTGCAAAGTTAAAAGAATTAATAAGATAATATAAAATAGTTCTAACTCCTTAGAGACCATGTGCTGCATAAATCAAAGGTACTATTGTAGTATTACTTCAATAATATGAGAGGTGATAGTAGAAGCACAGCATTTATCCATAGATTTACATATGAAAATAGACAAGGTAATATGAACCTTAGAGTCAATTGAGATAGTTGGCATTATTGAGCTAATTAATTTTCAAAGTATTTCAAAAGAGAAAGAAATTTAAAAGTTAATGATTGAACATGCTCATGAATTCACCTTAAGCTAAGTCTCCTTTCTGCCATGGCTTTATTAGAAAGTCATTCTACCACATATCATGTATATTACCTGATATTTATATGATACATACATGTATATGTACATATTGTTATGTACAGTTAAATAAATTATTTTTTAGTTTGCCAAAGAATTTCATCAAACTCCTGAATTAGCTAGTACTTTAAAACAATACAGAAAAGAAACATTTAGTCATACGTATTATGTTGTAGATCAAGAAATGAAATAGATAAAACTAACCTAGGGAAAGTCATCTTTGTTTAAAACAAATTCTGCTGGAAAATACTATAAGAAAAAAACTTCGAAAATAATTCGAGAGAAGCCACAGATATTGTTGTGTAATTAAAAGAAGCAGGATTTACTTGTTGGCTAGAACAAAAGCTAAAAAATTTTCAAAACATCGTGACTAAATAAGATCAGGATGGTTTTAAGTTTTTAAAATGCTATCTTTAGAAAAGCAAATGGAAATAAAGAAAGAAGGAAAGAAAGGAAATACTATAAAGTAGCAAGGATAATGAGATTGCAATACTGTTTGATGAACACCTCCATATTGATGTGAAATTCTTTGAGATGTGATGGAAATAATAGCCATTACAAACGATTAGTTCCTCTACAATATTAAGGAATATTAAGTTGAGATAAAGATGTGCTTTTCATTGGAACTCAGTCAATTGTCAGCACTGCTCAATCAGATATGGGCAATATTCAAAACTGTTAAATATTCCACCGAGTCTTGTCTTAATACCCTTTAGTATTATTGAAATCTAACCAATTATCTTTGGAAAGAAAGAAGTGATTTTTCAGAAGCTCTTTGATGTAAACAAAGGGAAGCAATCAAATAATTTGAATGCCTACAATATAAACTTACCTGGTCAAATAATTATAGTAAGAAGATGAAGACACAGCTGCAGCTATGAGACTAGGAGGCTCTTACTAGCTGCCGGGAGATTCCTCTGTTAACAGTGCTATCACCAAAGTCTTGGGCCCTACCCTCAATTTTTTATGGTTAGAATTTTTTTTTTGGCACATTAGAAATAGATGAATTTTACAAATCTAGTTAATTTAGAGATATCTACATTAACTAGATTTGTAAAACTGACATGGAAAAGCAGAATCACATTTTCATGAATTTATAATGACAGACACACCTGCCAAGAAAACTGGCAATTACACTCTCCAGTCAATTCTCTCTTTCTCTTTAGTCACACTATATGCGCACACAAGTTCTTCAACAGAAAATCAATCTGAGGCTCTGCAGCAGTCCATGGGAGGAGGAGCTAGAGTGGTAGGAGTTGAGACAAAAAGAAGTGAACATATTCATGTGGAGTCAGGCGACAAAATTGTCAACTCTTGCCGGTGGATTTAGCTATTGATGGTGGGGGGTAAGAGAAGAAGCAAATAAATTGAGGAAGTAGAGTCAACATCCAAAGAGAATGCCTTCTAGAAATTTGACTATCAAGGGAGCAGAGAAATACAGCTTTCAGAGGATGACAGAAAATCACAGAAATGTGTTTTACTTTTCAATGAGGAGTATTACATCAAAAGTAAAGCTTGAGAAACTACCATTGAGGACTCACAGGTACATCTACAGAGGTAAAACAGAAACAAGCAAAAACAAGATAGACAGATGCTTCTGCAGTTGTTCATGTAGTCTGGATATGGTTCATGCCAGAAAATTGGTCCCCAATGTAACAGAACTGAGATGTTATAAGATCTTTAAGAGGTGGGGCCTAGAGGAAGCTAATAGGCCATGGAGGCACCAGCTCATGGATGTATTAATGTCTTTCTCAAGAGACTGAATTAGGACTTGTGAAAATGGGTTTTGTCTTGTGGGAATGGATTAGCTATCACAAAAGCAGGTTGTAATGGAGCAAGGTTTCTCCTGGCATTTTGACCCTTCTAGGTTCTTCTAGCATGTCATGCTATGCACTACGAGACCCTTACCAGAAGCCAAGTAGAAACCAGAGCCACTCTCTTGCATCTGAAGGACTATAAGCTAAAGAATCCTCTTTTCATTATGAGTCACCCTGTCACGTGTGTTTTGTTATAGCAATAGAGAAAGGACTAAGACACTGTAACAAATAATAGCTAGAATTCTTTTTTTTTTAAAGAGAGAGTGAGAGTGAGAATTTTTTTAATATTTATTTTTAGTTTTCGGTGGACACAACGTCTTTATTTTATTTTTATGTGGTGCTGAGGATCCAACCCAACGCCCTGCGCATGCCAGGTGAGCGTCTTACCGCTTGAGCCACATCCCCAGCCCTAGCTAGAATTCTTGACCTGCCCACCACCCACCAAAGTGATACAGTACTTTCTTGTTTTTTTGTACCACAGAAAGTCTTATATCTCAGGCAGATCATTTATAATGCTATTGCTACCACTGTTTATGGCTGACCCCATGACTTCTAGTCATTTGAACCCATTCTCACTACCTCCAGTACAAATAGCTTATCCAGGTGGATCTCGTTCTTGCTCTATAAATTGAGCCTATTTTACAGTGGCTGTAAAGAAGACTCAGAAGACTTATTCATCATGCATTGGCAGAAGACAATTCTCTCTCCTCTCTCTTCTAGAGACCATGGTGCAGACACTTCTTGCATGCCCTAGCATGCTTAGAATCGCCTTGTTGATTTCACCTTAAGCAACAAAGATTCCAGAGATGCACTGGCCCATTTTCAGAGAAGAATTACAATCCTTCACGCCCACCTCCTGGACCATTCTCTTTTACAAATGTTGTAATGACATTTTGACACAGTACAGAGCAACTACAGAAGATTCCAAATGTTATAGTGGCATTTTGATGCAATGCAAAGGAGTGATAGAAGACAACAATATTTTTTAAATATCATTAAGTTCCTCCACCCCGTTCTCTAACAGACTTAGATAACTTATTATTTTCCTATATTAAATTTCTAAAAAGAAAGGAGAATCAACCAATTATTCTCACGGTTTTCTCCACATTTCTAATCTTTGACTGTACTTCTGATATTCATTTGCTCAATTTTGTGTCTTGTATCTGCCAGATGGATTGACTTAAGGAAGTGCAGAGAAGCCTGCAAATACTGACTTGCTAATATTTGTACACCTTCACACCAGAGGTACTATGACTTCTCCCTTTCACCCAACCCCTAAATTCATAGTTCTGGAGAAATTCCCTAATCTCACTAGAATCTGTTTTACAGTTTTGGCTGGAGGAGAGTTGCTTTAGGGAGGTCTTTTTTTTTTTTTTTAATTGCTAAAACCAAAAGACCTGACAAGAACAATTAGAGGAGAAAAAGTTGTTTTGTTTTCTGAGTTTCAGTGGTTCAGTTTATGGTCAACAGACTCCATTGCTCTGGGCCCAAGGTGAGGCAGAACATCATGGTGGAAGAGCATGGCGGAGGAAAGCACCTCAGGATATGGCAACAGGAAGCAGAATGAGACAGCTCTGATCATCTGGGGACAAAATCTATACCCCAAAGGCATGCCACCAGTGACCTACCTCCTCCAGCCACAACCTACCTATCTAAATATACCACCCAGTTAATCCATATCAGTGAAGTAAGCCTTTGATTAGGTTATACCTTTCATAACCTGATTGTTTTGCCTCTGAACAGTCTTATATTGTCTCACTCATGATCTTTGGGGGACACCATATATCCAAACCATAACAAAAGTAATCATTTCTTCTCCTACCAGAGAATACAACTGGGGGAAAAAAAATGTGAGAACAGATGTAAAGATAACTTGGGAAAGGGAAAAGAAGGAAAGAGAGGCATGGTTATTTACATTATTCGCATTGGTGTGGCAACAATTGTACACTAGTGAAGGAGGAAGGTGAGGAATCTGACGCACTTTATAAAATACATCACTGTATCATTAGCCTGCACCGCCTTGACCAGAGTTCCTGAGGAAAAGAAGACAGAGATAAAAGAAAATAACAAGGGATTTCTAAAATAAAGCAAGTAGAAAACAAGTGCTTTGTGACTGAAACAAGGGAAAAGAGTTCCTTGGATAAAAAAAACCTTTAAATTACTGGGCTTACTTTTAAGAAGAAAATCAAAGATTAGACTGGCTGCTAAGGGATCTGAACCATATCAGAGATCTGGGAAGAAATTTACTGGTCATAAAATAGTAAACTCCCTGCTACAACTGCAACTCAGGAAACAGACTCTCCAAAGACCCCAAAGATGATGCTTTTATTCTACTGTAAAATGATTCTTATGATCAGAAGTAAAGAATATGTCTCGCTAAGAACTATAGAAAAACAACTACGGGACAGACAACAATCTCTGAGCATCTTCTAAAAGTAAGTATATTTCGGCCTAAATTAAATTACAATTTTATTGTTTAAAATAATACTTTGAGGCCATAATTCCTGAAATATATCAGCTTAACACTTTAAATGTAAGGAAAAAAAATCCCTCATGACTGTAGAATCATAGAGTCTGAGAACTGAGGTTCCTGTGGCTTCTCGTTATCTAAAGCAGAAATCCTCTAACTGCTGTGAGAAACTTGGAAAAACCTCAGATTTTAGGATTCTCACCCCAGAAATGCTGATTCAGAAAGTATGGGGTGGAGTACAGGAGTCAGGTGTTAACAAGGCTCCCTGATGTTCCCAATGTAGACACTCCATCAGGCACATCTGAGACACCTGTCTAGAGAATCAGGTCCTGATATTTTTTTTTTTAATAAGGCATTCAAAGCATGCAATATTCTGAGTGTCAATTACCTTTTTTGTTTTTCCTCTCACTACATCTCACACAACCTTTGACTCTATCCTGCATCTGACTAACCACCATATTCCATGCCTCCATTTGGAAAAATTTCCCTTTTATTCCAATATATCAACATTCAACTTAAAGTCCATCCTCTGCATTTCAACATTTGCGGTATTTAACTATACAATCTTTCATTTTTAAGTATATTCTGTGCTTTGTATTTTAAAGCACTTTATTTACTCTTTAGTTCACTTGATCTTACATTATAGATTACAGTGAATTAGCTTTATATCTGCTTCTTTCAGTTGGCTTTAAGGTCTTTGGAGACAAACATATTCAAGCATTTCAAAAAAAATATGTTTAATTAAATTACAAAATGATTTCTATCTGGTAGCTCAAGATCTTTCTGCTGTTACCCCAAGGAAAGGAAGTGAGTCTTAGTTGACATAAGTAGAATTTGAATGTTTGATCAAAAGGAGTTTAGGAGTTCCCCCAAAGTGTATTTAGTTGCTTATTTGTCAGGGTGGAGTCCAGGTTACACTGTTGGGATCCTGGCGGATATATTATAAAACAGAGCACCTCAGCTCCATAGAACAGTTGGACCATGGAGAGAATTATTTCCCAGCACTCTACTGGTGATGGCCCTCAAAGGAAACTGTCTAGGCTGAAGACCGCTGCCCTGCCCAACAGAGCAACTCTTTCCTTGGGTATCCTAGAAATGATTCATCCACAATGCACATGAGAAATAGAAGCCTGGACCTCTTCCCCTAGTGTACAGCAGTTCTAGTGGCTCATTACATCTTTAGAGCTTTCTGCAAAGTCAGCTGAGGCTCAGATTGAAGCCTCATTACAACTCAAACCCTTCCTCTGCTTACTTCTCTTCTACTGCCATTGGTCTTAAAAAAACTCATGAACAAAGCTTTTGTGCCTGCCATGTCCATAGCTAAATTGAGTCAGGACAGCAAGGTAGGTTGTGAAAATACCAAAGGAAGTGCTCAGAGGCAGCATGCAATACATATTAGTCCTTGGGAAATGCTTGCAACAGATCAATGACTGCTTCTAGAAGAGCCCAGTGGAATACTGAACAAATAGCACCTTTGTCCCTCAAGGTGTTTTGCTTAGCAGTATTTCTCTCCCTTACACATTTTGTCCAGTGGTGGCCAGATGGATGAATGGCATGTATCCTTTAAATAGTGTCTTTAGTTCTGCTCTGGTCATCACTAAGAGAGGGGTTTTATATGTTAGGCTTCGGAAGCAGTGACATCATCAGCATTTGCTTACTTAGTTCGCTTGTCTGAGCAGTATCCCAAGGAGCAACTGTCCTGGCGTGCATGCAAGAAAAAAGCATCCTACAGGTCATAGTAACTTGCCCTAGTTACAGGAGAAAGTCAGTGTGCTTTGAGATAATGTGTATCTGGACATTGTACCCAAGTTTGCTCTCATTTTTCCCTTAACTTGACTAGGTTTTGGGGGAACAAAAAGAGGGTATTTATGGATATGGTGTTTTACTGTCCCTTTTTCTTTAGAGATAGCACTGTGCCATATTTTCTGGAAGAACACAATTTGCACCACTGTTTATATGTGCTGTCCTTGTGCCAAGAATATTCTTCATCTCTATATAAGTAGCATACATATTTTTAAAAAAGTGGTCAATAGATATTTATTTCATGTCATCTCAACACCAAAAATTTACACACATTTTTTATGTTAATGCTTCAAGCATCCCAAAGTTTTATGTGTTACCTGCACAGTCATGCTCTCAGATTTCAGTTCCAGTATCATCTCTTTGGAGAGCCCTTCTCTGACTACTCTATCAGGAATAGTTAGCCTCCTCATCCACTGCCCCCATCCAGAGATTCCTCATATTCTCAGTCCATTTTTGTGCTGATGGAAGAGACTACCTGGGACTGGGGAATTTGTAACAAACAGAAATGTATTGGTTCCAGTTCTGGAGGCTAGGAAGTCCATAAGTAAGTCATCAGTATCTGGAGAGGGTGTCTTTGCTGCATCCTCCTATGGTGGACGGTGGCAAGGAAAGAGTACACAAATGCAAACACACTATCATCTGGCTCTGCTCTCATCATCTAAACACAGCCCATTGGGCCCACCTGGCAACACTATCACCTTGGAGGTTAAGTTTTCAACAAATAAATCTGGGGGAGACTTATAAACCTTAGCACACATCTATGTAAATACAGCATTCATCACTATCTGACATTGCATCTTATTTATTTATAGATTTATGGTTTGTCTTGTGTAGAATACAAACTCTATAAGGTTAGGGACATTGTCTTGTTCCCTGTCCTAGCTCCAATGCCTCCAACAGATGGCAGATCCCCAAATCTTAGTTGCTGAATGAGGAAATTTTAACCTTATACAAAGGATAAAGTATTTTTATAAGTAGACTACTTTTGTCTAATCTAAATTCTTAGAATCTTTTCCCCCAAGAAATCACTTAGAATGGAATCATTTAAAGTGGCTAATCACAAAATCTGTACAAAGCAAGTACCATGTTTGCACCACACAGGAAAAGTTCTGTAAGCAGAGAGTTGGACAAATTCTCAGAACAGGAGAAAATGAGAGAAAACTCATTCTAATAAGTAAAATATTCTCTTGCCAAATTAGCAACTCTGCAACAAACGGGGACTGTGGAGTATGATGGATCACAATGTACTGTGATTCAGGGCATTTACCAGTGTAATATGACAATAAATTCTGGAGGGGGAGGTTTTCGAAAACTCAATGTGAGGACTCCCACTGTTGAGGCTGCAGCTGTTCTGTGGAGTGGCAGAGAGATGTTCACCAGAATTTTGAACTCTGTCTAACAAGCCCCTCCAAGCTTGTGAACTCCCTGCCGCTTGCCTGTTAGCCTCCTGTCTGGCAGAAAGACTGCGGCCGCTGTGCTGACATTCATCACTGAGAGTTCTGGCCCGGTGCTGCCACTCCCAGGCCGACACACTCACTCAAAAGCAGCATGTCGGAGCACTAGACAGAAGTTGTCTCTGGGGTGGCCAAGAATTGAGGGGAGGAGGCCAGGCAGGACATGAGGAAAGGCGATATATATATATATATATATTTTTTTTTTCTTCAATATACCATTCTCATTTTAAACCACAGAAAACATTTCAAGGTGGTTTACAAAATAATCCTCAAAAGAAGACACTTTTAAAATTCTCCATTTGATGGAAAAAGCATAGAAACATATTTGGAGCTGGTTTTATATAAGAGAGTGTGAGAACTCAGGAATAATCACTTCCAGTATATGGAGATGGCCCCTGGCAAAGCTGCTCCTAACTTCAGATTTAATATAGTAATGCAGTAGGCAGGTGAAATACAAAAAAAGCAGGTATCTTTAGAAGTCAATCCTGAAGCTGAGGAAAATTAAAGCTGGTGGAAAACATTTTACACAAAACAATAAAAACCTCCATAGGTAGTAAGATGAGCTGCAGCCAACATGAGCATAATGAGAAACAGTCAGCAAATGTTATTCAGTATCACCTCTGCACCCTCTTTTTTTTTCAGTATTAGGGCTCAAACTCTGGGACTCCTTCATGGTAGGCAAGTGCTCTACCACTGAGCCACATACCCAGCCCCAGCTCTGCACCCATTCTTACAGATGCATTCCTTCTGTTAATCCTCCTCACCTTGGTGGTCATTACTGTTACCTTCCTACGCATATGTGAAAATGGAGGATTAGAGAAGTCAGGTACTTCAGCCCAAGGTATAAAAAGCCTGTGTTATCTGGCCATACCAAATAATTTGTGGAATTATTTTTTAAATGTTTTTCTTCCCCACTAACTAGTGCTCACCCTTGTAACACTTATGTAGTATCTGACTTATATTAAGGGATCAACTAATACTGAATGAATGTAACACCATGAACTAAACTCCACTTATACAGTGATCCTAAAGCCCATCATTCTTTTCACTCTGGTAGCTGGTGGTATATAAAAACTAGACATTCATCACAATATGTGCCATATGCATTTATAAACATTGCAAAGCCAAAGCCAATTCTAATGATTGCAACAATAACAGAAGAAAATGCTATCAAATCATAATTCTCCACCACCACCACAACCCTCCATCTTTTTTTTTTCTTTTTTTTTTTTTTATTCTAGGGATTGAAACCAAGACCTCTCTATCACCCAGCCACATTATAGCTCTTTTTAAATTTTGACTCAGGTCTCACAAAGTTTCCTAAGCTGACCTTGAACTTGTGATCCTCCTGCTTCAGCCTACCAAGTCTCAGGGATTACATGTGCCCACCACTGCAACCTATTTTCTTTTTTAATTTTGATAATGTTGATTACTCATTCTTCATCCTAAATATTTTCTCAGTAAAATGTTGAAACTCATGATGTTTTATTATATTTGATAGAAACTTTAATATAGCTCCACATAGGATCTGGATATGGCTATTTTCTTTAATGGAATATAGTCTCAATGCTGAAAACATGGCACACTGTGTTGTTATTGGTTCTGTTCATGAACAAGAATTTCTAAACCATGCAAGGATGATTTAGAGATCCCATATCTTGCCAAAGGCTTAACATTTCCAAATAGGCTTTTGCACAATGAGGTGTAAAGTTCATGGGCTGCTGTTGCAGTGAGCTTTACATAAGCAACCTCCAGGAGATGATTCAATAGCCAACTCTAAAATTTTAGATAGCCAAGACCCACTGTGCTGCTGTCAACTTTGGTTAAACTAGTTATATTATTTTAGTATAGAAAAGCAGAGAGTACTCTGGATAAATTTATTTGATTTTTTTCTGAAAAATTCAACGATAATGGTATTCCTTCTTAAAATACTTATTGAAGTATGATTAATATACAAAAAACACTCATATTTATTATTTACATTTTGATGGGTTTGGACATACACCCATGATGTCATTACTATAATTAAGGTATGAACATTCCTTCTTATTATCAACAAAAATGTACTTGTGTTCTTGCATGTATATATCTGTGTGTTGAAAACACTTAATATGAGATATATCCTCTGAACATATTTTGAAGTGCACAACAACATATTGCTAACTATAGGAATGTTAGTATTCTTACAGCTACATAAAAGAAAGAACCTCTCTTATAGTGAGAACATTATTTGAAAAAAAGAAAAATTGTCATAGACAAAAATTCAGTTCACTACTTGTCACCAAGAATATTGCCAGGTTTTTCTTGCCTATGCATACAAATGAGGGGCTTCCAATATTAATATCCCAGCAAAATGACGTTTGCTGTCTCTTCAATGACCATTGGACCTTTCCTGTTTGTGGAAATTCCCCAAAGAGTCTCATGATCTTCAATTTTTTCTTAGGTCCTTTTTTGATCCACACATCTGTATCAGTTTTATAAGCAACTAGGCTCTGAAACCCAAACTGATTTTAGTTGGAATTAGTACTGAGGACCTGGACTGGAGGTTTGTAGGCCACTGGAGCCTTGTAGACTCTACTCCCCCAGCTTGGTTCAGAGCAGACACTCATATGAACTGTGCCTCTTTCTCCCATATTATAAACAGCAAAATTAATACTTGCTCTATTTACTTCTCATGGCTTTTTGAGAAAATGAAATGAGTTAATAAGTGTGAAAGCATATTTTAAAAGTTGTAAGTGCTAGACAGCTATATGAGACTTACAATTCTCTCTGAACATGAAGCCACCTTGTATTATGAGACCTCTATTTAGAAAGATAAAAGCAAATATAAATCTACACATTCCAGTACTAGCAAAGAATAGAAGTTTAAAAAAAAAAAAGTCATTCATTCTTTTTGAAGAGATAAACCTATTTGGAAATTACATATTATTTGATTTGTTTTCAGATCTGAAACAATCACCCATAACGTTGCCTCTGGCCATAATTAGTATTAGAAACATAAGTCATTTATCAAATACATGCTGGCTAAATTATCAAGAGTGTTTCAAAAGAGACTGTGTCCAAATCTTTTCCACTCGATGAACAAAAATAAAATAAAAGACTGGGCCTATAAAATACAGGATGAAGTTAAATGCAGTTTTTCTTAAGCTTATGTGCTAAACACATAATTCTGTATTTTATTCTTATTTCTTAAATATTGATACAGTAATGAAGTTGGGAAGATCCCATACAACCTCAGGTGGGCCCCAGGGGAGACTTAACATCCAGGACATGGAACACACTTCCTAGCAGATGGGAGACCACAGCCCAAGTTCATTCATGTTCTACTCTTGGGTACCAGCTTATCTTCAGAGTTCTATAAAGATTATAATCAGTATTTATAAATTGCTCCAGATATGATTAATTAAACAAACTAAACAGACTATCATCTGAATAAACAAAATAACATTTGGGAGTTAAACTAGGAAATGTATGGTGTGTTATGGGGTATGAGTTCAAGGGTTTGATTAGAGAAATACAAAGGTAAAGTGGCTACTCGTGATAATTGAGAGATCATTAAATTAAGTTGAATAAACATTTATTGAAACCTCCTGTGGCATTGGGCGATAGCCATAGGAATATTGAGGGGACGAGTATGGTGTGTATATGTGTATATGTATAAAGTACATATGTACATTACACATAACATTCATTATTATAAATGTACACACATATAAGCATTCAGTCACAAAACAACATTCCAATCAATTATGGACTGAATATATGCTGACGGTGTCATAAGATTATAATGGAATTGAAATATTCCGATTTCTTAGTAAACATATAAACTGAAGGAAAACAAGAGTAAAGAAAGCTGCAGAGGAAGAAAAAGAAGATCCTCCAAGAAAATTCTGGGTAATGGATTGAGCAGAAGCTTTTGCAGAACTCAGAGGCTCATGAAAAAAATGTGAAAGCCTGGCCTCTCAAACCAAAGGCTTTTATTAATGGAGAGAAAGTTCCATGGAGGAATGTCATCTTACAAGCAAATCTATGATGAAAAAAAGACACCAAGCAAACTTCCATAAGCCCATTGCTGCCAAGACCAACACCTCCTCAAGAACTTCATGAGGTTCTTTGAGAGAGATTCAGGGAGACACTGCTACCACAGGAGATGAGAGCTCTGCACCTTATGTGTGACCACCCCTGAAGACCTTGCAGTGGGACATGGTTTGGAGTCAGCAACAGTGATATGGATGAACTCGATCCTGTGGAGGTCTAGACTGACTACATGTGTTTGTGTCTTACTTTTTAACAATAACAACAACAACAACAAAATTTAAAAATAGAAACAAAGTCTATGGAATAAGGATATAAAGAAACCCACACTTGTACAATATGTTTTTGTTTTAAGGTACATGCTACTACAAAGAATTCAAGAGTTTAGAAAATGAAAATATAAGGTAAAAATTATTGTATGTTAAGGATATTATTGAAGACATAAAAATAATTTGAGAAGTCAAGTGTAGTCTGAGTGTACACTGTTTATGAAGTTTGTAGTCATGTATGGTAACATCCTGGGCCTTCATGCTCATTCACCTCCTTCACCAACCCCCAGAACAGCTTCTAGTCTTGCAAACTCCATTCACAATGAGTGCCCTATAATCATGTACCATGTTTTATCTTTATGCCCTGTCTTTTCTGTACTTTTTCCATCTTTAGACATTCTTAAATACACAACTATTTACCATTGTGTTACCATGTTGTACAGAGTCCTAGCTCAGGAGTGATGGGCTAGTGTAGCTATGTGGTATATGTACCATATAAACAGCTATACGTTAGATATAGTCTAGATGTGCACTAGATTTTACCTTTAAGACTTTTGCCCATAAACTATGATGTTCACATAAGGAAAGAATGGTCTAATGGAGCATTTTCTAGAACATATCCCAATTGTTAAGCAATGCACAGTTGCCTCTATTTATTTTTGCATATAGCCATATAAATTACACATAAACAAACAATAATCCATTTGTTTGCTCAGTGAATATTAATTGAGCATCTATTGTGTATCAGACAGGCTTCCAAGCACACAGAAATGAAAGACAGCATTCTCAAGGGGCTGATCATCTAGTAGAATGATGAAGGTATGCAAATTAACCTGGAAACAAAATTTCTGAGTAGTTCTTTGAAAATCGTTGGGAGTTTTGCATAATATTACACCAGGTGAACAAGGTCAGAGTGTTTCAAATTAAGATATTAGAATGAGATGTACATACTAAGCAAAAATATGGAAGAGTGTTATGTGGAAAAATCACTTCTGCTATATCTTTCACTTCTAAGGAATAAGAACTAATGTAAAAATATCATATTTCTTTTAAAAATTATAGTGAAAAATTTAGCAGCACGTACTTCCATGAGTTAAAAATAATGAACTGTGATATAAAAGCCAATATGACATGAAAGGAAGTTGATGGGGAAATGGAAAGTTTCGGAAGAAAATAGAAATCATCTATAAAATGTCATCACTTGATCTTATTTGAAGAAATTTAGTCATATTATCTCAAACCATGCCTTCTGAAAAATTTTTTAATATAAACTCAACAACCTGCTCACTACTTTTTGAGTAAAATCTTAAATTAAATTATGCCTATGAAAGACTGGGAAATTTCAGCTCATAAAGACATGTCTATGTACTAGTGATACCAATTTTATCACTCACTTTCATCTGTTTAAATAAAAATGCTTAAAAAGTTTTATCTTAGTATCAAATAACATTTGAAACAGGTAATTGCTTGTCGGTTAAAGTAAACAACTCGATAAAGAGAAAACTTACATTACAAATATGAAAAATATATGCCTTTTAACAAGACAAGGTAAAAATCATAACAAAGGACACTGCTGTCTATACCTCTTCTACAGAACACATCTGCTCTTAACAAACCTATGGCATTTACTTAGCTTGTGTTTGCAGAAAGGGCAAATACCCACCGTTTTACAGAAAGGTTCTTGAAGAGAGTAGATAAACAACCTTTAATTTATTCTAATTTCTGTTTCTTCTCATTCTACTTCTTTCTCCTTTGGAATCTGATAAAGTTCATCCTTTCCTTAGATATTTTTTTAATAGTTTTCAGATCTGCCTCGAGTTTTCCTCTAATGTTTCTTATTTTTTCTCTTTATATGTTTTTTAATTAATTTAATTACTTTAAATAGGTATATATGAGTACAGAATGCATTTTGATTCATTGTACACAATTCCAGGACCACTTTTCAGTGGTTGTACATGATATAGCATCACTCTATAAGTGCAGTCATATATGTACCTAGGGTAATGATGTCCATTTCATTCTACCGTCTTTCCTGCCCCCATGCACTCTCCCCACCATCCATCCCCTTTGTTCAAACACAGTTTCTCCATTTTTCCAATGCCTCCCCGCTCCTCATTACGGATCAGCATCCACTTATCAGAGAGAACATTTGCCCTTTGGTTTTTGGAACTGACTTTAATTCGCTTAGCATGATATTCTCCAACTCAATCCATTTACATGCAAATTAAATAATTTTATTCTCTTTTAATGCTGAGTAATATTCCATTGGGCATATATGCCATAGTTTCTTTATCCATTCATGTATTGAGGGGAATCTACATTGCTTCCACAGTTTAGCTATTGTGAATTGAGCTGCTATGAACACTGAAGTGGCTGCTTACTATAGTATGCTGTTTTTAAGTCCTTTGGGTATAGATCAAGGAGTGGAATAGTTGGGTTAAATGGTTGTTCCATTCCCAGTTTTCTAAAGAATCTCCATACTGCTTTCCAGATAGGTTGCACCAATTTGCAGTACCACCAGCAGTGTATGAGTGTACCTTTTCCCCCACATCCTTGCCAACATTTAGTATTATCTGTGTTCTTAGATATAGCTCAGTTGATAGAGTGCTTGCCTTGCATGCACAAGGCCCTGAATTCAGTCCCAGCACCAAAGAAAAATAAAAGAAAGAAGGAACAACAAGGTCTTTATATGTTTTAAATGTGTACAATCTCTGATACTCAGCTGTAGTTATCTTACCTTTTTTTTTCTTTCTTTTAAATAAATCTCTATTCAGCAGAGAGAGCTCCTTTTCCTTCAGGGTTCTGACAGTTACATTTCTACTAGTGAATCGCAACCTGGATTTCCATTTTTGCTTTCGATACTCATTTTCTTTGTTCATATTTTAAATCTCTTTGAGAAATTTATAAAGACCGCAACTAAATCTTGAACTCAACAATTTCCCCTTGAGCTTAATAATTGCTCATCCAAACCAGCTTTGCTTCACTACTCTCCTGTCTACTAAGACACCATTCAAATTGTTAAAAGAGTTCTGGGTCGTGAACCTTGTTGGATTCCTCTCATGTGTCAAAGGAGGTTTCAATTCCAGAACTCCTGCATCTAATTTTTACTTCAATAAATATTATAAAATAGAAGCAAAAGAAGCACAACAATCAAATTTAAAGTAAAAAATTAACCAGGGATCCATTCAAGAAACACAATTTCCAATGTAAATGCCTGACAGGGCTCTGCTGTGTATTCTCAATGACAAAAAAGTGCCTTCATTGCCTTGAGATTTCATAAAAGAAAAAAAATTATTAGCCCTGGAGAGACTAGGCCATTTTAAAACATTTTATGTGACTCACTATTCCTTAACTGAATCCTACCCCTAAAAAAAGAAAAAAAAATCAAAATATGAATTTATGACTTAGCTTTTCCTTATTCCTTTTTGATAGTCAATCATTTCTGATTCCTTCCAAACCTCATTGATTAAAGCCTACTTCTGAGAGCACTGGACATTTTAAAGGACAATATATCTTCTCCATCATCATTTTGCAGGAAATAGTGAAATATTAGCCAGCAACCATAACTACAGATAAGGGAGTGTTCTGTGTGAAAATTCATGTAGTGAACTAACATCAACTCCAAATTAAACTAGCTAGCTTCCAGAAAAGTGTGTTACAGATGGTAGTAACATAAGGTTTATAAAAACACAAAATGCAGTATTTCTAACAAACATGCTTGCTTCCAATTTTTTTTTAACATAAATAAGTTCTGTATAGTTTAATGTTTTCCCACCAAAGTTTCTTTCAGCACACAAACAGCTTTTTCTCTTCGGGCATCTCCCAAACCTAGAATTCAGTATCTGCGATGTTTACTCTAGGGTCAACAAAAATCTCTGAAATTATTCAGCTTCTAGCATAAACTGAGGTGTAACCTTTTCTTAAGTTTGGGGGTTTTCTTCTTCTTCTTTTTCTAATTCTTATTAGTCCTTTACCAGTTCTATTTGTTCTCTTAACAGCTCATTTGGTGGGAGAGAGGGATGTTGTTCAATAGTATCACAGCTGGCTTCCTCTATTTGGTAACTACCTGCATATTATACTGGATTACGCTTTTATTGCAAATACAACAAATAGCCTTGAGCCACTCTGCTGTTTCAAGGATTTTTAAAAGTTCTCCCTCATCAAGTATTGACTTTTTGCAACTTTTGCCACCAGGTGCAAATTGTATTTCGATGGCATGCTGATCTCCAGGAGAGGTTTGTTCAGGCAGTCATTCTCCAGGGACACCGGATGTACAGTGTTTTTTGTTCAAGAGTAGCTGATGCTTTGTAGAGCTTTATGGAGACTTGCAAGTCAATAGTTGGCTCTAGGGACTCACAGAAATCATGCAGTGCTCCATGAACGTAGCACTGATTTTATGCCACACTCAGTGGGGGACCTGAGGTGTGCAGTTGAAGAGGAATCATCCAGACCCGAGCTGGGTGGTGGTCTGTGGAAAATTATCAAGATCCTGTGTTTTTTTAAAAAAAATATTTTTAAATTAGTGCATTATAGCTAAATATAATAGCAGAGTTCATTTTGACGTAAGCATACATGCATGGAGTATAATTTGCTCCATTTCAGTCCCCAATACTTCTCTGTCCCTCCCCTTCTCTCTCCTCCTATTCCCCACTCCATTCTACTGTTCTTCCTTGTATTTATTTAGTGTGCTTTTAAAAAAAATGGTTCTCTGTAGATATTCAAAAAGGTGAAATTCAGTCTGATATATTCATATATGTACATAGCATAATTTGGTCAATTGTATTACACAATTTCTCCCTTTTCCCATCCCTCCTCCTTCCTCTTCTATCTTCTTCCTTTACTCAATGATCTCCTTTCTATTTTTATAGGATCCTCCCTTTTTTCTCTTATTTTTCTCTAACTTCTGCATATGGGAGAAAATATTTAACCCTTGACTTTTTGCATATGACTTATTTCTCTAACCATGATGATGTTCTCCAGTTCTATCCATTTACTATTCTTCTTTATGGCTCAATAAAATGCCATTGTACACCTATACTACATTTTCTTTATCCATCCATCTTTGGATGGGTGCTGGGCTGGTACCATAACTTGGCTATTATAATTTGCAATGCTATAGATATGGATGTGTTTATATCATTATTATATGCTGATTTTCGTTCTTTTGTATAAATACCAGGAGTGGGATAGTTGAGTCAAAAACTGATTTCATTCTTAGTCTTTTGAGGAATCTCCAATATGCTTTCCAAAGTGACTGTACTAATTTGCAGTCCCACCAACAAAGTAGGAGTGTGCCTTTCCCCCCACATCCACTCCAGCAATTTTTAGTATTATATTTTTGATGATTGCCATTCTGACTGGAATGAGACGAAATCTCACTGTAGTTTTGATTTTCATTTCCCCGATGGCTAGGGATGTTAAACTTTTTCTTTTTTATCTCTTTGTTGACCCTTGTATTTCTTCTTTTGAAAAATTTCTGTTTACTTCTTTTGCCCATTTATTAATTAGGGTTTTTTTTGGTGTTAAGTTTTTTTTTTTATTCTTTATATATTTGGGGTATTGTTTTCCTGTGAGAGGTATACTTGGTAAAGATTTTCTCCCCATCTTTAAGCTCCCTCTTTGTAATGTTAATTGTTTCCTTTGCTATGTGTAAATTTTTAATCTGATGGTGTCCTACTTATTGATTCATTATTTTATTTTTTGAACCTTAGGGGTCTTGTGAAGGAAGTTGGTGCCCGCACCAATATGTTGGAATTTTGAGCCTATGTTTTCTTCTAGTAGTTGCAAATTTCTTGTCTAATTTCTAGGCCTGGGGTCCACTTTGTATTGACTTTTATGCAGAGTAAGACATAGGGAACTAGATTCATTCATCTGCATATGGACATTCAGTCTTTCTAGCACAGTTTGTTAAAAAGGCTATCTTATAGGTTTCCAAACATGTTTTGGGCACTTTTATTGAGTATTGGATGGCTGTAAATACTGGGTTTGTCCCTGTGTCTTCTACTCTGTTCCACTGAACTTCATGTATGTTTTGATGCCAGTACCACGCTGCTTCATTAGTATAACTCCATGGTATTATTTGAGTCAGGTATGTTGATGCCTCCAGCTTGGTCTTCTTGCTCAGTATTGCTTTGACTATTCTGGGTCTTTGATTCTTCCAAACCAATTTTAAGACTGCTTCTTTCCGGTTCTGCAATGAATGTCATTGGTATTTTGATGGGGGTTATATTGACTCTATATATTGCTTTTATAGTGTAATCATTTTGACAATATTAATTTGCTTATCCAGGAGTACAGGGGTATCTTTCTATCTCCTAATATCTTCAATGTCTTTCTTCAGTATTCTATAGTTGTTTTTTTTGTAAAGTTCTTTCATCTATTTGATTAGATTTATTTCCAAGTGTTTTTTTTTTTTCTCAGCAGATTCATTACAAGAATGCTATTGATTTCTTAATGTTGATATTGTATCCTCTTACTTTGCTGAACTTGTTTCTCAATTCTAGAAGTCTTCTGGTGGACTTTTTTTTTTAGGTATTTCAAATATAGGATCATGTCATCAGCAAACAGAGGTAATTTGACTATATCTATTCCTTTGTGTATCACTTTAATTTTATTTTCTTGCGTGGTTGCTCTAGGTACAATTTCAAGAATTATAATAAATAGAAGTGATGCAACTGGACATCCTTGTCTTATTTCTGATTTTAGAGAAAATGCTTTCAGTTTTTCTCCATTCAGTATGATGTTGGCCTTAGGTTTGTCATGTATAGTTTTTATAATATTCATGTATGTTCCTTCTATCCCTAATGTCTCCACCATTTTAAAGAAGAATGGGTTCTGTATTCTGTCAAAAGTTTTTGCTATGTCTGTTGAGATGATCATGTGACTCATGTCCTTAATTCTATTAATATGGTAAATTATGTTTATTGATTTGTGTATGTTGAACCAACCTTGCCTCCCTGGAACGAAACAAACTTTATCAAGGTGTATGTCTTCTCTATTTATTTTTGAATGCAAATTGCTAATTTTTTTAATGATTTTTTGGTCTATGTTGTCTATTAGTGATATTGGTCTGTGATTTTCTTTTCTTGATGTGTCTTTTTATGTTTTTATTAGTTTCTTGTACTTTGGCCTAATCACACAATTATTTTAGTATAAATAAAATTACATCTTCTATTACTTTGATCTATCTTTTATAATAATAGTAGAAAATTCCGAGAATAAAAGAGCTGCCAAAGTATGTTCTGTGGCCATAAGCTTTAGCAAAACAGATCCTGCTTTCCTTGAGTCATGTTTGAAATGAAGCAAGATAAAACAAGCAGCCTACACCAAAGACACTTTGAAAATGAGTTAGAACAAGTTGTGAGGGTTTTGAGACCTTACACATTTTGAGCTCAGATATTTTAATAAATGGTAAAAATATATTTTAATAAAGTTTGCAGAATTAGACCACCTCATGTCAAAAAGACTGACATATTAAAAATGTTTGTAGAGAAGTATATTCAAATTTACAGGGTATTTGAATCCCAAGCTCTCTGTTTATTTGAATTGTTGAAAACAAAGTAAATTTACCAAATTTAAATTTCTTTCATATCAGTGTAGCTCATCCTTTCTTCATTCATCTGTATGCTGTGTAAGTCATTCTGCTAGGCATTGGAAATACATGAATAGGACAGTTCCCGCCCTTGAGGAACTTAAAGTCTAGTGAAATGTAAGAAAAATATGCAAATACTTCGCTCCAGTAGAATATGGTATATGCTAATATAGAAGGATCAATCAAACCTTGGTGTCAGGGAAAGTTGGAAAATATGATGTCTAAGCAACTACCACATATGATTCAAATTTGGGGTTGACTACTTTCAGGTTAGTAAGGAAGGTGCATTTTAAGAAGGTAAGACTAGAAGCAAAGAAATCAGTTAGAATGTTCTTGAGCTGAGACAGAGACTGGAGACTGGGAGGGAAGCATCCAGGAAGGGAAATCACATCTAGATGACAGGTAAACTGATCCTGTTCTGTCAGGGTTGCTCACGTTTCCCGACATTCCCAGTTGAATATATATCATTATCTCATAGCTCATTCATGCAGAGTTGGCTAAATATTTTTAGGAATTCAAATGCAACTACTTGTCAGTTTGC